>NC_064625.1:97984012-98609326 GCF_023898315.1 Schistocerca nitens | reverse complement strand
TCCTCTGACATATTCTGACGAACTGAGATGCAAAATTAGCACCTTCTGTTATGTCCGCTGGGGCGCAGTTGCTGCAGTAGCTGCAACTTTTAAAGCTTCATACGCAGGTGATGTTCCTGAGCAGACCACACCGCTGTGTGAGAAAAAGTTCCTGACCTACCCGTCTTGTGGACGCCGTGCGAACTCATCTATGACACGCTCGACACTTTCATCAGACATGCGTGGCAGACCAGTGCTCTTTCATTCGCAAATCCGACCAATTTCCAAGAATTTTGTATGCCAACCATAAATCGGTTTGTGCATAGGCGGCTTCTAACCGAATCGATGGCGGAATGCACGTAGCACTTGACCGTTGGATTGATTCCGCGCAAATTCAAACACAAAACGATTTCTGTTGTGGTGTAGTCGCCATGTTGCTATAAACAGCGCGGTTGTGTCGAAACTTTGAACCTTCCTCTTTCCAATGACATACGCAATGCAGTAGCTGTAGTTTGTAATAAACAGCTGAAACCTGTTCTTCCTTTTTAAATTACCCGGTACGGTTTCTAATATATTGATCATTCCTTGCTGCTGTAGTGTGAAAGTATCATTGATGAGATTGTTCTAAATTAATTATTCAGCAAACCTGTATCTGACTGCGTCTGTGAACTTGTTTCTTGCACTCCTCCATTTTGCCAGAAATGCAACATGTATTTGACTCAGCAATAAAATTTAAGAGAATAATGCCGTTTGTGCAATGGCATTAAGATGGTACTGGAAAATTAACTTTTGGCCCTGATGTTTATTTGGGTCTTTCATGGTGGGTAACTTTACTACTCATTTTCATAGTCAATTTAAACAAAGGATACAATGTTGATCTCTCTCTCTCTCTCTCTCTCTCTCTCTCTCTCTCTCTCTCTCTCACACACACACACACATTCCACGTGGGAAAAATATATCTAAAAACACTGATCATGTGACTTACCGAACGAAAGTGCTGGCAGGTCGATAGACACACAAACAAACACAAACATACACACGAAATTCAATGTGGGTTTTAAGGGAGAGGGTAAGGAGTCATTCCAATCCCGGGAGCGGAAAGACTTACCTTAGGGGGAAAAAAGGACAGGTATACACTCGCGCACACACACACACACACACACACACACACACACACACACACACACACAAACACACACACAGAAACAAGCAGACATTTGTAAAGGCAAATGTCTGCTTGTTTCTGTGTATGTGCGGATGGATGTGTGTGTGTGTGTGTGTGTGTGTGTGTGTGTGTGTGTGTGTGTGTGTGTGTATGCGCGCGCGAGTGTATACCTGTCCTTTTTTCCCCGTAAGGTAAGTTTTTCCGCTCCCGGGATTGGAATGACTCCTTACCCTCTCCCTTAAAACCCACATCCTTTCGTCTTTCCCTCTCCTTCCCTCTTTCCTAATGAAGCAACAGTTTGTTACGAAAGCTTGAATTTCGTGTGTATGTTTGTGTGTCTATCGACCTGCCAGCACTTTCGTTCGGTAAGTCACATCATCTGTGTTATATATATATATATATATATATATATACACAATTTTAAGTCATACACAAAGCTACCGTAGCACGAAACACTCTTACAAAAATTTTACCAAGCGCTTACTGTGTCAAACCTTGGACATACAAATCGTAACTCTGAATATTATCTAACAAAACCAATTTGAAATGATTATATCTATTCTCTCATTTACGTGCTAAAGTTCGGTTAGGGGCAGCGATCGCGACCTACCTTACAGCTGTCACCACACGTCTGCTTCCTCCGGGCACCTAGCTGCGACTCCTCTGTTTTTTACTGTCCGCGCCAGGCTCTCGTAACCATCAAAGAACCTCCTACTCAAAGATATTATACCCGTTCCACCTTGCGGTTGGCAGCTACCGACTATATTCTGGAGCTACCCTGATCAGACTTTAGCACATACCTTTCAAGTGTTATCTTGGAGCTGCGAGAAAGGACGACAGGCGTTCCAGGGCGCGGAAGCAGAGACGATGCTGAGGGCAGACGAACTAAGAGAGATATTGTTACATGAAGTAAACAGTAAGGGGAGAGCCTTGAGAAAATGCAGACGCCCCCAGACTGGGTCCCAGGGCGTTACTTACTCTTCAAGGAATTAACATCATATGTCGTCTAGACGCTGTAGTAGGTTGTCACCGTAGAACTTTGTAACCAACAGCCACGTACTAGTGTATAAAGCCAGCTTGATGCCAGCCCTGAGAACAGCAACATCAGTAACTCGCAAGGGTTAGAAAGGGCGCGAAAACGCCAAAAACTGCTGACCTTGCAGTCCCTACTTCGGGGAGCCCGAGGGGCGGGGCTAAATGGCGTATAACAATAATGTTGCAAGTCTTATTTGGCAGAGCAGTTACGTTTAGCTTTCAGCTGAACAATGTTGGTACCTAATACGGACTTACAGCAACTGCGTTAACATCCCCGCCTTAGAAACAGTAGATGGGACCTATCTAAACCGTGATTTGCAGGCAGCTGCAAGAGACCCACGGGACTGGCTGGGTGGCTTTAAGTTGGAAAAACAGTGCCCCCGCGCGACTCTTTAAAACCCCAAGATTCCGCATTTGGCGTAGTTCTCAGTCAGACGATCTGGGCACCGAATCCGCGTCCGTCGACTCCAGCCTCGGTCCAGCTCCGCGTAAGTCTGCTCTCTCACTTGGAGTGCCTCAGTGAACAGTGTCACATTCGGTATTTTTGTTTTGCAACGAAGTTGTTGCCTTAAGATGCTGCTAGTGTTTGCTACTGTGGTTAGCATCCACTCGTGGGACTTCTGCACTGGCTTCTGTTGTAACAGTGTTATTCATGCTTTTTTTAACCCTAGAACTAGCCTCCGGTGTATTAGTTAGTCCTGTCTGGAATAACCAACTATTTCAAAACCCTGTTTGTCGGAGTGTCTCCACAACGATTTCCCTACCGAGTCTCACCACCTGCATGTCTAGTAAATGCCTGTACCGGTGTTGGCTCAGATAGAAGAAAACAATCAAATGCCTTCACTGTGAATTGTCCTTCTGCCTTCTGCTCTGTACCACTGCGGAGCGCAGACTGACCAGCAACCCCTTTTTACCCTCTCCCACCTATGTCAGGACACAACAAGTTGCGTAATACTCCCGGCGACCCCTAGCCTCCACGGTGTACTCTGAACAGTATTAGTGGGTCCAGAATGAGATTTTCACTCTGCAGCGGAGTGTGCGCTGATATGAAACTTCCTGGCAGATTAAAACTGTGTGCCGGACCGAGACTCGTACTCGGGACCTTTGCCTTTCGCGGGCAAGTGCTCTACCAACTGAGCTACCCAAGCAAGACTCACGCCCCGTGCTCACAGCTTCACTTTTGCCAGTATCTCGTCTCCTACCTCCTTTCAGGAGTGCTAGTTCTGCAGGGCTCGCAGGAGAGCTTCTGTAAAGTTTGGAAGGTAGGAGACGAGGTACTGGCAGAAGTAAAGCTGTGAGGACGGGGCGTGAGTCGTGCATCGGTAGCTCAGTTGGTAGAGCACTTGCCCGCGAAAGGCAAAGGTCCCGAGTTCGAGTCTCGGTTCGGCACACAGTTTTAATCTGCCAGGAAGTTTCAGTATTAGTGGGTTTGTCATACAATGGTCGTCTACATCTACATCTACATTCATACTCCGCAAGCCACCCAACGGTGTGTGGCGGAGGGCACTTTACGTGCCACTGTCATTACCTCCCTTTCCTGTTCCAGTCGTGTATGGTTCGCGGGAAGAACGACTGTCTGAAAGCCTCCGTGCGCGCTCTAATCTCTCTAATTTTACATTCGTGATCTCCTCGGGAGGTATAAGTAGGGGGGAAGCAATATATTCGATACCTCATCCAGAAACGCACCCTCTCGAAACCTGGCGAGCAAGCTACACCGCGATGCAGAGCGCCTCTCATGCAGAGTCTGCCACTTGAGTTTGCTAAACATCTCCGTAACGCTATCACGGTTACCAAATAACCCTGTGACGAAACGCGCCGCTCTTCTTTGGATCTTTTCTATCTCCAACGTCAACCCGATCTGGTACGGATCCCACACTGATGAGCAATACTCAAGTATAGGTCGAACGAGTGTTTTGTAAGCCACCTCCTTTGTTGATGGACTACATTTTCTAAGCGCTCTCCCAATGAATCTCAACGTGGTACCCGCCTTACCAACAATTAATTTTATATGATCATTCCACTTCAAATCGTTCCGTACGCATACTCCCAGGTATTTTACAGAAGTAACTGCTACCAGTGTTTGTTCCGCTATCATATAATCATACAATAAAGGATCCTTGTTTCTATGTATTCGCAATACATTACATTTGTCTATGTTAAGGGTCAGTTGCCACTCCCTGCACAAAGTGCCTATCTGCTGCAGATCTTCCTGCATTTCGCTACAATTTTCTAATGCTGCAACTTTTCTGTATACTACAGCATCATCCGCGAAAAGCCGCATGGAACTTCCGACACTATCTACTAGGTCATTTATATATATTGTGAAAAGAAATGGTCCCATAACACTCCCCTGTGGCACGCCAGAGGTTACCTTAACGTCTGTAGACGTCTCTCCTTTGATAACAACATGCTGTGTTCTGTTTGCTAAAAACTCTTCAATCCAGCCACACAGCTGGTCTGATATTCCGTAGGCTCTTACTTTGTTTATCAGGAGACAGTGCGGAACTGTATCGAACGCCTTCCGGAAGTCAAGAAAAATAGCATCTACCTGGGAGCCTGTATCTAATATTTTCTGGGTCTCATGAACAAATAAAGCGAGTTGGGTCTCACACGATCGCTGTTTCCGGAATCCATGTTGATTCCTACATAGTAGATTCTGGGTTTCCAAAAACGACATGATACTCGAGCAAAAAACATGTTCTAAAATTCTACAACAGATCGACGTCAGAGATATAGGTCTATAGTTTTGCGCATCTGCTCGACGACCCTTCTTGAAGACTGGGACTACCTGTGCTCTTTTCCAATCATTTGGAACCCTCCGTTCCTCTAGAGACTTGCGGTACACGGCTGTTAGAAGGGGGGCAAGTTCTTTCGCGTACTCTGTGTAGAATCGAATTGGTATCCCGTCAGGTCCAGTGGACTTTCCTCTGTTGAGTGATTCCAGTTGCTTTTCTATTCCTTGGACACTTATTTCGTGCCGGAATGCGATCTGTTTATGGGAGTAGGGCTGCTCGTGACGGGTGAGTCGCTACAGCCGGAGACGCTGTGCGTGGCTGGCCGGTAGCCCCTGGGGCCCTAGGCCGCCCTGCACACACTCAGAAATAGACGGGGGAGGCCCCTGCCAGCGGCCAGGCTCTGCTCTAGGTTACTACACCGGCCGCTACTCAATGGACCCGGCTTTACTATATGGCAGCCACTCGGCAGCACCAACTGCACTTCTGGTATCAAGTCCCAAGGCCGCTTTCACGAAGCAGCTCTCCACGCTACGCTATGCTGCACTCTGCCCTCATCTTCACCTCCGAATAACGACTACATACAACTGGACCTGCTGACCGTAGTCAAACCGTTTCTCCCCGTACAATTTTCACACTCCACACCTCCCTCCATAATCGAACTGGCTATTCCTTGATGCTTCAGAGTGTGTTCTTTCGACGAATCCCCTTTTTTAGTCAACTAATGCCATAAATTTCTCTTCTCCCCAATTCGATTCAGTACCTTATCATTAGTTATCCTATCTATTCTTCTCATCTTCAGCATTCTTCTGTAGTCCCACATATCACAAGCTTCTGATCTCTTCTGCTCTGAACTGTTTACCATTCGTCTTTCACTTCCATACAAGTCAGTGAGACAGGGTTGTAGCCTCTCCCCGATGTTATTCAATCTGTATATTGAGCAAGCAGTAAAGGGAAAAAAAAGAAATATTCGGAGTAGGTATTAAAATCCACGGAGAAGAAATAAAAACTCTGAGGTTCGCTGATGACATTGTAATTCTACCAGAGACAGCAAAGGACTTGGAAGAGCTTAGATCGGACTAATGGAAGACATCGAAGCAATTCAGAGGTGGGCTGCTGGACTGGTTACCGGTATGTTCGAACAACACGTAACTGTTACGGAGATGCTACGGGAACTGAGATCAGAACCCATGGAGAGAAGGCGACGTTCTTTCAGAGGAGAGCTTGTGAGAAAATTTAGAGAAATGGGTATTTGAAGCTTACTGCCGAACGATTCTAATGCCACCAACATACACTACTGGACATTAAAATTGCTACACCACGAAGATGGCGTGCTACAGACGCGAAATTTAACCGACAGGAAGAAGATGCTGTGATAGGCAAAGGATTAGCTTTACAGAGCATTCACACAAGGTTGGCGCCGGTGACGTCACCTACAACGTGATGACATGAGGGAAGTTTCCAACCGATTTCTCATACACAAACAGCAGTTGACCGGCGTTGCCTGGTGAAACGTTGTTGTGATGCCTCGTGTAAGGAGGTGGAATGCGTACCATCACGTTTCCGACTTTGATAACGGTCGGATTGTAGCCTATCGCGATTGCGGTTTATCGTATCGCGACATTGCTGCTCGCGTTGGTCGAGACCCAATGACTGTTAGCAGAATATGGAATCGGTGGGTTCAGGAGGGCGATACGGAACGCCGTGTTGGATCCCAACGGCCTCGTATCACTAGCAGTCGAGATGACAGGCATCTTATCCGCATGGCTGTAACGGATCGTGCAGCCACGTCTCGATCCCTGAGTCAACAGATGGGGACGTTTGCAAGAGAACAAACATTTGCACGAACAGTTCGACGACGTTTGCAGCAGCACGGACTATCAGCTCGGAGACCATGGCTGAGGTTACCCTTGACGCTGCATCACAGACAGGAGCACCTGAGATGGTGTACTCGACGACGAACCTGGGTGCACGAATGGCAAAACGTCATTTTTTTTATGAATCCAAGTTCTGTTTACAGCATCATGACGGTCACATCCGTCTTTGGCGACATCGTGGTGAACGCACATTGGAAGCGTGTATTCGTCATCGCCATATCGGCGTGATGGTATGGGGTGCCATTGGTTACACGTCTCGGTCACCTCATGTTCGCATTGACGGCACTTTGAACAGTGGACGTTACATTTCAGATGTGTTATGACCTAAGGCTCTACCCTTCATTCGATCCCTGCGAAACCCTACATTTCAGCAGGATAATGCACGACCGCATGTTGCAGGTCCTGTACGGACCTTTCTGGGTACAGAAAATGTTGGACTGCTGCCAGCACATTCTCCAGATATCTCACCAACTGAAAACGTCTGGTCAATGGTGGCCGAGCAACTGGCTCGTCACAATACGCCAGTGACTACTCTTGATGAACTGTGGTATCGTGTTGAAGCTGCATGGGCAGCTGTACCCGATCACGCCATCCAAGCTCTGTTTGACTCAATGCCCAGTCGTATCAAGGCCGCTGTTACGGCCAGAGGTGGTTGTTCTGGGTACTGATTTCTCAGGATCCGTGCACCAAACTTGCGTGAAAATGTAATCACATGTCAGTTCTAGTATAATATATTTGTCCAATGAATACCGGCTTATCATCTGCATTTCTTCTTGGTGTAGCAATTTTAATGGCCAGTAGTGTAGATACAGAGATTCCGTGGAAGTATCGATATGCACCATCTAGCAGACGACTCTTTTAAAGAGGACCACCGAGATAAGATACGAGAAATTATGTCTCGTACGGAAGCATACGGACAGTCGTTTCTCCGTCGCTCTATTTGCGAGTGGAACAGGAAGGGGAATGACAAGTGGTGGTACAGAGTATCCGCCGCGAAACACCTTTTGTGGGGAGTATGGATGTAGATTAGATGCGGATGTAGATTAGATGCGGATGTAGATGAATATGAAGGGGGAGGGAGGTGGGACAGTGCATCCTCCCCACCACACAGCCCGATGAGTCTTCTGGAAGGGAGGGAGGGAGGGAGGGAGGGAGGGAGGGAGAGGGGGAAGGAAGGAAGGAAGGAAGGAAGGAAGCAGCAGCTCGCTGGCCGCCCCCGCCTCCCTGACCTTCCACAAGGTTTATTTTCCGCCCGCTGCCTCACGCCCAGCCGCAAACAAACACACCAGGCGGACAGACAGACAGACAGCTACTCGGCCTGTTTTCCTCCGGGCCGCTAGGGCTTTCAGGTCAGGGCACGAGCCTTCTTGTCCGCACAAGCCCAGCTCGCCATGTTCATATACATCTACATCCATATTCCGCAAGCCACCTGACGGTGTGTGGCGGAGGGTACCTTGAGTACCTCTATCGGTTCTTCCTTCTATTCCAGTCTCGTATTGTTCGTGGAAAGAAACACGGTATACCTCTGTGTGGGCTCTAATCTCTCTGATTTTATCCTCATGGTCTCTTCGCGAGATATACGTAGGAGGGAGCAATATACTGCTTGACGCCCCGGTGAAGGTAGACCTATGTTCTAGAAAATTCAACAAAAGCCCGTACCGAGCTACTGGGCGTCTCTCTTGCAGAGTCTTCCACTGGAGTTCATCTGTCATCTCCGTAACGCTTTCGCGATTACTAAATGATCCTGCAGCCGGCCGGAGTGGCCGTGCGGTTCTAGGCGCTACAGTCTGGAGCCGAGCGATCGTTACGGTCGCAGGTTCGAATACTGCCTTGGGCATGGATGTGTGTGATGTCCTTAGGTTAGTTAGGTTTAATTAGTTCTAAGTTATAAGCGACTGATGAACTCAGAAGTCAAGTCGCATAGTGCTCAGAGCCATTTGAACCATTTTTGAAATGATCCTGCAACGAAGCGCGCTGCTCTCCGATGGATCTTCTCTATCTCTTCTATCAACCCTATCTGGTACGGACCCCACACTGGTGAGCAGTATTCATGCAGTGGGCGAACAAGTGTACTGTAAACTACTTCCTTGGTTTTCGGATTGCATTTCCTTAGGATTCTTCCAATGAACCTCTGTCTGGCATCTGCTTTACCGACGATTAATTTTATATGATCATTCCATTTTAAATCACTCCTAATGCCTAGTCCCAGATAATTTATGGAATTAACTGCTCCAGTTGCTGACAAGCTATATTGTAGCTAAATGATAAGGGATCTTTCTTTCTATGTATTCGCAGCACATTACACTTGTCTACATTGCGATTGAATTGCCATTCCCTGCACCATGCGTCAATTCGTTGCAGATCCTCCTGCATTTCAGTACAATTTTCCGTTGTTAGAACCTCCCGATATACCACAGCATCATCCGCAAAAAGCCCCAGTGAACTTCCGATGTTATCCACAAGGTCATTTACATGTATTGTGAATAGCAACGGTCCTACGACACTCCCCTCCGACACACCTGAAATCACTCTTACTTCGGAAGACTTCTCTCCATTTACAATGACATGCTGCTTTCTGTTAACCAGGAACTCTTCAATCCAATCACACAATTGGTCTGATAGTCCATATGCTCTTACTTTGTTCATTAAACGACTGTGGGGAACTGTATGGAACGCCTTGCGGAAGTCAAGAAACACGGCATCTACCTGGGAACCCGTGTCTATGACCCTCTGAGTCTCGTGGACGAATAGCCCGAGCTGGGTTGCACACGATCGCCTTTTTCGAAACCCATGCTGATTCCTACAGGGTAGATTTCTAGTCTCCAGAAAAGTCATTATACTCTAACATAATACGTGTTCCACTAACATGCTCTCGGTCACAGTGCGAGTTACACTTGAAGGTTGAGGTGCGATTGCAGGTCAAGACAATGTTATGGACCTTCAACCTAAATACCTAATATGGTAGGAAATACTAATGAACAACGGAGTAAGTTAAGATATGTCAAAATATACCTATCTAGGTTGCGACACGAAATCCTCGACTCCCTCAATGCGCTCGGTACAGTTCCGTGCTGTCGCCTAATGTATGTGAATAAAAATGTAAATATGTGTGTGTGTGTGTGTGTGTGTGTGTGTGTGTGTGTGTTCAAAACCGAAAGTTTTTGTCAACTGCTACGAAATTTTGACAAAACGTTGCATTCCTATACAGCCGTGTGCGTGTGCGTAACTTCTTGTTGGTTATTCTAATAATGTTTCCGCATTAAACTTATAAAAATATGTATT
The DNA here is from genome assembly GCF_023898315.1 of Schistocerca nitens. Lineage (NCBI taxonomy): Eukaryota > Metazoa > Arthropoda > Insecta > Orthoptera > Acrididae > Schistocerca > Schistocerca nitens. Next base: position 98,599,256 of record NC_064625.1, on the reverse strand, counting down.
ACATATATTAAAAAAAATAGTTATACAAAACATACACCTACTCCAATGCGACTGACTGGTAGTCAAGGAAAGCAGGATTAGGTTACGATTGCGGACGGGGTCGTAATCAGTTACTACTGGTTCCCTTTTGCAATTACACACATTTATTTTAAAACGGTAATTCCAGACTCAGCAATAAATAAAGATATCACACGTTATTAATGAAGGAATAAACAACTGTGTAATTAATAGTGCTTTCAGTGCGTCACAATTTAGCAAATGAGCATAAAATACAGACACAGCAAATAATGTTTTAAAAACAAGGCAAGCAACCGCAGTCACGGCTCAAGGCCTTTAACGCCAAGAACGGAAATTATAAAAAAAAAAATAAACATACTGTAAAAGCAAAGTTTAATTTAAAAAGACAGGCAACTGATCACCAAACGGGTGAGACAAAATGATGGTAAACTTGGTAGCACAACCATTTAAACCTGCTGTAACGCCAAGAATGGCAATTATATACAAAATTTAAAAGACACACAGTAAAACAGCAAATACAATGGGAACGAAGTTTTTCGCGACGGCACTTATGTTTTGAAACGCCCCCTTAGAAAGTTTTTATGAATTACTGTGCTGATAAACCCCTTACGTTGTTTGATTTTCAAACAGCTGAGCAGAACTGAACGTACTCAGACATTTCGCTCTTTACTTATTCTGATAAACAGTAAACTGACACACAATAATTAGTTTTAGCGCAACGCAATCTGACTTTCGATAATCCCTACCAAAGAATAACCCTGACTAACAACAATCTATGTTGTTGTTGTGGTCTTCAGTCCTGAGACTGGTTTGATGCAGCTCTCCATGCTACTCTATCCTGTGCAAGCTTCTTCATCTCCCAGTACCTACTGCAACCTACATCCTTCTGAATCTGCTTAGTGTATTCCTCTCTTGGTCTCCCTCTACGACTTTTGCCCTCCACGCTACCCTCCAATACTAAATTGGTGATCCCTTGATGCCTCAGAACATGTCCTATCCTACCAACCGATCCCTTCTTCTGGTCAAGTTGTGCCACAAACTTCTCTTCTCCCCAATCCTATTCAGTACTTCCTCATTAGTTATGTGATCTACCCACCTAATCTTCAGCATTCTTCTGTAGCACCACATTTCGAAAGCTTCTATTCTCTTCTTGTCCAAACTGGTTATCGTCCATGTTTCACATCCATACATGGCTACACTCCATACAAATACTTTCAGAAACGACTTCCTGACACTTAAATCTATACTCGATGTTAACAAATTTCTCTTCTTCAGATACGCTTTCCTTGCCATTGCCAGTCTACATTTTATATCCTCTCTCCTTCGACCATCATCAGTTATTTTGCTCCCCAAATAGCAAAACTCCTTTACTACTTTAAGTGTCTCATTTCCTAATCTAATTCCATCAGCATCACCCGACTTCATTCGACTACATTCCATTATCCTCGTTTTGCTTTTGTTGATGTTCATCTTGTATCCTCCTTTCAAGACACTGTCCATTCCATTCAACTGCTCTTCCAAGTCCTTTGCTGTCTCTGACAGAATTACAATGTCATCGGCGAACCTCAAAGTTTTTATTTCTTCTCCATGGATTTTAATACCTACTCCGAATTTTTCTTTTGTTTCCTTTACTGCTTGCTCAATATACAGATTGAATAACATCGGGGAGAGGCTACAACCCTGTCTTACTCCCTTCCCAACCACTGCTTTCCTTTCATGCCCCTCGACTCATAACTGCCATCTGGTTTCTGTACAAATTGTAAATAGCCTTTCGCTCCCTGTATTTGACCCCTGCCACCTTTAGAATTTGGAAGAGAGTATTCCAGTCGACATTGTCAAAAGCTTTCTCTAAGTCTACAAATGCTAGAAACGTAGGTTTGCCTTTCCTTAATCTTTCTTCTAAAATAAGTCGTAAGGTCAGTATTGCCTCACGTGTTCCAGTGTTTCTACGGAATCCAAACTGATCTTCCCCGAGGTTGGCTTCTATTAGTTTTTCCATTCGTCTGTAAAGAATTCGTGTTAGTATTTTGCAGCTGTGACTTATTAAACTGATGGTTCGGTAATTTTCACATCTGTCAACACCTGCTTTCTTTGGGATTGGAATTATTATACTCTTCTTGAAGTCTGAGGGTATTTCGCCTGTTTTATACATCTTGCTCACCAGATGGTAGAGTTCTGTCAGGACTGGCTCTCCCAAGGCAGTCAGTAGTTCCAATGGAATGTTGTCTACTCCGGGGGCCTTGTTTCGACTCAGGTCTTTCAGTGCTCTGTCATACTCTTCACGCAGTATCTTATCTCCCATTTCATCTTCATCTACATCCTCTTCCATTTCCATAATATTGTCCTCAAGTACATCGCCCTTGTATAGACCCTCTATATACTCCTTCCACCTTTCTGCTTTCCCTTCCTTGCTTAGAACTGGGTTTCCATCTGAGCTCTTGATATTCATACAAGTCGTTCTCTTATCTCCAAAGGTCTCTAATTTTCCTGTAGGCAGTATCTATTTTACCCCTAGTGAGATAAGCCTCTACATCCTTACATTTGTCCTCTAGCCATCCCTGCTTAGCAATTTTGCACTTCCTGTCGATCTCATTTTTGAGACGTTTGTATTCCTTTTTGCCTGCTTCATTTACTACATTTTTATATTTTCTCCTTTCATCAATTAAATTCAATATTTCTTCTGTTACCCAAGTATTTCTACTAGACCTCGTCTTTTTACCTACTTGATGTCTGCTGCCTTCACTACTTCATCCCTCAAAGCTACCCATTCTTCTTCTACTGTATTTCTTTCCCCCATTCCTGTCAATTGTTCCCTTATGCTCTCCCTGCAACTCTGTACAACCTTTGGTTCTTTCATGAATCACTTACCTCACAAAAAGCTTCGTTACTCGAACTACTGCATTACAGCGAGCGCCAATACTGCCAGCTAAATAAAAGATTCTAACTACTGATAGGCATAGTTAGCAAGTGAAAGATTTTGATAGAGAACAAACAATGTATTTATCTTAATAATGTTCAAAAGTTATATATATATAGTTCATAATATCCAGTATTACAAATTTACACTTTCTGGCGGACACGCGTCCAGATCGTCCGCTCTCAAAATTCTGCCATCTCTCCCCCCAACATCCTCCACTGCTGGCGGCTCACCTCCAACTGCGCAACGCTACGCGCTGTTCACATCCAACTGCCCAACACTACAATAGTGAATATTCTAACAATGCAAACCAGCCATAGACTTCACACAGCACAGTCAGTGATTTTGATATAGAGCGCTACGGGGCGATACCAACATAAAAACCTAAACAGCCTACTTACAATGTAAAACATTCTCGGTATTCTTGCTGCGTCAGTTCTGGATAAAATCTCGAGCTTTCGACGATTACCTCCATCGTAATCGTCAGGAGCAACTGTCTGTCTTCACTGCTGCTGTGGTAGCCTATTTATAGCCCGTGGACGGCTTCTGATTGGTAAGACGATTCGTACAGTTTCCGACCGCTGTGCAGAACACCAAAGCCATATTAAAAATAGAGAACTGCAGAAATCGGCAATTGCGGAGCACAGTCTCACAAACAAACATAAAATACCGGGTGATCAAAAAGTCAGTATAAATCTGAAAACTTAATAAACCAGGTAATAATGTAGACAGAGAGGTAAAAGTTGACACACATGCTTGGAACGACATGGGGTTTTATTAGGGAAAAAAAGTTCACAAAATGTCTGACAGATGGCGCTGGACAGCAAAACGTCAGTCACTGCGCATGACAACACATGACAATCGTGTTACAGAATCGCATCATCCCCAGCCTGGCTGATAAACACCTGCTGGAACATACGATGTTTATGCAGGATGGCGCTCCACCCCATATTGCTAGACGCGTGAAAGATCTCTTGCGCGTGTCGTTTGATGATGATCGTGTGCTCAGCCGCCACTTTCGTCATGCTTTTCCTCCCAGGTCCCCAGACCTCAGTCCGTGCTATTATTGGCTTTGGGGTTACCTGAAGTCGCAAGTGTATCGTGATAGACAGACATCTCTAGGGATGCTGAAAGACAACATCCGACACCAATGCCTCACCGTAACTCCGGACATGCTTTACAGTGCTGTTCACAACATTATTCCTCGACTACAGCTATTGTTATGTCTTACTTTGTTATGCTAATGATTGCTATTCTGATCAGATGAAGTGACATCTCTCTGACATTTTTGAACGTTTGTATTTTTTTGGTTCTAATAAAACCCCATGCCATTCCCAGCATGTTTGTCAATTTGTACCTCTCTATCTACATTATTCCGTGATTCACTCAGTTTTCAAATTTATACCGACTTTTTGATCACCCGGCATTTGTCCCATGCCTCCACGTAGTGGGATTCTGTTATTAAGGAGGCTGTTGAAATAAGAAACAGCCAAAAGAACTTTAACTGCGATAGCAGATACCATCTGCGCTGTGCATGGGAACGAGCGCTTGACACAGAGAAGCAGCAGAGACGTTCCTTCCAAGGTTTACGTTCCAACGGAAGCGGTGGCGCCACCGGCGCACACAGTGGCACCGTCTGCGTCAGCAGTACGTAATCGCCGACCAATCAGAAGCCGCCTTCGGGCTATATAAAGGCTACCACAGCAGCAGTGAAGACAGTCAGTTGCTCCTGACGATGACGATGGAGGTAATCGTCGAAAGCTCGAGATTTTATCCAGAACTGACGCAGCAAGAATACCGAGAATGTTTTACGTAGCAAATACAATAATAAAACACAAGGGCCAGACACAAACGGTGCATCAGGAATCGACCTCTGAGTAGGTACGGCAAAAAAACACTTTCCCGAGTGATGACATAGGCAGCCAAGAGTTGTATTCTCTTCACAAAATGGTAACAGACGAATGACTGATGATAATCTTGCTGAGGCTACCTGCTGTCCAATAAACCAAATGCAAAGATGTAAAAATACGCCAAAGCCGGAACCGCTGGTCTGGACTCCGTCTGCAGAATACTGTGTTAGAGCGCCCGGAACGAGAAAGGAATCACTACCACCAGACTAGAAGAATCGCCAACCAACCTACAATCAAGAAAGCTGTCAAAACTACACGCCTCACCGGACAGCAGCGGCAAGGCGAGGAAACATAGACTGCCGTTACATACACTAACCTCCATCATCATCATCATCATCATCATCATCATCTAAGACTGATTATGCCTTTCAGCGTTCAGTCTGGAGTATAGTCCCCCTTATAAAATTCCTCCATGATCCCTTATTCAGTGCAAACATTGGTGCCTCATCTGATGTTAAGCCTATTACTTCAAAATCATTCTTAACCGAATCCAGTTACCTTCTCCTTGGTCTACCCCGACTCCTCCTACCCTCTACTGCTGAACCCATGAGTCTCTTGGGTAACCTTGCTTCTCCCATGCGTGTAACATGGCCCCACCATCTAAACCTGTTCGCCCTGACTGCTACATCTATAGAGTTCATTCCCAGTTTTTCTTTGATTTCTTCATTGTGGATACCCTCCTTCCATTGTTCCCATAAACTAGTACCTGCAATCATCCTAGCTACTTTCATATCCGTACCCTCAACCTTGTTGATAAGGTAACCTGAATCCAACCAGCTTTCGCTCCCATACAACAAAGTTGGTCGAAAGATTGAACGGTGCACAGATAACTTAGTCTTGGTACTGACTTCCTTCTTGCAGAGGAGAGTAGATCGTAGCTGAGCGCTCACTGCATTAGCTTTGCTACACCTCGCTTCCAATGTTGCCATCCTGTGAGAATATGCATCCTAATTACTTGCAAGCGTCCACCTGTTCTAACTTTGTTCCTCCTGTTTGGCACTCAATCCGTTTATATTTCTTTCCCACTGACATTACTTTCGTTTTGGAGATGCTGATCTTCATACCATAATCCTTACATTTCCGATCTAGCTCTGAAATATTACTTTGCAAACTTTCAATCACAACTAAGTATCGGCATATGCAAGACTGCTGATTTTGTGTTCACATATCTTAATCTCACCCAGCCAGTCTATTGTTTTCAACATATGATCCATAAATAATATGAACAACAGTGGAGACAGGTCGCAGCCTTGTCTTATCCCTGAAACTACTCTCAACCATGAACTCAATTTACCGTCAATTTTGCTGCCTGACTATCCACGTAAAGACCTTTAATTGCTTGCAAAAGTTTGCCTCCTATTCCATAATCTCGTAGAACAGACAATAACTTTCTCCTAGGAACCCGGTCATATGCCTTTTCTTGATCTATATAGATAGAATTCCCTCCTCCAAGGGCAGGTAATTGGGACGTTAGCGGCCACGAGGCAGGAAAAATACCGCTGGTTGAACTTGACAAATAGTAAAAAACCGAACGCAATAAATAGTAATTGGAAGTCCAGGAAAGCTAATCAGATCCGCCTTCCCCAAGCACTCCACTCGCTACTCTTCGCCTCGGCATCACTACGAGCAGCACTGTCACTGGAAAATGGCAAGATGTCACAATGGTGGAGGCTTCTCTACTTGAATTGAAATGCACTCATGCCTGCAGGATCCGGTTTACGACGAGGTCTTGCACCCTCGTGACAACAGGCCTTCGAACCGGCAGTCGATGCGCGCCCCCAGCGGTCCCGGAGTGTTCGCACACTCTCCGAACCTGGCTCCTCTTGAGTCCCCAACCGAACTGCACACTGACACGACCACCCCAAAGATAGGGCCACAGTCACTACATACTGATAACCGCTGCTGCTGCCACTAGCGGACAGGCAACGCTTGCGAAACCGAGTGGCCCCTGTCAACACGAGAAGAAGACAAACAACCGCAACCATACCAACTAACGATACCCTCTGGCCTCCAACAGAGGGCGGAAACCTACAAACAGCACCATCGCGAGCCGCAGCACGGCTCGGCCACGTTGTGTCTAAATTTCGAAGCATTTCGTCAAAAACTTTCTGAAATTTGCAATTAGCAACATGCCACATTTTCTATACAAGTACAAACGCAAATGTTCGTTTCTTTGATAATCTAAGATTTCCGAAAGTTCCTCCTCGATTGCTTTGAAATTTTGACAGAAAATTGCGTTCGACTTGTCACTTGTTTTTCTATACCTACTGGAACGCCATCTGGTATATTTGTAATAGAAGGGGAAACCATTATAAAAATCTAAATGTTGGTTATTTCAAAATCGTTAATCTCTAAAAGTTGTTGACCAATTGCTTCTTTTTTAAAAAAATTTTCACACAACGCCGAAACGTGTTTTTAGGTACATAAAAAAAATGGTTCAAATGGCTCTGAGCACTATGGGACTTAACATCTGAGGTCATCAGTCCCCTAGAACTTAGAACTACTTCAACCTAACTAACCTACGGACATCACACACGTCCATGCTCGAGGCAGGATTCGAACCTGCGACCGTAGCGGTCGCGTGATTCCAGACTGAAGCGCCTAGAACCGCTCGGCCACTGCGGCCGGCTTAGGTACATAATTCTGTGATATAAGTATATTTTTAATATACATATACATATGTATGCAGTATATAATTGTTACCAAAAATATCAAGTGTACCTTTCCGATATAATCAAAACTGTCTACACGTTTCTGTAATAAACGTTTAGACACATAACTGAAACGCTGTTAACAAACATGAAAGTTGTATTCGCGGCTTTTTGGTTTGTGTGTAGAATACTACTACAGAATCTGATCTTGCAATATCAATAAAAAAGGCTCAAGTCAGAGAGAGGGGAACAAGAGGAGATGAACACAAGAGTGGGAGGAAATGGACACAGGAAGCGGGTAGGAAGAGGATGAAGGGGGAGGAGGAGGAAGAAGAGGATGAAGGGGGAGGAGGAGGAAGAAGAGGATGAAGGGGGAGGAGGAGGAAGAAGAGGATGAAGGGGGAGGAGGAAGAGGAGGAGAAAGGAGGATGAGGAGACGGCCAAAGAAAGGAAGCGAATGGGGGGAACAGATGGACAGGGACTTGGGAGAGAACGAGATTATGGCGTATATCCAGTTCCCATACATATCAGAAACTTGTGCTCTCTTTTTCCATTCTTTTCCATTTAAGCAGACTCAGCCACGGCAAAACGTGGCTGGATGCAGCTAGTCAACAATATATTCGTACAGGCGTGAGGAATATCAACATCAGCTTTGACATTTCAGTGAACAGTTAGTAACTGAGAAAAATATTCAGACGTAAAAGTAAGTTCGGGTTTACTACATGGGAGTGTTATAGGACCATTATTTTTCACAGTATACGGAGTGTTAGAAAAGTATTTCATATTTTTTTTAGACCAAAGCAAAAAAGTCTAGTAAACATCGGCACCAAGAGCTGTCACCATTTGTTCCGTAGAAGAGATGTGTTTGACAGTGGCGGACACGGAAAGTTGCTCACACCTTGAAACGTCCCCTTAGAAAAATTATACATGACTGTGCTTAAACTGACACACAATATTTTGTTAGCGCAACGCAATCTGACTTTCAATAATCCCTACAAGAGAATGGCCCTGACTAAATTAACCTATACGTTTCACAAATCACTTACCCCACAAAAATCTTTGTTACTCAAACTACTGCAACACAGCGAGCGCCACTACCGCCAGCTAAATAAAACATTCAAACTACTGAAGGTACTAACTGCTGATAGGCATAATCAGCAAATGAAAGATTTTGATAGAGAACAAACACTGTATTTACCTTAATAGTGTTCAAAAGTCATTATATTCCATGATATCCAATATTCCAAATTTACTCTCTGTGATGGACATACGTCCAGCTCATCCGCTCTCAAAATTCTGCCATCTCTCTCCCCACATCCACCAGTGCTGGCGGCTCACCTCCAACTGCGCAACGCTACGCGCTGTTGACAGCCAACTGCCCAACACTACAATAGCGATTATTGCAACAATGCCGACCAGCCTCAGACTGCACACAGCTCAGCCAGTGATTTTCATACAGAGCGCTACCTGGCGGTGGCGTTACCAATATAAGAACCTAAACAGCCTACTTATAACCTCTTAAGGTACGCCCTTTAGCGTCGATGTTTACTACGAGGGTAAGTCAATTATTATCTGCAATTGAGTTATATTTTTGTTTATTTTGTTAGTACTGTTGTTTTACGTTGGTGAAGCATGCTTCGTTTATTTGTTGTTATATCTTTGCAATTTTCAACTGCTAGGTTAGTTTCGTTATCGCTGCCGTGTTGTTAATCATGGCTGCTCCGCTGTCTATTTGCACCAATGAAGAGCAACGTTCAGAGATCCGTTTTTTGCGGTCGGAAGGCGTATCAGGCTCCGAAATTCATCGAAGACTTTCGGTAAAGTATGACAACAGTGTTTTGCCACAACGGAGTGTCTACGAATGGATTGAAATATTCCGAAATGGTCGCACAAGTGTTACGCACGATGAAGGACCATCCGCCGCCACAAATGAAGAAACCATTGAGCGTTCACGTGAAATGATTCCCTGGACAGACGATTAGCTATTGACGAAGTGGCACATCGTCTGCAAATTAGTCACGGTTCTGCCTACGAAATCATCCACAACAGACTTGGGTTTCATAAAGTTTGTGCAAGATGGGTGCCAAAACAACTCACACAGTTGCATAAACAAACCTCCTTGGACACCTGAAAAAAAAATATATATATATATATATATATATATATATATATATATATATATATATATATATAAAGAGTTCTTAGACAGGATCATTACTGGTGACGAAACACGGATCCATCATTACGAGCCCGCTAGATGGCGCTGTCATAGGTCTAACGGATATCAACTAAGTTTTTTTTTAAATAGGAACCCCCATTTTTATTACATATTCGTGTAGTACGTAAAGAAATAAGGATGTTTTAGTTGGACCACTTCTTTCGCCTTGTGATAGATGGCGCTGCAATAGTCACAAACATACAGCTCACAATTTTAGACGAACAGTCGTTAACAGGCAGGTTTTTTTAAATTAAAATACAGTACGTAGGTACGTTTCAACGTTTTATTTCGGTTGTTCCAATGTGATACATGTACTTTTGTGAACTTATTTCTGAGAACGCATGCTGTTACAGCGTGATTACCTGTAAATACCACATTAATGCAATAAATGCTCAAAATGATGTCGGTCAACCTCAGTGCATTTGGCAATACGTGTAACGACATTCCTCTCAACAGCGAGTAGTTCGCCTTCCGTAATGTTCGCACTTGCATTGGCAATGCGCTGACGCATGTTGTCAGGCGTTGTCGGTGGATCACGATAGCAAATATCATTCAACTTTCCACATAGAAAGAAATCCGGAGACGTCAGATCCGGTGAACGTGCGGGCCAGGTATGGTGCTTCGACGACCAATCCACCTGTCATGAAATATGCTATTCAATACCGCTTCATCCGCACACGAGCTATGTGCCGTACATCCATCGTGTTGGTAGGACATCGCCATTCTGTCAGGGAGTGAAACATCATGCAGTAACATCGCCAGAACATAACGTAGGAAATCAGCATACATTGCACCATTTAGATTGCCATCGATAAAATGGGGGCCAATTATCCTTCCTCCCGTAATGCCGCACCATACATTAACCCGCCAAGGTCGCTGATGTTCCACTTGTCGCAGGCATCGTGGATTTTCCGTTGCCCAATAGTGCATATTATGCCGGTTTACGTTACCGCTGTTGGTGAATGACGCATCGTTGTTAAATAGAACGCGTGCAAAAAATCTGTCATCGTCCCGTTGTGCCCAGTGGCAGAACTGTACACGACGTTCAAAGTCGTCGTCATGCAATTCATGGTGCATAGAAATATGGTACGGGTGCAATCGATGTTAATGTAGCATTCTCAACACCGACGTTTTTGAGATTCCCGATTCTGCGCGATTTGTCTGCTACTGATGTGCGGATTAGCCGCGACAGCAGCTGAAACACCTACTTGGGCGTCATCATTTGTTGCAGGTTGTAGCTGACTTTTCACATGTAGCTGAACACTTCCTGTTTCCTTAAATAACGTAACTATCCGGGGAACGGTCCGCACACTTGGATGATGTCGTCAAGGATATCGAGCAGCATACATAGCACACGCCCGTTGGGCATTTTATCACAATAGCCATACATCAACATGATATCGACCTTTTCCGCAATCGGTGAACGGTCAATTTTAACACGGGTAATGTATCACGAAGCAAATACCGTCCGCACCGGCGGAATGTTATGTGATAACACGTCCTTATACGTTTGTGACTATTACAGCGCCATCTATCACAAAGCGAAAAAAGTGGTCCTACTAAAACATTCATATTTCTTTGCGTACTACACGAATATGTAATTAAAAAATGGGGGTTCCTATTTTAAAAAAACGCAGTTCTTATCCGTTTGACCTATGGCAGCGCCATCTAGCGGGCCAACTATAGCGCCATCTGGTTTCCCCTTTCAAGCTAGACGAGTTTCGTTGATTGCAGTTTTTTCGTTTGATGCGTATTTCGTGAGATACTTGGCCCGGTCACGATCAATGGACCACCCTGTATAGGCATCGCCGACCGCAGCGCCGTATTTTGCCTGACTGCCTATTTGTGTATATGAATACGCACATCTATACTAGTTTCTTTGGCGCTTCTGTGTATACAGGGTGTTACAAAAAGGTACGGCCAAACTTTCAGGAAACATTTCTCACACACAAAGAAAGAAAATATGTTATGTGGACATGTGTCCGGAAACGCTTACTTTCCATGTCAGAGCTCATTTATTACTTCTCTTCAAATCACATTAATCATGGAATGCAAACACACAGCAACAGAACGTACCAGCGTGTCTTCAAACACCTTGTTACAGGAAATGTTCAAAATGTCCTCCGTTAGCGAGGATACATGCATCCACCCTCCGTCGCATGGAATCCCTGATGAGCCCTGGAGAATGGCGTATTGTATCACAGCCGTCCACAATACGAGCACGAAGAGTCTCTACATTTGGTACCGGTGTTGCGAAGACAAAAGCTTTCAAATGCCCCCATAAATGAAAGTCAAGAGGGTTGAGGTCAGGAGAGCGTGGAGGCCATGGAATTGGTCCGCCTCTACCAATCTGTTGTTGAGAAGCGTACGAACACTTCGACTGAAATGTGTAGGAGCTCCATCGTGCATGAACCACATGTTGTGTCGTACTTGTAAAGGCACATGCTCTAGCAGCACAGGTAGAGTATCCCGTATGAAATCATGATAACGTGCTCGATTGAGCGTAGGTGGAAGAACATGGGGCCCAATCAAGACATCACCAACAATGCCAGCCCAAACGTTCACAGAAAATCTGTGTTGATGACGTGATTGCACAATTGCGTGCGGATTCTCGTCAGCCCACACATGTTGATTGTGAAAATTTACAATTTGATCACGTTGGAATGAAGCCTCACCCGTAAAGAGAACATTTGCACTGAAATGAGGATTGACACATTGTTGGGTGAACCATTCGCAGAAGTGTACCCGTGGAGGCCAATCAGCTGCTGATAGTGCCTGCACACGCTGTACATGGTACGGAAATAACTGGTTCTCCCGTAGCACTCTCCATACAGTGACGTGGTCAACGTTACCTTGTACAGCAGCAACTTCTCTGACGCTGACATTAGGGTTATCGTCAACTGCACGAAGAATTGCCTCGTCCATTGCAGGTGTCCTCGTCGTTCTAGGTCTTCCCCAGTCGCGAGTCATAGGCTGGAATGTTCCGTGCTCCCTAAGACGCCGATCAATTGCTTCGAACGTCTTCCTGTCGGGACACCTTCGTTCTGGAAATCTGTCTCGATACAAACGTACCGCGCCACGGCTATTGCCCCGTGCTAATCCATACATCAAATGGGCATCTGCCAACTCCGCATTTGTAAACACTGCACTGACTGCAAAACCACGTTCGTGATGAACACTAACCTGTTGATGCTAAGTTCTGATGTGCTTGATGCCAGTACTGCAGAGCAATGAGTCGCATGTCAACACAAGCACCGAAGTCAACATTACCTTCCTTCAATTGGGCCAACTGGCGGTGAATCGAGGAAGTACAGTACATACTGACGAAACTAAAATGGGCTCTAACACGGAAATTAAGCGTTTCCGGACACATGTCCACATAACATCTTTTCTTTATTTGTGTGTGAGGAATGTTTCCTGAAAGTTTGGCCGTACCTTTTTGAAACACCCTGTGTATGTGCATATCGTTATCCCACGACCTGTCAATCTCTGTATGTGGATGGACGGCGCGGCTTGCAGAGCGTGCGGCACCTAGCGGTGAGATGAGGCGGGGCTGCGGAAGGCGGTCAGCCGGCGTTCCACCCGGACGTGCGGCGGGGAGCGGCCGCACGTAGAAAGTCCAGTCCACTCAGGTCCCGGCTGTGCTCTCCTCTTTTCCTTTCTCCCGGCTGATCGGCCGCTCACGACTCTCCGTTTTGTGGGCCGCTGACCTACACACACACACACACACACACACACACACACACACACACACACACACACACGGCCCTGAACCTGACCAGCTTTCTTCGTCGTCTGCTCTCGCCCATGCCCCGTGCAGCCACGGTGCTTGCTGCTATACCGGGAAGCTCTGACGACTGCCCGCTCTTCACATTTTCCAAGACGCACTGACCAACTGCCGGACCAAGGCGCTGCACCTGGAGACGTTGGTAGGCGGGTAAAACCGATACCTGTATTTTATAGTTCGCTTCACGAAAGACGGGGTTTCACGCATGCCGAGGCATGGACGGGGACTGCATTTTTGGCGATCCCAAACGACAGCTGCGGTACTTTCCGCTCGAAGAAAGCGTATATCCTGCAAATTATCTCTCTTGCGTGCTTATGCAGCATTTATCGCTTACCACCACCATCTGTGATGACAACTCGCAACAAATGGAATGGAAATTCACTAAACAACTCTCTACGGTCGTGTTTAATGCTAGCATTAGCTACGGCATTCACAGCAGAACACTTCTGAACGCTAATTGGCTGTCGGGGACACGTGACGTAGATGCACAGTACAAGCCTAAACTTCACCGCCATCGTTCGTGACGCCAACTATAATTCCGAATAACCGATATTTTTGAATATTTGTTAGATCTCAGTTGTAACAGCTGATTTTTTTATTTCTTACAAATAAGCGGACAAAAAACCAAAATATCAATCAGCCACGGCAGCAGTGCTAAAATTTTTGGATTTTAAATCTTTTTTTTTTTAAAAAAAAGTAATTCTTACTCGTACAATTTACATTTCTTTAATACACTACTGGCCATTGAAATTGCTACACCACGAAGATGACGTGCTACAGACGCGAAATTTAACCCACAGGAAGAAGATTCTGTGATATGCAAATTATTAGCTTTTCAGAGCACTCACATAAGGTTGGCGTCGGTGGCGACACCTACAACGTTCTGACATGAGGAAAGTTTACAACCGATTTCTCATACACAAACAGCAGTTGACCGGCGTTGCCCAGTGAAACGTTGTTGTGATGCCTCGTGTAAGGAGGAGAAATGCGTACCATCACGTTTCCGACATTCATAATGGCCGGATTGTAGCCTAACGCGATTGCGGTTTATCGTATAGCGACATTGCTGCTCGCGTTGGTCGAGGTCCAATGACTGTTAGCAGAATATGGAATCGGTGGGTTCAGGAGGGTAATACGGAACGCCGTGCTGGATCCCAACGGCCTCGTATCACTAGCAGTCGAGATGACAGGCATCTTATTCGCATGGCTGTAATGGATAGTGCAGCCACGTTTCGATCCCTGAGTCAACAGATGGGGACGTTTGCAAGACGACAACCATCTGCACCAACGATGTTTGCAGCAGTGTGTACTATCAGCTCTGAGACCGTGGCTGCAGTTACCCTTGACGCTGCATCACAGACAGGAACGCCTGCGATGGAGTACTCGACGACGAACCTGGGTGCACGAATGGCAAAACGTCATTTTTCGGATGAATCCAGGTTCTGTTTACAGCATCATGATGGTCGCATTCGTGTTTGGTGATATCGCGGCGAACGCACATTGGAAGCGTGTATTCGTCATCGCCAGACTGGCTTATCACCCGGCGTCATGGTGTGGGGTGCCATTGGTTACACGTCTCGGTCACCTCTTGTTCGCATTGACGGCACTTTGAGCAATGGACGTTACATTTCAGATATGTTACGACCTGTGGTTCTACCCTTCATTCGATCCCTGCGAAACCGCACATTTCAGCAGGATAATGCACGACCACATGTTGCAGGTCCTGTACGGGCCTTTCTGGATACAGAAAATGTTGGACTGCTGCCCTGGCCAGCACATTCTCCAGATCCCTCACCAATTAAAAACGTCTGGTCAACGGTGGCCGAGCAACTGGCTCGTCACAATACGCCAGTCACTACTCTTGATGAACTGTGGTATCGTGTTGAAGCTGCATGGGCAACTGTACCTGTACACGCCATCCAAGCTCTGTCTGACTCAATGCCCAGGCATATCGAGGCCGTTATTACGGCCAGAGGTGGTTGTTCTGGGTACTGATTTCTCAGGATCTATGAACCGAAATTGCGTGAAAATGTAATCAGATGTCAGTTCTAGTATAATATATTTGTGCAATGAATACCCGTTTATCATCTGTTTTTCCTTCTTGGTGTAACAATTTTAATGGCGAGTAGTGTATATTGCGTTATTGCACAAAATGCGGAAAACCGATCAGTGTTATTTTAACAACAATGACGACAGAAACAAGCAAAAGAATTGCTACAACACTTCTGAGACAACGAGACAATAATGTCCGCGCTGCCGTGTGTGATGCCTTACGGTACCCGAGTATGTGCCGTGTCCAAGAGTTACCCCACCTCATCTATACGCTAGTTTCTCGCATTCGTCGCCAGACACGCACAAACAACTAATAAATTAATTTATTCGTGTGTCTACATAATATACCATTGTTTGCTCGTAGCCCTTGAAACCGTTCAAGTTAACACAAAAAAAGAGTTCTTCAACCTCAGTTTTCACCCTTTAGCACTGACATTCCTAATATCCAAACAGTAGTATGACAACATGATTTTGCCGGCCGCTGGTGGCCGAGCGGTTCTGGCGCTACAGTCTGGAACCGCGCGACCGCTACGGTCGGAGGTTCGAATCCTGCCTCGGGCATGGATGTGTGTGTTGTCCTTAGGTTAGTTAGGTTTAAGTAGTTCTAAGTTCTAGGGGACTTATGACCTCAGCAGTTGAGTCCCATAGTGCTCAGAGCCATTTGAACCATTTTGAACAACATGATTTTTGAGTAGAGTTTCAAATAATTAGAATCAGTAGGAGTACACTTTTTTTTTTTTTTTTTTTTTTTTTGTAGCATTGAACCGCTTACGAATTTTCGTGAAAAGCAGAGAACGGTGGGCAGACTAAGTTTTCTTTTATTTGGTTATTTAATGTTGGTTCTATGTATCTTGAAACTGAGGGAGTCAAGATTTTTCAATCTTAGTCCGATTTGTACGATTACTACAGGAGATAATAGGAATAAAAACAGAAACTATCTTATTTCAGAAACCGGTCATTTTGAACCTTTTTAACTCACAGGTTTAATTGGCACTGAAAGAAAGAACGTTATAACCGAAAACTGGGCATCTGTTTAAGCTATAACCGCCACCCCTTGGCCCCCCTATTTGCTGCAAATCTACTACTTAGGTATCTATTTTTCCTTTTTTCTAATATTCACGTAGTGTGATAAGTTTGTTTTCGTGGTTATTGTCCGTAGCAATTATGTATATATTTGTTTTATACATTTTCCTCGCACTCTATATTTGTTCCAGGCGCATTTCCCCCTTTTACACTAAGGCATAAGATTACATTGAGTGACTGTATGAGAACAGAGGATGACTTGAATGGAATTTATAACTTCCGTGATGAATATGAGCTTGCCCTAATTGGGGGGAAATGTAAATTTATGCAGACGAGTAGGAAAATCAATGCTGTAATGTTCGAATACAGTATTAGTCATGTGCTGCTTGACAGTCTGGTTGCTTAAATGTGTGGGCGTAACGTTGCGAAGCGACATGAAACGGAACGATCATGTCAGGATTGCAGCATGGAAAGCGAATGGTCGCCTTTAGTTTATTGGGAGAAGTCCAGAAAAGGCGTTGTCTGTAAAGGAAACCGTGTGTACAACACCTGCGTGACTAGTTGTTTGATAGCTGCTCCAGTGTTCTGGATCCCCACCAGGTTGTATTAAGGGGCTCCGGAAAGGCTCAAAATCATGAAAAGTTCAATTTTTACTTTTTTGCGTTTTCTGAATCTGCAGACTATTACCTTTTAATAGATATATAATTTATTCAATTCCGAAGACTACAACTATTTTTAAATTTTTTTTGAAATGTGTTCTACATGGGCGTGACCCACTGTGGCGCTGTTAAACTGCTGTCAAATGGTGTTATTATTAACGTCTGTGTTCATCAGGTACATTTTAGTGATGTGAGATAAAGTATGTGTTGTGGCTAACCTGTGATGGTTCAATATATATCGCTGGTGTGATTGTCGATTGTTTCATTTTTATTTACTCTGTCGTTATCTCGAAAATATTCGTAATTAATTCTGTTTCTTGAGTCTCTGTTTTGTTGAAGTATAATAATGAGTAAAAGTAAAGTTATTAGAAATCCTCTGAAGGCTTTTAAGAAAAGGAGAAATGTTGGAAAGCCAAAGGTATTTAGAAATATGGGAATGAAGATACGTTCTAACATGGTACGAGCGATGCTTGCTTTAGACAAGGAACGCCTTCGGGCTGCAGACAGGGCTGTAAAGAGTCTAGAAATACAAGCAAGAGTAAACAGGAGGAGGAACAAGAGGAAGCTGGAGGAGCAGTTTGCAGAGGATGAAGATAATCCATCCTATGGACCTGGAATGCACTAAAAAGGTAATCCAATCTTTGTCGCTCGATCCCAAAACTTTTATTTTCTCATACAAATTACATGTTTTCTAAGGATCTTCCAAACATATTTGTTTGAAACTTTCAGTAAATGTTACACAGTACCTTCTGCATAATTTAACACAGCCTTTTTCCAAAAAACTGTATATTTTTGAATATATAAATAAAAAATTGCAAAAAAATGTTGTGAATTTTCATTAAAATTGAAAAAAAATCATCTTTAATAACTGAACTAAAATTTTGTAAAATCCCTATGTTAAGGTGTAGCCCGTATTCCAATAAATAATCTGTAAAAAGTTCAACTTCCTACCTCAAATACTTTGTGAGGAAAGATGTAATTTATAAGCGCTATTTTAACATTGCAAGTATAGGGCGTTCCGGAGCCCCTTAAAGACATCGAAACAATTCAGAGACGCGCTACTGCATTTGATACCGGTAGGTTCGATCAAGATGCGAGCATTGTGGAAATTATCTGTGAACTCAAGTGGGGATCCATGGAGTAAAGACGACGCTGAACACTGTTGAGAAAGTTTGTTACAGAAAGATATCACTGCCACCAACATAAGTCTCGCGTCAGGACCGCCAAGAAGATGTAAGAGAAATCAGGACAGTCGTTTTTTCCTCGCTCCATTTGCGTAGTGGAACAGGAGAGGGAATGACTAGCAGTGCTACCCTCCGCCATGCACCGTATCGTGACTTGCCAAGTACACATGCAGATGCACGGAAATACCGGATCCTACGGTACTGCATAGCACACACCCCAACGAAGGTCGCGGAAAGAAGTATGAACATTGTCAAAGGACTATGACTGCAGCTTCAGAGCACATGGTATTTAGCGATTCAGGCAGAGCATGTAACACGAATATTCATAAAACTAGATATTTATTATAATTAATACCCCATCCCAACTGTGAATCCTGCAGTGCTGATGAGGGCATATAATATGATACATTCAACTATTTTTAAAAAATTCAGTGCGCAACGTTTAAAAAATTAGGGGTTACTTCTCTCAGAAGAGCTATTAGCTCCATTACTCACTTTTACGTTGGCTACGATAAGAATGCAGTGGGAATCTATTCACATCTGTTGGAGAAATGTAATTAAAACAAACACTCCAAACCGACTCTTCACGTAAGTCACATCCAATGAAAATCTGTAAAGCAACCAACTGTGTGGCGTGCTTATAATTATGTATCATTTATATTTTAGGAAAATTAATCTGTAAAAAAAACGTAATGAAAGCATGAAAACCGTCTGAAGATGAATCATAACCATTCGAAACCGGTAACGGTACCCTTTGAATAAAGGAACTGAAAATAAATGCTGTCTCAACACCATCGACAATTTCTTGTTTATCATTATGTATACCTCCTTATACACAAATAATGTTTATATTAAAAAAAACCTGTGTCCGCTATTACGGTGGTACTGTCAGATTAATGGACGGAGGCGAGCTGAAAAGTAATGCCTTCGAACTTTTTATTCTGTTCTCAATATCGGTTGAGGCATTACATGCCTTGCATATTACTTGGTCGACTTACCCGCTTGGCTGACAAGTTTCAACCCTCTGCCGCTAGAGGGCTCCGAATTGCAGCTTGTACCATGGCGCTGTTTAGCTTAAATACACTCGTGCTCATAAATTAAGGATAATGCTGATACATGGGGAAGCAACGCTCTGGTGGGCGGTTTGCGGGTTTAAATCACCTCGGGGTATGACCATGCGGTGAATTTGACCTGCGGTCGTCCCACGGTGGCGCTGGCAGCAGTCCACATACGTAGAGGTGTGTTGGTGCATGTCAGAGTACGGTGCAGCGAGTAAGTGTGCAGACGTTTTCTGACATTCTAATGGTGACTGTGTGTCGAAAATGGCACAAAGACCACATATTGATGACGTTATGAGGGGTAGCATACTAGGGCGACTGGAGGCTGGTTAAATACAGCAGGTCGTAGCACGGACCCTCCGTGTGCCACAAAGTTTGATCTCACGATTATGGCAACCATTCCGGCAGACAGGAAACGTGGGTAGGCGCTACAGTACGGGACGTCCACAGTGTACAAGACCACAAGGAGACCGATATCTCACCATCAGTGCCCACAGACGGCCACGGAGTACTGCAGGTAACCTTGCTCGGGACCTTACCGCAGCCACTGGAACAGTTGTCTCCAGACACACAGTCTACAGACGACTCAACAGACACGGTTTATTCGCCCGTAGACCTGCAAGATGCATTCCACTGACCCCTGGTCACAGAAGAGTCCTTAAAGCCTGGTGTCAAGAAAACAGTACATGGTCATTGGAACAGTGGTCCCAGGTTATGTTCGCGGACGAGTCCAGGTATAGTCTGAACAGTGATTCTCGCCGGATTTTCATCTGGCGTGAAGCAGGAACCAGATACCAACCCCTTAATGTCCTTGAAAGGGACCCGTATGGAGGTCGTGGTTTGATGGTGTGGGATGGGACTATGTTTGGCGCACGTGCACCCCTGCATGCAAGCCAGGTGTATCGGGACGTCATTTTGCACCAGTATGTCCGCCTTTTCAGGGGTGGAGTGGGTCCCACCACCCTCCTGATGGATGATAACGCACGGCCCCACTCAGCTACCATCGCGGAGGAGTACCTTGAAACAGAAGATATCAGGCGAATGGAGTGGCCTGTCTGTTCTCCAGACCTAAACCCCAACGAGCACATCTGGGATGCTCTCGGTCGACGTATCGCTGCACGTCTTCAAACCCCTACGACACTTCAGGAGCTCCGACAGGCACTGGTGCAAGAATGGGAGGCTATACCCCAGCAGCTGTTCGACAACCTGATCCAGAGTATGCCAACCCGTTGTGCGGCCTGTGTACGTGTGCATGGTGATCATATACCATATTGATGTTGGGGTACACTCGCAGGAAACAGTGGCGTTTTGTAGCACGTATGTTTCGGGACGGTTTGCTCAACTGATGACCAATACCGTGGACTTACATATGTGTGTCGTGTGTGTTCCCTTAGTGTCTATGGTATTAGCAGCAGTTTTGTGTAGTGGCACCACATTCTGTAATTATTCTTAACTTAAGAGCATGAGTGCACTTCGGTTCGTGTTTAATATTAATGACCTGGCAACCAATATTAATAGTAACACCAGGATTTATGGAGGCAATGGAGTTACGTATTATGCGAAGTGCGTTCAATAAGTAATCCAACAATTCTTTCCTGAGAGCATGTTGGTTTTATTCACCATTGCAATACACCATATTATTCCCACCTTCCTCCTGATGGATGATAATGCACGGCCCCACCGAGCTACCATCGTGGAGGAGTACCTTGAAACAGAAGATATCAGGCGAATGGAGTGGCCTGCCTCTTCTCCAGACCTAAACCCCATCGAGCACGTCTGGGATGCTCTTGGCTGCTGCATCGCTGCACGTCTTCAAAACCCTACGACACTTCAGGAGCTCTGACAGGCACTGGTGCAAGCGTGGGAGGCTGTACCCCAGCAGCTGTTCGACCACCTGATCCAGAGTGTGCTAACCCGTCGTGCGGCCTGTGTACGTGTGCATGGTGATCATATCCCATATTGATGTCAGGGTACACGCGCAGGAAACAGTGGCGTTTTGTAGCACATGTGTTTCGGGACGGTTTTCTCAACTTATCACCAATACCGTGGACTTACGAGATCTGTGTCGTGTGTGTTCCCTATGTGCCTTTGCTATTAGCGTCAGTTTTGTGTAGTGCCACGTTGTGTGGCATCACATCCTGCATTCACATTTATGAGCATGAGTATACGTCGGTGTGTGAGAAACAGCGTGTTGTAATAAAAAAACCGAAAGCATGAGCTCGAAGGGAGTGTCCACACATGCAATACCCTCTCCTCCAGCGTAATAATGCCAGACGACATGCGAGCGCTGAGACTTCTGCAACAATCTGACGCCTTGGCTTCACTGTCGTCAATCACGCTTCACACACTCACGACTTTGCCCCTTCCAATTTTCCACCTGTTTCCAAAATTTAACGGAAATCTTCGAGGACTTTCCTTCGACAGTGAAGGAGTGGTACTACTAAATACCTAGGAATTACAATTACGAACAAATTAAATTGGAAATAACACACAGAAAATATTGGAGGGAAGGCAATCCAAAGATTGCGTTTTGTTGGCAGAAAACTTAGAAAATTTAACAGATCTAATAGAGAGACTGCCTACACTACGGCTGTCACTTCTTTTTTTGGAGTACTTTTGCGCGGTGTGGGATCCTTACCAGATACGATTAACTGAATAAACCGAGAAAGTTCCAAGAACAACAGCACGTTTTGTACTATCGCGAAATAGTGGAGAAAGTGTCATGCCATGATAAGGGATTTGGGGTAGACATCATTAAAACACAGGCGTTTTTCGTTGCGGTGGAATCTTTTCACGAAATATCAATGACCACGTTCTCATTTTGTTGACGCCGGCCTACATAGGGAGAAACAATCATCATAATGAAATAAGGGGAATCAGAGCTCGCACTAAAAGATATGGATGTTCGTTTTTTTTTCCGAGCACTGTTCGAGACTGGAATAACAGAGATGGTGGTTCGATGAACGCACTGCCAGGCACTTACGTCTAATTTGCGGAGTACCCATGTAGATATTTATGTAGACGAGGTGAGGTTGTGGCTCGGTTAACCAAATCAAACATTTTACAACGACGGCATCAATAAATAGGTTTCTTGTTGGGAGATGTGTGTTAGCCGCCAGGGTTACTATGTTGAGCAATAAATACGTAAACATGAAGAATAAAGATGTAGAATGTTAACAAAGTTTGTTTTATTTAAAACGCTTTAAGAGTTTTCACAGAAATTCGGAGGCATTCCTTTCCACCATGCTCTCTTTACTTTTTAGACTCTCTCCCTCTCCTTTTCCCTCTCTCCCCCCCCCTCCCCAATATTATTATATAACTAAAGCTGTGAATAACAATGCAACTGTGAGTGATTATGAAGCCACGTCACGAGGAACACATATATATTGTATGTGAAGTTGTCATTTTGGTTTGTCGCTCTTGTACAACCAGAAGTACAGGTTGTATCAAAAAGAATCATCCTATTTGGCGCGTCTATATTTCTGAAACTAATAAATATTTACAATAAATTTTGGTTTTTGATGGGCAGCAAACTCAAAAAGTATGTTTTCATATATTTTCAAAATGGTTCAAATGGCTCTGAGCACTATGAGACTTGACTTCTGAGGTCATCAGTCGCCTAGAACTTAGAATTGCTTAAACCTAACTAACCTAAGGACATCACACGCATCCATGCCTGAGGCAGGCTTCGAACCTGCGATCGTAGCGGTCGCTCGGTTCCAGTCTGTAGCGCCTAGAACCGCACGGCCACTTTGGCCGGCTCATACATGTTCATAGGTGTTCAGTATGCCCCCTTTGAGATGCACGGCATATGTCAATGTGGTATTCAAACTGTCCCCACACTGCAGCGAGCATTTCTTGAGTTATTGCTTCCACAGATGCAATTATGCGATGTCTCAGTTCATTCATTGTTGTTGGTAACGAAGGCACGAAGTCTTTTGTAGCCCCCCACAAGAAATAGTCACACACAGTCAGGTCGCGAAACCTTGGAGGCCAGTACTACAACCCTGAATCATTTGGTCCAGTGCGACCGATTCAGTAATCCTTTGATTTAGAAATTCCAGCACTTCCAGATGCCAGTATGGCGGTGTACCAACCTGTTGGTAAATGAAGTCGTTCGAAACAGTCTCCAACTGTGGGAAAAGAAAGTTCTGAAGCATATCGAGATATGTGCTTCCGGTAACGGTGTTATCGGCGAATAACAATGCACCGTACACCTTTTCCCGTGAACAGTCACAAAACACATTAAATTTCGGAGAGACCCGCTCATGTGGTTGTTCCGAACCTCATAATCTCACATTATGACAGTTCACCTTTCCATTTAAATGGAATGTTGCTTCGTCAATAAACACTAAGCGCGGAAGAAAACTCATTCTCCAGCTTGCCAAGAACGAAATTACAGAACTCCACACGTTGTTATTTGTCACCTTCAAAAAGAGCTTGCAGTAGCTGAATTTTGTACGGTTTAATGTGAAACGTCGACGCAACACACGCCAGACGGACATTGTTGGCATGTGGAGCTGTCTAGCTGCACTGCGAACGGATTTCTGCGGACTCCTTATGAAACTATGGCGGATGCGTTCGACGCCTGTGTCAGACTCTCGGGGACGGCCCGACAATTTGCTTTTACGCAAACAACCTGCTTCTCGGAATTGTTCATGCTATCGTGCAATGCTCTGTGTTGTAGGAGGATCCACACTATGCCTAGTACGGAAGTCACGTTGAACAGTTGTTACTGACCCGCACTGCGCAAAACGTAGAACACAAAACGCTTTCTGTTGTCCAGACACCATTTTTACTAGAACTGAAGCGGACGCACACTTCTGCTACCTATCTAGAACCATGTAAAATTCGAGAGATTGCTCTTCCCAACAGTATGTTGTTCACGCATGTATCTCAAATACATTATGGCCATTAAAAGTGCTACACCAAGAAGAAATGCAGATGATAAACGGGTATTCACTGGACAAATATACTAGAACTGACATGTGATTACATTTTCACGCAATTTCTGTTCATAGATCCTGAGAAATCAGTACCCAGAACAACCACCTCTGGCCGTAATAACGGACTTGAAACGGCTGGGCATTGAGTCGAACAGAGCTTGGATGGCGTGTACAGGTACAGCTGCCCATGCAGCTTCAACACGATACCACAGTTCATCGAGAGGAGTGACTGGCGTATTGTGACGAGCCAGTTGCTCGGCCACCTTTGACCAGACGTTTTCAATTGGTGAGAGATCTGGAGAATGTGCTGGCCAGGGCAGCAGTCGAACATTTTCTCTACCCAGAAAGTTCCGTACAGGACCTGCAACATGCGGTCGTGCATTATCCTGCTGAAATGTAAGGTTTCGCAGGGATTGAATGAAGGGTAGAGCCACGGGTCCTAACACATCTGAAATGTAACGCCCACTGTTCAAAGTGCCGTCAATGCGAACATGAGGTGACCGAGACGTGTAACCAATGGCACCTCATACCATCACGCCGGGTGATACGCCAGTATGGCGATGACGAATACACGCTTCCAATGCGCGTTCACCGCGATGTCGCCAAACACGTATGCGACCATTACGATGGTGTAAACAGAACCTGGATTCATCCGGAAAAAGGACGTTTTGCCATTCGTGCACCCAGGTTCGTCGTTGAGTACACCATCGCAAGCGCTTCTGTCTGTGATGCAGCGTCAAGGGTAACCGCAGCCACGGCCACCGAGCTGATAGTCCATGCTGCTGCAAACGTCGTCGAACTGTTCCTGCAGATGGTTGTTGTCTTGCAAACGTCCCGTATCTGTCCACTCAGGGATCGAGACGTGGCTGCATGATCCGTTACAGCCGTGCGGATAAGATGCCTGTCATCTCGACTGCTAGTGATACGAGGCCGTTGGGATCCAGCACGACGTTCGGTATTACCCTCCTGAATCCACCGATTCCATATTCTGCTAACAGTCATTGGATCTCGACCAACGCGAGCAGCAATGTCGCAATACGATAAACCCCAATCGCGATAGGCTACAATCCGACCTTTATCAAAGTCGGAAACGTGATGGTACGCATTTCTCCTCCTTACACGAGGCATCACAACAACGTTTCACTGGGCAACGCCGGTCAACTGCCGTTTGTGTATGAGAAATCGGTTGGAAACTTTGCTCATGTCAGCACGTTGTAGGTGTCGCCACCGGCGCCAACGTTGTGTGAATGCTCTGAAAAGCTAATCATTTGCATATCGCAGCATCTTCTTCCTGTCGGTTAAATTTCGCGTCTGTAGCACGTCACCTTCGTGGTGTAGCAATTTTATTGGCCAGTAGTATAGAACCGAACTCGAGAGTTTGCTCTTTCCAACAGTACGTTGTTCACGCACGTATCTCAGATAACACAATAGCTATGATTTTTTAAAAATCGGATGATTGGTTTTGATTCACCCTGTACATTAACAATTATAACGATAATACAGGCTGAAGCATATTTCGGAGGTTGTTAAGGGATATTTTTCTGGTATTTTGGCTTGAGAGACCAGAGGTCTCCGGTGGATTGTGTCTACTATGCTATGTGGCGCAGTGTCAGCTTGGCTCACGTAGCGCTATAAGGTCGCCCACGGAAATGACCCCGCCACCCCCTTACGCTGTTACACCCACTGCGAGATTGCAGCAGAAAGTCCATCGTTCATCTTGTACCTCAAGCTGTCACCGCAGTGTACGAACGGAAAATAGCAATCTACACTGCTGGAATGCCATACCACCTTAGACAAGGTTACTTTATTGAGAAGAGAGGTGACAAGTAGCCAAGGGCCTTGCCGCAGTCATTCGGGAGGACGACGGTTCAATCCCGCGTCCGGCCATCCTGATTTAGGTTTTCCGTGATTTCCCTAAAACATTCCAGGCAAATGCCGGGATGGTTCCTCTGAAAGGGCACGGCCGACTTCCTTCCCTAAGCCGATGAGACCGATGACCACGCTGTCTGGTCTCCTTCCCCAAACCAACCAACCAACCAACCAACCTTGCCGCAGTGGTAACACCGGTTCCCGTCAGATCACAGAAGTTAAGCGCTGTATTTTTCAAAACTTCCTGGCAGATTACAACTGTGTGGCGGACCCAGACTCGAACTCGGGACCTTTGCCTTTCGCGGGCAAGTGCAAGTCTCGGTCCGGCACACAGTTTTAATCTGCCAGGAAGTTTCATGCTAAAAGTTCATCTACTAAAATAAATGTCACTGTAGTTTGTACAATATAGCGATTCCTAAACACAGTCTTCCCTGTCGCCCTCTACACTGTTAAATCGTGCTTACTCACTGTTGATGTGTGCGATAATTGCGAAATGAATTAAAAGTCTGCACCCCAGATTGCTTGCTAGAACGAGTAGCTCTTTTTTGCATTCCTCCGGTCGGGTGAAGGGTGCCCCGATCTCAGCGTGACGTCACGTGATGTGACGTGGCTCCCTCTTATGCACAGGCTGTGTTTTGCTGTCGCCGGTGACGTTGCTCGCGCGTCTTCGCAGTTGTAAAGTGTTTTTGTGTGAAGCCTTCGAGCTTCCGGGGTCGCGTAGCGGGTCACGGCAACTTCTTTAACCGTACCCCGAGTAACTCGACAAATCACTTTCATTCTCGACCGTCCGGTTTCTTTACTTACGGACAGGCCCTCTACGACTTGCTTCATATTTATCCGTCAGCCTTGAGGATGTTTCCAGAATGAGATTTTCACTCTGCAGCGGAGCGTGCGTTGATATGAAACTTCCTGCCAGATCAAAACTGTGTGCCGGACCGAGACTCGAACTCGGGACCTTTGCCTTTCGCGGGCAAGTGCTCTCGGTCGGGCACACAGTTTTAATCTGCCAGGAAGTTTCATATCAGCGCACGCTCCGCTGCAGAGTGAAAATCTCATTCTGGAAACATCCGCCAGGCTGTGGCTAAGCCATGTCTCCGCTATATCCTTTCTTCCAGGAGTGCTGGTTCTGCAAGGTTCGCGCCGGCCGAAGTGGCCGTGCGGTTAAAGACGCTGCAGTCTGGAACCGCAAGACCGCTACGGTCGCGGGTTCGAATCCTGCCTCGGGCATGGATGTTTGTGATGTCCTTCGGTTAGTTAGGTTTAACTAGTTCTAAGTTCTAGGGGACTAATGACCTCAGCAGTTGAGTCCCATAGTGCTCAGAGCCATTCCTTTTGCAAGGTTCGCAGGAGAGCTTCTGTAAAGTCTGGAAGGTAGGAGACGAGGTACTGGCAGAAGTAAAGCTGTGAGGACGGGGCGCGTGTCGTGCTTGGGTAGCTCAGATGGTAGAGCACTTGTCCGCGAAAGGCAAAGGTCCCGAGTACGAGTCTCGGTCCGGCACACAGTTTTAATCTGCCAGGAAGTTTCATATCAGCGCACACTTCGCTGCAGAGTGAAAATCTCATTCTGGCTGTATTTTTCGTTACAAGATGTGCAATTTTTCTGCGTGGTAGTCGTCATAGAAACATTTAAAACATAGCGTCAATTCCTATTGCACTGTGAAAAACGTAACGCAGATGATGAATAAAGTGAAAGAACGGTTTATAAGTAAAATGAAATTCAAGCAAAATGAGGACTTTATTTATGAATGCAATAACCTGGACGAAAAAAAAAAAGAGAGCCGGCCGCGGTGGCCGTGCGGTTCTAGGTGTTGCAGTCCGGAACCGCGGGACTGCTACGGTCGTAGGTTCGAATCCTGCCTCGGGCATGGAGGTGTGTGATGTGCTTAGGTTAGTTAGGTTTAAGTAGTTCTAAGTTCTAGGGGACTGATGACCTAAGATGTTAAATTCCATAGTGCTCAGAGCCATTTGAACCATTTTTTGAAAAAAAAAATGGATAATAAAAACAAAGGAAATTGTATCGAAATTAATAAAATTTAATTAAAAACACATGAACGGAGATTTCAAGTAGATAAAGAATGACAGGAAGAAAAATAAGTGCAAATGGAGTTGATGTTATGATTAAAGTGATGTAACAAAGGAATGGAAATTAAAAAATTACTTTTAAATCAATTAATTGAAAAAATGACGATCGAAGTCAGTTCTATGAAAGTTTAAAAATAAAAACATTAATAGACCTAATGAGATTTTGACCCATATCCTCCGACAAGTGAAGACCTTGTCCTATCCATTACGCCACGCAACCAGTCTACCTTTTTTAACACTATAGAGCGTCATGCAGAGTTCCGAAATTATTTTTCGTGTATTCCTCGCAGGGTGAATGGCTGCAGCACATGATACCTGGGATCGTAACCTACATAACCGTATATACGGTTTCACCACTGGGAACCTCTCCTTGACGGTAGTGTGGACAATTCAACGTACAGCAAACGCTAGTTCACTCCTGTCATCCCTATAGTTATGTATATAAGAGGTGTGATCAAAAAGTAAGGGGAATTTTTTAATTTCGCTGGCTTTATACATCCACTTTCTAAACTTCTTTTTATCTCGTTGGTACACATGTTCCTGAGGTATGTTTACATTTTCAGTTGTTTTGAATATTTAATATACTGTTGATAGCCAAAAAGGTTATACGTGTTTTCGAAAGCTCGGAGAATTTTTACTTTCGAAAAAGCGTGATCATAGAATTTGCATTAAGTAATGCTTTAAAAATGGGACGAAGTGGAGCACCGCATTCAAAACGTTGACAGTGGCTTTTGGCGAATCTACTACGAGTAAGTTGAGAGTTTACGAGTCATATAAACGTTTCAAAGACTGTCGAGAAGAAGTTTTTGTATCCCGCCTGGGAGGCGGCGCGTGAGTAAGGAACAGGAACAAGAAAAGGCATTAATCTCTCGGTACTGCAGTTACAGTGAAGGCACCTTTACTAGCGGATAACATATGCAAAAAATGGCTCTGAGCACTATGGGACTTAACATCGATGGTCATCAGTCCCCTAGAACTCAGAACTACTTAAACCTAACTAACCTAAGGACAGCACACAACACCCAGCCATCACGAGGCAGAGAAAATCCCTGACTCCGCCGGGAATCGAACCCGGGAACCCGGGCGTGGGAAGCGAGAACGCTACCGCACGACCACGAGATGCGGGCGATAACATATGCAAACATATTACATAACTCGTAAGGTGGTGCGAAGTTGAAGCGAAGTGTCCTGGCTGGCTGCACCTGACGAAATGGACTGAATCTGTAGCGGAGCTCGTAGAGCTGCACAGCACCAGCTAGTTGGCGCTGCCGTCGGTGTCTCGTGGTAGAGCCAACCTTTGAAACTATGCCGCGGCATTGTAGATACCACAGAAGTTTAATATGACGACCGTCTTTGACGCCTTAGCAGATCAATTACTGACGACAATGTGGAAGAAGTAATGAAAATGGTTTTGAAAAGTGGCCAGACCACCATCAGAGAGGTTGCTGATGATGCTGGCATATCCTCTGGCTCATGCCAAGCAACATTTTTGGATGTTTGGTCCATAAAACGTGTACTCGTTGCTCCGGAACGGTTGAATTTCGAACAAAAACATCGCGTAGATATCGTCCAGGAATAGCTTAATGAAGTCGACAACAATCGGGAACTTCTACTGAAGGTTATAACAGGTGTCGAAACATAGATATACGGGTATGACGAGCGAGGTGATGCAGTGGTTAACACTGGACTCGCACTCGGGAGGACGACATTTCAAACCCGCGTCCGGCCAACCTGATTCAGGTTTTCCATGATTTCCCTAAATCGTTTCAAGCAAATGCCGGGATGGTTTGGAAGGGCATGGTCGACTTCCTTCCCCATTCTTGTTTTATCTGATGGAACAGATGAACTCGCTGTTTTCCTGCCCCCCCCCCCCCCGGCGGAAATTAATCAACGGGTGACATCGAATCCAAGGCCCAGTCGTCTCGATAGAAACTGCATAAAGAGCCATGGCAGGAAAAAAAAATATGCGACAAGTTCGATCACATGTGAAGGTCCATCTCATTGTTTTTTTCGATGACAATGGGATAGTGCAACACGAGATCCTGCATTATTTTCGTACGGTCCATAAGGACTACTACACGGAAGTTAGGCGCCGTTCGCGTGCGGCAGTTCGACGGAAACGGCAAAATTGTGGCGAAACCACTCGTGAGAATTGCTCCAGCTCACACCTCACGGTATGTTCGTGTTGTGGATTTTTTTTGTTTTTTGTGCAGAAAACTTATGTTGCCTCAGCCACTGTATTCGCCGGACACTGCCTCCTGCGACTTCCTTCCGTTCCCGAGGGTGAAGAGAACCATGAAAGGAGGCCGTTTTGCCACCACGTATGAGATAAAAACGGAATCGCTCACGGAGCTCAACGCATTAATGACACTTGAGTAGCAGACTTACTTCAAAGATTGGAATAAGTGTTGGCGCAAGGGGTGGATGATTTGAGGGGGACAAAGTCTACATCTATATCCATACTCCGCAAGCCACCTGACGGTGTGTGGCGGAGGGTACCTTGAGTACATCGGTTCTCCCTTCTATTGCAGTCTCGTGTTGTTCGTGGAAAGAAAGATTGTCGGTATGCCCCTGTGTCGGCTCTAATCTCTCTGATTTTATCCTAATGGTCTCTTCGCGAGATATACGTCGGAGGGAGCAATATACTGCTTGACTCTTCGGTGAAGGTATGTTCTCGAAACTTTAACAAAAGCCCGTACCGAGCTACTGAGCGTCTCTCCTGTAGAGTCTTCCACTGGAGGTTATCTATCATCTCCGTAACGCTTTCGCGATTACTAAATAAACCTGTAACGAAGCGCGCTGCTCCCCGTTGGAGGCATATAGGTAGTCATTTTTCCCCCGTTCTGTTTGGGAGTGGAACAGGGAGAGAAGATTCTAGTTGTGGTACGAGGTACCCTCCGCCACGCACCGTATGGTGGATTGCGGAGTATGTACGTAGATGTAGATCTCTATCTCGTCTATCAACCCTACCTGGTACGGATCCCACACTGGTGAGCAGTATTCAAGCAGTGGGCGAACAATTGTACTGTAACCTATTTCCTTTGTTTTCTGATTGCATTTCCTTAGGATTCTTCCAATGAATCTCAATCTGGCATCTGCTTTATCGACGATCAACTTTTATGATCATTCCATTTTAAATCACTCCTAATGCCTAGTCCCAGATAATTTATGGAATTAACTGCTTCCAGTTGCTGACCTGCTATATTGTAGCTAAATGATAAATGATCTTTCTTTTTATATATTCGCAGCACATTACACTTGTCTACATTGAGATTCAATTGCCATTCCCCGCACCATGCGTCAATCCGTTGCAGATCCTCCTGCATTTCAGTACAATTATCCATTCTTACAACCTCCCGATATACTACAGCATCATCCGCAAAAAGCCCCAGTGAACTTCCGATGTTATCCACAAGGTCATTCATATATACTGTGAATAGCATCGGTCCTACGACACTCCCTTGCAGCACGCCTGAAATCACTTTTACTTCGGAAGACTTCTCTCGATTGAGAATGACATGCTGCGCTCTGTTATCTAGGAAGTCTTCAATCCAATCACACAATTGGTCTGATAGTCAATTTGCTCTTACTTTGTTCATTAAACGACTGTGGGAACTGTATCGAACGCCTTGCGGAAGTCAAGAAACATGGCATCTACCTGGGAACCCGTGTCTATGGCCCTCTGAGTCTCGTGGACGAATAGCGCGAGCTGGATTTCACACGATCGTCTCTTTCGAAACCCATACTGATTCCTACAGGGTAGAGTTCTAGTCTCCAGAAAAGTCATTATAGTCGAACATAATACGTGTTCCACATTCCCGTTACTTTCAGATGACGCTTCGTACAGGCTTTCTTTACCACGGGCAGTATTCCAATGTTACTTTGAACGTCCAGTATTGAGTTAAGCTACGTGACATTGACGTTCCGCCTAGTTTGAAACAATGCCGTTTTGCGGTAGCGGTGACGTTCAGTATGGGTCGACCTTTATTCCGACGGCAGGGAGGCGTCCGCAGACAAGGGCTGACGTATCGCGTTCGGAAATCGGCCGACACGTCGCCTATTGTCTAGCCTCCGGCGATTGTTCTGCCCCCCTGATTAAGGCTGGCAGCCGGAGACGAGAATCGGATACGTAGATGACGCGCTTTCTGCCGACACGTATCGGATTTTAGCGCGCGGAATGCTCCACTGTGGGACAACACGGGGTGAAATGAATGAGGCGGAAAACAGCTTTCGCTGCGGCCCGTTTTATTATGGCACATGGACGGAACAATGAACGTGCGATTCTACGCCCACCGCATTACGTCATTAATAGTCAATTAGGTTCAAAATGTTTCAAACGGCTCTGAGCACTATGGGACTTAACATCTGAGGTCATAAGTCCCCTATAACTTAGAACTTCTTAAACCTAACTAAGCTAAGGACATCACACACATTCATGCCCTAGGCAGGATTCGAACCTGCGACCGTAGCGGTCGCGCGGTTCCAGACTGATGCGCCTAGAAGCGGTCGGCTACTGCGGCCGGCAGTCCATCAGGTATGCGAGAAATAAAACTGTTATTGTAATAAGATGTACACAGAATATCATACAAAAGTTGATAACAATTGCAGAAATGGATACATTACATTAAATGTATTCGCAGTTGCGAATAACAACACCCATCAGCTACATCTATCTACATCTACGTGATTACTCTGCTACTCACAATAAAGTGCCTGGCAGAGGATTCGATGAACCAACTTCAAGTTCCACTCTCGAACGGCACGCGGGAAAAAGGATCACTTAATTTTTTTCTGTGTGAGTCCTGATTCCTCTTATTTTATCGTGATGATCATTTCTTCCTATGTAAATGGGTAGCACGGAATGTTTTCGCAATCTGAGGAGAAAACTGGTGATTGAAATTTCATGAGAAGATCCCGTCGCAACGAAAAACGCCTTTGTTTTAATGATTGCCACTCCAATTCACATACCATGTCTGTGACACTATCTCCCTTATTTCGCGATAATACAAAACGAGCTGCCCTTCTTTGTACTTTTTCAATGTTATCCGTCAGTCCCACCTGATGCGGATCCCACACTGCACAGCAATACTCCCGAATAGGGCGGACAAGAGTGGTGTAAGCAGTCTCTTTAGTACGCCTGTTGCACCTTGTAAGTGTTCTGCCAATGAATCGCAGTCTTTGGTTTCCTCTACCCACAACACTAGCTATGTGATCGTTCCAATTTAGGGTATTTGTAATTGTAATCACTAAGTATGTAGTTGAATTTACAGCATTCAGATTTGTGTGACTTATCGCGTAATCGAAATTTAGCTGATTTCTTTTAGTACTCATGTGAATAACTTCACCATTTTCCTTTTTCAGGGTCAATTGCCACTTTTCACACCATACAGATATCTTATCTAAATCATTTTGCAAGTCGTTTTGGTCATCTGATGACTTCACAAGACGGTAAATGACACCGTCATCTGCAAACAACCGAAGACAGCTACTCATGTTGTCTCCTATGTCGCTAATATAGATCAGGAACAATAGAGGGCCTATAATAATTCCTTGGGGAACGCCGGATATTATTTCTGTTATACTCGATGACTTTCCGTCTATTACTACGAAGTGTGACCTTTGTGACAGGAAATCACGAATCCAGTCGCACAACTGAGGCGATACTCCGTAGGCACGCAGTTTGATTAGAAGACGCTTGTGAGGAACGGTGTGTGAAGCCTTCTGCAAATCTAAAAATATGGAATCAATTGACATCCCCTGTCGATAGCACTCATTACTGTATAAGGAAATGACAATGAAAACTGTGCCGGACCGGGACTCGAACCAGGATTTCCCGCTTTACACAGCGGCCGCCTTAACCACTTTGGCTATCCGTCCATGACTCACGAGCAGATCTAAACTTCCAGATGTCCACTGCCACGCCTCACAGTCTGTACGATACACATGTTAAGTAATTTAAGTACAGGTAGGGTCCTTCTGGATTCAAAGTCGCTGTCTGACATCGGCGGTTAAGTACGATATTGCGGTGCCTGTGTTACGAATAAAAACGTCTGTAGTCGCCGCAGTGCCTGTTCCTTCCGACATACGTGCATGTTTGAAGGAACACTGCATAGTTCAAATGGCGGCTCTGAGCACTATGGGACTTAACTTCTGAGGTCATCAGTCCCATAGAACTTAGAACTACTTAATCCTAACTAACCTAAGGACGTCATACACATCCATGCCCGAGGCAGGATTCGAACCTGCGACCGCAGCAGTCACGCGGTACCGGACTGCAGCGCCTAGAACCGCTCGGCCACCGGGGCCGGCCCACTGCGTTGTTGTTCTAAACAACACAGCCGTTGTAATATCGTACATTACATAAAGTTTTATTTTTGCTCGCACTACAGTCTACAAGTAGTCTGCAATATCTGACACACACACACACACACACACACACACACACACACACACACACACACACACCTCGACATGTCTGGGTCTGTATGCCAGTACACTTTAAAAGCAAGTCGCTGTCGGAGCTTTGAAAGAGTCTCCTGCTAGATGGTGCATATCGATACTTCCACACCATCTCTATATCTACACTACTGGCCATTAAAATTGCTACACCAAGAAGAAATGCAGATGATAAACGGGTATTCATTGGACAAATATATTATACTAGAACTGACATTTTCACGCAGTTTGGGTGCATAGATCCTGAGAAATCAGTACCCAGAACAACCACCTCTCGCCGTAATAACGGTCTTCATACGCCTGGGCATTGAGTCAAATAGAGCTTGGATGGCGTGTACAGGTACAGCTGCCCAAGCAGCTTCAACACGATACCACAGTTCATCGAGAGTAGTGACTGGCGTATTGTGACGAGCCAGATGTTTTCAATTGGTGAGAGATCTGGAGAATGTGCCGGCCAGCGAAGCAGTCTAACATTTTCTGTATCCAGAAAGGCCCGTACATGACCTGCAACATGCGGTCGTGCATTATCCTGCTGAAATTTAGGGTTTCGCAGGGATCGAATGAAGAGTAGGGCCACGGGTCGTAACACATCTGAAATGTAACGTCCATTGTTCAAAGTGCCGTCAATGAGAACAAGAGGTTACCGAGACGTGTAACCAATGGCACCCCATACCATCACGCCGGGTGATACGCCAGTATCGCGATGACGAATACACGCTTCCAATGTACGTTCACCACGATGTCGCCAAACACGGATGTGACCGTCATGATGCTGTACACAGAACTTTGATTCATCCAAAAAAATGACGTTGTGCCATTCGTGCACCCACGTTCGTCGTTGAGTACACCATCGCAGGCGCTCCTGTCTGTGATGCAGCGTTAAGGGTGCCCCCCGGCCACGGTCTCCGAGCTGATAGTCCGTGCTGCTGCAAACGTCGTCGAACTGTTCGTGCAGATGTTTGTTCTCTTGCAAACGTCCCCATCTGTTGACTCAGGGATCGAGACGTGGCTGCACGATCCATTACAGCCATGCGGATAAGATGCCTGTCATCTCGACTGCTGGTGATACGAGGCCGTTGGGATCCAGTACGGCGTTCCGTATTACCCTCCTGAACCCACCGATTCCATATTCTGCTAACAGTCATTGGATCTCGACCAACGCGAGCAGCAGTGTCGCGATACGATAAACCGCAATCGCGATAGGCTACAATCTGACCTTTATCCAAGTCGGAAACGTGATGGTACGCATTTCTCCTCCTTACACGAGGCATCACAACCACGTTTCACCAGGCAACGCCGGTCAACTGCTGTTTGTGTATGAGAAATCGGTTGGAAACTTTCCTCATGTCAGCACGTTGTAGGTGTCGCCACCGGCGCCAACCTCGTGTGGATGCTCTGAAAAGCTAATCATTTGCATATCACAGCATCTTCTTCCTGTCGGTTAAAATTCGCGTCTGTAGCAAGTCATCTTCGTGGTGTAGCAATTTTAATCGCCAGTAGTGTACATCGATACTCTGCATATCACACGTAAGTGCATGGCAGAGGATTCATCGAACCTCATTCACGATAATTTTCTATTATTTCACACAGCGCGCGGTAAAAAAAAAGGAACAGCTCTATCTCCCTGTGCGAGCACTGACGAATGTTTCTCCCTACGTAGGTAGGCGTCAACAAAATATTTTCGCATTCGGAGGGAATCATGTCCTAGTTCATGAATCACGGGCAACGTATGAGTGGCCAAGTTAAGTGGTCCCGACAGTCGGGATACCAGTTACTTTGGAATAAGGCTGGGCATCTCGGACATATTCTGAGGCGTGGTCACCTTTGTGCTCATACGGCAAAGACTACCAAATCCACCGGTTAGTCCCTCAACCGTTAGGGGTAAAACTCAATGGGACTCGGGGCAAGTAAGGCTAGCAACCTGCTTCCCTGGTACTTTAAATATGATGCTGGCAACAATCAGAGCAAAATACCTCGGACCTTTGGAGGTGACGGAGTCCCACCTCTAACTGACAAACCAGGGACTCCTAAGATATGACTTGGCAAACGAATGTTAATGAGATGGGGAGCTATTAACATCAATGGGGGCTACTCTGGGAGGAAGGCAGAGTTGGCAGAGGCTGCAAGTAAGATGGGGCTGGACGTTTTAGCTGTTAGTGACATTCGGGTAAGGGGTGAGAAAGAAGAGGAAGTGGGAGAATACAACGTCTACCTGTCAGGAGTCAAAGCAGGAATAGCACAATGGGGTGTAGGGCTTTACAGCAGGAAAGAAATGGAACCCAGCGTAGTTGCAATAAGGTACGTAAACGAACGACTGATGTGGATAGATTTGACAGTGTCTAGCAAGAAAATTAGGATTGTGTCAGTATATTCGCATTGTGAAGGGTCAGATCAAGATAAGATGGATAGTTTTTATGACGCACTCAGTGACGTAGTTGTTAGAGTAAAGGACAAGGACAGTGTTCTGCTCATGGGTGATTTTAATGCCAGGATTGGAACAGAAGGGTATGAAAAGGTTATGGGTAAATTTGGAGAGGATATGGAGGCTAACAGGAACGGGAAACAACTCTTGGATTTCTGTGCCAGTATGGGCTTATTAATCACAAACTTCTTTTTTAAACATAAGAACATCCACCGGTATACTTGGGAAGGCAGGGGAACCAGATCTGTCATTGACTATATAATAACATATCAGGAATTCAGGAAGGCTGTGAGGAACACACGTGTATTCAGGGGATTCTTTGATGACACTGATCACTATTTAATCTGCAGTGAAATTGGTATTGTGAGGCCTAAAGTGCAGCAGGTCAGGTCCATATGTAGGAGGATAAGAGTGGAGAAACTTCAGGATAAGGAAATCAGGCACAAGTACATAACAGTGATCTCAGAAAGGTACCAGTTAGTTGAATGTAGTCAATTACAGTCATTGCAAAAGGAATGGACAAGGTGCAGGGACACAGTACTAGAAGTGGCTAAAGAATGTCTTGGAACAGTAGTGTGTAAAGGTAGGATGAATCAAACATCTTGGTGGAATGACACAGTCAAGGCAGCCTGTAAAAGGAAAAAGAAGGCGTATCAAAAATGGCTACATAATAGAACTCAGGTAGACAGAGAAAGTTATGTTGAAGAAAGAAACAAAGCTAAACAGATAATTGCAGCATCCAAGAAGAAATCTTGGGAATACTTTGGAAACAGGTTGGAGACTTTGGGTCAAGCTGCTGGAAAACCATTCTGGAGTGTAATTAGCAGTCTTCGAAAGGGAGGTAAGAAGGAAATGACAAGTATTTTGGACAGGTCAGGAAAACTGCTGGTGAATACTGTGAATTGCTTGGCCAGATGAAGGGAATATTTTGAAGAGTTGCTCAATGTAGGTGAAAATACGATCAGTAATGTTTCAGATTTCGAGGTACAATGGGATAGGAATGATGATGGAAATAGGATCACATTTGAGGAAGTGGAGAAAATGGTCAATAGATTGCAGTGCAATAAAGCAGCTGGGGTGGATGAAATTAAGTCGGAACTCATCAAATACAGTGGAATGTCAGGTCTTAAATCGCTACACAGGATAATTGAAATGGCCTGGGAGTCGGGACAGGTTCCATCAGACTGGACAAAAGCAGTAATCACACCAATCTTTAAACATGGAAACAGAAAAGATTGTAATAACTACTGAGGTATTTCTTTAATCAGCGTTGTGGGTAAAATCTTCGCAGGTATTGTTGAAAGGAAAGTGCTAGTATTAGTTGAGGACCAATAGGATGAAAATTAGTCTGAGTTTAGGCCTCTTAGAGGTTGTCAGGACCAGATCTTTAGCTTACGG
The DNA here is from genome assembly GCF_023898315.1 of Schistocerca nitens. Classification (NCBI taxonomy): domain Eukaryota; kingdom Metazoa; phylum Arthropoda; class Insecta; order Orthoptera; family Acrididae; genus Schistocerca; species Schistocerca nitens. The sequence continues at coordinate 98,560,606 of NC_064625.1, read as the reverse complement.
CAAATAATGGAGAAGTGCTAGGAGTGGAACAGGGAACTGTATCTAAGCTTTATAGATCTAGAAAAGGCATATGACCGGGTTCCTAGGAGGACGTTATTGTCTGTTCTACGAGATTATGGAATAGGAGGCAAACTTTTGCAAGCAATTAAAGGTCTTTACATGGTTAGTCAGGCAGCAGTTAGAGTTGACGGTAAATTGAGTTCATGGTTGAGAGTAGTTTCAGGGGTAAGACAAGGCTGCAACCTGTCTCCACTGTTGTTCATATTATTTATGGATCATATGTTGAAAACAGTAGACTGGCTGGGTGAGATTAAGATATGTGAACACAAAATAAGCAGTCTTGCATATGCGGATGACTTAGTTGCGATGGCAGATTCGATTGAAAGTTTGCAAAAGAGCTAGATCAGAGATGTAAGGACTATGGTATGAAGATTAGCATCTCCAAAACGAAAGTAATGTCAGTGGGAAAGAGATATAAACGGATTGAGTGCCAAATAGGAGGAACAAAGTTAGAACAGGTGGACGGTTTCAAGTACTTAGGATGCATATTCTCACAGGACGGCAACATAGTGAAAGAACTGGAAGCGAGGTGTAGCAAAGCTAATGCAGTGAGCGCTCAGCTACGATATACTCTCCTCTGCAAGAAGGAAGTCAGTACCGAGACTGTTATCTGTGCACCGTTCAATCTTTCGACCAACTTTGTTGTATGGGAGCGAAAGCTGGGTGGATTCAGGTTATCTTATCAATAAGGTTGAGGTTACGGATATGAAAGTAGCTAGGATGATTGCAGGTACTAGTAGATGGGAACAATGGCAGGAGGGTGTCCACAATGAGGAAATCAAAGAAAAACTGGGAATGAACTCTATTGATGTAGCAGTCAGGGCGAACAGGCTTAGATGGTGGGGTCATGTTACACGCATGGGAGAAGCAAGGTTACCCAGGAGACTCATGGGTTCAGCAGTAGAGGGTAGGAGGAGTCGGGGTAGACCAAGGAGAAGGTACCTGGATTCGGTTAAGAATGATTTTGAAGTAATAGGCTTAACATCAGAAGGGGCACCAATCTTAGCACTGAATAGGGGATCATGGAGGAATTTTATAAGGGGGACTATGCTCCAGACTGAACGCTGAAAGGCATAATCAGTCTTAAATGATGATGATGATGATGATGATGATGATGATTCGGAGGGGGAACTTGGTTCAAAATGGTTGAAATGGCTCTGAGCACTATGGGACATAACATCTGAGGTCATCAGAACTTAGAACAATTTAAACCTAAGTAACTTACGGACATAACACAGATCCATGCCCGAGAGAGGATTCGAATCTGCGACCGTAGCAGTAGCGCGGTTCCGGACTGAAGTGCCTAGAACCGCTCGGCAACCCGCGGCCGGCGAGGAAGTTGGTGACAAACTTCATGAGAAGATTGCGCCTCAACGAAAAATGCCTTTGTTTCAATGATGTTCACCCTAAATCCTGTATCATGTCACCGACACTCACTCTCGTACTTCGCGAGAATTCAAAACGTGCTGCTCTTCTGTGAACTTTCTCTGTGTACTCCGTCAGTCCTACCTGGTAAGGATCACACACCGCGCAGAGTACTCCAAAAGAGGACGGACAAGCGTAGTGTAGGCAGTCTCTTTAGTAGATCTCTCACATATTCAACGTGTTCTGCTAATAAATCGCTGTCTTCGGTTTGCCTTCCCCACAAATTTTTCTGCGTGTTCTTTTCAGTTAACTTTGTTCGTAACTGTAATTCCTAGATATTTAGGTGAATATACGGCTTTTAGATTAGACTGCTTTATCGTGTAACCGATGTTTGACGCGTTCCTTTTAGCACTCGTGTGGATGAAGTCACTTTTCGTTATTTAGGGTGAACTGCCACTTTTCGTACCATTCCGATATTTCTTCTAAATCGTTTTGCAGTTTCTTTTGATCTTCTGATGACTTTATTAGTCGATAAACGACAGCGTCATCTGCAAACAACAGAAGACGGCTGCTCAGATTGTCTCCCAAATCGTTTATATACCGGGTGATCAAAAAGTCAGTATAAATTTGAAAACTGAATAAATCACGGAATAATATAGATAGAGAGGTACAAATTGACACACATGCTCGGAATGACATGGGGTTTTATTAGAACCAAAAAAAAAACTTAAGTTCAAAAATGTCCGACAGATGGTGCTTCATCTGATCAGAATAGCAATAATTAGCATAACAAAGTAAGACAAAGCAAAGATGATGTTCTTTACAGGAAATTATCAATATGTCCACCATCATTCCTCAACAATAGCTGTAGTCGAGGAATAATGTTGTGAACAGCACTGTAAAGCATGTCCGGAGTTATGGTGAGGCATTGGCGTCGGATGTTGTCTTTCAGCATCCCTAGAGATGTCGGTCGATCACGATACACTTGCGACTTCAGGTAACCCCAAAGCCAATAATAGCACGGACTGAGGTCTGGGCACGTGGGAGGCCAAGCATGACGAAAGTGGCGGCTGAGCACACGATCATCACCAAACGACGCGCGCAAGAGATCTTTCACGCGTCTAGCAATATGGGGTGGAGCGCCATCCTGCATAAACATCGTACGTCCAGCAGGTGTTTATCAGCCACACTGGGGATGATGCGATTCTGTAACATATCGGCGTACCTCTCACCCGTCACGGTAGCAGCTACTGACGTTTTGCTGTCCAGCGCCATCTGTCGGACATTTTGTGAACTTTTTTTTTGGTTCTAATAAACCCCCATGTCATTCCAAGCATTTGTGTCAATTTTTACTTCTCTATTTACATTATTCCGTGGTTTATTAAGTTTTCAAATTTATACTGACTTTTTGATCACTCTGTAGATAAGGAACAGCAAAGGGCCTACATGTCAGTATTTTTTGTAAAAATATCGACATATCAACATTTTATCAACAGCCCTAGTTACAATTTGTACAGAAAGCAGATGGCAGTTATAAGATTCGAGGGGCATGAAAGGGAAGCAGTGATTTGGAAGGGAGTGAGACATGGTTGTAGCCTATCCCCTATGTTATTCAATCTGTATATTGAGCAAGCAATAAAGGAAACAAACGTTCGGAGTAGGTATTAATATCCATGGAGAACGAGGATAATGGAATGTAGTAGACTTAAGTCGAGTGATGCTGAGGGAATTAGATTAGGAAATGAGACACTTAAAGTAGTAAAGGAGTTTTGCTATTTGGGGAGCAAAATAATTGATGATGGTCGAAGTAGAGACGATATAAAATGTAGACTGGCAATGGCAAGGAAATCGTTTCTGAAGAAGAGAAATTTGTTAACATCGAGTATAGATTTAAGTGTCAGGAAGTCGTTTCTGAAAGTATTTGTATGGAGTGTGGCCATGTATGGGAGGGAAACGTTGACGATAAATAGTTTAGACAAGAAGAGAATAGAAGCTTTCGAAATGTGGTCCTACAGAAGAATGCTGAAGATTAGATGGGTAGATCACGTAACTAATGAGGAGGTATTGAATAGAATTGGAGAGAAGAGAAATTTGTGGCACAACTAGAGTAGAAGAAGGGATCGGTTGGTAGGACATGTTCTGAGGCATCAAAGGATCACCAATTTAGTATTGGAGGGCAGCGTGGAGGGTAAAAATCGTACAGCGAGACCAAGAGATGAATACACTAAGCAGATTCAGAAGGATGTAGGCTGCAGTAGGTATTGGGAGATGAAGAAGCTTGCACAGGATAGAGTAGCATGGAGAGCTGCGTCAAACCAGTCTCAGGACTGAAGACCACAACAACAACAACACCATTTAAAAAGAACAATTTCAAATATTTACTGAAAATTACGAAAGAAATACAATATAAAATAAAAATATCGGCCCTCTATATTGCCATTTCGAAATAGATACATCGGGGGAAAATATCGCCGCTATATATCGATATTTTTTGTAAAAATGTCGGCATATCAATATTTTATCAACAGCCGTAGTTCGTGGGTGCCATTAAAACCCGTGTGACAGAAGAAGATGTGTGGCAGCTTTCCTGGAGTGAAGGTACTAAACTATTCTGTCGCTGCGGCGCCCACATTAGCACTGAATGGAGCGTGGAGCGGCGTCCGGAATGCAGCCTCACGCACCGGTCCCGGAAGCCACTTCTCGCCTACTTTCCACCTAGACCGACCACCAGCCGCACGCGCCGCCTCATTTCTCCGGCGGAGAGACCATTTGTTGACACTCTGAACTGGAATCATTTACTACCACCACACATGCCACTGTAGATGACTTCCGGCTGTCTCGGCTAACGGTGCTAGGCCGCATCTCCGGTACTGCCACAGCAGGCGATGTGCAAACCGAGCCTGGCCGGAGCAAAAGGAAAGGGCAGTCATTTGACTGGAGTACAGGAGTATGTTGGCGGGCCCGGTTAAAGGACGACTATGTTCAATTCTTTTATCTTGGCGGTTCGCGCATGCCCGCCCAGACGCGGGAGATTGATGCGTTGCCAGTTTTACGCGCCAAGAGAAGCAGCGCCATAGTATAGTTCGCAAGCTTACGTTTAGGGGGGAGCGCGCAGTTTATGAAGTAAAGCCACCACGGCCGCATTAACCCTTTCGCTGCTACAGAGACGTGCTCCCCGCATTCCGCGCTGTGCGCGATTTTGTCATCACTGCGCTGCGTGCCTGTGCTGACACATGGTGTTTCGACTGCTTTGACACACTTTATCATTCGATTTCATAAAAACTATTTGGCCCAAAAATTTGATTTTTTACACATCTTCTTGACTGATACCTTCCCCCTATAAATGACTTAATTTTGTTTCGATGTTCAACGCACTTATTGTGCAGTATTAGATGTAGTAAACCATTGCACGAAATTTTGAAGAGTTTGCAGAGGTAAAAGTCCATAGCGTATACTTTCCATATGGTCGATTTTAGTTGCCACTAGAAATTTCAAAAAATTACATTCAAATGAATAAAATTCTTGAAGTAAGACACTTCGATATTGTTTTTAAATAAAGAAAATATTAAGCACCGAACAGAACATTTCGCTTAGCAGCCACACACTTTAAACATTACGCTAACGCAGCTCGTTGTTCTGTATATCTCCCGGTGGACTTTAAAATATCAAGCAAAATACCGACAAACACTGATGATACGACTATGAATTACTCACGTTTCGTCGAAGTACAATAGGAAATAACAATTACCGCTGTTCTTTATTGCGAAAAAGCGGTTAGTGAGAACGATACAAACATCTATCCTTGCTGTCGCCTGATTTAGGAGACTTATTGCTTGTTTGGTTAAATTAATTAATAGAATATGAAGCAATTGGTATAAAGAATGGTTTTTCCAAACTTTCTATAAAAGAAAGTCTGCTGTTAAGACATTGCTTTTGTTCGATTATTTTATTTATGACTGAACGTTTCTAAAACTGAAGACACTCGTCCGTGCTCTGCACTGCAGTCGAGCTCTGGCAACGTCGTTCTCTGTTCATTGGCTGACTGTGTTTTGTGACGTCAGATGCGCAGAACGAACCTAAACTCGGCCGCCGTCATAAATGACGCGCACTTTAACTCGGATGATGATGTTTGGTTTGTGGGGCGCTCAACTGTGCGGTTATCAGAGCCCGTACAAATTCCTAACCTTTGCTCAGTCCAAACTCGTCACTGTCATGAATGATGATGAAATGATGAGGACAACACGAACACCCAGTCATCTCGAGGCAGGTGAAAATCCCTGAGCCCGCCCAGAATCGAACCCGGGAAGCGAGAACGCGACCGCGAGACCACGAGATGATGATGATGATTAGTGTTTTAGGGCGCACAACAACGAGGTTATCAGCGCCTGTTCCCAAAAGAAATGTTGACGAGTCCAGCCAAGATCTGTTAAACAAGGATCAATTCAGAGCTGATCTTTGCGAGAGTTGTAGATATTCAAATTTCAAGATTGGACACAGCACATCTAAACAGGTAGATAAAACTAAAAATAAAATAGCAGTACAAAACAGGTAAAAATAATTAACGGTGGCTGAGTGACCACTTACAAATAATGGGTGACCAAACTACTTTACAGCACATTAAATACAGGGAGGCAAAGGCTATTTACAATTTGTACAGAAACCAGATGGCAGTTATAAGAGTCGAGGGGCATGAAAGGGAAGCAGTGGTTGGGAAAGGAGTGAGACAGGGTTGTAGCCTCTCCCCGATGTTATTCGATCTGTATATTGAGCAAGCAGTAAAGGAAACAAAAGAAAAATTCGGAGTAGGTATTAAAATTCATGGAGAAGAAGTAAAAACTTTGAGGTTCGCCGATGACATTGTAATTCTGTCAGAGACAGCAAAGGACTTGGAAGAGCAGTTGAAAGGAATGGACAGTGTCTTGAAAGGAGGATACAAGATGAACATCAACAAAAGCAAAACGAGGATAATGGAATGTAGTCGAATTAAGTCGGGTGATGCTGAGGGTATTAGATTAGGAAATGAGATGCTTAAAGTAGTAAAAGAGTTTTGCTATTTGGGGAGCAAAATAACTGATGATGGCCGAAGTAGAGAGGATACAAAATGTAGACTGGCAATGGCAAGGAAAGCGTTTCTCAAGAAGAGAAATTTGTTATCGAGTATAGATTTAAGTGTCAGGAAGTCGTTTCTGAAAGTATTTGTATGGAGTGTAGCCATGTATGGAAGTGAAACATGGACGATAAATAGTTTGGACAAGAAGAGAATAGAAGCTTTCTAAATGTGGTGCTACAGAAGAATGCTGAAGATTAGATGGGTAGATCACATAACTAATGAGGAGGTACTGAATAGAATTGGGGAGGAGTTTGTGGCGCAACTTGACAAGAAGAAGGGACCGTTTGGTAGGACATGTTCTGGGACATCAAGGGATCACAAATTTAGCATTGGGGGGGCAGCGTGGAGGGTAAAAATCGTAGAGGGAGACCGAGAGATGAATACACTAAGCAGATTCAGAAGGATGTAGGTTGCAGTAAGTACTGGGAGATGAAGCTTGCACAGGATAGAGTAGCATGGAGAGCTGCATCAAACGAGTCTCAGGACTGAAGACAACAACAAAAACAAGATCTCAATCCCAATATTTTGGGAAGAAGTCCAGACATCACACAAAAACGTAAAACTCTACCGACACTGGCCTCATTATTAGTTAAAATAGAGGGCAGGTCTGGTGGGAAACTGAAATCTACCCTCAAACCCGCGTATAAAACACACTCATTTAAAATATGTAGTATCGACAGCTGTGTCCCACATGTCTGACACGTTGGTGGCTCCTCACGACGTAACAGAAAACCATGTGTCAATGGACAATGTCCTATTCTAAGCCGTGTGAGGGCTACTTCCTCAGCTCGTCGTTGTCGGAAGGAGGTGAGCCACGGTCGGACAGAATCCTTCACCGCTCGCAACTGATTATCCCTCACTTCCAGCCGCTGAGCTTCCCACCAACGCATGTCCTTCCGAGTCACGACTGATGTTATTGCCTGCAGGGGGACGGAACAGCGAGCAGGAGGTGGGATGGAGCTAGTCTCCTTGGCAGCCGCGTCTCTAAGTTCATTTCCAAGAATCCCTATGTGCCATGGAACCCAGCAGAAAATTACAGCCTTACCCTGCTTTTGCAAGAGCAGGAGTGCGTCCTGCACTTCTTGCACCACCGTATCTGCTGGGGGACATCTGTTCAAGAGCGCGTAGAGCACTTTGGGAATCGGATACCACGAGCTGGGAACGACTAAATCGGAGACTCATCGTCGAGTGAACCAGCTTCGGTCAAAAAGCAAGATAACCAAGGTACCGTGATCACGGTAACCAAGCCCCGTTTACAATGTGTCTGTGGTGCACCAACGTTAATATCGATTAGCAAACATTCGCAGGATAGGATAGGATAGCATAGGTTGGTATATATGTTAAAAAATGACGAAATTCCTCAAGCTGTATTAAGGTGTTGGTTTTATTGGCAACTAATTTCGATGTTGTTACATCATCATCTTCAGGCCCTCAATACAACATACCAAACATAAACAACCAATGAAACAACAGTAATTTATGAGTTATTATCCAAAACAATTCTATTATAACCATATTGTGTAATGGATAATTTTAATGAAACTAATTATATTTTTGGTCATTTCCGTTAAAATTCCATCGCTCTGGAAATTAACTATTTACGTGGTATCACTAAATACAAATGAAGCTGTATATGCACAATCGTTTTATTATAGGTTAATAGCAGGTATTAAAGAATGGGAATATATAAAAGCTTAAGCGACAAGCCGTTATTCTAAGCCGGCCGCGGTGGCCGAGCGATTCTAGGCGCTTCAGTCCGGAACCGCGCGACTGCTACGACCGCAGGTTCCAATCCTGCCTCGGGCATGGATGTGTGTGATGTCCTTAGGTTTAAGTAGTTCTAAGTTCTAGGGGACTAATGAACTCAGCTGTTAAGTCCCATAGTGCTCAGAGCCATTTCAACCATTTTCGTTATTCTAATGGATAATAATATAGGCGTGGAACATTGTAAATTATTTTTTAAATAATAAGCTATAAAAAGGAGAACACACGCATTGCCAATCAGATATCTGTTAGGTAAACTTCATTGTTTACTAGTAGTGAACGGTGGGCAAGTTAGACTAGAGTTACGATCGCAAAATTCTGTGATGTCGTCATACTGAAGTAACAGTGGCGTAATTTACTTAGACAACTTCGTTCCTGACACCACGAAAGAAATGGTAACGGACCGAAAAAAAAAAATGGTGTGAATTTTGCAAACGCTAAAGCTTTTATATACTCCCATTTTTAATATCTGATATTAACCTATAATAAAACGATTGTGCATATAGAGCTTCATTTGTATTTAATGATACCACGTAAATGGCTAATGTCCAGAGTGATGGAATTTTAACGGAAATGACCAAAAATATAGTTTCATTAAAATTATCCATTATGTAATATGGTTATAATAGAATTGCTTTGCATAATAACTCAAATTACTGTTGTTGCATTGGTTGTTTATGTATGGTATTTTGTATTTAGGGCCAAAAGATGATGATGTAACAACATCGAAACTAGTTGCCAATAAAACCAACACCTTAACACAGCTGGAGGAATTTCGTCATTTTTCAACATACAGGGTGTTTCAAAAATGACCGGTATATTTGAATCGGCAATAAAAACTAAACGAGCAGCGATAGAAATACACCGTTTGTTGCAATATGCTTGGGACAACAGTACATTTTCAGGCAGACAAACTTTCGAAATTACAGTAGTTTCAATTTTCAACAACAGATGGCGCTGCGGTCTGGGAAACTCTATAGTACGATATTTTCCACATATCCACCATGCGTAGCAATAATATGGCGTAGTCTCTGAATGAAATTACCCGAAACCTTTGACAACGTGTCTGGCGGAATGGCTTCACATGCAGATGAGATGTACTGCTTCAGCCGTTCAATTGTTTCTGGATTCTGGCGGTACACCTGGTCTTTCAAGTGTCCCCACAGAAAGAAGTCACAGGGGTTCATGTCTGGCGAATAGGGAGGCCAATCCACGCCGCCTCCTGTATGTTTCGGATAGCCCAAAGCAATCACACGATCATCGAAATATTCATTCAGGAAATTAAAGACGTCGGCCGTGCGATGTGGCCGGGAACCATCTTGCATAAACCACGAGGTGTTCGCAGTGTCGTCTAAGGCAGTTTGTACCGCCACACATTCACGAAGAATGTCCAGATAGCGTGATGCAGTAATCGTTTCGGATCTGAAAATTGGGCCAATGATTCCTTTGGAAGAAATGGCGGCCCAGACCAGTACTTTTTGAGGATGCAGGGACGATGGGACTGCAACATGGGGCTTTTCGGTTCCCCATATGCGCCAGTTCTGTTTATTGACGAAGCCGTCCAGGTAAAAATAAGCTTCGTCAGTAAACCAAATGCTGCCCACATGCATATCGCCGTCATCAATCCTGTGCACTATATCGTTAGCGAATGTCTCTCGTGCAGCAATGGTAGCGGCGCTGAGGGGTTGCCGCGTTTGAATTTTGTATGGATAGAGGTGTAAACTCTGGCGCATGAGACGATACGTGGACGTTGGCGTCATTTGGACCGCAGCTGCAACACGGCGAACGGAAACCCGAGGCCGCTGTTGGATCACCTGCTGCACTAGCTGCGCGTTGCCCTCTGTGGTTGCCGTACGCGGTCGCCGTACCTTTCCAGCACGTTCATCCGTCACGTTCCCAGTCCGTTGAAATTTTTCAAACAGATCCTTTATTGTATCGCTTTTCGGTCCTTTGGTTACATTAAACCTCCGTTAAAAACTTCGTCTTGTTGCAACAACACTGTGTTCTAGGCGGTGGAATTCCAACACCAGAAAAATCCTCTGTTCTAAGGAATAAACCATGTTGTCCACAGCACACTTGCACGTTGTGAACAGCACACGCTTACAGCAGAAAGACGACGTACAGAATGGCGCACCCACAGACTGCGTTGTCGTCTGTATCTTTCACATCGCTTGCAGCGCCATCTGTTTTTGAAAATTGTAACTACTGTAATTACGAAAGTTTGTCCGCCTGAAAATGTACTGTTGTCCCAATGATATTGCAACAAACGGTGTATTTCTATCGCTGCTCGTTTAGTTTTTATTGCCGTTTCAAATATACCGGTCATTTTTGAAACACCCTGTATTTTATACTAGCTGACGTGCCAAGTCGTCGGTTTCAATTATGGATATACGAAGATATGTTGGTATAGGTGCACGACAGCAAGGTTTTCAGCGCCGGCGCGGAAATGATTTGAGACGAGTGTCGGTAAAATATACTAAACAGGTACACTGAAGAGCCAAAGAAACTGGTACATCTGTCTGATATCGTGTAGGGTCCCAGCGATCACGCCGAAGCGCCGCAACGCGACTTGGCATGGACTCGACTAATGTTTGGTAGTGGGCAGGGGCACTACGAAAATAGTGTGTGGGCATTAAAGTTGAGAATTTGGGTCTCATGTGGAGCGTGCAAGGGATAAATCCCTGCAGTTGCACTACCCTATGTGCCCTCTGTGGATCAGATGGATAGAGCATCTGTCATATAAGCAGGAGATTCCCGTTTCGAGTCTCGGTCGGGGCACACATTTTCAACTGTCCTCGTTGATGTATATCAACGCCTGTCGACAGCGTAGGGTCTTGATTCAATTATCATTTCTTTCCATACCGCTGCATGGTCACTGATGGTATCTGTTCTTTCGGACATGTCCGAAAGAACAGATAACCTCTCCATATAATGTCTGAAGTAGTGCTGGAGGGAACTGACACCATGAATCCTTTAGGGCTGTCCATAAATCCGTAAGTGCACGAGGGAGTGGAGATCTCTTCTGAATAGCACGTTGCAAGCCATCCCAGATACGCTCAACTATGTTCATGTCTGGGGAGTTTGGTGGCCAGCAGAAGTGCTTAAACTCAGAAGACTGTTCTTGGAGTTACTGTATAGCAATTCTGGACGTGTGGGGTGTCGCATTGTCCTGCTGGAATTGCCCACGCCCGTCAGAATGCACAATGGACATGAATGGATGCAGGTGATCAGACAGGATGCTTACGTACGTGAATCCTGTCACAGACGTATCTAGACGTATCAGTGTTCCCATGTCACTCAACCTGCACACGCCCCACATCATTACAGACCCTCCACCAACTTCAACAGTCCCCCGCTCACATGCAGGGTCCATGGATTCATGAGGTCTCCATACCCGTACGCGTCCATCCGCTCGATACAATTTGAAACGAGACTCGTCCGACCAGACTACATTTTTGCAGTCATAACAGTTCCGTGTCGGTGTTGACGGGCCCCAGGAGAGGTGTAAAGCATTGTATCGTGCAGTGATCAAGGACACATGAGTGGGCATTCGGCTTTCAAAGCCCATATCGATGATGTTTCGTAGAATGGTTCGCACGCTGACACTTGTTGACGCCCAGCATTGTAATTTGCAGCAGTTTGCGGAAGGGTTGCAGTTCTGTCACGTTGAACGATTCTCTTCAATCTTCGTTGGTCCCGTTCTTCCTGGATCTTTTTCCGGTCGCAGCCATGTCAGACACTTTATGTTTTACCGGATTCCTGATATTCACGGTAAACTCGTGAAACGGTCGTACGTCGTACGGGATAATCCTCACTTCATCGCTTACCTCGGATATGCTGTGTCCCATTGCTCGCGAGCCAACTACACTCCTGGAAATGGAAAAAAGAACACATTGACACCGGTGTGTCAGACCCACCATACTTGCTCCGGACACTGCGAGAGGGCTGTACAAGCAATGATCACACGCACGGCACAGCGGACACACCAGGAACCGCGGTGTTGGCCGTCGAATGGCGCTAGCTGCGCAGCATTTGTGCACCGCCGCCGTCAGTGTCAGCCAGTTTGCCGTGGCATACGGAGCTCCATCGCAGTCTTTAACACTGGTAGCATGCCGCGACAGCATGGACGTGAACCGTATGTGCAGTTGACGGACTTTGAGCGAGGGCGTATAGTGGGCATGCGGGAGGCCGGGTGGATGTACCGCCGAATTGCTCAACACGTGGGGCGTGAGGTCTCCACAGTACATCGATGTTGTCGCCAGTGGTCGGCGGAAGGTGCACGTGCCCGTCGACCTGGGACCGGACCGCAGCGACGCACGGATGCACGCCAAGACCGTAGGATCCTACGCAGTGCCGTAGGGGACAGCACCGCCACTTCCCAGCAAATTAGGGACACTGTTGCTCCTGGGGTATCGGCGAGGACCATTCGCAACCGTCTCCATGAAGCTGGGCTACGGTCCCGCACACCGTTAGGCCGTCTTCCGCTCACGCCCCAACATCGTGCAGCTCGCCTCCAGTGGTGTCGAGACAGGCGTGAATGGAGGGACGAATGGAGACGTGTCGTCTTCAGCGATGAGAGTCGCTTCTGCCTTGGTGCCAATGATGGTCGTATGCGTGTTTGGCGCCGTGCAGGTGAGCGCCACAATCAGGACTGCATACGACCGAGGCACACAGGGCCAACACCCGGCATCATGGTGTGGGGAGCGATCTCCTACACTGGCCGTACACCACTGGTGATCGTCGAGGGGACACTGAATAGTGCACGGTACATCCAAACCGTCATCGAACCCATCGTTCTACCATTCCTAGACCGGCAAGGGAACTTGCTGTTCCAACAGGACAATGCACGTCCGCATGTATCCCGTGCCACCCAACGTGCTCTAGAAGGTGTAAGTCAACTACCCTGGCCAGCAAGATCTCCGGATCTGTCCCCCATTGAGCATGTTTGGGACTGGACGAAGCGTCGTCTCACGCGGTCTGCACGTCCAGCACGAACGCTGGTCCAACTGAGGCGCCAGGTGGAAATGGCATGGCAAGCCGTTCCACAGGACTACATCCAGCATCTCTACGATCGTCTCCATGGGAGAATAGCAGCCTGCATTGCTGCGAAAGGTGGATATACACTGTACTAGTGCCGACATTGTGCATGCTCTGTTGCCTGTGTCTATGTGCCTGTGGTTCTGTCAGTGTGATCATGTGATGTATCTGACCCCAGGAATGTGTCAATAAAGTTTCCCCTTCCTGGGACAATGAATTCACGGTGTTCTTATTTCAATTTCCAGGAGTGTATAACCAACTATAACACCATGTTCAAACTCACTTAAATCTTGAAAACCTGCCATTGTAGCAGCGGTAACCGATCTAACAACTGCGCCAGACACTTGTCTTACATAGGCGTTGCCGAGGGCAGCGTCGTATTCTGCCTGTTTACATCTCTCTGTTTTAATAGCCATGCCTGTACCAGTTTCCTTGACGCTTTAGTGTCTATAAAACAGCACAGAACATAGAGATAAAAAATGTTGGAAAACTGTGTGCGTACCCACACACAAGCATGCAACGAAGTATTGCGCCATTATTAAAACACCAACTGAACAGGAAAAAAGAGGTATAAGGAATTAAAATATAGTATCAGATGGACGTGGCTGGATGATCCAAGACCAAAAAAGGGTGAGCCAGGCATTTTGCAACACAGCAAAACCTCCAGCCTAAACGCTTATGCCAGAGTCCAGGCACATCGCAAAACTTTAAAACTTTAGTCACACGCATCTCATCAGCAGCTAAAATAGAGGGCAGATCCCCACAGACATTTGCTTCTGCCCTTACATCACGTTATAAAATACAGGGTGTTACAAAAAGGTACGGCCAAACTTTCAGGAAACATTCCTCACACACAAATAAAGAAAATATGTTATGTGGACATGTGTCCGGAAACGCTTACTTTCCATGTCAGAGCTCATTTATTACTTCTCTTCAAATCACATTAATCATGGAATGCAAACACACAGCAACAGAACGTACCAGCGTGTCTTCAAACACTTTGTTACAGGAAATGTTCAAAATGTCCTCCGTTAGCGAGGATACATGCATCCACCCTCCGTCGCATGGAATCCCTGATGAGCCCTGGAGAATGGCGTATTGTATCACAGCCGTCCACAATACGAGCACGAAGTCTCTACATTTGGTACCGGTGTTGCGAAGACAAAAGCTTTCAAATGCCCCCATAAATGAAAGTCAAGAGGGTTGAGGTCAGGAGAGCGTGGAGGCCATGGAATTGGTCCGCCTCTACCAATCTGTTGTTGAGAAGCGTACGAACACTTCGACTGAAATGTGCAGGAGCTCCATCGTGCATGAACCACATGTTGTGTCGTACTTATAAAGGCACATGCTCTAGCAGCAGAGGTAGAGTATCCCGTATGAAATCATGATAACGTGCTCCATTGAGCGTAGGTGGAAGAATATGGGGCCCAATCAAGACATCACCAACAATGCCAGCCCAAACGTTCACAGAAAATCTGTGTTGATGACGTGATTGCACAATTGCGTGCGGATTCTCGTCAGCCCACACATGTTGATTGTGAAAATTTACAATTTGATCACGTTGGAATGAAGCCTCACCCGTAAAGAGAACATTTGCACTGAAATGAGGATTGACACATTGTTGGGTGAACCATTCGCAGAAGTGTACCGGTGGAGGCCAATCAGCTGCTGATAGTGCCTGCACACGCTGTACATGGTACGGAAACAACTGGTTCTCCCGTAGCACTCTCGATACAGTGACATGGTCAACCTTTTACAACAGCAACTTCTCTGACGCTGACATTAGGGTTATCGTCAACTGCACGAAGAATTGCCTCGTCCATTGCAGATGTCCTCGTCGTTCTAGGTCTTCCCCAGTCGCGAGTCATAGGCTGGAATGTTCCGTGCTCCCTAAGACGCCGATCAATTGCTTCGAACGTCTTCCTGTCGGGACACCTTCGTTCTGGAAATCTGTCTCTATACAAACGTACCGCGCCACGGCTATTGCCCCGTGCTAATCCATACATCAAATGGGCATCTGCCAACTCCGCATTTATAAACATTGCACTGACTGCAAAACCACGTTCGTGATGAACACTAACCTGTTGATGCTACGTACTGATGTGCTTGATGCTAGTACTGTATAGCAATGAGTCGCATGTCAACACAAGCACCGAAGTCAACATTACGTTCCTTCAATTGGGCCAACTGGCGGTGAATCGAGGAAGTACAGTACATACTGACGAAACAAAAATGAGCTCTAACACGGAAATTAAGCGTTTCCGGACACATGTCCACATAACATATTTGTGTGTGAGGAATGTTTCCTGAAAGTTTGGCCGTACCTTTTTGTAACACTCTGTCAAAATATGGTGCACAGAGATTTGCACGCCACAAGCATCATAAAACGGGGGATCTCTCGCCGTAGTAAAAAGCCATGTGTAAGACGGCAGTGCCCAGTTCTAAGATGTGTGGGGGGTAAGTTCATCCTACGGGATGAACGCCATGGCTGGATGGTTCACTTCACCAACCGCAGCTTATTGTCCGTTACCGCCAGCCATTCCTCATCCCACAACTGCACGAACTTCGTGTGTAGTGCAGGAACGACAGCCTGCAAGGGAACAGGACACTGTGCCACATCCTGTCCTCTGCAGGCCTCCTTGGCAGCCCGATCGGCCTGTTCATTTCCCCGTATCCCTATATGGCCTGGCACCCAGCAGAATGACACCTGCTTTCCCTGCCGCCAGAGGAAGTATACGAGGTGCAATCCAAAATTTCCGGGACTGGTGCTGCCATCTGTTGAAAACCTTACCTTTGGACAAATGGTCACCATCACCCTCGAAGTAGTTCGCAAGTGCACGTACACACCAGTCCCAGCACTTCTGCCACTGGTCAAACGTTTCCTGGAAGTCCTGTTCTTTGAGGGTGCCTATCACCGTCAGCGATGCTTCTTGAATCCTCTCTAGAGTGTCGGACCGACGCCCTTTCAACTTGAGTTTCAGTTTTGGGAATAGCGCGAAGTCGCAAGATGCCAAATCTGGCGAGTACGTTGGGTGGGGAACAATCGCCATGTTGTTTTTTGCCAAAAAGGTCCTGGTGAGCAAGGACGTGTGACAGGGCACGTGGTCGTGATGCAGCGGCCACTTCCCTTGGCGCCACAGTTCGGGCCGTCGTTTTCACAGAGCCGTCGCAAAACATCACAGTATGCGGAATTCACTGTTTGGTTGGGTGGGACGAATTCTTCGAGCACAATTCCCTTGGTATCAAAGAAAACGATCATCATGCTCTTCACCTGTCTCGCTTTTTTTGGGTCTTGGAGAGTCCAGGCTCTTCCAGTGGGACGATTGTTGCTTTGTCCAGTTGAATCAAAAAAATGTTCAAATGTGTGTGAAATCTTATGGGACTTAACTACTAAGGTCATCAGTCCCTAAGCTTACATACTACTTAACCTAAATTATCCTAAGCACAAACACACACACCCATGCACGAGGGAGGACTCGATCCTCCACCAGGACCCAGCTGAATCATTGTAAGGGTCTCTGTAGCACTTTTCCAGAGATTCGCACAGAATTTGATACACACGCGCTGTTCTGTTCGCGGATCCATCGTAAAATCGCCACACACCAAACACAGAGTATTACGGAAATCACTGTGGACGCACAACACGTCCTCCCAGCTGAACGCCACTCCGCACACTGACTCATCAGATACGCAACTCTCGCCACCTGGCGGGATCTACTACTCCTTTTACCAGGTGGCAGCACCAGTCCCAAAAATTTTGGATTCCACCTCGTAGTCGGTCATATATCCGCTGGGCCAACTTCTCACCTGGGTACAGATTTTGTGTTCATCAGCCAACCGTGCGTCTGACCGCGGTTAAATCCGTGGAAGCAAGACTGAACTACTTCAAGACACGTTCATACGATTTGTCGACCTCGAAGAAGCGTTCACAGAGTAAAACGGTGCGACGTCTTCGAAATTCTGAGAAAAATAGGGGTAAGCTATAGGGAAAGACGGATAACATACAACATGTGCAAGAACCGAGAGGGGACATCAAGATTGGAAGACCGAGAATTAAATGCTCCAATTAAAAAGGGTGTAAGGCAGGGATGTATGCAAGCAATGACAGGAATAAAAGAAAGATTCGACAGTGTACCTGAAATTCAGGGTGAAAGGATATCAATGATAAGATTCGCTGATAACATTACTATCCTCAGTGAAAGCCAAGAAGAATTACAACATCTGTTGAATGGAATCAACAGTCTAATGAGCACAGAATATGGACAGAGTAAATCGAGTGAAGAAGAAAGTAATGAAAAGTAACCGAAATGAGAACACCGCGAAACTTATCAGAATTGAGGATCAAGGAGCAGACGAAATTAGGTAATTCTGCAACCTAGGGAGCAAGGAAGACATTAAAAGGAGACTAGCACTGCCAAAAAGGGCATTCCCGGCCAATAGAAGGCTGCTAGTACCAAATATAGGCCTTCATTTCAGGAAGAAAGTTCAGAAACTGTACGTCTGGGTCACAGCATTGAATGGTAGTCAAACATGGAGAATGGGAAAACTAGAACAGCAGAGAATCGAAGCCTTTGAAATTTGGTGCTTCAGACGAATTTTGAGAGTTAAACGGACTGATAAGGTAAGGAATGAGGAGGTTCTCTACAGAATCGGTGCAGAAACGAATATGTGGAGAACACTGACAGGAAGAAGGGACAGGTTGTTGAGACATCAAGGAACAGCTTCCATGCTATTAGAGGGAGCTGCAGCGGGTAAAAACAGAACAGGAAGCAAACAAATGAGGAAGTAGGTTGCAAGTGCTACTCGTGAGATGGAAAAGCTGAATTCATTGCGGACCATATAAAACTAGTTAAAAGACTCACGACAAAAACAAAAACCTCCGTATACTGCAATGTAAGGCACGACCGCCTAAATATCTAAGCTTCTAGACAATCGCTGGTGAGTGACGTCATTGATACATGCTCTCACTTTCGTCAAGAAGCAGAAATGTGTTTATACTTCGCTAGGTGCAAGTTCGTTTACGTTTGGCGACTACGCTATTCACATTTCCGTTTCCTTGAGGCCGAAAGAAGATTAAAAACATGACACCTGAAAATAAAATCTAAAGAATTACTTCCCTAAAAAAATAGAACTTTGTTAAACTGTATTTCCTGCGCGTCATTCAATCGAATTAGTTCTTTTTCTTTTCAGGGAATTATCACTTTCACGTACTGGAAACCGTTTCTTCCGCTGCTACATACAGCAACATCTGAGTGTAATATTTGACACAAACAGGTGAAATGCCCTGTAACTTTGCACTTTCAGCTTTTTGTTGAGTCATTCTTTCCGCGGGTATCCTTTCAGTAGGATTGGCACTGCACACTTCCCACTCGTTTATGTAGACTTTACCGTCACTAGCGTGACGTTTGAGCAACAGGACTTCATTTGACAGATAATCAACAAATTGAGCTTCATGGAAAAGCCTAATTTTGAATCTGAACATTTGGCACAGGCAAAAATCGAAGATCTAATTGACACGACCCTGCAGCTGACATTTGGCAAAAGAAGAAGGTAAGCGCTGCTAGATTGCTCGATAGATATTCTTAGACCTTTCGGCAACAATACTGTCATTCACATCGAAATGCGAGCATGTTGCCAACAGTGTAGGAGCCGGGACAACCTGCTTTATACAAATATAGCACATTTCGGCGTCCACGTTAAATCGTAAAATACTCTTCTTTGCGATTTTCTTCCTTCCTCCTAATACCAAAAAGTTTTTTGTCGCTTCTTATAATTTCGAATGGATTATTTTCGACAGGTAGACGTACCAAAGCAATGTTGCTGCACTGCGAATCTGAATCTAACTATACTGGAGTGTGAATGTTAAACATTAGTTAGTCCGAATAACTCACCTTTTTTATTTTATTTTCGCAGTTATATCGCGAATGTTACACGGCGTACAATGCAATAAAAACGTGAAGACTACAATGTGAAAGGGCAGAGAAGACAGAAGCTGACTAATCCATTCATTTTCCTTCTCTCATTATTCATAGGTGATGTCAGTCATTAAAATAAATTTACATTATTATCTACCGTAAACTGAAGTTTCATTCTAAGAGAAATATTTTCTAAACAAGATATTGAATTTAACTTACGAAATGAATATTTTTTAGAATGAGATTTTCACTCTGCAGCGCAGTGTGCGCTGATATGAAACTTCCAGTCAGATTTAAACTGTGTGCCGGACCGAGACTCGAACTCGGGACCTCCCGAGTTCGAGTCTCGGTCCGGCACACAGTTTTAATCGGCCAGGAAGTTTCATATCAGCGTACAGTCCGCTGCAGAGTGAAAATCTCATTCTGGAAACATCCCCCAGGCTGTGGCTAAGCCATGTCTCCGCAATATCCTTTCTTCCAGAAGTGCTACTTCTGCAAGGTTCGCAGGAGAGCTTCTGTGAAGTTTGGAAGGTAGGAAACGTACTGGCGGAAGTAAAGCTGTGAGGACGGAGCGTGAGTCGTGCTTGGGTAGCTCAGTTGGTAGAGCACTTGCCCGCGAAAGGCAAAGGTCCCGAGTTCGAGTCTCGGTCCGGCACATAGTTTTAATCAGCCAGGAAGTTTCAGAACCTGGATTCATCCGAAAAAATGACGTTTTGCCATTCGTGCACCCAGGTTCGTCGTTCAGTACACCATCGCTGGTGCTCCTGTCTGTGATGTAGCGTCAAGGGTAACCGCAGCCATGGTCTCCGAGCTGATAGTCCATGCTGCTGCAAACGTCGTCGAACTGTTCGTGCGGAAAGGTTGTTGTCTTGCAAACGTCCCCATCTGTTGACTCAGGGATCGAGACGTGGCTGCTCGATCCGTTACAGCCATGCGGATAAGATGCATGTCATCTCGACTGCTAGTGATACGAGGCCTTTGGGATCCAGTACGGCGTTCCGTATTACCCTCCTGAACCCACCGATTCCATATTCTGCTAACAGTCATTGGATCTCGATCAACGCGAGCAGCAATGTCGCCATACGATAAACCGCAATCGCAATAGGCTACAATCCGACCTTTATCAAAGTTGGAAACCTGATGTTACGCATTTTTCCTCCTTACACGAGGCATCACAACAACGTTTCACCAGGCAACGCCGGTCAACTGCTGTTTGTGTGTGAGAAATCGGTTGTAAACTTTCCTCATGTCAGCACGTTGTAGATGTCGCGACCGGCGCCAACCTTGTGTAAATGCTCTGAAAAGCTAATCATTTACATATCACAGCATCTTCTTCCTGTCGGTTAAATTTCGCGTCTGTAGCACGTCATCTTCGTGGTGTAGCAATTTTAATGGCCAGTAGCATATATATGAGAGAGAGAGTGGGAGGGGGCGGGGGGTGGGGGGGGAGGTGGTTAGACCAGAGTGGAGCACTGATTCAAACGAATGACTGAAGAACGCAGCCACGACAAAACACAACATTTCTAAGTGAAAAATGGCAAAATCGTAAACAACTACGTCCAGAATGAAAGATGCAAAACGCCTACTCACGAGCAAGTAATGTGGCCACTGAGCTGGGACTAAAAAAAGTCCTACCGCATGCGGCTCGACCTTGGCTTTTAAAGACAGTACGCAAGTCATTGGCGGAACAAATTATACGAGGGGTTTTCGATATGTGGGGCAACACGTTTTTTCTCGGCCAATTTCGGTTGAAAAATTGCTTCAGCTCCTATAGTTCCATGAAGATTCCATAGGTGGCAGCGCTATACGTAAAATTCAAAATGGCGTCTGTAACGGAGGTGCGATCCGAACAGAGCTGTCAGTGAGCTGCTTTTGGCGGAAAACCGGAGCATCGTAGGTATTCGCAGGCGCTTGCAGAATGCCCTCGAGACCTGGCAGTGAACAAAAGCAAGGTGATTCGTTGGGCGAGGCGTCTGCCATCATCGCAGGTCACGCAAACGTGTCCGATGTCCCGCATGCAGGCCGCCCGCACACTGCAGTGTTGGAACTTGCCGACATCCTCTTTCGAGGCGATCGACGGACTACAATCGAACACCTTGCTGCTCAACTGGACATCTTTGTTGGTAGTGCTGACACACTTGTTCATTAGTCGGGGTACTCAAACGTTGTGCCCACTGGGTTTCTAGCCTTCCGACTCGCATCTGTTTGGACCATTAAGGATCCACTCTGTGGGAAGCAGTATGTGGGTGATGAAGAGGTCGACGTTTGCTCCTACGTCGACCAGTTGGGGATATCATGCGGCCAAGGAGGTCCTCCCAGTAAAGTGCCGTAAAGTCGTCGCATTGAACGGAGATTTTGTTGAAAAATAGGGTTTTGCAGCCCAAAGAGTGGGGAATAATATAGTGTATTGAATAAAACCAACTTTCTTTCAGAAAAAAGTGTTCTACGTCAGAGATTAGATTAGAATAGTACTTGTTCCATAGATCATGAATACGACACTTCGTAATGATGTGGAACGTGTCAGGTTAATAAAAGGTGTCTATACAAGATATTAAAATTACACAAAATATTACATGGCACTCAATATTTTTAATTTGGTGTTGGGGAATTACCCACTTACTATATCCAAAAATTCATCTAATGAGTAGAAGGAGTTCCAATTAAGAAATTTTTTTAATTTCCTTTTAAATGCTATATGGCTATATGTCAGACTTTTGATGCTATTAGGTAAGTGACCAAAAACTTTTGTGGCAGCATAATTTACCCCCTTCTGAGCCAAAGTTAGATTTAACCTTGAGTAGTGAAGATCATCCTTTCTCCTAGTGTTGTAGCCATGTACACTGCTATTACTTTTGAATTCGTTCGGATTTTTAATAACAAATTTCATAAGTGAATATATATATTGTGAGGCTACAGTGAAAATTTCTAGCTCTTTAAGTAAGTGTCTGCAGGATGATCTTGGATGAGCTCCAGCAATTATTCTGATTACACGCTTTTGTGCAATGAATACTCTTTTACTCAATGATGAGTTACCCCAGAATATGATGCCATACGATAGCAGAGAATGAAAATAGGCGTGGTAAGCTAATTTACTCAGATGTATATCGCCAAAATTTGCAATGACCCTAATAGCATAAGTAGCTGAACTCAAACGTTTCAGCAGATCTTCAGTGTGTTCTTTTCTTTTCCAGTTCAACCCCTCAGCAATGCATACACCTAGAAATTTTGAATATTCTATCTTAGCTACCGATTTCTGATCGAAGTCTATATTTATTAATGGGGTCATTCCATTTACTGTGTGGAACTGTATATACTGTGTTTTGTGAAAGTTTAATGAGAGCCCATTTGCAGAGAACCACTTAATGATTTTCTGAAAAACATCGTTTACAATTTCACCAGTTAATTCTTGTCTGTCGGGTGTGAAAGCTATACTTGTATCATCGGCAAAAAGTACCAGCTTTGCATCTTCGTGAATATAGAATGGAAAGTCATTAATATATATTAAGAACAGCAGAGGACCCGAGACCGAACTTTGCGGCACCCCATTCTTGACTGTTCCCCAGTTTGAGAAATCACCAGTTTTTTTGCACATTATGTGAACTGTTTATTTCAACTTTCTGCACTCTTCCAGTTAGGTATGATTTAAACCATTTGAGCACTGTCCCATTCATACCACAGTACTTGATCTTGTCTAGAAGTATTCCATGATTTACACAATCAGAAGTCTTTGATAGATCACAAAAAATCCCAACGGGTGACTTCCGGTTACTCAGAGCTTTAATATTTCATTAGTGAAAGTATATATAGCATTTTCCATTGAAAAACCCTTCTGGAAACCAAACTGACATTTTGTTAAAACTTTATTTTTACAAAGGTGTGAAGCTACTCTACAATACATTACTTTTTCAAGAATTTTGGATAAGGCAGTCAGAAGAGAGATTGGGCGGTAGTTGTTTTTTATGCAGTGGTTTAACATTCATACTCCGCAAACTACCTGATGGTGTGTGGCGGAGGGTACCTTGAGTACCTCTATCGGTTCGCCCTTCTATTTTAGCCTCATATTGTTCGTGAAAAGAAAGATTGTCTGAATGCCTCCGTGTGGGCTCTAATCTCTGATTTTATCCTCGTGGTCTCTTCGCCAGATATACATAGGAGGAAGCAAGATACTGCTTGACTCCTTGGTGAAGGTATGTTCTCGAAACTTTAACAAAAGCCCGTACCGAGCTACTGAGCGTCTGTCTTGCAGAGTCTTCCACTGGAGTTTATCTATCATCTCCGTAACGCTTTCGCGATTACAAAATGATCCTGTAACGAAGCGCGCTGCTCTCCGTTGGATCTTCTCTATCTCTTTATATCAACCCTATCTGGTACGGATCCCACACCAGTGAGCAGTATTCAAACAGTGGGCGAACAAGTGTACTGTAACCTACTTCCTTTGTTTTCGGACTGCATTTCCTTAGGATCCTTCCAATTAATCTCAGTCTGACATCTGCTTTACCGACGATTAATTTTATTTGGCATTCCATTTTAGATCACTCCTAATGCCTACTCCCAGATAATTTGTGGAATTAACTGCTTCCAGTTGCTGACCTGCTATATTGTAGCTAAATGATAAGGGATCTTTCTATGTATTCGCAGCACATTACACTTGTCTACATTGAGATTCAATTGCCATTCCCTGCACCATGCGTTAATTCGCTGCAGATCCTCCTGCATTTCAGTACAATTTTCCATTGTTACAACCGCTCGATATACTACAGCATCATCCGCAAAAAGCCTCAGTGAACTTCCGATGTTATCCACAAGGTCATTTATACATACTGTGAATAGCAACGGTCCTACGACACTCTCCGGAGGCACACCTGAAATCACTCTTACTTCGGAAGACTTCTCTCCATTGAGAATGACATGCTGCAGTCTGCTATCTAGGAACTCTTGAACCCAATCACAAAATTGGTCTGACAGTCCATATGCTCTTACTTTGTTCATTAAACGACTGTGGGGAATTGTATCAAACGCCTTGCGGAAGTCAAGAAACACGACATCTACCTGGGAACCCGTGTCTATGGCCCTCTGAGTCTCATGGACGAATAGTGCGAGCTGGGTTTCACACGATCGTCTTTTTCGGAACCTATGCTGATTCCTACAGAGTAGATTTCTAGTCTCCAGAAAAGTCATTACACTCTAACATTACTTGTTGAACGTCTCTCGTCAATTTTGATTTCTCGTTCCGTATCTTTTCCCACGGACTAGACCCTCACTTGAGCTCTCTGCTGTCGAGTTATTTTACTTTCCACCATGAAAAATGAAATCAAGGAGCTAAACGAAAGGGAAAAACAATATCACTCTGCGTTGCAACTCAAGAAGCATGCTCGTATTTCTAACAAATTGATGATAAGAACTGTGTGCGTCTCTCTTACTTGCGTTGCCTACATTAAATAATCATCGTTCAATTACATTTGTTTAAAGCAACAGAAGCAAAGGCCAAAGGGAGGAATGTCTGAAACAATTTAGATATTAATAATGCATATAATTTTCTGGACTCAGTGCATATATTGCAATAACTTCCAAGTTAGCACCTTTTATTGATTGTTTTCTTCATATGAATTGCGCCAGAAGTGCAGAACATGAGTAATTTCGCGAATTTTGTTAAACTTCAAAAAAATGTTCAAATACGAGGTGTGGCTAGAAAAAAACCGGACTAGTACTGGTGAAACAATAAAACGAATGCAATAAGGCTGAAAGTCGCATGGCCTGTCACGTGACTCTCGCTCCGCCTACTGCTCGAGTTTCATCTGCCTCCTGCACTCAGTCTGCCCGTGGCGTCTGTTTTAAGTAGTTGACGTTTTGTCTGTGCGTCGGAAAATGTTGAGTGTACAGAAAGAACAGCGTGTTAACATCAAATTTTGTTTCAAACTAGGAAAATCTGCAAGTGAAACGTTTGTAATGTTACAACAAGTGTACAGCGATGATTGTTTATCGCGAACACAAGTGTTTGAGTGGTTTAAACGATTTAAAGATGGCCGCGAAGACACCAGTGATGATACTCGCACTGGCAGACCATTGTCAGCAAAAACTGATGCAAACATTGAAAAAATCGGTAAACTTGTTCGACAAGATCGCCGTTTAACAATCAGAGCAGTGTCTGAGTTAACAGGAGTTGACAAGGAAAGTCAATGGTCTGCAAGTGCGAGTGTCATCACTGGTGTCTTCGCGGCCATCTTTAAATCGTTTAAACCACTCAAACACTTGTGTTCGCGATAAACAATCATCGCCGTACACTTGTTGTAACATTACAAACGTTTCACTTGCAGATTTTCCTAGTTTGAAACAAAATTTGATGTTAACACGCTGTTCTTTCTGTACACTCAACATTTTCCGACGCACAGACAAAACGTCAACTACTTAAAACAGACGCCACGGGCAGACTGAGTGCAGGAGGCAGATGAAACTCGAGCAGTAGGCGGAGCGAGAGTCACGTGACAGGCCACGCGACTTTCAGCCTTATTGCATTCGTTTTATTGTTTCACCAGTACTAGTCCGGTTTTTTCTAGCCACACCTCGTATGCGTGAATTCCTAAGGGATCAAACTGCTTAGGTCATCGGTCCCTAGACTTACATACTACTTAAAGTAACTTATGCTAAGAACAACACACACACCCATGCGCGAGGGAGGACCTGAACCTCCGGTGGGAGGGGCCGCGCAGTCCGTGACATGACGCCTCAAACCGCGCGGCCACTCCGCGCGGCGTTCAACTTCACAGTGAGCTCAAGCGACCAGTTCGTCTCTGTTGATGCTTGTAGAAGTCGGATCAATAAATTTAAATAAAAAAGAATTCTGTTGTTAAGTTATGGTGCACCGCATATGAAGGCCGGAAAAGTAATTAAAATGTTTAACCCCAACACAAGCATGGTACCTGTTTTGCTCTTACGCTGAAACAGTACTGGTACGTCTCAAAAATGAAAATGTGTATATGCTGGTGTCCTCTACAAACAAAGTAAAACAAAGTAAATAGCCGCACAAAACAAGAAGGTTTGTCAACTCTGACGCATTAAGGCATGCATAGTATTCCTTTTTTTTTGCTACTGAAAGATTTCTTCAAAGCACCTGTCCGTGTAGCCGCATTTGGAGATATACTGCCAAATTTTGGTTTGCCACCGCAATCTATTTTAACCAGACGGGACCCCTGGGTAAGTGCTGCCGTCTTTTACTGTGCTAATTTTGATGAATTTAAGTCGGTTAGGTACCGTAAATTATTGAAATTAACATCTGTTTGCTGACTTCCATTTAAAAGCCTGACGCTGCTGATGCCGCCGCCGCCTTCTCTCTCCCCCCCCCCCCCCCCCCCCCCGTCCAGTTTTGTGTCGTCGACACTTTCAAAGCCACTAAAGCAGCTTGCGGAAGTACCATTCAAGAAAGCAGATGTGAAGAAAGACTTGATTTACATCAAATCAAATATTGTGCATTTGCCTGAGGCAATAACAAAGTTAGAAGTAAGTAAGGTTTATAATTTATATAAAAAACAGCTACCAGCCACATGTATGGTTTAAAAAGTTTTATTATCTTCAGACCATGACCGGTTTCGGATTTTCCTTTACAAATCCATCTTCAGATGGCAGATTACACGCATTCTTAGTTGGACCTAGTTTTGTTTGTGTTATTCGTTTGCTGCACTGGGAAAGAAAAGAAATATTTTGTTGTCATATCGGTAATGGTATTTTTACGAAAGATTTACTTCTTTTACAAGATCTAATTGCTCATGAGATGGTTTTTATAAACATTAGTAAACTTGCAGGTTAGTGTACTTACGAGCTGTGTAGTTCTGCCTGACGAAATATTCGTGCGTTTATGTTTTCGAACACGAAAAGTGTATGAAGCTTGCGTTCGAAAACATAAACGCACGAATATTTCGTCAGGCAGAACTACACAGCTCGTAAGTACACTAACCTGCAAGTTTACTAATGTTTATAAAAACCATCTCATGAGCAATTAGATCTTGTAAAAGAAGTAAATCTTTCGTAAAAATACCATTACCGATATGACAACAAAATATTTCTTTTCTTTCCCAGTGCAGCAAACGAATAACACAAACAAAACTAGGTCCAACTAAGAATGCGTGTAATCTGCCATCTGAAGATGGATTTGTAAAGGAAAATCCGAAACCGGTCATGGTCTGAAGATAATAAAACTTTTTAAACCATACATGTGGCTGGTAGCTGTTTTTTATATAAATTATAAACCTTAAGTACAACAGCCACGTTTCTCAACATGTCGTCTTTCGACAAAATAGCGTAGAAGTAAGTAGTTGAATCTCTGACGTTTATTGAAGAGGTTAAAAAATCTGTGTAACAAAACATAAGATCAACAAAGTTATCGAATCAAGTGCTGATTTTTGAGTTTATAAAGTTAATAAAAATTTTTGTAGCGAAAATGTAAACTACTTTCAACTTGATCTGACTTGGCCGAAATTTCTTCACTTAAGAATGCTCCTTTCACTTTTCGACGTAGAAAGATTGTAATTACTAACTTTACCCTGAAGTAAGCAGTGCAGATAAACGGCAACGATGTAAAGTACTGTATTTCCCAATCTTCATAAGAAATCAGTATCGAATCTAAGTTACAAGAAAAACTAAGAATAATCTACAATCCCAAAGTCATGCAGATCATATGTCAGCTCAACGCACTCGCGCCGATTCCTCTAACCTTTGGTATCTGTCGCCAACATGTCTCCACAAGATCATTTTCTATGTACAAAAATGTTTTCCGATAAAAGCATGAGCCTGAGGGAAGAAAATTTGGAGAAATTTTGTTGTTGTTTACTGTTTTAGAAGAAAGTAAAAATAATTACAGAACTGAATTTTGATACCGCATGTTGTTGTTTCAGTGTCTCATTATGCGTGTTTAATGATGATCCTACACGAATGCATGCATGTTTAACTATGTAGTAGTACGTTACGGTCGGAGGAAGGCAACGGCAAACCACCTCCATTATGACCTTGCCTAGTAAGGCGGTGCGGGTCTCCCGCATCGTTCCCCTACGCCCTGTAAAGAAGCATGGGACTTCATTTCCATTTTCCATCAGTACGTAAAAATCCGGGTCTTATTTGTTATTTTAAGATTCTTTATATCGCTGGGTTTTAACACACAATAAGGCCGATTGATGATTTACACCATCCATTTCTCCTTCTAGTATTATATTTATGAATGCGATCGTTTTCGAACTGTGGTTGTTGACAACGATATTCGTAAGAGGCATGCTCTTTAGGCAAAAATAATTAAATAAAATTTCATAAGGGCGTAAATGTAGTGTCTTGCTGATGCCAGTATGCCCAAATGTTTAAGAGCTGGGCGCAAGTTTCAAACGCGCTATTATTGCGTGAGACGTCTAATTACATTACTAAACAATTCATATAATTCCTTCTATTCGATGTCTGATGGGTGGACACACTGAACTCTTTATAAGTTTGTTAACCTAGCTGCGTGGGAGAGGCAGCATTCAGACAATCGCTATTTCGTGAAAATTTCTTGCGGACTGGTGAAGAGTTCTCGGGCTTCCAGCCGGGTGGCGGAGTCTTCAGACTGCGACGTTTCGACGAGTGACATACTCATGATGATGATGATTATGTCACTCGTCGAAACGTCGCAGTCTGAAAACACCGCCAACCGGCTGGAAGCCCGAGAACTCTTCACCACCTATATACGCCGTGAAAGCATACATTCACATTGCTGCGGATTGGTTATAAATAGGATTTTCGCGAGCGGAGTGGATTGTCCAATGATAATCTGAACGAACCAAAACCGTAGAGCATACAAAGCGCAACCGAATGAGAAGAATCATCACCTGGTGCATTGCCATACAGTAGTTGCTGAAGTACGATAGTAATACACTTTTACAAGGATACTCGGTATATCGTGATAATAATAATAATAATAATAATAATAATGGCGTGTGACGAGGGCCTCCCGTTGGGTAGACCGCTCGCCTGGTGCAAGTCTTTCGATTTGACGCCACTTCGGCGACTTATTCGTCGATGATGATTAGCACAATACAACACCCAGTCCCTGAGCGGAGAAAATTGCGGTGGGAAAAAAAATTCTTACATACTGGCGT
The DNA here is from genome assembly GCF_023898315.1 of Schistocerca nitens. Taxonomy (NCBI): domain Eukaryota; kingdom Metazoa; phylum Arthropoda; class Insecta; order Orthoptera; family Acrididae; genus Schistocerca; species Schistocerca nitens. Next base: position 98,531,243 of record NC_064625.1, on the reverse strand, counting down.
TTACATATTTTTACAGATCTAATTTAACAGGGACGGTAAGGTAGTCAGCCGCGCCCCTACCGTAGGAACCATCTGGTATTTACCTGGAGTAATTTAGAGAACCCACGGGAAATCTTCCATCAGGATGTTCGGGGAACTAGAATATCCACCCCCCCTCCCCCGGATACAAAGCTAGTCAACTAACAACATCTCGACTTTCTACGGTTTACTTCTACTGTACGGTTTTGTTTTGTTTACACATTAACTGCAATTGAATTATTTAATAATGTAAAATATTTCATTTCACTCATATATTGACGGAACTTCTGCAAACAACATATTCACTTACTTTCCGACTGTCACCCTTTTATCCACTTTCTTTAGCCCTTACTTCAATATACGTACAAACCGAAATGGTAACGAATGACGCTTTTTTTAACTTAATGGTAAATACGCAGCAAAAATACGTAATGGCATCTCCCCCGGCTTCGACCTAATTATTTCTGTCTACAAACGCGACATATACGACTTATTTTTGGTGGTGTATTTTGCTCCTAATCCAGTCGATTAGGAAGATCACTTGAGCCGTCTCTCTGCTGTCAAACTAATTTTCAGGAATAAAGTTACGAATAAAGTCTTCGAGAAGGCGTTTGGTATATGAGCAAAGAAACCGAAAACTATTACATTTAATAAATCATTAGTGTGCAAAGTAGTAATCCCAGTGTGGGCTGTAACTTACATGCCGGCCGAAGTGGCCGTGCGGTTAAAGGCGCTGCAGTCTGGAACCGCAAGACCGCTACGGTCGCAGGTTCGAATCCTGCCTCGCGCATGGATGTTTGTGATGTCCTTAGGTTAGTTAAGTTTAACTAGTTCTAAGTTCTAGGGGACTAATGACCTCAGCAGTTGAGTCCCATAGTGCTCAGAGCCATTTGAACCATTTGTAACTTACATCGTTCTATTCGAATTATTACACCAAGTTACAGAAAAAGAGTTGAAACGAAATTAGCCCAGTAATTCACAACTCGCTGAGCGGACAAACTGATTGGCATTTAGATTTGTAAAAGAGGAATAACTGATGGAGACAAGTTTTCCATTCTAAAATAAAACTCATTTTTCCAAGAGTCAAGAGGTGTTAGGGCGTTGATGCTTATAAAATACGTCGTTAATACGCTATGAGAGGCAGTGCCACTCGACGTCTCCCATTAATTTCATGTGCGAAGGAAGAAAAGCCCAACGATGTAGAACGTATTGCTCGTAGACCCCGATCGCTTCCTTCTTAAAGATGCTGAGAGCGTCGCGCCCCACTAAGGAGAAATACTATTCACACCATATAAATAACCCCTCCCTCCCCCCTCTCACACGCCCTCTTATCTCTGCAATAAGGCAGTGATAGACGCTAGAGAACAGGTGTCCGGGCGTCAAAGAGTGGTTTGCTATTAAAACTCGAAGGACAGACTACTCCGTCTCGTGAAATGAATGACCTTGACAGAAAAGTGCAATCCCATAAGCAGGATTATTTACAGCTGTTGTTCCCGTGCACCATTCGAGAAGGAAAAACAATAAACTCTAAAAAGGCCCGCTATTCCCCCTAAGCAACGAGAAGAAAAAACGTTTCGAGAACGGAACAATTAACTATCGTAGCACGAGGTACGCGAAGAACACTCCGCCACACACCGCAAGGTGGTGGCGTGCAGAGTATAGCAGTAAACGTAAAGTCGAACACTGAATCCCTGAAATACATCAGCAAACTGAAAATCATTTTTCTATTTGATTTTACACACACACCATAGCAAATTAATTCACATGGAGAGATGTCAAAAATATGCAGACAGTAAGAATTCGCTCTGACATAACTACAGCAATACTGTGTTCTCTGATGGCATTCTTCACCAGTTTGATACACATCACTTCCGGACTCTGTTACGCCCCCCCCCCCCCCCCCCACACACACACATACTAACAGAATTGTAAAAATCTTTTTTGTTAAAAAACTCCAACATGAAGATGAACAGATCTAGTATATGTTCAGTAGTCATCTCGACGGACACACACTTCCAAAATAAACACGATACCGCGGACGATAATACTGAATCTTCGATGCTAAATTATATTGTCACAGAGAAGACGACGTTTTAGGCAAGGCCATACGTATCAAACACAGAAAAAAGGGCACCCACTTGTTCTTGTTCAGAAGACGCCCACTTGTTCTTGTTCAGAAGACGTAATACAAAATGTAATAAAAATACAATCATTACATGAAGAAAAGTGCGATAAGGTCATTTTAATTAGGCTCCAATTAACATCTTGTCGACCTAACTGTATTCTCTGCGCGTCAATTGGCTCTTTTACTTTGCCTTATGAAAGGTGAATAAATTACAATTAAGGAAATGCTTCGAAACATAGATTTGGTGGTATGTACGTACACTTTTCTTTGCAGAACTGCAACAAAGCATTGCGCAAAAATGAAATTAAATATACAATACGATCCTTATTCGTATTAACACTTGAGACTTGGAAGAAAAAAAATTAATGCACCAGAAGTTAAAAAGTTAACAACTCGCGTTTTATCTGGATTCAGGTTGTCTGGGTTATGCTCTAAGTTAAAAAGTAAATTACTCATTTTTCTCGCAGTTAACGTTTCGTTTTTTTTAAAGACATAATCGAGATAAATTTACGTAAATCTCAGAAAGCATTGTTATCAGTTACAAAAAAAAGTGGGTGTCACTATTGTTAAAGATCGTGTTAAGACGCCCACTACACCATAATTACTTCAAAATCACCACTGTTTTATTTTAAGCTAGTTTTAGACAGGATATAAATAACCTTAGGAAACTGAATACACGCCGGTGCTCTTGGTCGCGCTAGCTGTATTATTTTTACATTTCATACACCCAGGACAAGTGGGTGTTCTTCTCCAAAACAAGGGAAAAATGAGTTCTCTGTCACATGATTTAATTAAATTACGCACAACAAGAAGTTATTTAATACACAGAGTAATGGTATCAAATAAATCTTAGAATAACAGTATTTTATGTAGCGCGCCTGCGGTCAGCTGTTCGCGTGTGATATTGACAGACGCGCAAACTACGTATTTTTATATCTTTGCACTGTCGTATTCGGTATGCTTACACAAGCAGCCGACCACTCCGCTTTTGGTAATAGTCTCATTATTTCGAGGTTTTGCGATCACAGCACGAAAAGCTCTGTGATTTAGAAAGAACACCACCCGAAAAAGGCGAAATAAATATTGTCATTGGAAACTCACCTTTTCTTTCGCTCTTCCCGCATGTTTTTGCACCGATTTAGCAAGTAAAGCACCCTTACTCTCTGCCATCTTGAGTTCACTTCAGAGAAAGCAACTGGTTCGCTTGCGTTCCTTGCGTTAAAATATATACTGGACTGGCGGGCGACTCGAAACGTTCCTTGTACAAGAAGCGAAAAGCTTCCAAATACCAGGCTACAAAGACGTGATTCTGTTGTCAGTGAGAGCAAAATTCCTATTTGTTATAATTAAATAACATTCAATTCGAGGTTAGCGTAAGCCTGCTATAGTGTAAAGACCCTCTAATGTAGAAATGAGAAAACATGCCTACCGTTCCTTTAGTTAACTTATCCAGAGATAAAAAAGTTTAAAGTAGTTCGATTTAACATCAAATTACATCGTAAAAAATTTTACAAAACAACTACATGACGTTCAATTTTGAAAGGTGTCCCAAAACACCCCAGGATAAGACGTTTTCACTACAATTGGAAGAGTTACTTTGTTGATTAAAAAACATAACAATAAAAAATGCCGCGAATAGTGTAAAGAAAAGTTATCCGACGACAATGTTGTAATTATGCAATTGCATATTAATAGTTTTTTGGAAAAAAATATTCGTTTAACCAGACTTCGATTACGAACGAAAATGGCGATTGTGTGTGTTACGAAATGGGTGGGACGGAGGGGTAGTTTGTTTTGAGCTATAGTATAGCTTCCTTCTGTTTATTTTGTGAGTTTATGTAGGAAATGTAGCGTTTTTAACACTTAGGATATTGCCCCCAGGAGTAAGTCCAGTTCACCAGAAACAAGTACTGTCATATAATAGGCAAAATGATTTCGTTCGAAGTTGGTGTCATCTTGCCGTCAGCTGGAACAGGTGAACGGGTCGGAGCATCGTCACCAAAACAATACATCGAAATAATGGTAATAATTAGTTTCAACTTCTTCTGACGAATGCAATACCACAAGTGAAACATCGAAAAAACCTTTGTTTACAAACAATAGTTATGTTTATAAACATGACCTAACCTCAACTTCAAAAACGTTTGCCGGTAAATTTACGTATTACTGATTTTCGTATTGATAATTTCGTAATTTTCCGGCCACACCATCTGATGTTAAGCCATAGTTATCGTACATTCACCGAGAAATGTTTTTAAATTTTAATACCCGTCTCTTTTTAAGTATGTTTTGTGTAGAACTTTAATACAAGTATCTCAGATTGCACATTTGCACCAGTTTATTTTATATCACCTTTTCCCATCGATTTTTGTTCTGTTATTTGATAATGTAGGCAGTCCATCTTGTTGATATTACTCCGGGAACAGCAGTAAATATTTGAATATTGAAGTGTGATATCCATGAAACTACAGAGGGGGGGTTTAGATATAACATTATTGCAGGAACTCTGCAACATACTGTATGGGCGATCCACCTTTCATTCTGTTACTCCATGGTAACATTGAATGCTGTTACTGACACCATAACTTGCATGTGATGCGCGTTCCTACTTACTGTAATACAATGACATTTCACAAATTTAAGTCATTTAATTGTATAGGTACTTCAACATAGTGTAAAACCTTGAGTCCATTAGATATCCCAGACACCTCATCCCATCGGATCTATGGCATGTGAGCAATGAAATGTAGTCCAACGTGTAGCCATGGTTGACAGATCTCTATATATTACAACTATCTGGAGATTCAAATATGTCTCTGTAGTAAACCGGATGAATTTGACTAACAGAAATCGTGTTAGAATTAACTCAGTCTGTTCGCCCACGAGATCCAATAGCTAGTAGATAGCACCGTAACTGATGTTGTAAGGGTTGACTAGTGCAAATGTTCACTGCATTTCAGCCTTGTTCCGTAGTGCAGAAAATATGGGCTGCAGAATACTGGACCCACATTGCAACGTGATTGATGTTATGTCAATTTTAATTCATAAATGTGGAATTTGAATCTGTAACTGACCTAAAATGCACCTTCACCTTTCCAGAGAAAGAGTAAATTTAATGCATTCTGGCACCTGCATGCACTTTGACTTCCTTTTCAATTTGCTTCAGGGGTTTCTTTGCTACGACTGCTAAACAGACTCGACTTACTTACTTAGGCCTACTGTTAATATTTTCCATAAGCATTTCATTGAGCATCATGTTTACAATCCATGCATCAGTTCATTGTATGAAATTGTGTAGTCTGAAATGCCATGAAATCTTTTCAGAAGAAGTACACCTTTTTTGTGCCATTAAAATAACTATAGACACTACCAACATACCAGCTTTTGTAGTCCTGAAATTATTGTATATACTTAGTGTTTCTTTAGTATGGTTTTACACTCTTACTGTTCCTTTTTGTGATTGGTGTGTGGACAGCTACATAAACAAAACTTTGTCTAATTTTAATGTCTTGGTGATTATATGAAATGTTTGTGGGAAAAAGTAATACATCCCTTGATTTTCTTGGAATGACCAGTGAGCTTACACACTTCATTTCATGTAGTTTTTTTTCCTTGCTGGGGATTGTGGAGGATCTTCCCACCGAATGAACAAATCCATGATGAATTCTGCAATTTAAATTTGAAACAGATGCATTGTGCTCTGTAACCAGTTGGACAAATTTGCTTTATATGAGTGATCTTCAATGTTTGTGTCACAATTTCTTAGTATTTTTCCAATGAATATGCATTCACCACAACTGTTTCCAGTAATTGATATGGCTCCCTGCATCAACTTTCTGATTTATTTTTACTTATTCATGTCAGATTTGTGTTAAACATGTGGGAGGGATGGGCAGTATTCAGGGATATGACAGGTACGATCATTTGAAGCAAACTTCTACTTATACAGAACCAGAAATCAGCCCATCTAACTGCCATCATAAGCATTTGGAACTAGATTCTGCTTAATATGGAAGTAGATAAAAATGAGGCAGCCTTCTCAGACGAATCGTCCCAGCAGTCACCTTCGGTGATTTACAGGTTATTTCAAGTACTGAACACAACCCCAAAATCTTTTCCATGCTGAGTGTGGTTAAATTGTAACTACACCAGGAATTGATTCCATCCCCAGAATTTCTTGAAACTACACTCACATTTATTTAGCTGATTTTCTATAAATATAAATAAATCGCAGGTGAGTCCTTGATGTGATGCAGACCTTTGTTGTAGATGTCTGCACTTTGGCTGTTGAGGAAATGCTCCACCTCTAAAATCACCTCTTTGTCATTCTGGAAATGCTTGCTGTGCAGTGGTTTCTTCACTTGAGGAAAGAACAGTTCACTGGGCAGCGTGTCAGGATGATAAAAGGTGGGAGGCAAAATTTGATAGCCCAAAAAAAGCAGGAGAATGAGCAGGGGTTTTGTCGTAGAGCAAAACCACCTCCTCAGACAGATTCCTGCTATGCTTTGTCTTAAAAGTCTGCCATAATGTCAGGAGGTTTTGGCATTATGCTCCTGTGATGGTTTGCAACATAAAACATAGTCTGTTGACACCACCCCATGGCAGTCTCAGAATCACCATGCCTGATGATATTTGTCTCTTCGCCTTTTTCGGTATTAATGAATCCACATGTTTGCACTGCTTGCTTTGCTCCTTTGTCTCTTTGTCATAATGATACACGCAGCACTCATCCATGATGATCAAGTGGCTAAAGAAGTCATCTGGATCAGGTTGACACAGTTGAAATCTTTCCGCTATCACATTTCAATCAGCAGGCTTTTTGAACAGGTACGAACAGTCGCGGAACTGAGCAGATGATGGCCTTTGTCACGATCAGAATATTGTATGAGGTGGGACTGTAGGCTTTCTGGGCAAATTTCAATGATGAAATCTTCTCAGTTTATTAGCTGAGTCGAGACATAAATCTGTGACAACATTTCAACACCATCAAACTACCTTCCATTAGGAAAATGCATGGCACTCTGCGACTGTGATATAACTTTCGAAATGGTAATGGGCAGCAATGAGTTGTTTTTCCATTCTAGTGTTATTGGAGCAGATCCAGATTTCGGCTAGTTAGTAGCCATTATGGATGCAGTATTCTGGAGTTGTTATACGTGCCCTGGTACGTCTACACCTGTTCCTTAAGCTCTTGTCACAGTTGATTAAAGATTATTGTGACAAGAGCCTGAACAACAGGTGTAGACATACTAGGGCACATATAATAACTAAGGAATACTGCATTGATAATGGCTAGTTACTAGCCGAAATCTGGAAATGCTGTAATAAAGCTAGAATGGAAATGACAACTAGTTGCTGCTCTTTACCATTTTGAACATTTTAACAAGTTTCCTACTCATCATCTTCAGATGAAGTGTCTGTTTCATGTCCAGTTCATATCTTTATAGCCCCTGCAAGCTCCTTTGCCTTGTCTGCAACAGCTGGTCCAATCATGTGCCTCCAGAAGGAGGGGTATCGTGGACAATGAAAGGGAGGGGAGCGGGGGGGGGACCGTTGTGGACAGTGGTGGTGGGGGCTCCCGCTGTGTTTGACGACCCTGGCGTCATTTTTGGTGCTGCCTGTTTATTCCAATGCTGCCTTCGCCACTTTTGCATCGGAGTGCTCTTGATGTATTCCTGCTAGCACTATATCCCATTCAGAGCTGAGTTGGAAACCACTAAGCCAGTTGACTAGGTCATCACAAACCCTTATCTCCACTGCCTCTTTGAAGGTCACATCCCAAAACCTGTTTGTGTGGCACAACCACCTCTGTCTGCTCAAAATCAAACACATGGCCTCCATTGAGGCTGTGCTCTTTCACTGCAGATATGTCCATTTGGCCGAGGCATACACTTCTTACATCTTCCGAGTGATACTGCAAAATATACTGTTGTGTCTGGCCAATATTGCTTGCCCCATTTGCAACTGATGCTTAGACTCTAGTCATGGTTCGTCTTTTATTGAACCAAGTATATTTTTGATTTTAGCCTATGGCTAGAAAAGATATAAATGTGTGTTGTTCCTTCCTTATGCTGGGCCATGGTCAAGGTTACCAGGATACTAGAAAAAAACAACATTAAAACCATTTTCTGCTCATTGCCCCCAAAATCAAAAATATGTTTGGCTCAATGAAAGATCAACAAGGACTGCGAATATCTGGAGTCTGTGGCATTAGTTGCAAATGTGGCAAGCAGTAAATCGGCCAGATGCAGCAGTATATTTTGCAGCACAGCTCAGAACATGTGAGAAGCAGTCACCTCAGATGAACAGAAAAAAATGCAGTGGCAGAACACAGACTCAATGATGTCATATGTTTAATATTGAACAGACAGAGGTGCTGCACTGGAAAAATGAGGTCTAGGACTCGATCATCAAAGAGGCAGTAAAAATATGAGTCTGTGATAATCTTGTCAACCAGAGCAATGGTTTCCAACTTTGCTCCATATGGGATATAACACTAGCAAGAATACGTCAGGAGCACTCTGGCGTGAAAGCAGCGAAGGCAGCAAATGCAATAGACAGGCAACACCAGGACGTGGTGCTGGGACCCTCCAATGTGCCAGAAGTCCCCCCTACCACTGTCCACGATCCCTCTCCACTGTCCACAATATCCCTTCTGAGGGCGCGCAATTGGCCCAGCCGTTGCAGATGAGGCAGAGAAACCTGTCATCTACCGACTATAAATATACAAACTGTACATAAACCTGATGGTGAGAGTAGAAAACTTGTCGAAATACTGCTGCTGAAAGATGTCTCGGCTCAGCTGATAACCACAGAACACTTCCTCACTGTGCAATCCGTGACTGATTTAAACTTGTTCCATCACTGCTTCGATAGTGATTCCCTGGTCTTTGAGCAAGAGGGTCACCAGTTCCTACGATTGCTGGTTCTCAATGGAGAGATGGCCAGCTACTTCATTCTTTGTCACTGAGACGTGTGTGGCCGCACTAAAAGTGCCTGCACCACCTGATCTCTGTATCATATGATGGTGTGTTGTTGTCTTACACTTTCACCAACTTAGCACAGATTTGTTGCAGCACTTTTTTCGCACTAGATGCAGAACATCAACGACCTTACGATACTCTACCTTAATGGTGGACTGTGTTATTTTGTTCTCGCTGTCTAGCAGAGTGGTACCGTACTGTGGTGTGGGAATTCAGTGTGTACCAGGACTGCAGATATGTACTTGCAAATAAACAAAAATTGTAATTAAATACCTTAATTTTTTGAGAGATAATTGAAACTTTATAACTACCCCTCGTAATAATGTGTTAACCCTTGCGTTACCGAGGGGGGAGGGGGTACTTTGTGCCCACCTTTTAAAAATATTGTGATCTCGAGTGGTACTTTATATTTTAAAATTTTGAAAAAATGTTTATCGTTTTTGGTGATTTCTTATATCAGATTCCATAACTGTTTTAAATTTTTCAGTAAAACTTAACCAAAAATCTAAGTCCTATTACCCACTGTGACTTTTCACAACAAATGTCATATTCATATTTTCAGGTTTAGGTCCTGTCTTACACATCTGTAGAATTTTGAAAGGCATGATGTGCGGTGAAATCAATGACAGTTAATGAAATTTATATTTTTTAAATTTTTGGTGGTGGTCATGAAGTACCCCTGCACTTGGAGTAAACATTATTGAAAATATGTAGGTGTTGCTAAGATCATGCTAAAAAATGTTTTCAGGTTCCACACCCTTCTTATCCATCAGTACCTATGTTTAAAAAAATATATTGTTAATAAAAATTAAACACATTTATTTATTTATTGGTGGTGTGCACAAACTAACTCCCCGCCCCAGTATTACACATTTTTGGAAAATGCATTGGTATCACTCTGGTTAACTGTAGTAAATATCTGAGATTTGGAATTTATTTCACTATGGTTGTGGCATCCTTAGCTGCTGTTTATTTTCTCTGTAGATTACGTTTTGTTTTTCAGTGACTGTCTGCTCAGATCTACAATGGATGCAGCATAGCACTGTTGTTGCCGTGGACCAGTAGTTAGCTTTCTCAAATGAGGTTATTTTTTAAGCTTCTCAGTAAGTCTTACTGCGCCTATTTCTCTCCCCCCCCCCCTTTTTTTTTTTTGCAGTGTTTTCCTCATGCTCATTCACACATTCATTTCACTGTCATTCATTTGGCAACACAGTTTCTGAGCTATGTCACTGCAGTATGTGTTTTCACTTAGACATTATGAGGACTAATAAGATCAGTTTTTAAACACATATCACCTTACTCTTTTGCAAAATGTTTGCTTTTAAAATTTATACACCATTGCATGGCTTTGAACCAATTCTGGTCAATTTTTTTTCCCCCACTCGTATGTTGATATCTCAAAATGTGATTTCGGACTCTTTCAAACCCTTAAAGGTGATGAAAATCACTGTTGGACATTGTTTAACATAAGGCAACAAAAATGTGTCTTTAAGTGATAAATCAGGTAAATGTGGGCAACAATGTTTTTCTCCATCAAATTCAGTTGTGTGTAGTGTGACTACAAGGAACAATGATACAACATTTTCAGTTGATTTTCCTGACTTCCATCAATGACTTATGAACTGCAGATTGAAACTGAAGAAACAGCTAAAAGGTGGGAATTTAAGGAGATGGGACCTGGATAAACTGAAAGAACCAGAGGTTGTAGAGAGTTTCAGGGAGAGCATAAGGGAACAATTGACAGGAATGGGGGAAAGAAATACAGTAGAAGAAGAATGGTTAGCTCTGAGGGATGAAGTAGTGAAGGCAGCAGAGGATCAAGTAGGTAAAAAGATGAGGGCTAATAGAAATCCATGGGTAACAGAAGAAATATTGAATTTAATTGATGAAAGGAGAAAATATAAAAATGCAGTAAATGAAGCAGGCAAAAGGGAATACAAACGTCTCAAAAATTAGATCGACAGAAAGTGCAAAATGGATAAGCAGGGATGGCTAGAGGACAAATGTAAGGATGTAGAGGCTTGTCTCACTAGGGGTAAGATAGATACTGCCTACAGGAAAATTAAAGAGACCTTTGGAGAGAAGAGAACCACTTGTATGAATATCAAGAGCTCAGATGGAAACCCAGTTCTAAGCAAAGAAGGGAAGGCAGAAAGGTGGAAGGAGTATATAGAGGGTTTATACAAGGGCGATGTACTTGAGGACAGTATTATGGAAATGGAAGAGGATGTAGATGAAGATGAAATGGGAGATAAGATACTGCGTGAAGAGTTTGACAGAGCACTGAAAGACCTGAGTCGAAACAAGGCCCTGGGAGTAGACAACATTCCATTAGAACTACTGATGGCCTTGGGAGAGCCAGTCATGACAAAACTCTACCATCTGGTTGTATGAGACAGGCGAAATACCCACAGACTTCAAGAAGAATATAATAATTCCAATACCAAAGAAAGCAGGTGTTGACAGATGTGAAAATTACCGAACTATCAGTTTAATAAGTCACAGCTGCAAAATACTAACGCGAATTCTTTACAGACGAATGGAAAAACTGGTAGAAGCGGACCTCGGGGAAGATCAGTTTGGATTCCGTAGAAATGTTGGAACACGTGAGGCAATACTAACCTTATGACTTATCTTAGAAGAAAGATTAAGAAAAGGCAAACCTACGTTTCTAGCATTTGTAGACTTAGAGAAAGCTTTTGACAACGTTAACTGGAATACTCTCTTTCAAATTCTGAAGGTGGCAGGGGTAAAATACAGGGAGCGAAAGGCTATTTACAATTTGTACAGAAACCAGATGGCAGTTATAAGAGTCGAGGGGCATGAAAGGGAAGCAGTGGTTGGGAAAGGAGTGAGACAGGGTTGTAGCCTCTCCCCGATGTTATTCAATCTGTATATTGAGCAAGCAGTAAAGGAAACAAAAGAAAAATTCGGAGTAGGTATTAAAATTCATGGAGAAGAAGTAAAAACTTTGAGGTTCGCCGATGACATTGTAATTCTGTCAGAGACAGCAAAGGACTTGGAAGAGCAGTTGAACGGAATGGACAGTGTCTTGAAAGGAGGATATAAGATGAACATCAACAAAAGCAAAACGAGGATAATGGAATGTAGTCAAATTAAATCGGGTGATGCTGAGGGGATTAGATTAGGAAATGAGACACTTAAAGTAGTAAAGGAGTTTTGCTATTTAGGGAGTAAAATAACATGATGGTCGAAGTAGAGAGGATATAAAATGTAGACTGGCAATGGCAAGGAAATCGTTTCTGAAGAAGAGAAATTTGTTAACATCGAGTATAGATTTAAGTGTCAGGAAGTCGTTTCTGAAAGTATTTGTATGGAGTGTAGCCATGTATGGAAGTGAAACATGGACGATAACCAGTTTGGACAAGAAGAGAATAGAAGCTTTCGAAATGTGGTGCTACAGAAGAATGCTGAAGATAAGGTGGCTACATCACGTAACTAATGAGGAGGTATTGAATAGGATTGGGGAGAAGAGAAGTTTGTGGCACAACTTGACTAGAAGAAGGGATCGGTTGGTAGGACATGTTTTGAGGCATCAAGGGATCACAAATTTAGCATTGGAGGGCAGCGTGGAGGGTAAAAATCGTAGAGGGAGACCAAGAGAGGAATACACTAAGCAGATTCAGAAGGATGTAGGTTGCAGTAGGTACTGGGAGATGAAGAAGCTTGCACAGGATAGAGTAGCACGGAGATCTGCATCAAACCAGTCTCAGGACTGAAGACCACAACAACAACAACATCAATGACTTGTGGCAGAACATTGTGTAGTACCCAGCATTGTACTTGGTCCTCTAAAGGAATGCTCACAACATGACCAGTGTAATCAAAGAAAGGAACTTAAACAATGGACTGTCCAGGTAAGAATTCAGCAATGTAGGAAAAAGATGGATTGCTGGTGCTGTAAAGAAGACATATCAAGTTTCAGAAAGGCACAGTTAAGACTCTCACATATAGCTTTTGACCACAGCCTTCGTCAGTAAAACACACACACACACACACACACACACACACACACACACACACACACACACACACACACATACACATACAAGCAAGCACACCTCACTCACACACAACCGCCAACTCCAGCATCTTGGACTATAATTCCAGCCCAAGATGTGCTTGCTTGTGTGTGTGTGTGTGTGTGTGTGTGTGTGTGTGTTTTACTAATGGAGGCTGTGGCCGAAAGCTATAAGTGAGTGTCTTTTAATTGTACTTGTCTGCAACTTGACTTGTCTTCTTTACGGTAAGTAGCAATCTGTCTTTTTCCTACATTATCAAAGAAAGGAACTATCATTTTGTAGGAAGTCGTGAAGTGCTTTGTTGGTGTTTGTTCACTTCAGAACTCTCAAACAGTTGACCATTCCTCAGTGTCCATCTCGTATGCAGATTCTGAAGATTCACCTCCCATTATGATCTCACATAAGGGTTTTGCATGTTCTAGGTCAATTGTTCCAGGCATTTCCTTACAACGATTAACATGGGCCAATTTTTGGACTTCTGTCAAGCTGTGCAGAATCCATCAGTAACAGATTTTTATTGCAGTTGAATATCAATGCAGAATCAAATGTACCAAAGTCCTTGATATACCTATGGATAACTCCATCACATGATAAGTCACATACCCTTAAGTTGTAAGTCTTTTCTGAAGGTGGTTAATTGATTGCCAAACATTGAGTCATTTTTGTCAAGTTTGGCATTTACGAAAATCATAAAAAATCAAGTGACAGAAACCTTTATTTGAAATTGCCGTTTTTTCACGTTCTGGTCTTTTTAGCCAGTCACTGTGAACAATCTACTCAGTCAGTTTCTGGCTGCCACCATTTGATCAATAACCAATGACAAATACTAAAACAACAGTAATGCCAAATCTTACGGGGACCTGCTCGTGAACAGGTAGCATTTTCATCCTGTACTTTCAGAGTTCATTACTCTTTATATATAACACTTAGGACATTACTGTTTTATACCAACGCTGAATGACCATAGGGTTGTTGTTGTTGTTGTTGTTATTGTTGTTGTTGTCTTCAGTCCAGAGACTGGTATGATGCAGCTCTCCATGCTACTCTATCCTGTGCAAGCTGCTTCATCTCCTAGTACCTACTGCAACCTACATACTTCTGAATGTGTTTAGTGTATTCATCTCTTGGTCTCCCTCTACAATTTTTACCCTTCACGTTGCTCTCCAATACTAAATTGGTGATCCCTTGATGCCTCAGATTATGCCCTACCAAGTGATCCCTTCTTTGAGTCAAGTTGTGCCACAAATTTCTCTTCAATTCTATTCAATACCTCTTCATTATTTATGTGGTCTACCCATCTAATATTCAGCATTCTTCTGTAGCACCACATTTCGAAAGATTCTATTCTCTTCTTGTCTAAACTATTTATCATCCATGTTTCACTTCCATACATGGCTACATTCTATACAAATACTTTCAGAAACGACTTCCTGACACAGACATTAGGGTAAGTATTAGTATAAATTGTATTTATTTATGTATAATACTTTAACTACTACAGCACTTTGCTTATGCAATGAATTTTGAAGACATGTTTTGTTCTCGGGGCCATTATCTGAGACATCATGTATTGTATTTATCACTCAGCTGTTTCAGGCATTTCTCAACACCCACACAATTGTGTAATGCCTCACATTATAGAATTTGGAACTCCAGATAGGAAGATCAACAATGTAGGAAAAGGTAGATTGCTACTCTTGTAAAGAAGACACGTCAAGTTAGAGACAGGCATGATTAAGAGACACTTACATATACCTTTTGGCCACAGTCATTGTCAGTAAAAAATAAAAAAAAAAAAAACACACACACACACAAGCAAGCAAGCACACCTCATGCACAGACGACCACCAATTCCAGCATCTCGGGCCGGAATTATATAGTTTGGAGTATACTACACATCATTATTGATGGTCATCCTTCAAGAAAATTACTGATTAGGTGAAACAATATTTAATGTTTCTCAGACATACTCCAAGCTATATAATATGATACATAATTTTATGAATGTCGAGAGAGGCCTGACACAGTTTGAATGGTATTGGGTGAGATAATGATACTGAAAACTAAACCTGACTTCAAAATTCATTGCGCAGACAAGCTGTTGTAATAATTAAAGTATTATGTATAAATAAATACAGTTTATGGTACTGCTTAACTTAATGTCATTCAGTGTTGGCATAAGACAGCAACTTAATGGCCCATCTAAGGGAGATGTGTAGAAATTTAATATGTGACCCTTGCAATAACATCTGTGCTGAAATGTGTTTGTTGTTATTTTGCTAGAACACCCAGCTAATCGTGAGTGTTTAAATTGCTGACAGGGCAGGCCCCTTTTGCTGTACGCTCTGGAGGAGGTGTTGCGGCCGCCGTGGGTCCGTCGTGTCGCGCTGGTCGTGGACTCTCCGGAGAAAGTGCAGACGGTTCTGGACGGGTCCGGCATCAAAGGTGCAGATCGTGTCTCTGTTGTCAGAGGGGGCTGCAGCCGACACCGATCCATACGGAGTGGCCTGCAGGCACTTCAGAAAGCTGGTATGTCTGTGTGTGAGAGGGATGGGGTTAGAGATCGTTAATCTGATTACATACATTTACAAACTGTTTGGTTTGTATACAGGAGTCATGTCAAAAATTATTCATAGAATAATTTTGGTACTAGCAAAGAACAATACAGCAAGTTTCAAAAAGAATATATGTGTTTTGAACACTTACGTTTATTAAACTGTAAGAAACTTGTATTTTGAACACTTGTTGTTGTTGTGGTCTTCAGTCCTGAGACTGGTTTGATGCAGCTCTCCATGCTACTCTATCCTGTGCAAGCTCCTTCATCTCCCAGTGCCTACTGCAACCTACATCCTTCTGAATCTGCTTAGTGTATTCATCTCTTGGTCTCCCTCTACGATTTTTACCCTCCACGGTGCCCTCCAATGCTAAATTTGTGATCCCTTGATGCCTCAAAACATGTCCTACCAACCGATCCCTTCTTCTAGTCAAGTTGTGCCACAAACTTCTCTTCTCCCCAATTCTATTCAATACCTCCTCATTAGTTACGTGATCTACCCACCTTATCTTCAGCATTCTTCTGTAGCACCACATTTCGAAAGCTTCTATTCTCTTCTTGTCTAAACTATTTATCGTCAACGTTTCCCTCCCATACATGGCCACACTCCATACAAATACTTTCAGAAACGACTTCCTGACACTTAAATCTATACTCGATGTTAACAAATTTCTGTTCTTCAGAAACGCTTTCCTTGCCATTGCCAGTCTACATTTTATATCGTCTCTACTTCGACCATCATCAATTATTTTGCTCCCCAAATAGCAAAACTCCTTTACTACTTTAAGTGTCTCATTTCCTAATTAATTCCCTCAGCATCACACGATTTAATTCGACCACATTCCATTATCCTCGTTTTGCTCTTGTTGATGTTCATCTTATATCCCCCTTCCAAGACACTGTCCATTCCGTTCAATTGCTCTTCCAAGTACTTTGCTGTCTCTGACGGAATTACAATGTCATCGACGAATCTGAAAGTTTTTATTTCTTTTCCATGGATTTTAATACCTACTCCGAATTTTTCCTTTGTTTCCTTTACTGCTTGCTCAATATACAGATTGAATAACATCGGGGAGAGGCTACAACCCTGTCTCACTCCTTTCCCAACCACTGCTTCCCTTTCATGCCCCTCGACTCTTATAACTGCCATCTGGTTTCTGTACAAATTGTAAATAGCCTTTCGCTCCCTGTATTTTACCCCTGCCACCTATTAAACTGAAAGATATACAACTATGAAACTTGGGACACATATTTACGAATCTCTCAAGTTAAGATTATAGATGGTCAGTATGTCCTCTGCCACCAATACGAACAGTATGTCAGTGATACCCGAATTCCTCCCATTGGAAGAGTTTTGTTCAGATAGTCACGCACTTGGCAACTCCGGTGAGGATGGTGACTTGTCTCAATAAAAAATGAAGTTGTCCTCTTTTTTTTTTAAATTTTAAGTACAAGTGTTTTGATGCACTATTTATATATTTATTTATTCGTAGTAATACAATGTACAAGATGAGCTCATGTCGGTGATTTGCCATTTTCTAGTGTACGTCTTAGCTTGTATGATTTAGAACCTTGGAACATAAATGTCTTTTGTTTCTTTTTTTGCTACAATAAGATCACATTATGCAAGCTGCGGGCCCACTGGAAAGGAAGTAACGGAAAAAAGCAAGTTTTGTAACATAGCAAGACACTGCTGACTGTTAACTGTGACTCCACCAAAGAAGAATGAGCTGTAAACAGACAAGTGGGATATCGCTCAAAACACATTGACTTTGGGTGAATGACATACAAATTCAGTGTGTGCATGTGGATTCTGTAGCCCCAATTTTGAACATTGTGTTTGTTCACTTTCCTACTAGGATGGCGTTGTGTGAAAGTGTTGTTATTATCGACAGTATTCCGAAGCTTATCGAAAAATTGCACACGTTTGCATTTCCCGTCATGATGTAGAGCCTGTAACAGCTGTAACTTGTGCGGCTTCATAACCTACCAACATCTCAAAACATGCCAAATTGTTGTTGTAGGCAGTTGTAACTCCCAACTTTTACAATGAGTTAACTTTATAGGACTGCATAGGAAAGTAGTTTGAATTTGTGCAACATTTGCATCGGAAGTACAAGGGCAGCCTGGACTCCTTCCTTTACATACACAAACTGTCGATACCATCTGCGAATGTTCCATCCATTCTGATTATTAGTTTGGTACCTCACCCTGAAATGTCTTTGCACTATAATCACAGAATTACACTTAGCAAACTCGAGAACACAAAATGATTTCTGTGCTGTATAGCATAGCCATTTTACAACCTGTGACATTGACCAAGCAAACAGAAGGATACCAACATGTAGTAGCAATTAATATAAACTAGAAAATGTATTTGTTCCTCCAATAACTGAGCCATGGCACAGTGATAGACAGTCTTTACAACATAGTGCTTTGTGATACATATATTCTTTTTGAAACACCCTGTATAACATTATAAGGTTAACTACACTGGACAAAAAGTGAGTCTTCCTGCAGAAACATCACACTAACAATGTGCTGTGTAAGACTGCCACTATAAATAGCCTCAATAATGGCTTCAGTTTGCAAGGAAATGTGTCCACACATTTTTTCAGGTATGTCATACTCAGCTGGAGCCACTTATTAATAGTTAGATCCTGTAGAGCAGAGATCAGAGACTGCCCCTCACAATTTGTTCGTGTAAAAAAAAAAATTGTTTGTAATCATCTTGTATTCTTTCCCAGAGGAGAGAGGGTGGAACCCTGTGGAAACTACGAAATGGCATATTCCTTCCGCCCCCTCCCCATCCCTGATGTGGTCACCAGTTAGGGGCTTGCAGCCTTTAGTACTGGGAAGTCTGTACACCCCTGCTGTAGAACTGCCAAATTGCAAGCAAATTGATTCATCTGCTGATCCAAATAGTTCCAGATGTTTTCTTTAGGACTAAAATCAGGCGATTTAGCAGGGCTGTCGACGTGCAATAGTGTTCATCAAAGTGGGAACTTGCGCATGTAGGACTGTGAATGTGGCTGTTGTCCTCTTGCAGGATAGTAGTGTCCAGAGCATGCTCATCATAATGATATAGAAGAAAGGACAACAGTTGATCTCCAAATATATTGAAATAAGTAGCCCGGTTCATGTTCACCATGACCTTTACTGAGGAGGCCAGAGTTGTGTTATCAAAAATATCACAGAACTACCACTGACCTCCACTATGCTCTGCAGCTTAAATATTACATTGGTCATTCGTAAAGTAACCTGCAACCATTGATATCGGTGCTACAGGTGTCAACCACTGCAAAGAGCCCACACATCCTCCTTACGTCACAGGCTGCCATTCAGAAAGAAGAAATAGCAACCCCCCCCCTTCTGTCCCAGCCCCCACCCCTGCCAGATTTGCGAGGCGCCCTCTCCGTGCCATGGCTTGAGAAGTGGCCACAGGTGAAAGAGTGGCAGTTCTCGTTTTGACCACTGTCACAGAGAAGACATACTTCTGCCTCTAGTATATGCTCATTGTAACATCACACTGTTATTTTCCTACCAGTCTCTGTTATACAGTGTTTTACTGGCAATCAACAGACGTGTTTTTATTGTTACTGAATAATATTGTTCATTTTTCTACAGACTTGTGATTTCATGCACCTCAGAGTGTTTGACTGCTTCTTGTGTTTAGACCCCAAAACATTGAATTGCATACGTAGTTCCACATGTGAACATTCAGCCACAGCCATGGACACCACAAAAATAAGTGTATCACTTTTTGCTTCAAATAAAGTGTTCCATACTTGGACTAATAATTGCATTGACTGTTCTCTTTGGCCACCTGTGAGTTCGAAAGCAGAACACAAAAAATCTCCATTTATTTAAAAAAAAGTGTGAATGGAGTTACAGCATTTGTTTTACAATACTGTGAAAGTACACACTCTAATTTATTTTTCCTGAGTGTTTCCAGCCACATTGAGACATTTGTTGTAACATTTGATGAGCTGTGAAATTCCGCAATCATAGAATTGTGCTACCTGCACCCATTTGGCACTAAATTTCTAGTAGTCAAAATCTTCTGTAACAAGGGAAGGTGGTGTGATACAATGAAGCTGTATGTTCAAAAATGGGCAAACCAGTGTCCTTGCCACAATTGTGATATCATCAGGTCACCAAGTTAAGGGCTGTCGGTCATAGGTAACACTTGGACGGGTGACCGTCCAGGTCTGCTGAATGCTGTTGGCAAGCAGGGTGCACTCGGCCCTTGTGCGGCTAATTGAGGAGCTGAAACTTTCTGGCAGATTAAAACTGTGTGCCGGACTGAGACTCGAACTCGGGACCTTTGCCTTTCGCGGGCAAGTGAGGAGCTACTTGACCGAGAAATAGCAGGTCTGGTCGTGAAAACTGACTGGCGGAGAAAGTGCCATACAGGACAGGAGTGTCCAAAACATACTCATCGTAAATATGTACAAGAAAGGACAATAATTAGTCTCCAAGAATGGTGAAATAAATATCCTGGTTCATGTTCACTGTAAACTTTAATGAGGAGGTCCAAGTTCTGTTATCAAATACATCACAGAACTATCACCTACCTGAGGTACCCTCACCGTCCTCCCATATCTGCATCCACTGATGCCTGTCAGCTGAAGATGACACAGCGATCGATCGGTACTGCTGGGCCTCCTGAGGCCTGTTTGGATAGAGCTCGAGTTTGACAAGTCCACGATGAAGAGAAATGTGCTTGGCCAAGTATTGAGAATGCAGATCTGTTTCGTCTGGTTCGGGAAAGGGTTACAGAAAACTGAAGACTCACCATGGTGGAACTTTGTGTTCATTTTCCATAGATTAGTAGTAATCTTCTGTACAAAGGTGGTTACTGAGATTTGAGTTACAGGAAATTTGATGCCAGGTGGATGCAGACAGCAGAATTCTACAACTACAGAATTTCAAAGCTCATCGTATGCTATGAGAAATCTCTCATTGTGGCTGGAAATTGTGTGGAAAAATAAATGGGAGTGTATTCTTTCACAATATTGTAAAACAAATTCTGTAACCTCATACACATAATTTTTTATTTATTTATTTATTTATTTATTTATTATATCTAATTGGAGGTTATTTTATGAATAGTCCTCATATGTTAAGCTGCCAGTGCACTAGATAGTTTGCATCGTTTGAAAAAAAGCCAAAAATGACAACCCGTCAGACCACCCTACACACCTCCTGTTTATAATGTTTTTATGGAAACTGGTTAAAATTAACCTGCGTTCACTGACAGCAGCAATTCTTTCAGGTTTGAAACTGATTGTCATTGATAAGACACGACAGATGTCTCCTGCCCCATTGGTTAGGATTTGTTTACAACCACTGTTCTTACACTATGCTACACAGTTGTGAGTGGTACATCATTGCTCATAGACATGTTAGACAGTCTCCGTTGATACATCAACAAGTCTACCAGCTTCGTTAAAAGTGTGAGCTCCTTCCTGGCATTCTGCGACATCTTCATGTCGACCCATCTCACTGTACTGATTCCATATAACTGACAGCACATACATGCCACTTCATTACCACGATTTGCTGCTCGACCATGCTATTATTGCACTTGGCCACCCGTGGCCATTACCGGAAATGTGTGGCGACATTACAATAAACAAATGAAATAGTGACAGTGGGAAACACAGCACAGTGTGAATGCTTTCAGGACAGTTGTGCTTGTACTGTCAAGTGGTTCAGCATGTCCTCAGAAATATCACAATAAAAACTCACAGTAAGAAGACCGAATTGCCCTCACTCCCAAGTGTACTAATAATGTAGTCAACTAATAGGTAAGTAGTGGAGGGTCACTTTAGTGCCTGGTACCAATCCTGCATATTCTACAGTGCTCCAACTTGATGAAGGTGCTCTTTTAAGAGGATGAGTAAAATTTGTCCTGTGAGGTTACACATGAACACAGCAAAATGGTTCAAATGGCTCTGAGCACTGTGGGACTTAATTTCTGAGGTCATCAGTCACCTAGATCTTAGAACTACTTAAACCTAACTAACCTAAGGACATCACACACATCCATGCCCGAGGCAGGATTCGAACCTGCGACCGTAGCAGTCGCGCAGTTCCAGACTGTAGTGCCTAGAACCGCTCGGCCACTCCAGCCGGCATAAACACAGCATGTGGAGGGCATCACGACATATGCAAGTACCTCTCATTGTGCTCTTCACGCAGAGGCGGGTGTGCGCGTGGTAGTGGTGCACGATGCAGTGCGCCCTCTGGTACCTGCGGAGCTGCTAGAGAGGCTGGTGGTACTGGCTGAGCACCACGGGGCGGCAGGTGCGACGCGGCCACTCACCTCGACTGTGGTGCGCGCATCTCCGGATGCCGGTGGGACGCTGCTGCTGCAGGCCAGTCTCGACCGCGACTCTCACCTCGCGTCGGAGACCCCGCAGGCATTCCGGACGGAGGTGCTGGCCACTGCTTACAACAAGGTACTGCTGTCCCGAGACTCAGATTTCTGTAGTACTCTGTCATTTCTGAAATGTGGGCCAGATGCACTCAATTCAGAGAATTTATGGACACACTTTACGAGTATGTGGAGACACTATCATGTTGTTTTATAGCACTATGTTTTGGCCTGTTTTGGAATTGTCATACCTCATGGGATTTTATTTACAGTAAGTTACACCTTTGTCTCATGGTTCCCCTTTTCTAACTCCATTAGTTCTCTACTGAATGGTATGAGTTGGAGGGTAGATAGTATTTACAGCATCCTGTTGAAAACCACTTGCAGTACTGCCTGAAATGTTGGTCTGTAAGACAGTGTAGTTACACGCTTAGGGAAGTTTTATCGAAGATGAGGATGGCTGTACTTGCACAGTGTAATGTGTTAACTGGCAGCACCCTGTCTCGTGCAACTGGAAAAGTCAATGATTTAGTTCGCTCTTCTACATCTACGTCCATCCTCTCAGGCCATTGTACCCATGTAAGGACTCTTCCCCGTTCCATTTGCACATGTAGTATGGAAGAATGTCTGCTTAAATGTCTCTGCGTGTACTGTAACCATGTTGATCTGACTTAAAGCTGTTTCTTGAAACTTTGTACACTTTCACACGATTTTACCATTTTGCCAACAGGCATTGAACTGAATGCAGATTAGCTGGCATCTATATCGCAGTGAAATTATGCAGAATGAAGGCGCACATAAAGTGTGGTATCAGCTGACCCACTGATCCAGGTGTTTACTTGCCAGTTGCAGTAGGCCTTGACCAGCAGCTCTTACAGAATTTCTGTGTGCTTGGATGTGGCTCTCACTTTGCACCATACTCGTGGTTTCATTTGCACTGTTGCTCAGTCATTTGCAACAGTGACATTGTGTTTTCCTTTGTGCTCATCTCTGTGTTTTCTGATTCCCTCCTCCCCCACAGATTAACATGTTGGGTTTGTTTTTTTTTTTTCTTTCCTTTTTTTTTCATGTCTTGTTCCATAATAGCAAATTGAGGAGCAAATCACCATTATAATGGAATGAGTCATTATATGAAATTAACATAAACAAAATAGAATGTAGACCAATCCTGTGCAGATGATAAGCTGCAAATATATATATTACTATAGTCAGGGTTCAAATTAATGATATGAATATAACAGAGGGAAACACTCCATGTGGGAAAAATATATCTAAAAGCAAAGATTCTGTAACTTACCAAACGAAAGCATTGGTACGTTGATGGAGACAATAACAAACACAAACACGCACACAAATTTCAAGCTTTCACAACCCGTGGTTGCTTCATCAGGGAAAGACAAAAGGATGTGGGTTTTAAGGGAGGGGATAAGGAGTCATTCCAATCCCGGGAGCGGAAAGACTTACCTTGGGGGGAAAGAGGGACAGATATACAATCGCGCGCACACACACAAACACACACATCCATCCGCACATATACAGACACAAGCAGACATATGTAAAGGCAAAGAGTTTGGGCAGAGATGTCAGTCGAGGCGGAAGTACAGAGGCAAAGATGTTATTGAATGACAGGTGAGGTATGAGTGGCGGCAACATGAAATTAGCGGAGGTTGAGGCCTGGTGGGTAACGGGAAGAGAGGATATATTGAAGGGCAAGTTCCCATCTCCGGAGTTCTGATAGGTTGGTGTCAGTGGGAAGTATCCAGATAACCCGGACGGCGTAACACTGTGCCAAGATGTGCTGGCCGTGCACCAAGGCATGTTTAGCCACAGGGTGATCCTCATTACCAACAAACACTGTCTGCCTGTGTCCGTTCATGTGAATGGACAGTTTGTTGCTGGTCATTCCCACATAGAAAGCTTCACAATGTAGGCAGGTCAGTTGGTAAACCACGTGATTGCTTTCACACATGGCTCTGCCTTTGATCGTGTACACCTTCCGGGTTACAGGATTGGAGTAGGTGGTGGTGGGAAGGTGCATGGGACAGGTTTTACTGGCCCCGGCCTCCTTCAGCAGCAGATTCTGTGTGGGGTACTGTTTTTTGTGATGTGCGATCTGCTCGACATTACACAGGGGGTCCTTATGCTCACACGTAGAAGAGCAAAGTTTTCCATTGGTTGTCCTTCCGATGTTGCATCATCACATACTCCAGTTCCTGTGTGCGTCATGCTAGAGTCTATCCCATTTGAAGGCTTTGGTGCTTCTTCACATCTAATGGCTGGCAATTGATCACGATATTGGACACCTTATGTGGACTCCTGCACTGGGTTGCAATGCTGCATCAGTTTTCCACTTGGCCCCTTTCGGGGCACCCTCGGGAGAGCGTGCACACAGTTTGTGGGCCCCTTTTCTGGAAGCATGTAGTTGTTTGTGATTGATGCATTGTCAGATTTTCTGTTTGTTTCCAAACTTTCCTCTATGTTATCGGTGAGGACTCTCCCCAGACCCTTGTCCCTGAAATTGGTTTCCAATTTGTGTCTCGGGGGTTTGCAGACTTTTGCATTTGCAACAGTATCCAGCATCTGACTATTGCCCCATCTCATCTGGCTTCTAATTCAGAGGTGGAGGGATTCTTGCAAATATTTAAAACTCAAATGAAGAATTCTGTGTCTTCCTCATACTCCAATGATGCCCTGTCTGGTACCAGGCGATGCTGGTTAACAGATGCAGAGCAGTGGAAAGTTTGCACCGGAGCTAGCTGCGGGATAGTTTGGATTTATTGCACCCCTAACCACAGGCCCCAGACCATTGCAGCCCACTGTGTTTTCCCACAGGGCTGCCGCTTTGGCCAGATTTTTTTGGCTGGTAGCAGGGGTGCCTGCTGGGTGGCATGATGCTCCACAGGCTGGCATTTATGTGTGATGAATGTCAGTCAGGAGCAACCGACCTACCATACCAGTCAGTTGAGTCCATGACATGTCGGATCCTCAATGCTGCCGTCTCCTAGCTTCTAGCTTGTCATCAGGTGACAGGGTCTGTTGCAGCATTGTTCCATTGGGGGGGGGGGGGGGGGGCTATTGTAGCAGTGTGCTCACCTGCTGCTGCCTCATTGCACCTTCCACTGCCCTATATTTGACCATGGAGAGGGTCATGGTGGGGATAGTTATCGTGACTACTGATGCAGAACCTGTGGAATATGAACCTGAGCACTCTTTGTCCTACTTGCCAGTGGACGACAATTTGCCCCCAGCGATGCTGGTAGACGCACTGTTACCCCAGCTTCCACAATCTTCTGCCCCTATGGTGGAGCCAGCCTTATCACCTCCATCGGCTAATTTGCTGTTGGAGAATTTCGAGCACTCTCCAGTTTTGCAGCGGATGTTGCAGCAAAAGCCAGGTCACTTTCAACCATACGTGTCCTTTTCAGCGGAGAGTGATCCGGTATTCCCACCAGCCGACATTGAGACAGATATGGGCGAGTGTATCGCAGCGGTATAGTGCAGAATGCTGTCACAGAGGACGCACACGAAGCGTGGCATGGGCACAGAGCCACGGACACGAGTGTTTACTTCGTGGCGGAAATAGTCCGGGCATGGAAGTTGTTACGCTGGCATCGGCATACTCAAAACTGTGTAGCTAATCCCATGTGCTTTGGTGCTCTCGGTAGCTGCCATTTCTTCTCGCAGTTGCTGTAACAGGCTCGAAACTGTTCGTGACAAAAAGGATAATTCTAATGATGTGGCCCACACAGTATTTAATGCTGGAAAACAATCAATTTTACTTCGACTTGTGACATATTCACAAATGATGACCAGTTCAGGTTTCACAGTTCCCTTTTGCATGCAGTTAATGGAAAACTACATACTGTATACACTCTTGATGGTATAATTGACAGTAGTTCAGTGTGGCAGAGGACAATCAACTGAAATATCACAAGCACCACCACATTGTTGAGTGGCATATAATTACACCAAAGTAACAGACAGTGTGTAGGTTGAAAAAAAAAAAAAAAACAACATCACACTTAAATACAGTTACATAGTGAAAAAAAAGTTGGCACTAATTAATACTGCCTCTACCAAAATGACCTCAGCAAATCTTTCTGTACAGTTTGACATAATTATTAATGCATGAGTAATTTCTGGTCACATATTCTTTCAACAAAGATTTAATGCGTTTCATATCTAAAGCTGTATTGTAATGATACTACATAATGATACTACATGATCGCTTGCTGGTCAGACTTTTAGATACATAGATGTTGCTCAAGTTAATTCTGGTGGTAGACTGCATGATTTTTGGGAAGGGGTGACTATTTGCAGACAGCATAAAAATATTGTGTGGTTTCTGAAAGTACCTAATGTTTTGAAAATTGGCTGTGTTACATTTTGTTATTTTGTGTGTTACTGTTATCTGGTTTATGACAAATGTTGAAGGTCAGTAAATTATAGAGTATATGGCGCAGTGTTATGCTTCTGTTGTTAGAAATCCCCTACTTATGATTATGGCATCTGTCTTGAAAATAATGTCATTTGATTCAAAAAGTAAAGGTCAGACTTTTATAAACATTAAGACAAAATAGTCAGTCAAAATTATGAGGCTCTGAACTTTCAGTGACAGTTACCTCAGAAGCTAATTTGTTTCAAGCAATTTAAAGTTTGTTTTCAAAAGGAGCAAAGTACCTACTTTCAAAAGACTGGTAACTGCATTTTGTATTCTGACTATTAGCTCAAAGTGTTTCCCCATTACACACTACAGTCAAGATTTCAATTAGCTGTAACTTTTAATGAACTGAGCTCTTTAGTGAAGCTAATTGTATAATTGGAATCAGGAAGATAAATATAACCAGCTGAACTATAAATGTAACTGGAACTTTGTTTAAATAACGTTCTGAAACATTCAGGTACATATGACATACTACATGTGAATCTGCAGTGAAAAGAGAAGAAACAAAAAATTAATTATTGATGGGAGTAGAAAACATAGCCAATGGAGAAGCTTCCAACTTCCTATGTTTCGCTTGCCTCTAGTTTCCATGTTGCTAGTTGCTCAGACATTTGCACAAGTCATGCTCATCTTTGCACAGTGTTAAAATCTTCTGCTCCCCTGTAGAAAATAGCGCACTTTGAGTTCATTTCCTTTCCTGAGGTTCATCTCCCTGGCTTTGCATTCAAGCCACCACTGATTTGTACCATTACATTTGTGGTGCCATTTGCAGATGCAGAGAGGATGGTTGCTGCATTTCCACAGGCATCTATATGGTGTATTCAAAAAGAAACAATCGGAGTCATAATTACAGAAGCCAGCACCTGTATGTTAGAAGTATTGACAGTGGCTGTTGAGACACTTGTCCCACTGTGACACAAGGCAATGAATGGCTGTCTCATTAAATTCCCAGGCCTGCTATGTTAACCAGTTCTGCACGTACAGCTGGACGTCGTCATCCGATGTGAATCGTTTGCCCCTCAGAGCCTTTTTAAGGGGACCAGAAATGGCGTAATCACAGGGAGAGAGGTCTGGACTGTATGGAGGGTGGCCAAGAACCTCCCATTTGAATGTCTGCTGGAGTACCATGACTGTGTTGGCTGTCTGACGCTTTGCATTGTCGTGGAGCAGAATGACCCTGCAAGTGAGATTGCCTTGTCATTTTGATTTGATCACTTGGCGAAGGGTGGTCAAGGCTTGCAACAGGTTGAACTAAGTTTGAAAACAAGCGGGAAGGATGTATCTACACACAGTAAAACTTTCACACATGCAGAATGAAAACTGTATTTTTATAAAGATAGTGTGCATTTCTTTTGGAGTGACTGTCATACTATCATGACCATACTGGGTATTTACCTAGAAAGACCACAAGTTTCATCTTATGTAACGAAGTTTTAAGACTTTATTCTATACATATATGTTTTACCCAATATGCTATTAACTGGAAGTCATCTTCTTATACTCAAATTATTAGTTTTTCATCTGCAAATAGTAGTGTGCTTAGATTCACGTGTTTATCCAATTTAATTCCTGGGTAATCATCAGCTTTCAAATTTTTAAGGACACTGTCACTATAGCTGCAGGCTAAATGTGTCATCAACCCAAAGGTTGCACTGAACACCACACTGCTTTACCAGACAAGGTCCTGCTGTTGCCTTCCTCCGACTTTTGAACTGACTTACCCAGCCAGTTAAAGGAGTCTGCAGTTTAACACAGACTTTGAACAAGGTGCAGTTCAGCATTTATCACATTAGCAAAGACTACCAGAGCTGAAAGAAGTGATCACTAACAGGAAAAAATTATAGGATGACTCAGGTTTGAACTCCAGGTCTTAGTCAGCATAAGTGTTAAAAATACACAGAGGAATTACAGACCTGGGCTGCGAGTGAGCATTGATTGTAATCAGTGGGGAAAGTCAAACCCGTGTCCTCTGCTTACTAGGCAGAATCTCTGACAACTGAGACATCTGCACCCAATCGATTGCAGTCAATGCCTGCTCACAGCTAAGGTCTGTGGTAATTTCCAAGAAACAGGGCACATCAAAATTGCAGCCTCAGTGCAAACAATATGTATCGAATGCTTGATCCTTGAAGTGGAATGTCACCTGAGAGTAGTAGAACGTTACATGAGAGTAAGCATTTTAGTTTTTATATTTTCACTACTTATGACTATTTGGTAAATCTCTCTCCTGTTAGTTTCTCCCAATTTTCCAACAACGTGTGAAAAATGTATCCCGGGTACAGGGAGAAAGGAATGGTTCTTACGCCAGACACGGTATTGTACATGATGCCGATACCTGATGAATAATGTAAGTGATAGTATTCATTTCTTTAATTAATTCCTGTGAGTGAAATAAGTGCTGTTACTCTCTCATTTTTAATGACTTTCTATTTTCAATACATTTGTCATTTAGCGCCTTTCTTGTCAGCATCTCGAGAGTGAAGCATTCAATCGGTATATTTCTCGTTGTCAGCCCATGATTTTGATGTGAACCATTTCTTGGAAATTACCAAATGTGTATGTCCTTTTTGTATTAATTCATAGTGGCAGCTGGATCAAAAATAGTGTCTGTTCTTTTGGGCAGTTCTGAAACAACAGACACCACACATATGTAAATGTTAATAAGAGTGGGTGAAAGAGAACACCCATATTTCACTCTTTGGTTGATTTTTATCTCATCTGCCATCTTTTCTCCTGTATTTATTACTATTTTTATTTCACAATATAAGCTTTCAGTTGTACTGATTAAGTGTGCTGGGTAGCTTGTATCATTCACTCTTGCCCATAATTTATCACAATCAGTTCAGTCAAGAGCTTTTCCAGAATCTACGGAGTGTTCAAAAAGTCTCTCTGCAGTGCCATGTGATTGTTAGCCACGCATGCCGTATGTCACAGTGAATATACTGAAATGAAACTCGGTGAAATACAAATTATTAATTTATTGAATATTCATTTTTACTTACATATTTTCACATTAAATGTTGAAAGTGTCCCCCCTGTTGTTGAATACACAATTCAGTTTGTCTAACCGTGTTTCCAAACACAAGCTGTAACATTTCTTCTGTAACAGAAACAGTGAAAGTGGATATTGCAGTTTTCAATTCATCGATGGATTTTGGACGGTTTTTATAGACAGTTGCTTTCACTGCACCCCAGAAGAAAATGTCAGGTGGTGTTAGGTCAGGTGACCGTGGAGGCCAAAGTCTCTGTGAAATTAAGCGACCTCCAAAAACATCAGCAATCAGTGACATTGAGATGCGAGCTGTATGTGCGATTACACCATCTTGTTGAAAATAGCTGTTAAGTATTTCACTTAACACAAATTCTGCTATGAATGGGTACAGATTATCACTGCAGTATCATTGTGTGTTTATTGTTTCGTTGAAAAATATGGGACCCACAATCCGACGTCTAGAAATTGCAATCCAAATTCCTATTTTCACAGGATGAAGTGGTTCCTCATGAATACACAATGGATTTGCAGTACTCCACGTACGAGAATTTTGCGAGTTCATGTACCCGGATAATGAAACTATGCCTCATCAGTGAAAAACGTTTTATTAAGAATATCCCTTCCATTTTGTTGAACGAAATTTGTGAACCATTGACAATAATGTAGTCTCTTGCCATGATCAGTATTTTTCAGTTGTTGCACGACTGTCACTTTGTATGGGAAATGTTTCAATTTTTTCCTTACAGCCGTGTGGACCATTCTGACACTAACATCGATTTCCTGGGCAAGTTGTCTTACAGACTTGTTCGGACTCATTGACATTTTATTGGAAATATTGAGTAGTTTATCGTCAGACAAAACGCTAGGACAACCACTTGTCGGTGCATCTGTCACTGAACCCGTACTTCGAAATTTGTTAATCAAATCTCACACAGTATCGCAATGTGGGAGTGTTGTCTACCGGAAAACTGAATTAAATGTTTGGCAAACTGAAACTGTGTATTTACTGCCAGCTTTGAACACTTGTTTGACTAAAAACACATTTTCTTCAATGGTTAGCATTTTTACAGTGACAAAAACAAAACAAACGAACAAAGGAACTAAACTTAAACATTAACGTCAACACGTATCAACACACACCAACAATACTACTGACGCTGGTTGAGATAAATGAAACAGTGGAATGTTGGAAGAGTCCGTGGAATGTTGAAAGAGTCCACTTGAAGGGAAGTAACCCAGGCAGGTGAACAATCGTATGGCACGCACGGCTAACAATCATACGACACAGGGGAGAGACTTTTGGACACCCCAAGTAAGCAATGTGGATTGTGAGATAAATTATCTTTTCACTATGAGCCAGTTGATTGTGAAAATCTGGTCCCAGCGGAGGTTCGAGTCCTCCCTCGGGCATGGGTGTGTGTGTTTGTCCTTAGGATAATTTAGGTTAAGTAGTGTGGAAGCTTAGGGACTGATGACCTTAGCAGTTAAGTCCCATAAGATTTCACACACATTTGAACATTTGATTGTGAAAATATTGACTCAGTGTAATTTTAAGACACTTGTGCAGAGAAATGTTTTCCATTGCAGAGCACGGAGGACGAGCTGGATCGTGGGACGGAGTGCCTCGCGCTGGTTCTGCAACACGCCGGCGTGCGGCCACGTCTCCTGGAGGGTCCGCCAGACCTCTGGAAGGTCACCCACAAGAGGGACGTGTACGCCGCTGCTGGCTGCCTCAGGGGTGAGCTACAGCTGTGTGGGAATGTCAGTGGGCAGAGTGCAAAATGTAGATGCAATACATTTCTGCAAAAGTGCAGATAATGATCATTTAACACTCAGGCTGCTACAGTCGATACTTGGTAGCCGTGCTTTTGGTGCACCACTGCCGCACTTGTCAAATGTACCGGGTGACAAATACTTCAGACGTGCTCGTCTTTTCTCGTGAAGGGAACACACCATAGGCTGCTCTCTGATACAGTTGAAACTTGGTGGGTGAAAGAAGGGGAAAATAAAGTTACATGTATTTTGGCTCTGGTGCCAACACTCAGTAGTTTCTGAACAAGTTGTGGTCAGAAGTTTCAGTGTTACTAGATCACTCCCATTGTGCAACGAGTATCCCCGAGAGTTGGTAGCACAGTGGCTGAGCAAACCTGTGCTCTAGGGGTAATGTCTTTGGCCAGGCTATTAAAAAAAATGTCGTGGGTTCCAGGTTAGAACTCAGCTGCTGCTTAAATTTCAGAAGGTTGGAGTCCGTGGGGGGTGGGGATGGGAGGGAAGAGGGAGGTAAGGAGCACAGCCTCAGATTTTTGTGCCCCATGTTCAAATTCAGTCGTATTTTTTTATTTTTCTGTACTATCTCTCTCTCTCACTCTCTCATTGTCAAGGAACGGTGTTACATCAATACTTTTCGTGCCGTCATGAAATCTAATGGAAGTACTTTCAGAAGAAATGATCCTTTCAAATCTTACTAGAAACAGATTTTATTCCCACAAATCTTATATACTAAGTGGCAACTGAAAATTAAAAACATCTTAGTATTTCAGTTTTTGCTTTGATTTTTACTTTTATGCTCAAGAGAACCATTGTGTTCCCCAGGGTGATACCTGCAACAAAAGATGTTCAAAATATAGAAATTCAGAGCACCACGAGCATTGTGTTAAGTATCATATGCCACAGTCACATTTTTATACTGTGAATATAATTAGGAAAACATCCTCATTAACATAGCTAAATACCTCGCAATCTGGTAATGATTCAGGGTGAACTATGCATATTCAAGCATTTTTTCAATAGCTGGAACCTGATATTGATGTGTATCAAACCGTGTATTTTAATAACATCACTTCTACTTGTGATTTCCCTTTGCTGTGCAAGGGAAACAGGACTCTTCTATAATCCGCGAATGCCATTCATCACTTTTATGCTCAAGAGAACCATTGTGTTCCCCAGGGTGATACCTGCAACAAAAGATGTTCAAAATATAGAAATTCAGAGCACCACGAGCATTGTGTTAAGTATCATATGCCACAGTCACATTTTTATACTGTGAATATAATTAGGAAAACATCCTCATTAACATAGCTAAATACCTCGCAATCTGGTAATGATTCAGGGTGAACTATGCATATTCAAGCATTTTTTCAATAGCTGGAACCTGATATTGATGTGTATCAAACCGTGTATTTTAATAACATCACTTCTACTTGTGATTTCCCTTTGCTGTGCAAGGGAAACAGGACTCTTCTATAATCCGCGAATGCCATTCATCACTTTTCAGTAAAAGTATACATCACATGATTAACAAAAAGGCATACACTTTTGGTGGAATTACTTTAAATGAAAAGTTCGGTTTTCCTATTTCATCAACTAACAGCCAATCATGTAAGGAGTGATGACTTTGTCCACTACTTAAGTCAATAATGTAGAGAAACGACCTCATTTTTATGTAAGTTTGGAAAACTTTTCCAAAAACTGATGAGTGGTTTCTTCTGTGAGCTCCCCAATTTTGTGGCCATTGCCATTCTATTACAGGGTTATTACAAATGATTGAAGCGATTTCACAGCTCTACAATAACTTTATTATTTGAGATATTTTCACAATGCTTTGCACACACATACAAAAAGTTTTTTTAGGCATTCACAAATGTTCGATATGTGCCCCTTTAGTGATTCGGCAGACATCAAGCCGTATTCAAGTTCCTCCCACACTCGGCGTAGCATGTCCCCATCAATGAGTTCAAAAGCATCGTTGATGCGAGCTCGCAGTTCTGGCACGTTTCTTTGTAGAGGAGGTTTAAACACAGAATCTTTCACATAACCCCACAGAAAGAAATCACATGGGGTTAAGTCGGGAGAGCGTGGAGGCCATGACATGAATTGCTGATCATGATCTCCACCACGACCGATCCATCGGTTTTATAATCTCCTGTTTAAGAAATGCCGAACATCATGATGGAAGTGCGGTGGAGCACCATCCTGTTGAAAGATGAAGTCGGCGCTGTCGGTCTCCAGTTGTGGCATGAGCCAATTTTCCAGCATGTCCAGATACACGTGTCCTGTAACGTTTTTTTCGCAGAAGAAAAAGGGACCGTAAACTTTAAACTGTGAGATTGCACAAAACACGTTAACTTTTGGTGAATTGCGAATTTGCTGCACGAATGCGTGAGGATTCTCTACCTCCCAGATTCGCACATTGTGTCTGTTCACTTCAGCATTAAGAAAAAATGTTGCTTCGTCACTGAAAACAAATTTCGCACTGAACGCATCCTCTTCCATGAGCTGTTGCAACCGCACCGAAAATTCAAAGCGTTTGACTTTGTCATCGGGTGTCAGGGCTTGTAGCAATTGTAAATGGTAAGGCTTCTGCTTTAGCCTTTTCCGTAAGATTTTCCAAACCGTCGGCTGTGGTACGTTTAGCTCCCTGCTTGCTTTGTTCGTCGACGTCCGCGGGCTACGCGTGAAACTTGCCCGCACGCGTTCAACCGTTTCTTCGCTCACTGCAGGCCGACCCGTTGTTTTCCCCTTACAGAGGCATCCAGAAGCTTTAAACTGCGCATACCATCGCCGAATGGAGTTAGCAGTTGGTGGATCTTTGTTGAACTTCGTCCTGGAGTGTCGTTGCACTGTTATGACTGACTGATGTGAGTGCATTTCAAGCAGGACATACGCTTTCTTGGCTCTTGTCGCCATTTTGTCTCACTGCGCTCTCGAGCGCTCTGGC
Source organism: Schistocerca nitens (assembly GCF_023898315.1). Taxonomy (NCBI): domain Eukaryota; kingdom Metazoa; phylum Arthropoda; class Insecta; order Orthoptera; family Acrididae; genus Schistocerca; species Schistocerca nitens. The sequence continues at coordinate 98,496,985 of NC_064625.1, read as the reverse complement.
GGCAGAAACCTGAAGTGCGGCTTCAGCTGAACAAAACTTTATGAGTTTTTCTACGTATCTGTAGTGTGTCGTGACCATATGTCAATGAATGGAGCTACCGTGAATTTATGACATCGCTTCAATCATTTGTAATAGCCCTGTACTTGGTTTAAGTCTTATTGGACAAAATGACAAAATTTGCCACTGACTTATTAGAGACAAACAATTACTGTTGGCAACAGATTTCTGGAATGCCTTAATCCATTCCAGTTGTGATGGTAAAGGCTGTTTTTAATACCATTTAAATGCTTACTTCTTTTTTCAATAATTCCATTGTATTTCAAGATGTCACAAAAAATATTGATGTCACATACTTTTGTGACAACCAAAAAAAAAAACACAAGACTGGATTTGAACACAGGATGTAGAAATTCGAAACTATGCTCCTGGCCGCTCCAATACCAACTTACTTGGATACATGCCGAACAAGAGGACTGATGAAGTGGCATCGAAGCTTTGACTGCCATTTCCTTGGAAACTATTATGTCTGGGCACATGAGCCAGAACAGGTGTCCCTTCATTTTCACCCTTCTTTCACACTGCTGAGTTTCAACTATATCAGAGAGTGACCTATGACAGTTTTCCCTTATTAGTTATCTTGTTCTGGATTTATGATGCACATTAGGATAGACAGGAATATTTATTTATATTATTTGCTGCAATCTGCAGTGACAGAACAGTTCCACAGCAAAGTGTGAAGACACAGAGTCGACATCAAGCATGGACCGTATATTGAAACATCATCTGTCCATTTCATATTGAATGACAAAGCGCAAAGAAATTATGCCAGACACACTGACATACAGCGATGACAAAATTGTGTACTCTGTCACGTGAAAAAGTAAAATGAAGACATGGTCAGGTCGGTAGCACTGTCATATTTATAAGAATTTTTAACATGTTGCAGCCCTGTCAGCAGCTGTGATAAATTAATACATCAAAGATCCGCCTCAGTTGCGAAAAGTTACTGGTCTTTGCCCAGGTTTCAGCTAGAGTAATCTAGCCTTCTTCAGAAGCATAAAATAAACTAATACATGCCAGAATAAGGCATGGTCAAACATAAAAAGCTAAAGTACTGTGGCACCATTACTTAACTGAGGAACAACCCCGGCCCTACTCCATAGAAAGCGGTCGGTTAGCCGCAGACGCTGCATCCCAAACATCAGCTGTACAATCGAATGACAATAATGAAAATCCATGCCGGACTGTATTTTATAACAGTTGTAGTTGTCACAGTGCCTGTTCCTTTGGACCTGCATGCATGTCCAAAGGAACTTTGCATCATAATCAGAATAACTCAGGTGCTGCAATATTGTAAAAGTTTTGTAATCGTGAAGTTGCCGATTCGAACCTTGCTAACAGCAAGTCGCCCTTTTTTCCTGGTTCAAGTTACCTTTTTATTTGCAAATAGAAAAGTTAGTTAACAAATATTGAATTACATTTTAATAATAATATTAACATCTTTTTATGTTTAATTACAAACTGCATGAAAATACCAGTATTCACAATAAAGAAAAACTTGGTGTGAAAATGCGAAACCCCAAATAAAGAATAAAATAGTCTTTTATTTTTAGAGATTGAACAGTATTGCTGACGTGCATAATGTTTCTCATTTAACAACAGGGTATTTTGCATGTATTTATCAAATTTTAATTTTTCATATGACCAGTAATTAAAAATAAAAAGATGGACTTTTTATTTAAAAATATGATTCACTGTTCATTAATCAACGTTTTTATTTGCTAACAAATGTGGAATTTAAATAGAAAGAAAAATAATATTACTGCCAGTGAGAACTGAATCAGTGACTATACAATTCCCAAGCTTTTACGTTGCTCACTTGGCTACTGATGACTGAAGACTGCATTAATGATTTACAGTGTGCGTACATGTGTGTGTTTTGTACTACTGGTTTAGGGAATTTATGTCTTGGAAATGATCTGCAAGTGCTATAAATACTAAGAAATTCAAAGATTGTCCGTCCATAAGATCTCATTGTGAGAAGTAATGCAGCTATTGTTGAAACTTGGAAAGTGATAGATTTTGTACTTGACAACAATAGTTGGTATTACTATAAAACTATGTTGACCGTACAGATGACATTATATGAGGAAGATACCATATCAACCAGTAACATCAGTTCAGTCTCAGTAAACAGCATGCGTACTGCACTCAGTAGCCCACATAGCAGCTTTATTCACTGAACTGCAAAGTTTGTGATGAAACTGATAGCAGCCTGCACAGAACTAATATTTTTATTTAAGTGCAAAGAACTTTGTCATACAATGCGTACAGTTTGTTGGTACACTGAAACTGAAGGGGTAGCTTCTATGATTTGAAACAATGAACAAAACTTATAGGACATGAACAAGAGTTGGTGGTTTGTAAAGATAGCTTGATAGGTCTGCACTTTCCCACAGCCACATTGTGCTGCTGTGGCAAGGGAAGACAAAATGAGGATTGCCATGCTGACAGTCTGTGCTTCTACAGACGCTGTGTAAATAATTGTCTTGTTGCAAACAACCCATTTCCTAACCTGAGATACATAGTGTGCCTGTATGATCCTGTGTGTCTGAGCATACACTGTCTGTTCTCTCATTCACTAAATACACAGTATTTAGTATGCCGCTCCTGAACCCATCAATTATAGTTGTGAGATGTCAATCAAAATGAGCAGCAATATGAAATCACAAACGACAGTCACAATAGGCCACAGTAATGCCACTCCTGAATTCTGACATATGACAGTAGATGCCTTTTCCACCTAACACAATGCATAACACATTTTGCTCACAAACAACCAATATACAGGTGCAATTTATAAAAGAGAAACTCACTGCATAATCATTCCTATATGCAGCTTGTAGATGGCATTACTCCTTGCTTTCTGTGGTTGTGCTGAAATGACAATCTTTTGCATATTCGAATATGTGGTACTCTCGGTGTCAATTTGACATTTGTTACATGCTGTCTTCACGGTATTGTAATTTTAATGGTCCGCAGTATACTCTGTGCCGAACCATACTTGGAAGCTTTGCCTATCCATTGCTGCAACAATAATAATCTTATGTTTTCCGTTGCCTCTAGACACCGACAGCCTTTTAAAATAACCCTCTATTTATACCACTGCATACCGGAGTTGAATGACAGTCGCCCGTCTCTGCAGAGCGCAGCACACGCGTGTGCGTGGTGGCGGCGGCAGACACAGAGGCGGCACGGCTGCTCGCGGAGGAGCTGACCCCGCGGGTGGGTGAGCTGGCGCGCATCACGACTGGTAGCCTCCCGGAGCCCGGGGACTCCCCGCCCGGCACCCCGCCCGCCACAGCCGCGGCGGCACCGGCGGTCACCTCCACGTACAACACGGTGGTCTTTTTCCACGTGCACGAGATTTCGCAGGACGGGCAGCTGCTCGACCTGGCCACGGTGCTCGATGTTGAGAAGCAGGTGTGTACATCTACATCTACATTTATACTCCACAAGCCACCCAACGGGGTGTGGCGGAGGGCACTTTACATGCCACTGTCATTGCCTCCCTTTCCTGTTCCAGTCGCGTATGGTTCGCCGGAAGAATGACTGCCGGAAAGCCTCCGTGCGCATTCGAATCTCTCTAATTTTACATTCATGACCTCATCGAGAGGTATAAGTAGGGGGAAGCAATTTATTCGATATCTGATCCAGAAACACACCCTCTCAGAACCTGGACAGCAAGCTACACTGCGATGCAGAGCGCCTCTCTTGCAGTGTCTGCCACTTGAGCTTGCTAAACATCTCGGTAACGCTTACCTAATAACCCTGTGACGAATCGCGCCGCTCTTCTTTGGATCTTCTCTACTCCTCTGCCAACCCGACCTGGTACAGATCCCACACTGATGAGAAATACTCAAGTATAGGTCAAACGAGTGTTTTGTAAGCCACATCATTTGTTGATGGACTACAATTTCTAAGGACTCTCCCAATGAATCTCAACCTGGCACCCGCCTTACCAACAATTAATTTTATATGATCATTCGACTTCAAATCGTTCCGTACGCTTACTCCCAGATATTTTACAGGAGCAACTGCTACCAGTGTTTGTTCCGCTATCATATAATCATACAATAAAGAATCCTTCTTTCTTTGTATTCGCAATACATTACATTTGTCTATATTAAGGGTCAGTTGCCACTCCCTGCACCAAGTGCCTACCTGCTGCAGATCTTCCTGCACTTCGCTGCAATTTTCTAGTGCTGCAACTTCTCTGTATACTACAGCATCATCCGCGAAAAGCCTCATGGAACTTCCGACACTATCTACTAGGTCGTTTATATATATTGTGAAAAGCAATGGTCCCATAACACTCACCTGTGGCATGCCAGAGGTTACTTTAATGTCTGTAGATGTCTCTCCATTGAGAACGAGATGCTGTGTTCTGTTTGCTAAAAACTCTTCAATCCAGCCACACAGCTGGTCTGATATTCCGTAGGCTCTTACTTTGTTTGTCAGGCGACAGTGCGGAACTGTATCAAACGTCTTCCGGAAGTCGAGGAAAATGGCATCTACCTGGGAGCCTGTATCTAATATTTTCTGGGTCTCATGAACAAATAAAGCGAGTTGGGTCTCACACGATCGCTGTTTCCGGAATCCATGTTGATTCCTACAGAGTAGGTTCTGGGTTTCCAGAAATGACATGATACGCGAGCAAAAAACATGTTCTAAAATTCTACAACAGATCGATGTCAGAGACATAGGTCTATAGTTTTGCGCATCTGCTCAATGACCCTTCTTGAAGACTGGGACTACCTGTGCTCTTTTCCAATCATTTGGAACCTTCCGTTCCTCTAGAGACTTGCAGTACATGGCTGTTAGAAGGGGGGCAAGTTCCTTCGCATACTCTGTGTAGAATCAAATTGGTATCCCGTCAGGTCCAGTGGACTTTCCTCTGTTGAGTGATTTCAGTTGCTTTTCTATTCCTTGGACACTTATTTCGATGTCAGCCATTTTTTCATTCGTGCAAGGATGTAGAGAACGAACTGCAGTGCAGTCTTCCTCTGTGAAACAGCTTTGGAAAAAGGTGTTTAGTATTTCAGCTTTACACGTGTCATCCTCTGTTTCATTGCTATTATCATCCCATAGTGTCTGGATATGCTGTTTCGATCCACTTACTGATTTAACGTAAGACCAGAACTTCCTAGGATTTTCTGTCAAGTCGGTAACAGGGAAGTTGAGAAATTAAAACTTTAATTTATCTGAATGAAGTAAAAATGTGTCTGTGAAAACTGTGAAATTATGAGCAGATGAAATGGCTGGTGTAACATTTGAATTCTGTCTAAAATGTCCAAAAATTATAATTTATCATCAGTGTAATTGTCTCGAGTGTTTTTACAGTTTACGACCTATAACACATAACCACATGCCAGCAATAATGACAGAAATGTTAAATTACTAAACTGCAAGCCCATTTTAAAACTTATTTCCATAGCTGTATGTTTTGGTCCAGGTTTTTGCAGCTAGCTTCACACTATTGTCATAAATTTCCATTTATCTGAAAAATGTGCTATACAAAAATGTGCAGTCCGCTTGTCAAATCAATCTCGCATGGCCTCTGTCACATATACATTTATACCCTAACAACAATCAGCAGAATACCTCATAATAGTCAAAGTTCCATCTTGATTAACTTCATTACAGTACAGCATTTTTTTAAAAAACTTTTTAATCAGAAATTATTTAGCTCTTATATTTATTATTAATTATGTAATAACTGTTCAATGTTTTTCCGTTAGTCACATTCTACATTTCTTTTTCACATATTGCTACTTCTAACACTTGCCCACATTTATATATTATTTATTTAATAGGTTTTATCTGTGTCTATTTTAGTTTTTCTAATAACTGCATTTTTTGCACAAAACATATGCAGACTTTGGTTACAATAAACAGTGGAGTATACATCATTAGTGTTGCATTATTTGCTACATATAATGTGAAAAATGTTATTTCACTGTTATTAAACTGAGAAACACATATTTATATTGTCACACGGTATCCAGACTCGAGTCCAAATCTGAAAGCAGGATCATCGGGAAAGTACAACACTTAGTAGTGAAAACATGTTTATTACGTGCAGCCAGAGCAGAGCAGAACAGAACAGCACTAAACTCTCAGGTGGAGAGTGCTGCTGTTTAGACAAACATTGAATATCCCCAAATATGCAACCATTAAAAATGTAGGAACTTTTGAGAACCTTCCGGAAATGACAAATACTAAATACAGATAACTGTTGGTGGTGGGGTTTGAACTAGCAACCCACAGCACACTGATCAGCGACACTAACCACAGTGCCACACTGCTTGCAGCACAGCTTGTGGCAGTATCTATATTTGAGAACTATTTAGTAATCGATATTTTGGAATGCTGCGTAACTTCTTTGTTTTAGAAAAAGTAATCTTTTTGACTGCACAAATGGGGGTGTCAGACGCAGACGGTTCATAATGTACTGGTATTGGTCAGTTCATCGACTTCCTGTTGTATAAGTTACATCAAAATGGCCCTTACTTACTTCCACAAGGGAAAATTCAGGACTGTACAACACCGTTGTACCTTAATTTACGTATCAAATGTGGCAACTGATCACGTAAAGTAGACACTGCACCAGAACCACAGGACAGGAGTTGTTCTTACTGTGTACCTGTTGTTCTCATATTTCTGTCTTCTGGAATAGGGAACCGTGGCTAATAATTGTTTATGAAATGGTGAAATAAATTGCTAAATTTTACTGTTTTTTTATATCAATACAAGAAATCAAGCAACTTAATAATCTTACTTACTTACTTATCTGTGACTTGGGCCTTAGTGACCATATGCCTGCTCCACACTCCTCCTCCATCGTTCCCAGTTGCGAGCTTCCTGCCACCACTCTCCCACTCCTAGTCCCATGTCCTCGGTGTCCTTGTGAATATTGTCCTTGCATCTTTTCTGTGGTACCTCCTTCCAGCTGCAGCTCCCAGAATCACATCATGGGGTATCCTCCCTTCATTCATCCTTGCTACATGTCCAGCCCAGGTCAACCTTCTTCTTTTTATAATGTCAGGCTGTGCGTAAAGCTCTTTTAATTCTTGGTATTTTCAAATTCTCCATTCCCCTGTTTGTGAATCTATCACAGGACCATATATTTTTCGGAGGATTTTTCGTTTGAAAACAAGTAGTTTCTCTTCATCTTTTCCCCTAAAGGTGAGGCTTTCACAACTGTAGATAACCACTGGCATAACCATACTTTGGTACAGCCTGATCTTAAAACTTCTTGACAAGGATCTTTTCTTCAACACATCCTAAAGGCTGAAGTATGCTCTGTTGCCTCCAACAATTCTTGCATTTATTTCAATTTCACAGTGGTTCTGATCACTGCAGAGACTACCAAGGTATTTGAAAGTATTTGACCTTTTGAATCGGAAATTGTCCACTGTAAGTGGGTCCCCATCTCTCGCTGACTTGCTCAGGACCACGTTTCTGTCGTATCTTCACTGACTTGCAGGCCAGTCCTACTAGCAGTCTTGCAGTACGAGCCTGCCATTCTTCTGAGCTCTTCTCTGCTACCGCTGACTAGGATTATATCATCTGCATATGCCAGTCGAGTCATTGACACTTGTTGCTAGGGATATTCCAGTGGGATCAGTTTTCATAATTCCCGGTCTATTTTTTCAAGCACAAGGTTGAATAATATAGGGGAGAGGGCGTCTCCCTGTCTGAGGCCAGCTCAAACTTCGAACTGTTCTGATAGACCAGTACTTGTCTGCACTTAACAGAGTGTTTGTTCTAGACACATTGCCACCAAGCGGATTATTTTAGATGAAAACTGAAATTCCTTTAGTACTCTGATTATAGTCCCCCTGTGTACACTGTAATAGGTTTTTTTTTTTTTTTTTTTTTTTTTTTTTTTTTTTTTTTTTTTTTTTTTTAAGTCAATGAAGAGCATGTGCATGTCTGTATTATATTCCCAGCATTTCTCTGTTGTTTGACGTATGGTAAATAGATGGTCCACCATTGATCTGTTGCGTCTAAACCCACATTGGTAGTCTCTGGTACAGCTTCTTCAGCAAGTGGTAGTATCCTATTTAGGAGGCATAAAGATAGCACTTCATAGCTGATATCTAGCAGAGATATTCCCCTATAATTGTCACATACCAGGGTGCCATTCTTTTTCAGTAATGATGGCCATTTTCGAAACTTCTGGGAGACTTTCTTGCTCCCAGACCTTCCGTATGAGGCTTACCATGGTTCTTACAAGGTCAAGTTCTCCATTTTTTATGAGCTCTGCAACAATTCGGTATTCCCCAGCCGCTTTATTATTTTTTAATTTTTGGAGTATTTGTGTAATTTCATATTCAGTGGGAGTAGTCACTTCTGTGTCCACAGTTTGAGGGGACTCAGGAGGAAGAAGTTCTCTAGGTTCTTTGCAATTTAGGAGCTGGGAGAAATATTCTGCGCATCTTTGCCTTCTCTCTTTTCCATTCACTAGTGTTCTCCCCTTTTCATCTTTAATCAACTGTTCTTTCTTTACATACTTTTTGGTACATTTCTTCTCATTTTGATACATTTGTCTAGTCCTGCGGTGAGTGAGATCCTCCTCTGCCTCGTTAAGTATGTCATTGTAATATTTCCTTTTTTCCTGTCTGAGAACTGTTGATGTTTCTTTCCTTATTCGAGTGAAGTTCTCTTTTAGTTGTATATTGTTCATGTTTTCTAACCACTCTTTTCTGGCTCTCCTTCTTTCCTCAGTTTTTATTTCGCCTATCTGGTTGAACCGTACTCGGTTAGGTTTTTTCTGTTTTCCCTAAACTTTTGCGGCTGCTTCATTCAGGGTGGTTTTGATTTTAGCTATTACTAGAAAATGATCAGTGTCAAAGTCTGCTCCTTTGTATGACCTGGTGTCCTTGATGCAATTTGCAAAATGTTTTTGGATACATACATGATCTATCTGGTTCACAGTGTGGCCATCAGGTGATGTCCATGTCCCCTTACGAATATTTTTATGGGGGAACATGGTACTAGATATGCATAAGTTGTGATCTGTAGCAAATGTAATCAAACGGCTACCAGTGTCATTACTTTTTTATGTAAACTGGCATTTTCAATGACAGGCCTGTAAGTTGTCTCTCTTCCTACCATAGTGTTGAAGTCCCCATACTATGGTTTGGCAGTGAGTCATACGTGAGATGCAGTTGACTATAGAATTCTTCTTTCATGAGTTCATCTTTGTCTTCACAAGAAGCATGTGCATTAAGAAAGGTCACATCTGTGCTTTGTCCACCAATTGTTATGTATGAAATTCTGTTATTTATGGATTTGAATTCTTTTACCAAGTTTAGCACTGAGCTACTGACATAAAAGCCTGTTCCAAATTCTCGGTGGTCACCACCATCTCCATGTAGAATACTTCCTGTACTTGTTCTTACAGACCCTGTTCCTGGCCATCTGATTTCCTGCAGTGCCACAATTTGTAGTGTGTGTTTTGCTAGTTGGCTGACTAGAGTTTGCATGATTCCTGGCCTGAACAAACATCTTACATTCCATGTTCCAAATCTTAAGTCCGGTTTTCTTTTCTGAGTTCTGTTCCAGTTAAGACAGTCCTGTTTTTGAGGCACGTGTATTATTCACTATTATTCGGTTTAAACAGTGGTTTTCAATCAGATTAGCCACTTGGATTGAGTCTTACAGTGGTTGCAAATGCTAAATTCTACAAGTTTCGCCATTAATAAATTCACCTTCAGAAAGGAAATTATATTCCTGCAAATTACTACATATCACTTAATGGTCATTGATGTTCAAAAGTAACTGACTGAAATGTATCCTGCCCACTAAATACTGTCACGGTGTTCTCCAATACACTGATGATACATGTCTGCCCTTGAAAAGATTCCATTTCTGACGCTTTGATAAGCTGACCAAAGCCCACATAAATTCTCAAACACAGTGTTGATGAAATCTACATCTGTGCTCTGCAAACCACTGTGAAGTCCATGAGATATGAGGGATCTTTCCTATCCCAGTCACTTATGGAATACAGGATTAACAGTAGCGTAAACACATCTGCATGTGTTGTAACAGGTGCCATTCTTATGGCATCAGAACTTAGGCAGTTGTACTATATTCATAGATTCCTCACTTAAAGCTCAATTGTGAAACTTTGCAAGTGGGCTTTGATGGGCTGTCTGAAAGAACAGCCACTGTTGACAATCCACAGCTGTACTAAATACTTCAAAATTAATTGGCTGACTGCTAATTCTTTGATATAAGTGGTATCAGGTGTAGATTTAATACCGTATTTACTCGAATCTAAGCCGCACTTTTTTTCCGGTTTTTGTAATCCAAAAAACCACCTGCGGCTTAGAATCTAGTGCAAAGCAAGCGGAAGTTCTGAAAAATGTTGATAGGTGCCGCCACAACTAACTTCTGCCGTTGAATACATGTAGCGCTACACAAGCGTGCTTTGTGGGCACAAAGATAAATACTGGCGCCAAAACCTCTGCATCAGTAAATAAATTAAAAAAAAGGTAGAAGACGAGCTTTTTTTTTCTCCGCCCCGAGTTTCGACCACTGCATTTTCATACATTATCCAACGAAGTAAATACAAATTCCGTATTGCCCATCTTCGAATGTAGCAGAATTTCAATGTACTACGAAAATCCGACTGGCAAGACTGTTAGGGATGTTTGTCAATATGGCCAACTCTACATTCCGAGTTTTTTCCTACCTGTGAGAAGAGATGGTTGCTAATAGGAACCTGATGAAATGTGAATCACATGCAGTATTCTCTTCACCATAAGAATAATACGAATATAAACATTTTGCCATGTATTCCTTCGTGTTTGCTGCTATCTCATTTAAATCCTGTCTGCGTAATAAACTACGAAACTAGAGTGAGACAACAGCAAACGCGGAAGAATAAACGTATCGTGTCATGTTTATATTCTTATGCCTAATAGTGATACAGTCAGAAATGAAGCACGGCAACTGACTAGATTTTAAATGTGAGATGACTAATTTCTGTGCAGAATTTGATGTACTAAAGAAGCGGCCGCAAAGATTTTCAAACAGAGGAAAATTTTCGCAAAACTCTCGTTCAGAACATGTTCTATCATACGCATGTTCTATCATACGCATTTGGTTCTTGTTGATCATTATCAAAGAAAGCAGCAGTGTAAGTAACAACAAATAGCAGTCTCTTGCCATTGTTTCGCTAATGAGACGATTCCTCTTTTTTTTTTAAGCGGCGGTAGCGCGCACAAAAGCAAGTCATGCCGCGAGTGGCGACAGGCCGTAAACACGCACTATCAAAATGTGACAAACAATGCATTACACAGTACAGTAATGCATTTTCAGCTTAGAGTGACGTAAACACCTATAACAAAGAAAACGGCACTTATCAGATCAAAGCAAAATAAGCAATCGATTCAAACCAGACGAAGCACGTGAAAAAGGAAGGGTACCCATATAAATACGGACGGAGCGTATGACACATAGCAATGGCTACCTGGTAAAGCTTAACTGCTAAGCTTACGACTCGAACCAAACTACTGTAGCTGTATCGTCTTCCATTCGACCTAAATTGTGTCTCATATTACAATGGGCCAGTTTTGTTTCGATTTGGAGGTGCAGCCTTAAACTTTTCTCTCCCCTTGAATTTCGAGTCTCAAATTTCAGGTGCGGCTTAGATTCGGGAAATTTTTTTTTTCCTTTATTTCGAGTCTCATTTTTCAGGTGCGGCTTAGATTCGAGTGCGGCTTAGATTCGAGTAAATACGGTACTCAGTAGTGACATGAAAATTTGTACTTGACCAGCACTTGAACCCAAATATCCCATGTATCATGAGTGGTCTCTTTAACTATTTTGGCTATCCATGCATGCTCCCCGGACTGACTTAGACTTCCATATGTCACACTGTCTACATCCTCCATTGTACTCCACTAATTTCATCACCTAATGCTCACAACATTACATGGACTCGATAGTAAAATTGGTCTCAACTCCTCATCATCTCGTTCTCCCTGCTGTGGGAATCCACGTAATGGTGGGAGCATTTGGTGATGAAATAAGTGGCCACATAGATAGTGTGATATATTGAAGTTTGTGTCAGTCCAGAGAGCGTGCACAAATAGCTGAAGTGGTTAAGGTGACCGCTCACGGTAAGAGGAAATCCGAGTTTGAGTCCCAAGTCCAGCACAAATTTTAATGTCACTTTTGGGTAGTAGATCTATACCTAATATAGGTGATGCCAAGGAATTCACAGTCAACAAATTAATTTTGAAGTATTTTCAAACAGTTTGCATCCATTTTCTAGTGTCTGCCGTTTCAGTTTTTTTACCATCCCCTCGGTGATCTTCAGTGAGGCAGATAAACATGTGACCATTTGTGCTTGCTTTCTTTACATGCATCCAATATTCCCTATTAGCCCTATTTGGTATGGGTCCCACTCACCTGAGCAATACTCTATGATGGGTAGTGTAATTGATTTGTAAGTGGTCTCCCTTGTAGACTGCATTTTCATGATATCCTGTCATTGAACCAATGTCTGCCACCTACCTTACCTTTGATTGAGGCTACGTGATCCTTAGGTTTCATATTCGTAGAAATTGTTACACCCAGGGATTTGTATGAGTTGGCCAAATCAAATTTGTGACTCATTGATATTGCAGTTATATTGTAACATATTATTTAATTTTCTTGAAGTGATGATTTTAAATTTTCAAACATTAAAAGCAAGTTGCCAATCTATGCACCACTTTGAAATTTTATCACACCATGACTGAATATTTATGCAGATTTTTTATTTATGCGGCTTCATTATTATGGATAACTGCAGCAACTGATAAAGACTGAGGTTACTACTAATACTGCCTCCAGGGCCATTAGAATACAACACAGACCTTGCCACGGTGGAATGGCTCGCAGGCCTCTGTGTGACACATAGCTGTACCATAGATTCAACCACAGTGTAACACAGCCATTATATTTCCTAAGGATATACAGCTCTAATTTATGGCATAATGATGCAGGCATCCTCTTGAGTAAAACATCCCAGAGGTAAATTAGTCCTCATTTGGATCTCCAGGCAACAAACACTGAGGGAGATGATGTGATCAGGAGAAACAAAACAGATGTTCTACAGATCAAAGTGTGGAATGTTAGATAACTTAGTTGTGTAGGTAGCTTGAAGAATTGGGTATAGAGGAAATTAGTGAAGTATAGTGACAGGAAGAAAAGTATCTCCCTTCAGGTGAATGAGGCTATGAATACTAAAAGAGGCAGAGGTGATACAGGAGTAGGTCTAACAATGGATAAGAAAGTAGGAGTCCCGGTAAGCTACACTGAATAAACGAATACGTTATCTTAACAAAGGTAGACAGGAAGCGAACACCTACCACAGTAGTACATGTTGTAACCTACTGGCTCTGCAGATGATGAAGAGGCTGAAAAAATGTGTGATGAGAAATAATTCAAATTGATAAAAGAGATGAAAATTTAATAGTGGTGGAAGACTGGAATTTGGTAGTAGTAAGTGGAAGAGGAGGAAATGTTGTGGGAGAACATTGGGAGAGAGGGGTGAAAGGGGAAGCCACCTGGTATAATTTTGCACAGAGCAAAATTTAATCATTGTAAACATTTGGTTTAAAAACCATGAAAGAAGGTTGTATGTGTGAAAGAGACATGGGTCACTGGCAGGTTTCAGATTGACAATATAATGGTAAGACAGGGATTTCAAAACCAGGCTTTAAAACAGTAAGACATTTCCAGGGATAGATGTGTACTCTGACCATAATTTATTGGTTACAAACTGCAGACTAAGAGTGAAGAAGTTGCAAAAAGGACAGAAGTGAAGGAGATAGACTGTGGATAAACTTAAGGAATCAGAAGTTACTGAGAGTTTCAGAGCAAGCATTTGGCAATGTTGGACTGAAACATGGGGAAAGCAATGCAGTTGAAGATGAGTGGGTAGCTTTTAGAGATGAAATAGAGAAGGCAGCAGAGCATCAGATATTCAAAAAGACTAGTTCCAGTAGAAATCATTGGACAACACCCAACATATTGAATCTAACTTATGATAGGTGAAAATATAAAAATGTAGCAAACGAAGCAGGTGAAACGGATTACAGACGATGAAAAAATGAGATGACAAAAAGTGCAAAATGTCTAAGCAGGAATGGCTAGAGGACAGACGCAAGGCTGTAGAAGCGTGCATAAGCCAGTGACCTCGCTGCAAGTGGTAACAGTGGTTCCCATCAGATCACCGAAGTTAAGCACTCTCGGGCTCAGATGGTACTCGGATGGGTGACGGTGACTGTCCAGATCTGCCGAGTGCTGTTGGCAAGCAGGGTACACTCGGCCCCTGTGATGCCAGTTGAGGAGCTACTTGAGTGAGCAATAGTGGGTACGGTCACGAAAACTGAAAACAGCCGGGAGAGCGGTGTGCTGACCACGTACCCCCTCTCCGTATCTGCATTCATCAGGTGAGGATGACATGGCAGTCGGGCAGTACCATTGTGCCATCCGAGGTCTGTTCAGACAGAGTGCCCCTCATAATGAGGGGTAATGTAGGTGCTACCTACAGAATTCATATCAGAGTTATTAATATTATTATTTGTACTCAAACTCATTTGATTTACAGAGACACAGTGTGACCTTTAGTATACCTAGTTTAAAACTTTCCAAATGATCTACAACCTCAGTTGTTAGTTACAATGTGGGCCCCTGCAAGTTAATAATTTTTATTGTCTTCCAGTTTTTATCACTAGTTACACATGCCACCATATGAGTGCTGGAATTGATGGATCAAAGTGCAAAAACAGTACAGAGCCTGTACTAAGTGCAGCATTCTTTGAATATTGAATTAGGAGGCTTGAGAGAGAGGCCACGTGAGTGCCTCCCATGTCTGTCTGCAGAGACAGACTTCAGAATTACACTATCTGGTAATTACCACCTCCTATAGAGGAGATAGCTTAAGCCATCTGCCCCCCTCTCTTGCAACTTACCTCTGCTTCTCTCTATTATTCAGCATTTGACCCAGACATATATTCCCACGTGGAATGTTTCCCTCTATATATATATATATATATATATATATATATATATATATATATATATATATAAAACAAAGATGATGTGACTTACCAAATGAAAGTGCTGGCAGGTCTACAGACACACAAACATACACACAAAATTCAAGCTTTCGCAACAAACTGTTGCCTCATCAGGAAAGAGGGAAGGAGAGGGAAAGACGAAAGGATGTGGGTTTTAAGGGAGAGGGTAAGGAGTCATTCCAATCCCGGGAGCGGAAAGACTTACCTTAGGGGGAAGAAAGGACGGGTATACAGACGCACACACACACATATCCATCCACACATATACAGACACATGCAGACATATTTAGACAAAGAGTTTGGGCAGAGATGTCAGTCGAGGCAGAAGTGCAGAGGCAAAGATGTTGTTGAATGACAGGTGAGGTATGAGTGGCGGCAACTTGAAATTAGCGGAGATTGAGGCCTGGTGGATAACGGGAAGAGAGGATATATTGAAGAGCAAGTTCCCATCTCCGGAGTTCGGATAGGTTGGTGTTAGTGGGAAGTATCCAGATAACCCGGACGGTGTAACACTGTGCCAAGATGTGCTGGCCATGCACCAAGGCATGTTTAGCCACAGGGTGATCCTCATTACCAACAAACACTGTCTGCCTGTGTCCATTCATGCGAATGGACAGTTTGTTGCTGGTCATTCCCAACCTTAGGTCCCCTACAAAACCTTTCACCTGACTCCATCAACCTCCTGACCCCACCGACACCCCGCACCCCTACCTTCTACCTTCTTCCTAAAATTCACAAACCCAATCATCCCGGCCGCCCCATTGCAGCTGGTTACCAAGCCCCCACAGAATGTATCTCTGCCTACGTAGATCAACACCTTCAACCCATTACATGCAGTCTCCCATCCTTCATCAAAGACACCAACCACATCTTTAAATATGTCTGCTTGTGTTTGTATATGTGTGGATGGATATGTGTGTGTGTGCGAGTGTATACCCATCCTTTTTTCCCCCTAAGGTAAGTCTTTCCGCTCCCGGGATTGGAATGACTCCTTACCCTCTCCCTTAAAACCCACATCCTTTCGTCTTTCCCTCTCCTTCCCTCTTTCCTGATGAGGCAACAGTTTGTTGCGAAAGCTTGAATTTTGTGTGTATGTTTGTGTGTCTATCGACGTGCCAGCGCTTTCGTTTGGTAAGTCACATCATCTTTATATATTTTTATTTTTATTTTTTTTCCTGTCACCGCTGTCACCCATGTGACTGGGTATAACTACATCCATTCCTAAGGGTCCTAATGTAAAGCCAAAACTGCAATAATCGCATACAGTTTATTAGTACTTATGACTCTCAGTCACTCCTGACAATCACATCTCCATTTCTGCCTACATCCCTTTCACCACCCTGTACAATTATAAAACAATAAATAAATAACGTTACAGAAAAAATACACCCAAACTAACAGAACAGCACATTTAAACTGTGTAAAACTTTGCCTCTAGAAAATATAGATGAACAACCTAAAATTAAATTGTTTGCTTACAAACGGATGGCATAGGATGCAAAAATTGCAAAAGGTACTGACTGATACTGTGGCATCAAAATAAGTGAACAATCCAATACCTCACAAAGTAGAACGCTGTGATACTCCTGATAATATTACAACTAGCACACTTGCTTTTGAGGCAGTTTAAATTACTTGTATGCCTACAGCTGACCATCATTCCAGATTACATACAATATGCAGTTGTTTGGTGATTCCTCCATTCGGTAACTGATACGAAAATGAGTTGTCACGTAGGTCAAGGCGGCAGTTTGTGGTACACTTCTGTCGGCAGGGTGTCATCGTGCACGTGATCGAGCACCCGGAGGGGGACGGCATGCGTGGTGTGTCGGCACTGGAGCTGCACCGCTCGGGCCGCCACATGGCGCGCCACCACGAGAAGTTGCGCAAGGCGGTCGTCGTGGTGCACTGGCTCTCTGCCGGCGAGGAGCGCGGACTCGCGCGTCTCGTCTCCGCCCTCGTCCTCTCTGATGACCCGCGCGCATTCTCGGGACAGACGCTGTTTCTCTGAGTGTCAGTCGGGATAGAGAGGAGGAACAGGTAAGTGGAGGGAAGCTGTTGTCACTCTATGAAAGTGTATTCTTGTGTGCATATCTTGTCTTTTCTATATCACTGATCATTCGAAATATGACAAAGCGACATTATGGACTACCTGTCCTCAGTTTTCCCCATGATTGTAGGATTTAAAGGTTAATGCCCTCCCATCTGTTAAAACAGTATGATGCACTTCTCAAAAACATTTGGTAAAACTGATTGTTTTAAATGATTTTTGAGAGCTTTTAAGTAAAAAAAAAAAGAAGAAAAGAAAGAAATATTGACCCCTTTGGTAAAGCGATCCCTACCTGCATAGATTTTTGAACTTGTAAACATGAGGTTGCTGGTCCAATTTCTATACCTACATACATACTCTGGAAACCCACTGTGAAGTGCATGGCAGAAGGCTCTTCCCCTTGTACTCAATCCATTTGGGTGTGAAGCATGGGAAGAATGACTACTTAGCCCTTCATTGCTTGTGCAGATGACACTCATCATCCACATGATTTTCCCAATGTTTTGTGAATGACTGGATTGGATTTACTTCATGTCATTTTTTTATCTTTCTGTTAACTCTCCATCTGTTAGCTTCAACCATCATTGGCTTTCAGTTATGCAGGGCTGCATTGTTTCTGAGATATTACTATAGCATGGAGGACACTGGTCATCCATCTGAGCACTATTGCTACAATCTGAAACAAAGCAAGTGTATGTCACTTTACTGCTTTCCTACGAGGGTAATCCCAAAACTGAGGTCTCCTATTTTTTTATAAGTACATAGACCTGTTTATTTCTACAGTTGTTTACATCAGTTTACAGCTTGAACGTTTAGCTATCTTTCGGCAAAATCACCATTTCTGTCAATGCATTTTTGTAGAAGCTGTGGGAGTTTTTGTATGCCCATGTCATACCAGCTCGCTGCCATGCTGTTTAGAAAGTTATGAACCTCTTCTTTCACCTCGTCGTCGGAGCTGAATCGCTGGGCCCACAGTTAACGCTGACAGGTACTGTGAGACTCTGAAAAACCTCAAACGGGCAATTCGGAACCGGAGAAGAGGAATGCCGAGCGAGGGTATACACATTCTCCGTGACAACGCTCACCCACACATCACTCGGCAAACCTTTGCTTTCCTGCACCAGTTTCAGTGGAACGTAATTACCCACCCCCCTATAGTCACTCCAACACCTCGTGTTTCGATCTTGCTAATTATTTGTTCACATGGCTTTTCATTTGGTGTTGCAGCTTTGACTGGACCCTATTTCAGACATTACCATTGCAGAAAAGTACATGGCAATTGCCAGGAATCAAGCTTGGTGCCACCCGGTCAGTAGCTGGTGGTGTTAATCACTAAACCACAGGGGTGAAAACTGACCCAGTTGGCATCAGGCAACGCCACATTGGAGTGCTGTAAAGGGAAGGATGGAAAACAAACAAACTTCGTGTGAAAATATTTACACAACTAAGTTTAAAACTTTAAAGCATGTATTCAGATAATTACTGTACTGATAAATACACAAAATGGAGGTTCAAAGTGCTGTGTGGTCTGTTTTGTTTGAGAATTACACTAAACTAAAAATACAGCCAACATTGTGTTAAATATTGCAAAATAATAAATTGTCATCTATTTATAAGTAATTGTTGATATGCCATCCAAAAATATTCATACACCTTGATTTCCATGCCCTTGAAGATTTATTGCACAGTTGCTCATGAAATGTATCATTTCCATATAAACTGTTCAGACCCACACACATCGTTGTGGCTGCCTATGGACAAATCACTATTAAACGTCTAGGATTATGTGCACTCGATTTTGAAAGTTACATGAAAGTTACAAAACATTGCTGCCAGAGAACTATGTCCTACATTTTCTACATCAGTCTTATGACTGGTTTGATGTAGCCCACTACAGACAAAAATTTACTGGAGATTTAAGAAACGTGTTGGAAAATTTCTCAGCATCCGCATGATTTCAACTGTGCAATGTATGTGCTGTTTACATAGTGTACATATTACAGAAAAATCATTCACAAAGCTAGCAAATAATTCTCACGATACAATAAAAATTAAGTTAGAAAGTTTTTTATGTGGTTCACAACGAATGAGAGCAATGTCACAGACAATCACTGTATTTTGTTCACCGTATAAAGTAACAGGATGCTTTTGACTTCATAAACAATGCAAAGAAAAAACTATTGGGTTGGTGCATGAATGCGTAGCATTGTTCTGCATGTTTAATAAACACTAAAAAGAAATTAGTCATCAATAATATATTCTCCTTCACAATTAACAACTCTCTGCCAATGCTGGGGGAACTTTTTGATTCTGCAAGTGTAGAAATCACGTGGTCTTGAGGTGAAGAACTCATCAAGCTATGTTCAGAGTGCATTTTGATCTGGAAAGGGAGATCCTTGAAGATAGTTCGAAAGAAAGCAGAAAGGTGAAACTCTGAGGGCGCGAGATCAGGTGAATAAGGTGGGTGACTAATGACTTCACAACCTATCGCCTTTACAGTGCTTTTTGTCAGTCTAGCATAATGTGGGCAGATATTATCGTGGAGTAGCATCACTTCACATGGCCTTCCTGGTCATTATTCTCAGATTGTGTCTACAAGATGTCTCAGTTGTTGATAATAAATGTCAGCAATGATGGTTACACCTCAGGGAAGCAATTCATAGTACACCACACCATCGCTGTTCTGCCAGATGCAAGACATTGTCTCTTGCGGATATGCACAGTTTTTGCATGGGAAGTTGCTACTTTGTTGGGGTTCAACCATTCCTTTCTTTTACCTTACTTTAGCATAAAGACAATATTTATCATCACCAGTGACGATACAGGGTAGGAACGGTCAGTGTCGTTCACGAGCCAATTGATGACGAGCAAGCGGAGATGCACATATGGCCACCTGCTGATTTTTTTGGATTTTGGCTCAGAGCACACGCCACCGATACATCTGATTTTTGAACCTTAACTGTCTCATCCGAGTGTTGCACAATGGTGGAATGATCACGGTTCATCACATGTGCCAGTTCTTGAGTGCTCTGACATGAATCATTGTGCATTAATTTATTTAAATGATCTTCATCAAATCCTGAAGGTTTTCCTGAACATGAAGAGTTATTAATGTCAAAAAGGAGCCTCCTTAAAACAAGAAAACAATTCTCTTTCTGGGCTCCGTGCAGTGGCATTAGCCCCATACAAGGCACAAATGTTTCTGGTTACCTCTGCTGCTGTCACCTCTCCACTGTACTCAGACAGAAGGATGTGTTGGAAATGTTCTGATTTCTGCACATGGCATGGCATTTGTAGCATCCACAGCTCCGCTCACTGTTTTCAAATGACAACACGTGAACTCAAACAGCAACTACAAAAAAAAAAAAAATGATAATTGATAAATTTGATGTGATTCGTTATTGGTCCAGTTTTATCATACAGGGCAAATTGTACAATTGATATTGGACAGGTCAAAGATAAGTTACAATAATACATAGTATTAGCAAAATAGTAGGCAAATTAAAAATAGGTACCTGATACAATTAATTTTGTTACGTATTCAGAAATTCTCTGACAGAATAGAAACAGTGCTTTATTAGAAATGCCATTAGTTTAGGTTTAAATATTGGATGAGTAGCATTTTTTATTTCCTCTCGTATCTTATTGTGTAGTATTACACCAATGTTAATTATACTCCTCTGATAGGTGGTTGTTCTGTGATATTTTTGATGTGTATTTGATTTCCCTCTAGTACTATAGTTGCGTACATTTTTGTTCTATAGCAGTTTGCCTGTTTTCAGGAGGTAGTCCCTAGTGAACAAGATAGTTTCATAAATGAATAAACTTGGAACATTTAGAACACCAAGCTCAATAAAATGGGATTTACAGGACTCCATCTTTTTAATGCCACAAATTATTCTTAGAGCTCTTTTTTGCATTCCAGAAATCTTTACACTGTGAGTTGAGTATCCCCAGAAAACGATCCCATATCGGACTAGTGAGTGGAACTGTGCATAGTATACCTGCAGTACTGTTGTTTTGCTTGTTGTAGCCTTTAAAATTCTTAGGCCATAGCACACAGATGATAGTTTTCTAGACAAGTTATTTATATGTGTGTCCCACTTTGTCTTGCTGAACCCATAGACCCAAAACTTTTGTGACACTTAGACCCATAGCAACCGGGAACATTCAAAACAAAAACACTACGAACTTATGCACCAACCTAGTACATTGCTGATGGTCTTCACCCCTCATAAATTATGGAAATGTATAATCTGAACACCAACAGAAAGTAAAAAAAAAACTGTACATTTAACTAAAACCAAATTTGTGCATTTCTTTATTTAGTAGGTGAAGAATACATGCATTACAGTAGGTGCTGCAGACATGCAGCTATTAAGGAACACTAAACTGCTGATTTATACTGAAATTGGATTGGGTTACCAAAATTGGATCAGAAACTACTGAAGGGAAAGATGTCTTTACATCTGTGCAGATTTGTAAAGGCTGTTAATTTCCAGACAGGCTTCAAAGTCAGAAACTAGTGTTTGCGGCTAGAATAATGTATGTCTCAGTGGCCAAAAATCTTAGAGCGACAGAAGGAGACGGTGCAGAAAGCATTTCAGAAATATTCAGAACAGGGTGAACCCTGTCGTTGGGTTAATCCTGGCCCAGGTAGAAAACAAAACACAGGCTACTTAGCACAGGTAGACGCATCAGATGGTAATGGCACAGTGCTCAGCTCAGCGTGCAGCAAGCATGTCTACAGCAACTAAAGTCCTCCAATTTTTCAGCATTATTATATTTTGGGTTTTGTAGATGATGTCTTCCTGCTTCTTTACCATTGTCAGGTGTCAGTACGGAGAGTGCTCATTGGTTACTAACTGGCTGGTTTGTTTTACCTCAAAGTTCAAGACCCGATGCGTCTACCTCTGCTAAGTAGCCTGTGTTTTGTTTTCTACGTGGGCCAGGATTAACCCAGCGACAGGTTTCACCCTGTTCTGAGTATTTCTGAAATGCTTTCTGCACTGTCTCAAGTGTATCGTGATTTCCAAACAGTCCAATGTGAAATAACTACTCTTTGTGCTCTATTACCTGTTCCTACAATCCCGTAGTTGAGAATTAGTGCACAGTAGTACACCATTTTAAATTGAAACTGCCTTGGCAGCTTCTCTCCTTAAAGTGAAGGACAGTTAGTCAATAATCCATAAGAATAATTGTGGGAAAACTACAACCAAGTACAAATACAGAAATGTATATTTCTAAGACATCTGTAAGTTAGAAGGAAATTAAAAAATGAAGTTTCTTTTTCAGGCAGAAAAAGAGAAGATACAGGAATTGGGTCTATGTGAACTGGATGAGAAAGTTGTGCAGAACACGTCAATGAGGGAGACCCGTGACAGCATGGTGAGGACGTGTGAAAAAAACCAAACTTTCTGATACTTTTTCTGTATTTGTTTTTGTAATTTTATTTTCAACTGTTCTTTTCTTATAAAAGCTTTAATGAATATAAAAACTTATGAATTTAGTTCTTTCAGAGACGTTCGAAAGTTGAAAAACTTGCTGCTACGTATTTTTTTGTAAACTTTGTTAAGAGCATACTTATTATCGCATTTCATGATACACATTTATACAATATTGGACTGCAGTAATAGACAATTACTACTTAATTCATTTAAATTAATTTTGTTATTTGTAAGATCTGTATTGTATCCCCAGCTGCACAAATAGCTGGAGTTGTACCAAAACAATGAATCTGTTTGAAGGATCTCACTTAATTTTTTAACATGTTGTAGTAATGAAGAGGCATTATGTGTTGTACCTGATACATGTGCAGTCCCATCAGTGTTTGAGAAAATGGTCTCATTCACTTTTTACTGGACCTTTTTTGGTTTGTCTTTTGGCAGCCTGTAGTGTGAGAGAAGAAAGATAAAACGGAAAAAAAACGAGATTAGTTGAATCCCTCCTGAAATTGCCCCTGATATGTCAGACTGTTAGCGCCATAGAATGCCACAGTATTAATGTGGTGTGTGCTTTGTAAATGTATTTGTAGGTTTCTGGCAAGTCTCATTTTGACATATAAGTGTCTTGTTTATGTAGTAAATGTCATAAAGTAATATTCAGTAGATAGGTGGTGTAGCTGCTAATTCATGCCTGCATAATGTTATTGGTGTGTATTACTAACGTAGAATATGTGTCTCGAAGTAGTTGTATAATATTAATGTAAACTGGATGTAAAGTCTGTTTAACTGAAACTTGAAACGGGTAAAATACCATATATTTACATGGATGTTGGTTAATTTTTCTTTGTAGTTTACACTTATATTAATGTTTACACTAACTGCAAATGATGGAGTTCTATTTTTCTGTAGCTTCTTGTGACTCCTGAAAGGAATGAGATTATATGTCGATTTACTTATATTAATCATTGAATACAATTGTATATACCGTATGAGAGTCAATTCATCAACAGATCTTAGAGATGCGGTGTATGTGCTTGTCTTCCTTCCTTTATTTTTTGATGTTAAAATTATTGGAATTTAACACTGAAGCCAGCAGCAAATATTGGATGTGTTATAGAGCAGTGTTTTAGCACACAACATATAATTCAGATTATTATATTTCATGTATATTTTACTCTAGAGATTTTCCTGGTGATCAGTGTGGTGGGGAAACCACAGTACAAAATAAAGTGATGAGAAAATATTGATAAATTTTCCTGCCATTGAGAGTACAACACATTGTTGTAGTCTAAAAAGATTAATTACAAAACTTCTTCACAGCAATAATTTTTATGAAGTTCCACATTATTAGGAGCTCGAATACAGCTGGACTAGCCAAAATTGCTAGATTTTGAATGCTGTTTCCATTAAAAATTTTAATATTCATGCTGCGTTATATTACTTTATTATAAAGTGAAAAGCTCGATTATAGCTGATCTAAGCTAAAATTGCAAGATTTTGAATGCTATTTCAGTGGCTCAAAGCTAAAGAAAATGTTGGATGAAGAAGGGACAGCTGTTAATGATTGCAGAACTTGAAAAGTGGCCAGTTGTGAAATAAACCAGATGTGGTACCTGGGCCACTAGACATGATTCCGTGAGAATATGTACTGTGATTTGTTCCTCTTACAGGTGTAACAGTCCCGTCCCTTGATTTCAGTGTCACTTTTACAAATGTCTTGTTTGTCTTTTTAAAATTGTTGTATATTTTTAAATATGTTAGACTGATAATTATAATATTTATTCAGCATTACTGACATCTAGATAAAAGAAATTTCTGCATTTAGTGCTAGTAATATAGTTCTGTGTCTGTAGTTATGTTAATTAAGAAAGTGGAAGTTGCTGAAAACTGAACTTTGCACAAAAAAATGTATTTTGTTGGAAATTTAACTTAACAGGAGGTGGCTTTATGAGGGGGGCCATTGTTTCTGTTCTCCATTCCCTACAGTCACTAGGATTTTGACTCGAAAACTACAGTGCTTGGGAAGACAGATATATTTTTGTAGATTGAGGCAGGTAATTGAAGACTATAAACTATAAGAAACACTGAAAGACATGAAGATTCCTGTGTTATTTTTGTGACCCAGCACAACAACTTACTACAATATCACATGTCAATTTTCGGGAATAATGCAACTTTGCATTACAAGTGCCACACATAAATAAACAGTGGTCCTCTGTTAGAAGTTCTAAAATGATAATGAGTCAGGAGAGTTCACTTGATGTTATGGCAGGCATTGAATGTTGGAAACCTGCAGTGAAATTTTCATTTACTTTATGTGTTGGTTGGTATCCCAGTATCAAATGGAAAATTGCTGATAGGCACATATAAAATATGCAACTCTGTCCTAGTTTTCTGAAGCAGTAGTTCCTTCATTGGGAGGAGACAGGAATAGAAGGATAGGAGCTATCGTGTCTACCCATTCGAGTCGATATTTTGAGTGCCACCCTTTCGATCATTGCTGAACTTGCAGTTCTCCACTAGAATGGTTCACACTGTTTCTTTGTACGCATCATTCAAACTACTGCACTGAAGTATTTTGTCATTAGTGCACACACACACTGACTGCCATTGCAAGAAGTAAAGAAGCACAAGTTGCTCTCGGACATCTGGCTCCAACTCCACTCGCAAGGAAATAACAACTCAGCTCCTATACCAGCTCATCAGAGAAAATGAATATTACTTAGAAAATTGTCCCAGTGAGTTCCTAAAGATTTTAAAATGAAAGCTTTGAAGCATGAAATAAAAGGTGGATCAGTCATGAACACTTTACGAGGGTTATTTCTTAAACATGGCAGTTTTTTAAATACATTTCTGTGTAAAGTTTTTTTGACATTGCTGCTTTACAGTGCCCCAATATAGTCTTTGTGCTCCTAAGCGACATGTCCCAGTGTTGGGAAAGTTTTACAGTTTGATCTGACACACAGACTTCATTCAGCTGACTAATGGCCCATGTAGCAGATGCACCAAGCTCTCACAGAGATGAATGCAAATTTGTTTAAACTTTGGGAATTAGTCAAAGACAGTGGGCTAATGTCAGGACTGTAGGGAGCTGGAGGTAACACTTTCTACCTGTATTGGCACAGCTTTTGAGTTATAACTTTGGCACTGTATGGACGGGCAAACATTGTCGTGGTGAATGAGTAACCTGACCTCGGCGGAAATGTTGGACTCGAATAAATGCTCGACCTTAGAGTTTGACGGAATTTTTTGGGCCATAGGGAAGTCTTGTACTCGCCACTCATCCGACTCGTGCTCAAAGCATGTAAGCCACATATCATCAATAGTGACAATTTGGTGCAAGAAAGCTTGATCTTCAGTGTTAAATCTCTCTTTTTGGAAAGGTTATGATGACTAGGTGTTTGCACTTCAGTTCAGTACTCAAGTAGTGAGGGACCTATCACAAAGAAACCATAGTGTGTCAGAAATTTCCTCATGTGTTGCGCTCCATTCTCCTTCGAGAACACCAGCCACAAGTTTCACACTCCATTACATCTACGTCTACATCTACATCCATACTCCGCAAGCCACCTGGCAGTGTGTGGCGGAGGGTACTTTGAGTACCTCTATCGGTTCTCCCTTCTATTCCAGTCTCGTATTGTTCGTGGAAAGAAAGAATGTCGGTATGCCTCTGTGTGGGCTCTAATCTCTCTGATTTTATCCTCAAGGTCTCTTCACGAGATAGACGTAGGAGGGAGCAATATACTGCTTGACTCTTCGGTGAAGGTATGTTCTCGAAACTTCAACAAAAGCTCGTACCGAGCTACTGAGCATCTCTCCTGCAAAGTCTTCCACTGGAGTTTATCTATCATTTCCGTAACACTTTCGCGATTACTAAATGATCCTGTAACGAAGCGCGCTGCTCTCCGTTGGATCATCTCTATCTCTTCTATCAACCCTATCTTGTACGGATCCCACACTTGTGAGCAATATTCAAGCAGTGGGCAAACAAGCGTACTGTAACCTACTTCCTTTGTTTTCGGATTACATTTGCTTAGGATTCTTCCAATGAATCTCAGTCTGGCATCTGCTTTACCGATGATCAACTTTATATGATCATTCCATTTAAATCACTCCTAATGCCTACTCCCAGATAATTTATGGAATTAACTGCTTCCAGTTGCTGACCTGCTATATTGTAGCTAAATGATAAAGGATCTTTCTTTCTATGTATTCGCAGCACATTACACTTGTCTACATTGAGATTCAATTGCCATTCCCTGCACCATGTGTCAATTCATTGCAGATCCTTCAGCATTTTAGTACAATTTTCCATTGTTATAACCTCTCGATATACCACAGCATCATCCGCAAAAAGCCTCAGTGAACTTGCGATGTTTTCCACAAGGTCATTTATATATAATGTGAATAGCAATGGTCCTACGACACGCCCCCGCGGCACACCTGAAATCACTCTTACTTCGGAAGACTTCTCTCCATTGAGAATGACATGCTGCGTTCTGTTACCTAGCAACTCTTCAATCCAATCACACAATTGGTCTGATAGTCCATATGCTCTTACTTCGTTTATTAAACGATTGTGGGGAACTGTATCGAATGCCTTGCAAAAGTCAAGAAACACGGCATCTATCTGGGAACCCGTGTCTATGGCCCTGTGAGTCTCGTGGACGAATAGCGCGAGCTGGGTTTCACACAATCGTCTTTTTCGAAACCCATGCTGATTCCTACAGAGTAGATTTCTAGTCTCCAGAAAAGTCATTGTACTCGAACGTAATACGTGTCCCAAAATTCTACAACTGATTGACGTTAGAGATATAGGTCTATAGTTCTGCACATCTGTTCGACGTCCATTCTTAAAAACGGGGATGACCTGTGCCCTTTTCCAATCCTTTGGAACACTACGCTCTTCTAGAGACCTACGGTACACCGCTGCAAGAAGGAGGGCAAGTTCCTTCGCGTACTCTGTTGATAGTTTGAGATTAATGGTCTCGGTTCATTTTCAGCACTCACACGACCTTCACGATAATGATTAGTCCAGTGAGAAAGTGTATTGTAGCCCCGTGTTAACTGACCTTAAAAGTTACTCGTATCACTGGATTTTAATTGGACTTTTTCATGTAGTAGTTTGCACTTTAATGCACAGTTGCTGATCCTCATCAATCACAGTATCTAAGATTATTTATGAAATGACCCTCGTAGATTATAAAATTAGAAAGAGCAGTTGGGGGTGGAGTAGGGACACGGGAGGTATAATAGATCCCAGGATAACAGGACCACATACAGGTCAAAACTGTATCCCTCAGCAATAACTTTCTTGCATTACGTGAAAAAGAAAATGGCAGCTCAGTTAAGACTCATATCAGTGTGACAATATGTGAAGTGCAGAACACACAAAAATTATATTCCTTGGTAAAAATAGCCTGACAGATGACAGGTGTGCAATTAATTATACGAGTCAAATTATAACAAAAAAAAAAGACTGAGTAATGGATGTGTTATGTCTTAAAATAAATGGTTATCCCTTGGTTTTTGTCTCAATGTGTTAACAATCAATTTTCCCTAAATCTGTTGAGCCTCAGCTGATGATATTTTACTCTTGTTTGTCAGAGAGTATTCTAATGTCTATTTATTGTTTAAGATGTTCACTTTATATTTACTGAAAAGTATCTGGTTTAAGAAATTTTCTACAAGACTGGATTTTGTGTGTATAAATGTTCCACTGTGCTCGTGCCATATTTGCTATATTCATTGTAACACACTGATATTAGCATCTCGCCAGCTGAGCTACAGTTTTGCTGCAGCTTCCACACGAGGAAAAGATACTGACCGAGGCTGGCATTGTAATATTGTTGGCTACATAACTGTGCAAAGTATTTTGAGATTAATCTCGAAGTGATGTCTGCAAGGTGCTATTTTGATCACCACAAGATTCTTATTCTTGGCAAGTTACAGATTCCCAGAAGTAATCAGATAGTGAATACACACAGAGAGGATGGACAACAAGTTTCTACATTGATGCTTACGATGCAAAGATGTTGTGTAATTGTTATTTTTGCATCAGTCTCACGAAGAGTGTCAGGCCCACAAAGTATTTAATTTTCTGTAGAAGTGCTATTCACGTTTCTATTCAGTCGGCTGTGCTCTAAGCCCTTTTTTGGCAGCTATATATGTGCTTCTGGACATTACACACACCTCCTGTGGTATACTGCCTGAAGGTGAAGATATTTGAATAATATTACTTCTTATGATCATCAGTCTAATGACTGGTCAACACAGCCCTTCTTATTAGTCTGCTCTGTGTAAGTCACTTCATCTTTGCACAACTACCGCATCCTACATCAATTTGCAACTGCCTACTCTACAATTGTTACCCACATCAGATCTCTCCATTACCAAACTGATTCTGTGATGTTTCAGTATGTGTGCTATCAACTGATCTCATCTTTTAATCAAGTTGAGACATAAATTTCTTTTCTTCCCAATTCAGTGCAGTAGCACTTCAGTGGTTGCCTCATCTACCCAATGAGTGTTTGGCATTCTCCTGTAGTAACAGATTTCAAAAACCTCTATTATCTTCTAGTCTGGACTATTTATCATCCACATTTAACCAAAAATATTATCATGTTTATCTTTTGTCAAGAAATCTTTTGTTGTTATTACCAGTAGTCTTCAAGTATATTCTCTTTACTTCTTAGTGCTCAAGACATCCAAATGAAGTAACAGAGCATCACATAATTCAGCTTATTATGTGACACACACACAAGCTATTCCTCTGTTCCTATAAATTGTCGAACACACAGAGATAGAGGAGGAGGGTAGTTACACAGATTAGATATGCTGCCTTATGGTAACAGTGATAAAATCATAATTTTTTTTTATGATATACACTGTGTGCCTCCAAAGATGCATCAGGTGAATTTTCTCTGGTGTTTCAGCAAGTATTTGTAGTTTTGTTTTTACAACGTGTAGGTGAGTCAGCCCAAACCAATACCACTCATAATGTCTTTCATGCGACGTCCAGTGTCAGTGGATAGCATCGGTTTTTTTCCCATTGAAAGCTTAATGATTTTTAAACTGGAATTTCACATGCCTATTAGATGGTGTAGTCCCAAATTAATCTAGTGTGATATTAATTTACCAGTATGTATTAACAGGGACAGTAAAACGTGAAGAATAACCAGTAGTCCAGCAATGACTCGTTTGTCATCCTGGCTCGTGCTGGCTGTTACTGTCATGTAGCAGCACTGCTCATTTGCTGGTGGAGTACTGGTTATTCTTCCTGTTTTACTGTCCCTGTTAACTGATATTGATAAAACTGGGCATCATGTGAAAGACATGATGAGCAGTATTTATTTTGGGCTAACTCCATCCACACATTGCAAATATCTTCCAAATGTCAGAGAAAATGCGAATTATGACTTTTGGGAGGGACACACAGTATATCGGCCTGAAGTCACCTTGAGTCACCTGAGGCTGATATATATAAAATGGAAAAATAATTACAATTTGGTTTTCTTCATTCGAATTGCAATGATCATTGATATAACACCAGCTACAGACATTACTCCAAACCCCAGCCCCCCCCCCCCCCCCCCAGAAAAAAGGGGGGGGGCAGTGGAAATGTAATATTATGTGCCACTTTTTTACAAGAAATACAATTTTACTAGCTGATTCTGCATCATTTCCTAATTATCAGTACCCAAAGCATAGTGCAGAAGCACTCTCCTGGTACATTTGATAGTCCCATACTTCGTATCTGTCTACTGTCCTTTTTTTTTTTAATGACAGCTGCTTTCTTATTTATCTCAGTTCTGAATTTGCTCTCCCTGATCTTGGAACTCCTAACACAATCAGACACCAGTATAACTACTGGCTTACTAATCCACAGCATTATTATTA
This sequence comes from Schistocerca nitens, assembly GCF_023898315.1. Taxonomy (NCBI): domain Eukaryota; kingdom Metazoa; phylum Arthropoda; class Insecta; order Orthoptera; family Acrididae; genus Schistocerca; species Schistocerca nitens. The sequence continues at coordinate 98,466,440 of NC_064625.1, read as the reverse complement.
TTATTATTATTATTATTATTATTATTATGCCCAAATCAGTTTTGAGGCTGAGTAGATTAAAGTATACATCTTGCTACTGAAATTCTGATACTTACATATGTAGTATCTGTGCACTGGATAATGAGCAGAAAGAGTTCTGCAATGTGCATTACAGATAATGGTAATAACAATAATAATTTGGGGAGATTAGTTATTTGCCCATACAAATTAAATGGATTACAGTATGTGTTAGACTATATTCGCTTTATTGAAAACAGATCAAAGATTCACATCACATATGAAGGGAAACAAATTTTAGTATTGTGGACAAAGAGAAGTGGCTATAAAAGTAATAGTGATTGGGATAACATTGTAACACACTGCAGACACCACAAAGAGTGTTATTTCGTATTCTTTTCCTCTGGTTAGGCACTGTTGTAGAATTAATTTCTACCATTAAGTCTATTTTAGATGTTTATAAAATAAAATTTTTATATATAAAGTACAGATATTTTCAAAGATTTATTTTTATCAAAACATTAAGGAGAGATTCCACTGTCATTTACAGCTGAAAAACTATTGTTGTTTAACAATTAATATGACATATGTTTAAAAATATATTTACAAATTAAAGCTGTGTTATTTGTCGAGGCCAGTAAGTGAACATAAGTGTATAACTATTTAAACTTTATAATTATATTCTACTCGCTAGCATCACTTCATAATTTTTTATGAACTTCCTTATTATTTCTTATCAGCAGATAAATTGGTGTATACTAAATAATTATTTGACCCCCATCAATTTGGAGAAACCTTGTGCACTGCTGAAAAATTAAAGAAAAAAATCACGCACATACAGTTTAACTCATATGTCTTGACTGGAGAAACCAAAGAATCAATTTTCTGCTTTTTTCTCTACGTGCATACTCTCAAAAGGTATGTGTCCTACAGCAGTATTGTAATAGAGTAACATAGTCAGCTTTTATGTGTGCAGATTGTTAGCATGTGTGTTTCAACTAGAAAATATGTAACAGTATTCTCATATGTATGTCAATATTTAGTGCTTATCATGTTCTGCAGCATACATTTGTTAGAAGACAAGATATTACAATGAAACCAAGCTTTAATAACCTGCAGCAGCTATAATAAATGGTTTTATATGCAAGGAAGCACAGGCTATTTTTATTCACATTTATTTTTTGTGCAAAAATATGTAATTGTGATGTTATGTACATAATAAAAACAGTTTAAAATGACATCTGCCCATTTTAAATTCCAACAACTCCTCCCCCTCCAAAATTTCTTCCATCTTTTTTCTACAGTTATTGTATTATCTTAAAATTAGACAAATTTGTGGAATCTTTACTTTGCAGAAATGCAACCTCCACAGTCAGTGTGGTAGTTCAAGTGAGACCCATCTCCGGGACAGTTCTTGGATGCAACACCAGCTACATGCAGGTGCTCAGGTTCTGTCGGTATTTGAAAATAGGCCTTTGTGTCCAGGAGCCTTTCACTAACAGCACATGCTATACTCCATTTTGTTGGGCATTTGTTGATTATATTATTATCATAAATGGAAACAGTTCTACCTATGTACCACAATTTTCCATGTCCAAAAGACCCATCTTGTATATTTAAACTAGCACCGTCTACAAATAAACTTCATATATTCACATTTATGAACATGACATTGTGAAGTACATTGCATGTTGCATACTGTTTCAAGGCAGGGAGGCAATTACAAAGCAAATTGGATGTCTCTTTACTTCCATTAAGTGCAACATACAGGGTGGTTATCTGTCTGGAAAATCGGGAATTCTCAGGGAACCTGTTTTTACTGGAAGGGTCAAGAAAATCACAGAAGGGGATTCTGAGAGGCTTAGATAATTCTGCGGAGGGAGGATGTGGGGGTGGAACGGAATGTTCTAAGATATTTTGTTACAAATCTCTCTGAAATTCTGCTTTTTAAACAATAGATTGCGAAGCCCCGTAAGTAAAGTGGAGAAACGTATTGAACTATTGTAATGTTTGTTACTCAACTATTCACAAAATCCTGGTGAATTTTCTTCATTGTCCATAGTGCAATTCTGAGTATGATGGAGATCTTGTAGGTCAGCATTGAACATTCAGGATTTGGATCTTCTTTATTAATTTCAGTACAACAAGTATTTTGCCAGTTTTTTTTGCAGTGTTGTGTTTCAAGTTAATAATGACCATAGTATGGTTTGAAATGTGATGAATTGATATCAGAGTCTATTGGCTTTACATTCCAGTGGAAACAATTTGAAGTGTGTTCCTGTGAAGATTTTTAATATACTTGAGGTTGTCACAGGGCAACACAGAAAAGTAATTGACAGTAACATAGGGATTTCCTGCGTCAGCAAGAGCATATAACTTGCTGAATTGTTGATAAGTATTAAAACAGTAAACCTCATATGAATTTGGAGTAATCACTAATAAGTTATACAAAAACTGAAAAATATTCATTTGTGGACATAAAAACTATTCAGGCAAAAATTTGCTTTAAAAAGTTTTGGTTCACAGAAATTTGTAATTTCAACTAGGAAATCCTCTGATGAAACAAAATTTCCTCCCTATGAGTAGGTTCCCACATTTATGCTGCATATATGTGATACACAAGAATTGGCACAGAAATATCTGCACAGATAAGCACAACATTGGCTGTTAAATACAAGGGCAATTCAGAAAGTAATATCCATTTGCTTACTAAGATAACATTAACACAGGGAATGACTCTTAACTGTATACAAAAAGTGCAGCTCCATCTTTAAGCTACTTCTCAATGTAATTTGCTACAACTGTTCTGCTAAGCACTAGAAACACAATTCGATAGCTTCTCGAAGATGATCAATGTTTGTGAAACATTGTGAAGTAAGCCATTTTATGCATTTATGGAACATATGGTAGCTGCTGGGAGCCAAAGAGGAAGGGCAAATGAATCCAATTTTGAGCTTGTCAACAGTTGTTAAATTTCGTTGACAGTATGCAGTAATGCAACAAAGGACCCAATTCACAATCTCTGATGATCTCTTACTGCCAAATGATGCTCAATGTGGAGCCCTCAAAGAATTATCAAACTCAAATGGCATTCATTATAGGGAATAAATAGGCTTATTTTGGTACAGTATGTATTTTCTTATTTTTGCATGTAATTTGATGGCATGGAAGAGCACCAAATTCCTAGGAAGCAGTAACAATATCAATATTAAAAATTTACAAAAATAGTTACTGAATTGTCTATAGTTAGTATAAGTTTCATCTGAAGAAAAGTTAGATGGTTTTTGAATATGTAGCACTTGAACAATGTAATTAAAATGTATAATTGCCTTGAAGGTGCTTTATTTTAAATTAAAGTAGAACATAAAATGTATGTGGTGTTCAGTCATGTGCAGGAAGCAAGGTTAGATGATATGGTCATAGAATCTTTGTGGAAGATGGCATTTCTAGTGAGTGAAGTTGTTGTTTTGTTCTTTGGTCCTGAGACTGGTTTGATGCAGCTCTCCATGCTACTCTATCTTGTGCAAGCTTCTTCATCTCCCAGTACCTACTGCAGCCTACATCCATCTGAATCTGCTTAGTGTATTCATCTCTTGGTCTCCCTCTACGATTTTTACCCTCCACGCTGCCCTCCAGTACTAAATTGGTGATCCCTGGATGCCTCAGAACATGTCGTACCAACCGATCCCGTCTTCTGGTCAAGTTGTGCCACAAACTCCTCGTCTCCCCAATTCTATTCAATACCTCCTCATTAGTTACGTGATCTACCCATCTAATCTTCAGCATTATTCTGTAGCACCATATTTCGAAAGCTTCTATTCCCTTCTTGTCTAAAATATTTATCGACCATGATTCACTTCCATACATGGCTACACTCCATACAAATACTATCAGAAACGACTTCCTGACACTTAAATCTATACTCGATGTTAATAAATTTCTCTTCTTCAGAAACGCTTTCCTTGCCATTGCTAGTCTACATTTTATAACCTCTCTACTTCGACCGTCATCAGTTATTTTGCACCCCAAATAGCAAAACTCCTTTACTACTTTAAGTGTCTCATTTCCTAATCTAATTCCCTCAGCATCACCCGACTTAATTTGACTACATTCCATTATCCTCGTTTTGCTTTTGTTGATGTTCATCTTATATCCTCCTTTCAAGACACTGTCAATTCCATTCAACTGCTCTTCCAAGGCCTCTGCTGTCTCTGACAGAATTACAATGTCATCGGCGAACCTCAAAGTTTTTATTTCTTCTCCATGGATTTTAATACCTACTCCAAACTTTTCTTTTGTTTCCATCTCTGCTTGCTCAATATACAGATTGAATAGCATTGGGGAGAGGCTACAACCCTGTCTCACTCCCTTCCCAACCACTGCTTCCCTTTCATGTCCCTCAACTCTTATAACTGCCATCTGGTTTCTGTACAAATTGTAAATAGCCTTTCGCTCCCTGTATTTTACCCCTGCCACCTTCAGAATTTGAAAGAGAGTATTCCAGTCAACATTGTCAAATGCTTTCTCTAAGTCTACAAATGTAGATTTGCCTTTCTTTAATCATTCTTCTAAGATAAGTCGTAAGGTCAGTATTGCCTCACGTGTTCCAACATTTATACGGAATCCAAACTGATCTTCCCCGAGGTCAGCTTCTACCAGTTTTTCCATTCGTCTGTAAAGAATTCATGTTAGTATTTTGCAGCTGTGACTTATTGAACTGATAGTTCGGTAATTTTCACATCTGTCAACACCTGCTTTCTTTGGGATTGGAATTATTATATTCTTCTTGAAGTCTGAGGGTATTTCGCCTGTCTCATACATTTTGCTCACCAGATGGTAGAGTTTTTTCAGTACTGGCTCTCCCAAGGCCGTCAGAATTTCTAATGGTATGTTGTCTACTCCCGAGGCCTTGTTTCGACTCAGGTCTTTCAGTGCTCTTTCAAACTCTTCACGCAGTATCGTGTCTCCCATTTCATCTTCATCTACATCCTCTTCCATTTCCTTAATATTGTCCTCAAGTACACTGCCCTTGTATAGACCCTCTATATACTCCTTCTACCTTTCTGCTTTCCCTTCTTTGCTTAGAACTGGGTTTCCATCTGAGCTCTTGATATTCATACAAGTGGCTCTCTTTTCTCCAAAGGTCTCTTTAATTTTCCTGTAGGCAGTATCTATCTTACCCCTAGTGAGATACGCCTCTACATCCTTACATTTGTCCTCTAGCCATCCCTGCTTAGCCATTTTGCACTTCCTGTCGATCTCATTTTTGAGACGTTTGTATTCCTTTTTGCCTGCTTTGTTTACTGCATTTTTATATTTTCTCCTTTCATCAATTAAATTCAATACTTCTTCTGTTACCCAAGGATTTCTACTAGCCCTCATCTTTTTAGCTGCTTGATCCTCTGCTGCCTTCACTACTTCATCCCTCAGAGCTACCCATTCTTCTTCTACTGTATTTCTTTCTTCCATCCCTGTCAATTGTCCCCTTATGCTCTCCCTGAAACTCTGTACAACCTCTGGTTTAGTCAGTTTATCCAGGTCCCATCTCCTTAAATTCCCACCTTTTTGCAGTTTCTTCAGTTTTAATCTACAGTTCATAACCAGTAGATTGTGGTCAGAGTCCACATCTGCCCCTGGAAATGTCTCACAATTTAAAACCTGGTTCCTAAATCTCTGTCTTACCATTATATAATCTATCTGATACCTTCTAGTATCTCCAGGATTCTTTCATGTAATCTTTTATGAATCTTGAACCAAGTGTTAGCTATGATTAAGTTATGCTCTGCTCAAAATTCTACCAGACGGCTTCCTTTTTCATTTCTTAGCCCCAATCCATGTTCACCTACTATTTTTCCTTCTCTCCCTTTTCCTACTCTCAAATATCAGTCACCCATTACTATTAAATTTTCGTCTCCCTTCACTAACTGGATAATTTCTTTTATCTCATCATACATTTCGTCAATTTCTTCATCATCTGCAGAACTAGTTGGCATATAAACGTATACCACTGTAGTAGGTGTGGGCTTTGTGTCTATCTTGGCCACAATAATGCGTTCACTATGCTGTTTGTAGTAGCTTACCTGCACTCCTATTTTTTTTATTCATTATTAAACCTACTCCTGCATTACCCCTAATTGATTTGGTATTTATAACCCTGTATTCACCTGACCAAAAGTCTTGTTCCTCCTGCCACCGAACTTCACTAATTCCCACTATATCTAACTTTAACCTATCCATATCCCTCTTTAAATTTTCTAACCTATCTGTCCGATTAAGGGATCTGACATTCCACGCTCCAATCCGTAGAACACCAGTTTTCTTTCTCCTGATAGCGACGTCCTCCTGAGTAGTCCCCGCCCGGAGATCCGAATGGGGGACTATTTTACCTCCGGAATATTTTACCCAAGAGGACGCCATCACCATTTATCCATACAGTAAAGCTGCATGCCCTCGGGAAAAATTATGGCTGTAGTTTCCCCTTGCTTTGAGCCGTTTGCAGTACCAGCACAGCAAGGCCGTTTTGGTTAGTGTTACAAGGCCAGATCAGTCAATCAGCCAGACTGTTGCCCCTACAACTACTGAAAAGGCTGCTGCCCCTCTTGAGGAGCCACACGTTTGTCTGGCCTCTCAACAGATACCCCTCCGTTGAGGTTGCACCTACGGTACGGCCATCTGTATTGCTGAGGCACGCAAGCCTCCCCACCAATGGCAAGGTCCATGGTTCATGGGTGGAAGACCCACAAGTACACACAAAGAAAAAGTAACACCACAAATATCACAGTTGTTACCAATAACACTGATTGTAACTGATAAAATAACAATGCCACATAGGATGCGGAGTGCTGGGGGTGCCGCACAGGTGGCATAGGTTCTCAAACTGGTGAAGGGGTACAGTGGGTTGTACCTATGTACAGACTAGAATAATTATGAGTAATACATTAAAATTCTGCAATTCCAGCCAGGTAATAGGTACCAGAAATAATTAATTATTTAATAGACTCCACATAGGCTATGAAGTACACTGAAACTAGCAAAATATTTCACTTTACTGGAGCAGTGTTGTCCAAGTATTGATGTAAACTTTCTATACTTCATTTTCTATATCATATATCACATTTCTGTGATACATGAATTGACAAAGTGTTAAATGCCATTTAGACAAATGACATTTCACACTCCATGTTTCGTACAAGGAAAGATGATTCTGACACAATAATTTTAAGTAGGGAGCAAGTCGCGGAACATATATTGTGAGCTAGTGTTTGTTTTCGAGTGTTCAGACACTAAATGGCATGTGTGGAATACAAAAAAAACGGCAAGGTATGACAAAAAATAGACGGCTTCACCTGCTGTGGGTGGGCCTTTTACATTTTGGTGTCGTGGCTTGGTGGTGGCTTGACCATTAAATAGCAAAAAGTAGAGTCTAAAAGTAATGACCTGCCTGTCATGGCAGAAAATGGGAAAGAAGAACTAAAATCCGAGATAACAGGACACACCAAACAGGAAATAGAAGCTAAATTAACTAACACTGCAAAACTTTGACTCACTTGCCTCACGAGTTGAAGAAAGAGATCACTAACCAATGCAGTTTAGTTTGTGAGGAAGTAAAAGATCAAATCTCAGAGGTGAATGAGCATGTAATTGTTTTAGAATAATGCAAAGAATTTGGAGAAATAGTTAATACACTTGAAACGGTGTCTAATTTCAAGGAACGATTACACGAATTTGTAAATTCTACAATACAAGAGAAAGTAGAATCATTGATACTACCACTCTTTTTAAAGAAGATACTGAAGAACATGAATGTTGGTTAAACTTTATCCCATTAAACAAGCAAATACAGTAATGCATTGCTTGCAAGAGTATTTTCCAGATGTGGGTAACCACAATATCTATTAACTGATAATTTTAAGTATTTCTTGGCTTGGGCAGGATAAGGCACATAACTATAGCCAAGTATTGTCCACAAAATAATCCTTGTGAACCTGTAATGTAGGAATTAGGACAATTGTATAAAACATACTGTTCTACGAGGCACACTACCTGGGCCCAACTAGTGCCAGAATTTCAAGCAATCCTTAATGAATTACTACATATGTCAACAGAATTAGCTTCTGTAGAAATTATGAATAAAACTTTTATAGCAGAGCCCTTGTTAAAATTGTGTACATGGTGAGTTCACCAACAATTTACAAGGAAAAATTGCAAGAGAAACTATAAGAGAATCTGATTACACAGACACACAAAAAAAGGCAGAACTTTTAATGATAAGGCTATTGTACCAAACTTTCAAATAAATAATTTGGTATTAGAAAGGGATTTTAACCATAATTCAAATTTAAGGAAGGAAATGAGCAAACTTTCTCAGCATTACAATGGATCTTTTAAAGTTCAGAATATACCGCATCTAAAAGCAGTATATCTAACAGACCCTGATACACAACAATACAGAAATGATTAAAAGATTTAAGGCTCCATGATAGTTCACAGCCTTCGGGAATTCCGTGGATTGACAACTACCAGCCATCTGAGTTTTTATTGTTTCCGTATTTCTATCTTAGTTTTTACTGGGACCATTCCTATCTTCTTTGACTATTCTCTTATCTTTTATTAATATTATACCTTCTACTACCACTTCTTCCAGAAACAGAACTGAATAAAAAAGTACGACCCCAGCACCTATATGCATAGTGTCTAATGTTTATTTGGTAACGAATGCATCAGTAGGTTTACAAAGATAGCCATGAGCCTAGTTAATAAACTTAATTACAAATTAATATATCTAAAAACAAAGATGATGTGACTTACCAAACGAAAGCGCTGGCAGGTCGATGGACACACAAACAAAACACAAACATACACACAAAATTCAAGCTTTCGCAACAAACTGTTGCCTCATCAGGAAAGAGGGAAGGAGAGGGAAAGACGAAAGGATGTGGGTTTTCAGGGAGAGGGTAAGGAGTCATTCCAATCCCGGGAGCGGAAAGGCTTACCTTAGGGGGAAAAAAGGACGGGTATGCACTCGCACACACACACATATCCATCCACACATATACAGACACAAGCAGACATATTTAAAGACAAAGAGTTTGGGCAGAGATGTCAGTCGAGGCAGAAGTGCAGAGGCAAAGATGTTGTTGAATGACAGGTGAGGAATGAGTGGCGGCAACTTGAAATTAGACATATTATGTCTGCTTGCGTCTGTATATGTGTGGATGGATGTGTGTGTGTGCGCGAGTGCATACCCGTCCTTTTTTCCCCCTAAGGTAAGTCTTTCCGCTCCCGGGATTGGAATGACTCCTTACCCTCTCCCTTAAAACCCACATCCTTTCGTCTTTCCCTCTCCTTCCCTCTTTCCTGATGAGGCAACAGTTTGTTGCGAAAGCTTGAATTTTGTGTGTATGTTTGTGTTTGTTTGTGTGTCTATCGACCTGCCAGCGCTTTCGTTCGGTAAGTCACGTCATCTTTGTTTTTAGATATATTTTTCCCACGTCGAATGTTTCCCTCTATTATATTAATTACAAATTAACATTTAAAGAAACATTTTGAAAGATGTAGGATGTTCATGTAGTACATGTTAAGCCAACAAGAACAACAATATTAGTTCTGCTATCATATGATAGTAATAGAAAGTGGAAGAGGTTATAGCTCTATGAGACTGCAGAGAAATGTTTTAACTCACAAGGTCTTTGCATAAGCTATGGGTATAGCAAGCTAAATATTCTGGAATTTAGAATAAAAAATTATTAGTTTTGAATATTTAAAAGAAACAAGAATAGAATGGTTGAGTCTGTATTTGAATTTTTTTACGAGATGTTAATCATGGGTAGTGATATCACCTCTATTGAGCATTGACCACTAAATAGATGGACCACAGAAGTTATTATTACTGATCATTGACAATGGCTTACATGAATATATTTACCTATTCCATCGCATTTCACAGGGGTTCGTTAGGATAAACGCTGAAGCTGTGACATATCCATTCTGTAGGGAATGCTGAAGAACTTCTCCCTCTTGCACTATGGTGAAGTAACTTAGCAGATGGGATCCCTGTGGAAGGGGTTGTAAGGGAATCCATCTATGGGGTATGGTCTTCTTTACTTCTTAAGTCCTAACACACCTGTCTCTATTTCCTTTCCTCTTACTTCTCCATTAGGAGTACCAAATCTATCTTCCTTCTGTCCATATGCAAAGTTTCTATTGCAAGATCTCTTCTTTTTACAGTCTGTGTAGTAGAATTTACAACATACAACAGTAGGATTGCACTGGCGGGTATTTGAAGCATGATGATGACAATAGACTAACAGAACTTTTATTTTTTTCAGTGAAGTAGGTGACACATGTTTGTCATGCCACACATTGTAGGGGAGAAGAGTTCAAGTAGGAGATGGAAGGCAAGACAAATTGATGGCATGTTTAAATACAAATAAGAAACACGATCTTACAGGTTAACCTGAGAACAAGAAGGTTTGATAACTAGTATTCAACAAGGAGTAGGTCCATGAGGAATAATGTTAAGTCCCATAGTGCTCAGAGCCATTTGAACCATGAGGAATAAATTTTAGTAACAGGAGATGAAGTGCTAACATTATCCTCGTGTATTCGCAAGAAACATCTGGAATAAAATCTTTTGTATTGTCTAAATCTAGTAATTATAAGAAAGTAAAGGATAAGCTATATGTATCAGTAAGCAGGAGCAAAATACATAAACATCAGAAGTATGTGTATGTAGTGATGTTATATGTGTTGCAAACAAGAGTAAGAAAACAAAAAAACTTAGAAGAGAGGAATTAATATTTTTGGATAGCGAGCAAACAGGTAACGTCCGCAGAGAGCAATTATGGGAGAAACTTGTTGTTCAGAGTGAGTAAATACAGTAAAATATGGCTAGTAACTGTGTTTACTGATGAAGTTAAGATGGGGCATATTCATCTTGCTGATAAACAATGGAAGATCCAGGATGGAATGTAACATAAAGCGGAGATGCTGAGTCGCAGATAGGCACAACAAAAAGACTCTCACAATTAAAGCTTTCGGCCATTAAGCCCTTCGTCAACAATAGACATACATACGCGCACACTCCCCCCCTTCCCCCCCCCCCCCCACACACACACGCTCTCACGTAAACGCAACTCACACTCACAACTGCAGTCTCAAGCAACTGAAACCACACTGCGAGCAGCAGCACCAGTGCATGAAGGGAGTGGCGACTGGGTGGGGGTAAGGAGGAGGCTGGGGTGGAGAGGGATAATATGGTGGGGGTGTTGGACAGTAAAGTGCTGCAGGCTAGACAGAGAGCAGAAGAGAGGTGGAGGGGGGGGGTGAAGAAATGGAAATGGAGAGAAATAAAAAGACTAGGTGCGGTGGTGGAATGACAGCTGTGTAGTGCTGGAATGGGAGCAGGAAAGGGGCTGGATGGGTGAGGACAGTGACTAACGAAGGTTGAGGCCAGGGGGGTTACAGGACTGTAGGATGTATTGCAGGGAAAGTTCCCACCTGGGCAACTCAGAAAAGCTGGTGTTGGTGGGAAGGATCCATATGGCACAGGCTGTAAAGCTGCCATTGAAGTGAAAGATATGTTTGGCAGCATGTCCAGCAACAGGGTGGTCCTCTTGTTTCTTGGCCAGTTTGTCGGTGGCCATTCATGCAGACAGACAGCTTGTTGGTTGGCCTGCCCACATAGGATGCAGCACAGACCACAGTGGTTGCAGCTTAGCTTGTAGTCCACATGACGGGTTTCACAGGTAGACCTGCCTTTGATGGGATAGGCGATGCAAACCCATAACACACACTGAAGCTCTTGCCCTGGAGTAACTTGAGCAACATGCACAATGCCACTTCAAAAAGCTCTCCATCCTGCTAAGTTCCTACTCCCACCTCAAAGTACCACTATCCACCACCTCTACAACAACCTCCAAACCTCCCCCACATTTCTTCATTGCTGACAAATCCTGTCGCGCAAACCTACTACACTTAACCCACCCTCCAAAACTCCCTCCAACCACCACACAGAAGCCTGAACCTAAACAGACCCGCAACACAGTCATGAATCTTTCCTCCAGAAGCCTTAGCCCCACAGAAATATCAGTCCTTTCCAAAGGCCTCACCTTTTGTCCCACTCCCAAATTGAGTCATGCAGGACTTGTTACAAGAACTTCTCTCCTTCTCCCGGTCCCTACGGTGAAACACTTTTTTGCCATCAACCGTACCAGTCAGACTCAACCAATATTGAACCTTGCCTAACTCAGTTCACTCCTCCATCCAACCGTGATCCACGCCCACTGCCCCCAAACCATTGCTTTGACTTTCCAGGATTTCTTAACCTCAAACCTTGCCTCACCGTCATTCCCCAAATCCGTCAACATGCAAACTAACCTTACACTCGCAGAAAGAACTGCAGTCCACCATCTAAAAAGTTATCCCGACTTCAGAATCCTACCTGCGGACAAAGGCTCCACCGCTGTTGTTTTGAACTGCAAGGATTACTAGTAGAAGGACTCTGTCAGCTGTCAGATACTTCCACCTACAAACGTTGCCACAGTGACCCCATTCCAGTAATCCAGCAGGATCTCCAGTCACTACTCAAATCCTTAGGCCCATCCCAGAACCTCTCCCCAGAGTCCATCTCCCTACTTGCACCTACCACTCCCCACACTCCCACTCCCAAAGTCCATAAACCCAATGACCCAGGACAACCCATTGTGACCGATTACTGTGCCCCCACTGAGAGAATCTCTGCTCTCATAGACCATCACCCCGAACCTACCCCCCTATATAAAAGATACCAACCATTTCCTCCACCGACTCTCCACAGTTCCTGCCCCTTTACCACCTCACTGCACACTAACATTCCTAATGCCCATGGCATTACTGCTATTCTGTACTACCTTTCCCAACGTCCTTTCCTAATTGCCATGACAAACTATATTCTCACCCACAATTACATCTCCTTTGAAGACATTACCTACAAAAAATCCATGGTATGGCTTTGGGCACCCATAAGGCACCATCCTATGCCAATCTATTCATGGGCTATCTAGAGGAATCTTTCCAAAAAACTCAGAATTATAAACCCCTCACCTAGTTCAGATTCATTGATGACACCTTTGCTATCTGGACCGAAGGTGAGGACACCCTGTCCACATTATCCCAGAATCTCAACAACTTCTCCCCCATTTACTTTACCTGGTCCTACCAACCCAACAAGCCACCTTCCTAGATGTTGACCTCCACCTCAAAAATGGCCACCGTCAGTACCTCCGTCCGTATCAAACCTACTAACCACCAGCAATACCTCCACTTCGACAGCTGCCACCCATTATATACCAAGAAGTCCCTTCCGTACAGCCTCAGCCACCTGTGATCTGCAGTGATGAGCAGCCCCTCTCAAAATATACCGAAGGTCTCACTGAAGCCTTCACTGACTGTAATTTCCCCCCAACCTTGTACAAAAACAAATCTTTTCAGCCTCTCACCACCTCCCAAAGTTCTACCGTCCAGCCACAGAGGAGCATTCCTCTTGTAACTCGGTACCACCCAGGACTGGAGCAACTGAATTATATTCTCTGCCAGGGTTTCGATTACCTTTTGTTGTGCCCTGAAATGAGAAATGTCCTGCCCACTATCTTTCCCACACCCTCCCACAGTGGTATTCCACCGTCCACCGAACCTACACAATACACTCGTCCATCCTTACACAACCCCTGCTCCCAACCTCTTACCTCATGCCCCTGTAATAGACCTAGATGCAAGGACTGTCCCCAACATCCTCCCACCACCACCACCACCTACTCCAGCCCGGTACCTAACATTACCTATCCCATCAAAGGCAGGGCTACCTGTGAAACCCTTTGTGTCGTCTACAAGCTAAGCTGAAACCACTGTGCTGCATCCTATGTGGGCAGGACAACCAACAAGCTGTCTGTCCGCACGAATGGCCACCGACAAACTGGCCAAGAAACAAGAGGACCACCCTGTTGCTGGACATACTGCCAAACATATCTTTCACTTCAATGGCAGCTTCACAGACTGTGCCATATGGATCCTTCCCACCAACACCAGCTTTTCTGAATTGCCCAGGTGGGAACTTTCCCTGCAATACATCCTACAGTCCCGTAACCCTCCTGGCCTCAACTATTGTTAGTCACTGTCCTCACTCATCCAGTCCCTTCCCTGTTCCCATTCCAGCACTACACAGTTGTCATTTCACCACCACTCTCATTCTTTTTATTTCTCTTCTATTCCACTACTTCCCCCCCCCCCCCCCTGCCCTCCGACTAGCCTGCAGCACTTCACTGTCTACCATCCCCACCCTACTATCCCTCCCCCTCCCCGCCCCAACCTCCTCCTTGCCCCCGCCCAGTTGGCACTCCCATCATGCACTGGTGCTGCTACTCGTAGTGTGGTTTCAGTTGCCTGAGACTGCAATTGTGTGTGTGTGTGTGTGTGTATTGTTGACGAACAACTAGTTGATAAAGTGTATGAGATGGAAAGAGTAGGTGGATCTGTAGGAGGAATGGCCTATACCTTGGTTGGGTGAATCCATTGAGGAAATGTCCTGTATCATTTTTTTTTTTTTTTTTTTTTTTTTTTTTTTTAAGGGAAATAAGGGTACACCCACATCTATAATGGAATAGAGGTTTGATACAGTGACTGCCCTTAGGAGGAGTGTCAGTGCAGAGAATACAGAATTGTGAAGCTGTATAATGATTGGTGGTCACAATATGGAAGTTTTCTCCAAACTAGTTCTATAATCTGATAGACTTAACTTCTTTTGCTCCAATAAAAGCTGCAGAGCATGAAGAAGTCGAGCCTTTCCTGGGCTGCTCACAAGATTTCAGAGGCACTGATTAGCAGGAACTATACTTCGAGAGAGTCAACTACAGCAACTGGATTGAAAGAAAAAGGTAAATACATCAGATGTTACATTGGAAGACAGATCTCATGAGGTGTTCTGACCCACCTTCAACTATAAAGTGTGAGCCAGCAGCTACATAAAACCCTAAACTAACAAGGAAAACACTTCAACGACTGCACCGTAGAGTGCACAACACACTTCAAGCTGTAAACTTTCTGAAGAAATGAATATGTTTGAGTTATGCAAATAACATTTGTGTAAGCAATTTTTTCTTTTCTTTTTTTCAGAGTAAAGTGTGGGCTTCATAGCACATGGCTTCACAGATTTGGTGGGGATCTCTTGTGCTGTTTAGCATACAACAGACAACTGGGGCCAATGTGCATTTTATTGTGCACTGTATTGTGTTTACATATTTGTGCAAAGTATGTCCAACAATGTCTGTGAACAGAAATTTGTAGCTGATTATAGCAAAAAGAACTTGCTTGGTACTCTTCTTCTAAAGATTATTTGAACAAAAGCTTCAGGTGTGATGCTTTGGGTGCCAAGGTTGGCTTGCTTTAGTGGGAACTAAAATTATTTTGTCTCCAGTCATATTACTGAAAATAACAGGGGAACCTCAAAGCATGAAAACAGAGAAGAAGCAGTCAACAAATTTGTGGAAATTTCATGTGAAAACTTTGAACAAAATTTTGGTGATTCAATAATAAAATTGAGGAGCCAGCCAATGACTGAAAAGGAGGCCACACATGGAACTCGTAAACAAACTGTAACTGAAATGAAGGATACAGGGATCCAGAAACTACAAATTTGGAAAATAAAGCCTCTACTGCTGTGGATTCTCGGGTCAATGACTTTCCGTCTTTGTCGAGTCGGAGAAAATTTCCTGAATGAAGTTCCCCCCCGGGCCACCTGCCCCAGGTACTTCTTTCCTTTGACAACCTAAATGTTCACTGTTGAGCCATAATACACTCAGTAAGTCTCATTCTTTTATTTGTGATATGACAGTGTTCACAGTGTATATATATTGCCATTCAGTGTAGCACCTCTTGCTACATTACATACACCACAAACTTGCCAACTTAAACAACACTAATGAAAAATACTCAAGGAACAACTGTTTCCTTTGTTCAATTATACTACATACAAAACTGTAACAGTAGCTGTCCTTTATTTTTAGTCGATCAGATTTTTCATCTGACATGGATAAAAAGATCTGTGGTTGTGCTGTTTCTGTGAATCAGAGCATACTGTTTCCACCAACTTCCTGGGATGATGACTTGAAGACCCCATGCTGGACCAAGTAGAAGTTTCACATCGCAAGGCTGAGATGTTCTTGTTGTTTCTGTCACCCAAGCTCGTACAGTCATCCATACAATGTATAACATGTTTACGATAATTGTTAGTTTATTTTTCAAAGAATTAGTTTGGATATCCTCAACAACTATGTTCACCACACAAACAAACCTTGCATTTGGTCCAAATAAAAGAGTACTCGTGGACTGCCACAACTTATTTCCCATAAGGAACTGCAAAACAGTGAATAATAATAGTTTATTGTAAGAAAACAAAAGGAAAAATTTTGCTGATCAGTAATTTGCATTCTTCTTCATTTTGTCCAAGTCAGTGACAGTTCAGGGCAGCATACAGGTAAGTGATCTGACCATATGGTGGAGACAGATGCGTTGTCTGTGTATGCTAGTGAGCCAGTCTGTGCCATGATACACGAGCCTCCTACAGCTTGCCGTGATGTCCCGGTACAGCAGAGCTTGGCGCACCAGCCCGGGTCGAGCAGGTCCTGGCAAACAGGGTTGGGCTGAGCCCGCTGTCGTATAGGCCACCAACATCGGCTGGAGACTGATGATCTATTCAAATCAGTACGCCACCACATGCACAGTCACATTGTAGCCGATCGTCTCTCCCGAACATACAGACTTTGGACAACAATCGGTGAAATTCTGATCAATTTGTTCCCTTTGGTCAAACTGACCGACATTCTCGCACATGAAATATGGAACTTGAGAAACTTATAAGTTTAGTCCAACAAGTCCAAGAGTGAGTTTGTAGCATCCTGATGATGAAAATATCATAATCGGGCTATAGTTCAGAATCTATGGACTGAAACTGAAGGTGTATTCGAAACCTCAAATAGGCAAAATCCTTATTGGAAAATTTAGTAATAGATTATAACCTCAAAAATAATTTGTTCAAGTGAAAAGGGTGGAGTATCTTATAGCTAGTTTAGTGGATCTTTTTTGTGGTAGATTGTCATTAGTTGTCCACAAATCATTAGTACTCCTTGCTGACGTTTTATGCAAGTATGGTAGTGATTCTGTTAATATGAAATGATTTGCAAATGTGGCATACGATTTGTACTTCCACTTTTAAGTGCTTTAGGTTTTCTGAGTATCTTATACTACACTTTATGCTTGTCTTCCACCCGTGTGCTAAATGACAGTCGTTGAAGGTTAGTTGTCGTCTGCACAACTTTAAATAAACGCAGCGAAACAGAATGTTTATGACTTGCCTTCAAGTTCGCCACCAATTATCTCGAGTTTGTAACAGAACGTTTCTCCCGTCAGCTCATATATTTGTAAAATTTATCTGGTTATTCCGATAATTGAGGACAGTCTGTATAGTACTAGCCACGTTCTTTACGAGACAGGAAAGCTTATTCACATGCATTCGGCGTCTCTTTAATAGCAGAAGCTGCTATGTGGGACTCGTAACCACCCACAGATGTATCGTGGTATCCACCCTACCCTAAGAGATTAAAATCTAATCTACTTCATACATGGAATAGATTCTAACTTGACCTAACCCCCTTGGCGCGGCCAAAAACTGAGGAAGGAGATCGGATGCACTCTGACTACTCTGACCTCTGGCGACGCGGTCTGACGACCGTTTTCGGTGCCACTGTTAATTACGGATGCCGGCACGTCCGAGGTGGGCCAGCACTGGTTGGCGGCGTTCGATGCACGCTTCTGGTTTTGTAAGATCAGTTCAGATCACGCACCGCAATGCCAGTATCGGCTGTTGAGTAAAAATGTTTCGCGATCGCTGCCATAGACCAACAACATGACAAATGCTTAGGGTTAAAGAATTTTTCAAGTTCTATGACTGAACATTCAGAACGTCGTGGTGGTACATGGCACTCCGGAGGAATGATGCGTATCCCTACATCTTCTTACCGACGAATCATATTCGCAACAAAAGTTATTTATAGAATATAAAATAACATGACGAGTATAAATGTACATATATTGTCAGTTGATTGTGTTTTGCAGGTGCTGAACTATATCGAGAAATGGGACGGCTTTCACAGAGGCTTCACGAAAGAAAGCGACAATGAGTGTTCCATGTATCGCCATCCTGGCTTGTTGATGCGCACTGCGCAGACGGGTAAAACTCGTTTCATAAATTTCATTATTCCCGTAAACGTGACGTCATTTTTAAGTCACACACAATATCGACGACAACATGATCAGCTATCGACTTAGGTTAGCATTCGATATCGGTCTCTCACAAAATTTCCTTCGCGCGTACCGGATATTTACAAAAACTTGTCATTCTTATAATGAATTACTATAATAATTGTTGTAATAAAATGTCACTTAATGATTTATCGATGTTAATGCGTTCATGTAAGGGAGCTCTCTTAGATATGAGTTGTTATCGTCAATAACTTACAAATTAAGAATGAAACACACTTATAATTAGCAGCATGTCGTTTCATAACGGAACATTGAAAATTTATCACAAACACATCAGCATTATCATTACATGCCACTTAATACCACACCAACGGTACAAACCTTCAAGATGGAATACGATAACCAATACCGGAGTTAAACGTCGCATGAATAACATCGTGGTTGCTGGAGTCGGAAGTTGTTGGTTCGCATACAGTTACATGTGACTTTTTTCATGTTGGCGTTGTTAATACGTTCTGTTAATGTCGTATGAATATAATACGAGTATGTTCTGCAATATTGGATGTTATTTACATTCTGTCTGTTCTGAGATCGAAGGATGAAATAAATACTTAGCGATTTCCGAATGTGTGGTTAGGCAGGAACCTACGAGGACAGCTTAAATTGCTGAGACTGAAACGAGCTACAATAAAACTCATGTTCTTCCTTCTCATAAATATTTTGCCCTTTGTTACCGAATATGTGCCGCCTTTCGAGTGTGATTAGGCAGGAATCTAAGAGGACAGTTTAAATTGCCGCGAGTGAAAAGTGGAGCATTAACATTCATACTCTTCCCTATCACAAATATTTTGCTGTTTGTTTACGAATGAGTAGCGTTTCCCGAGGGTGTGGTTAAACAGGTACCTAAGAATACAGCCTTAATTGTTGCGACTGAAACGAGCAGCGATAAAATTCATATCCTGCTTTTTCACTAATATTTGGCTCTTTATTGTCGAATATGTGGCAATTACCGAGTTTGTGGTTAGGCTGGAACCTAAAGCCCGGTCCACACGCAACGATCTGTCTGCGCAGATATCGGCGCAGATGTCTGTACATGCAAAAGATCGCTGCAAATGTGGTGTGTTCACACGACACAAACCCCAATCTACTACTCGCCCGCCATCTGTCGGTGTAGAAAAGAAATATCAGTTGCAAGCGACTACGCTCCCCGTAAACGTCAAAAATTTAATTCAGTTATTTTGAATTATAGAAATGGAGGAAGTTCTGTTGTGGTCTGTGTTCGCAACTTGTGTTGGAAAAAACATTCAGACCAACCGCAGGAAACAGAGAAAGCGGTCAAAATGGTGTAGACAGTGGCTGATAAAGCGAAAGCAGTTTTCTCACGTAAATTTACTGCGAGAGTTGCTGGGCGAACCTAACGACTGGCGAAATTATTTGCGGATGGATGTCGACACTTATAATTATCTCTTAAAGCATGTAACCCCTCATATTATGAGAAAAAGTACTTGTATGAGAAGGACAATTTCTCCTCACGAACGGCTTGCCAAGCAGATCAAAATACCATAACGATGGCTGGTATACTTGATCTACTCCTACAACAGATCTTCTAGATTTCTGAACTTTGGATAACTCTTTTCGGTAAACAGTTCGCAACGAATTTTTTTTAAATATATATTACTGTTTCTCTGTTTGCCGAGGCGTCAACTGCCCGCAATTTTTCAATTAGAACATTGTATGCTGCTGTCTTTTTGTCTCGGGCACTATATTCTTTACTTTTAATCTTCCACAAACATGGGCGGTTTCTATATATTTCAATGAATTCACTTACAAGCTCTCGAGAACACTGAAGAGTATCAGCCATTTTAATGCCCTGTGCGCACAAATACAAACACTAGACTGAGCAAACAGCTGTTTCGCGCCAGATTTGCGGCGATCTCCTGTCCACACGCTCCAACTTGTCTGCGCAGATGTGGTTTGAACCCACAGATTTGAGAGGTTTCGCTCAAACCTCCAACTCCAACTTCCAGATTTGCACACACCTCAGGTTGGTGCAAATCTTCTGTCCACACGCAACGATCTGTCTGCTCAGATGTGATGTGCGCAGACATTTGCGCAGACAGATCGTTGCGTGTGGACGGGCCTTAAGAGTACAGATTTAAATGCTGCGACTAAAATGAGCTGCAATGAAATTTGTATTTCTTCTTCTCGCAAATATTTCTCTCTTTAGTTCCGAATATGTAGCAACTTAGGAGTGTATGGTTAAGCAGGAATCTAAGAGGAGATCTTAAATTGCTGCGAGTGAATCGAGAAACAATGAATGAATGATATTGATATTCTTCCTTGTCACAAAATCGATAGCTGACCATGTGGCCGTCGATATTACGCGTGACGTCAATATACATCACGTTCGCGGGCATTGTTGTGTGGAAAGAGCGTTACCCTGCGCAGGCTTTCAAAGAACCATTATATTACCAACAGACGCATGTTGTAACAGACGGAGAATGGACTAGATTAGTATGACTCTTCCATACTGAACGACTGAATTTTGTAGCTTAATGTAGTTCATGTAACGATGAAAACAATGGACGACTTGTTGACTCTTAGTAGTAATGAAAGTTATTTATAATAAATAGCAAATATAGAAAGTATGGATTTTTAAGTAATTACGCCAGATTTGGAGAATCAGTCTGGGAGAATAACGATCACACAAATGTAAATAAGATAACAGCACACTCGAAGAAATAGTTACACCGCAACGTCTACTTTCGACGAGCTGAACACCAGGTAATTACGCAGACTAGAGTAAAACGCTCGTATAGTGTCTTGGGGCCTAATTACACAAGAACAAGTTACTTATGCTTTACTTAATTTCACGAAGTTTATCATGTTCACACCACAGTTTCTGGGAGTATCGATGTAAACACGGAATCGATTCATCTCACGTCTAAAAGAGAGAAACGTAGTGAAGAAAATTTAGCCGTGTTTGTACGAAAACTGCGCTAAAATTCATTCATAGTGTTTCTGGATGGAAGGGAAGACAAGGAGCTTCCAGTTACGAAGTTTCTGTATCGATGGCCTCGTGAATTAATATAGGCGGCCGTGGTTTATGCCAGTCTTTGAGTCAGTAATAACCTCTGCTTGATCAGCTGACTTGGGGGCGTGATTTTAAGTGTAGTACGGTTTGCGTGAACAGCTTGTGTAAAATGGCATTACATTCAGCCTACAAAGGAAAACTCGTCTCAGTCATTGGAGATGAGGTACGTTTTCTGACCTGGCTGGATGTCACACTTATTTTTTTACATGTGTTGTTGATATTGTTTTTCGTTTTCAGGACACTTGCGTTGGCTTTCTTCTCGGAGGAGTTGGAGAAGTAAATAAAAGCAGACATCCTAACTTCATGGTGGTAGACAAAAGTACGTAAATTCTTCAAATAAATGCTAATAATATCCCATAGTTTATTAAATGAGAGTTCGTATTCCATTGCATTCGCAGAGTAATACCGTGCTGTCAGTGTCGTAAGAAGATCCATGTCCACTATTGTATGTGATTAGATCACGCTACCGGGCAAAAGATACAACTGCATTTTTCGTCATAATGTATTACTCTAGCAACAATATAAACAATTCCTTCTACAACATTCAAATGGAGCGTGTAAGAAATACAGCGACTCTCCCCTTCGTATCCACTGTGCTATTTTACAGACCAAAATGCATGGTATTTAAACTAGTGAGATAGATTGTTATCTTTACATTATTCACCCCTATTTCTAACGAAGAAAATATTCAATTTTGCACCATTTGCGGTTATTGAAAACGCATCATCCATTTTTTGTGATGCTAAGTTATGTAGATGTTACGTAGTTGCAATTTTCCTCTTTGTATTTTGGCTAGAGGAGTATGTTACAAGATACTACCCTTTGTTAGTTTCTGTAAACTTTTATCATTTTCTTCCAGCATTCTTCAACCTTGATACGCCTACCTAAAAGCAGGAGTAACAAATTGTCACCATGTTACTTTTCCAATTAAATCAATACATTTTACTGAAAACTTCAAAAACCTATATTATTTGTTAAATGAAAGATGAATATTTCTACAACACATTATTGTCTACAGTGAAATGTGCAGCATTTGTGAGGAAACACAAAAAATAAGTGTATTCAAATGCTAGGCAGAGACGGGGGGACGACTGCTACACTCAGACAATTTCACACAGTTAATTTCACATGTGTAATCATTATTGCTCTTTGACATGCTCTGATGGCCTGACGGATGTGCAGCTGCCCAGAAACAGCGAAGCGGCAGAAACATTTATTATATGAAAGACATAGCAAAACATGTATTACAAAACAAATTAGCACATCTCATTCAAGGTGAATCATTTATGGCTCTTCAGTACTGTATTAGATGTTAGTATCTTCTTCAGCTCTTTCTTAAATAAACCATAAGTATTTATTTTTGTATTTTCGCGGGCAGTTCATTGAAGATTATTTTTGGTTAATACACTTTTCTGATACAGAATCTTTGTAGGCACTTCTGTATGAAAATCATGTGTACTTCTGGTTTCATAATTGTTTAATACTGTGAATTATTTATTTGATTTCATATATATGTAATCCGAAGAATATAATAATTCCATTCCCAAACAAAGCAGTTGTTGACAGATTTGAAAATTACCGAACTATCAGTTCAATAAGTCACAGCTGCAAAATACTATTGTGAAGTCTTTACAGACGAATGGAAAAACTGGTAGAAGCCAACCTCGGGGAAGATCAGTTTGGATTCCGTATAAATGTTGGAACACGTGAGGCAATACTGACCTTACGACTTATCTTAGAAGAATGATTAAAGAAAGGCAAATCTACATTTGTAGACTTAGAGAAAGCATTTGACAATGTTGACTGGAATACTCTCTTTCAAATTCTGAAGGTGGCAGGGGTAAAATACAGGGAGCGAAAGGCTATTTTCAATTTGTACAGAAACCAGATGGCAGTTATAAGAGTCGAGGGACATGAAAGGGAAGCAGTGGTTGGGAAGGGAGTAAGACAGGGTTGTAGCCTCTCCCCGATGTTATTCAATCTGTATATTGAGCAAGCAGAGAAGGAAACAAAAGAAAAGTTTGGAGTAGGTATTAAAATCCATGGAGAAGAAATAAAAACTTTGAGGTTCGCCAATGACATTGTAATTCTGTCAGAAACAGCAAAGGACTTGGAAGAGCAGTTGATCGGAATGTACAGTATCTTGAAAGGAGGGTATAAGGTGAACATCAACAAGAGCAAAACGAGAATAATAGAATGTAATCGAATTAAGTTAGGTGATGCTGAGGGAATTAGATTAGGAAATGAGTCACTTAAAGTAGTAAAGAAGTTTTGCTATTTGGGGAGCAAAATAACTGATGATGGTCGAAGTAGAGAGGATATAAAATGTAGACTGGCAATGGCAAGGAAAGCGTTTCTGAAGAAGAGAAATTTGTTAACATTGAGTGTAGATTAAAGTGTCAGGAAGTCGTTTCTGAAATTATTTGTATGGAGTGTAGCCATGTATGGAAGTGAAACATGGACAGTAAATAGTTTGGACAAGAAGAGAATAGTAGCTTTTGAAATGTGGTGCTACAGAAGAATGCTGAAGATTAGATGTGTAGATCACATAACTAATGAGAAGGTATTGAATAGGATTGGGGAGAAGAGAAGTTTGTGGCACAACTTGACTAGAAGAAGGGATCGGTTGGTAGGACATGTTCTGAGGCATCAAGGGATCACCAATTTAGTATTGGAGGGCAGCGTGGAGGGTAAAAATTGTAGAGGGAGACCAAGAGATGAATACACTAAACAGATTCAGAAGGACGTAGGTTGCGGCAGTTACTGGGAGATGAAGCAGCTTGCACAGGATAGAGTAGCATGGAGAGCTGCATCAAACCTGTCTCAGGACTGACCACAACAACAACAACAACAGCATATGTAATCCTTTAAGAGTCAACTTTCATTTCCTCAGAACAGGATGTTTTAGTCTTATCTACCAGGAAAGTTGTGGAGCTAAAATTGAAGATATGTTTTTAGAAATACTTAGGTGGAAACTAAAATTCCGCCACAGAATCTTAATACAAGGTGTTCAAAAATTCAATACCCAAACTTATAGATACAATGGAGGCATCAAGACATATATTTAATTTATCAACCAGGTGCCACAAACGCATATTGAGTACCGAGTGTCCGGGAGATTGTAGACTGTGACTGAGAATAAAACAATGTTAAATGTGTTCTAGTTCTTTATTATTCTGATCAGTCTTACAGTAAATGCTTGAAATGAATGCCATTAACTTAAGTGCGCAGCCAATATCGATGCAGCAGGACGTCCCGTGTTTGATGGGAAGTATGTTAGGGTCGACCGAAGCTTCCGACCCCATGCGTCGGCTTTGACCTGTGACATAAGGGTGTTGTCGTGTGTGACATCATGATGGCGCGGAGTTTGGTTTGTGAGTGTGGCGTGTTTGTAGATTTCGTCGTGTTGTGGTTTGTTGTGTTCTCTGGTGGTATGTTCAGGGTTTTCGTTTGTGTGGTGTAATGGGCTCAGTTTGATTTTGCTCATTATCCAGAATTGTTCGAGTGTCGGTTGTGTTTTGTAGTGGAATTCGTTTCAGTGTGTTAATGATTTTGTGTGAAGGTTAATTTAGTGTTGTTCGCTGTACATCATGTGGTAATTTTAGTAAAATTAATTGGTGGTTGTTTTTGTTCAGGAATGGATATGACTGATAAAATTAACAGTGCCCAGGTCAAGGGAAGTCTTCGATCCCAATGTGTGGCTGTGTATGTTATATTGGTATAGGGAGATGTTTTTGAGCTGTATAGGCCAAGGGAAGTGTTTGACCTTAATTTATGGGATCGGGAGCTGCTGTTGGGCTATATAGGTCAAGGGAAGTGTCAGATTCCAGATGATGTGTTTAGTGGTATTTGGGGAGTTTTGTGATGTCGGTTTTTTTCGTCGTTTTGTGTGGTTTTGTATGGAGGTGGGTGTCTAAATTTGTTTATATTTAGTTTGCCCCCACCCAAAAACACCCCGTTTCCCACGCTTGTCCCGTTAGTGTCATTACACTTTTTGTGGAAAGTGTGTGTGTTTGTTTCTCGATGTATTTTCGTCCTCGTAATGTGTACGTACAGACTTTATATGCGCCATATTGGAATCGTGGTTTATGGTAGTTTCAGCCATATTTGTGATGTCATGGGTCAAAGCAGACGGGCGGGATCGGACGCTTCCTTATTTCCATATGTTACATGTTTTTTACACGTGGGGCCACTTTGAGAGTTCTTGCAAGTAACGCCTGTGGGCCCACAGGGGAATAGGGTGAGGTCAGGGATCTAGCATATCGATGTACTGGTCCTCCCTAGCCGGTAAGTGGGGTCAGTGCTGCATTTACTGTTTCTGCAAAGTGTGCCTGATCGTCGTGCTGGAACCACATCCTCTCACTGACACACCAGGGATACCTCCTCCAGTAACATCAGCAATTGCTCTTGCTAGAACATTCTCTATTGGCCACCAGTCAAGAAGACAACATGTAGGACCCAACCAAGAAGTCACCCACAATACTGGTGTCTCCGATGACCTCACATAACTTACGTGGCTTTTTACCTACCCACACCTGCATGCATGTAAATTGACTTTCATCCGTAGAAAACTGAAGGTGTTTGCTGGCTTGATGCAGGACTTTGTACACTAACTTGTAGCCTGTTGCAGAAATCTGTATACAGACTCGAGCTGAGGGGGGGGGGGGGGGGCGGGGTTTAATGCAACACACCCTATACTAACCCGAGCTGAACACCGAAGTTGGCAGCAATAGCACGTATTCATGCCTTGAGCCTGTCCTCAACACACAATAATGTGTGTTCCTCAAACATTGGCGTACGCACTGTCCTTTACGTGCCTGCATTTGACCTGCATATCACCAATATGCCAATATTGCTCAGTTGATTGTCGATGTCTGTAAAGGTGTGATAATGTGAACATGTTCATGTGGAGAAACTTTTGTGGTTAATTTGCCAAGCTCTTTGACTGTCGCCTTCAGCTGCACTGTTAAACAAAGTTCGTCTTGTAGTGTTCTTCACATACAGTGTTCAGTGTTACATACTGCAACTGGCAAGCATGTGCTACAGCATTATATGCCATTTACGGACTCACTTTGAATGTCGTGATGCCACAACACTATATAACTCAAATCGACTTCGGTGTTCGATATTTAAAGAAGGTACTTTCGTGAGTCACTGTTTACCTGCGTGTTGAACTCACTCCATGCGCACTTCTGACACCTGCTTGTTTAACAAAATATATTTGTTGTTGGTGCTGCCTAATATTTCGGTTTGTGCATTGAACTGTTAAACGCCCTGTATAATGCCTTCGGTTGAAAAGTCTTTACTTGTCACTTTTCTCTTCCTTTTCTGTAGTCACTTTTGTAAGATTTACTGTGTAGTAAAAAGTATTTGTAACATGTTACTTAATGTGGTGTTTGTTGTCCACAGACACCAGCGTTGGTGAAATAGAGGAATGCTTCAAGAGATTTGTGAGGAGAGATGATATTGACATCATACTGATTAACCAGAATGTAAGTACTGCCATTTATTTCAGCTGGGTTTGGTACAATTGTAGGGGCTTAAGACAAAATAGGTCTTTATTCTTTATTGACCATGTTAAGTATAACTTACAACTCTCACCAAATTTTTTCCTCTCTCTCTCTCTCTCTCTCTCTCTCTCTCTCTCTCTCTCTCTCTCGTGTGTGTGTGTGTGTGTGTGTGTGTGTGTGTGTGTGTGTGTGTGTGTGTGTGTGTGTGTGTGTGTTATACTTTAGAACAGGGATTCCCAAAGTGGTCGATATCAACCCCTTGGGGTCGATATCGATTTCCTAGGGTTTGACATAAACGAAAACTGATTTTGGGGGTCGACGAGGTCTAAAAATCGACCGCTATTAAATTAACACAATATTTAAAACTGTCTGCTAACTTAAAGAATTACTAATTCTCACTCTGTCTTCTTCTATTGACCTAAGTCAGAATGAAAAATAACACTCTGTAGCAGCTGCTTTAAGTTAGCGGACCATTATGAATAAGGGGGTTGATCTTAAAAGTAGGTAATTAGGCCATGGGGGTCTGAGGTAACAGTTCATTTTGGAAAAGGGGTCACTTGTCCAAAATAGTTTGGGGATCCCTACTTTAGAAGAACGCCTATTGAACCAAATGGGTAGCAGTTGTTCTGTTACGTTTGTCTTTGATTCGGTGTCTCCTCTATATAGTGAGCAGCAGCCTGGGAAATATGGAAGCATCCGATCCCGCCAGTCTGCTTTGACCCATGACGTCACAAATATGGCGGAAACGACCATAAACCATGATTCCAATATGGCGCATATAAAGCCGTTACGTACACATTGAAGACGAAAATACATCCGTGAAATCTTCTCGGGTGATCAGCCGAGTAAAGGCGTCGTCTTCTCGCAACGTTTCGAAGGGTTTCGTACCCATCATCTTCAAGCGAAGTGTCGAGATGCTGTGTTGCGCGGTCCTATAAAGGCTCCTGGACCAGTGACTGATTCCGGGCGCCGACCAATCAGGTACCTGCGGAATCGGCCGCCGCGCCAGTGGTGGGGGGGTTCGCGGCGCGGACCGGGCGTCGAGTCCCTGCCGGATCCTAATACGTCTGTGGCCGCTACCGTCTTCGTGCCAGAGCGTTCTCTTCTAATTTTAGTTATTGCGGGATTCCACGCTGTACTGAGTTGGAAACCAGTGTCTCGATTGATCAGGTTGCTGTTCAACCGAATTTCTACAGCCTCTTTGAAAACTGAATCCCAAAATCCTTTAGCGTCACACAGCTTCTTCGTACCCTCAAAGAGGAAGGTGTGTCCTTCGTTAAGGCTATGTTCCGCTACCGCCGATTTTTCTGTCTGACCAAGGCGTACATTTCTAATGTGTTCCGAGCGCCTCTGCGTGATGCAGCGCTGCGTTTGTCCGATGTATTTCGTACCACATTCACATTCAATACTGTATACGCCCGGAGTCTGCAGTCCTAGGTGGTCTTTGACTGAGCCAAGTATGTCCTTAATTTTACTTGGGGCATGAAAAATTGTCTTGATGTTGTGTTTCTCCAGAATGCAGGCAATCTTGGCTGTTGGCGGTCCCGCGTATGGTAGAAATGCCAGGCATCTGGTCTCATCTTCTTCTTCTGGTGTGTCTACCTTCCTGCTCTTGTGTAGGGCGTGCGAGATTTGCGTCTCATTATAACCGTTGCTGCGGAAGGTCTTCCTTAGGTGTTGTAACTCTGCAGGTTGGCTGTCATCATCACAGATAGACTTGGCCCTGTGCACAAGTGTGTTAAGCACTGAGTTGCGTTGTGCTGGGTGGTGGCAACTCTGTGCATGAAGGTATAAATCCGTATGTGTCTTCTTCCTATACACAGCGTGACCCAAGGTGCCATCAGGGTGCCTCTTGATTAGAATGTCAAGGAAGGGCAAGCTTCCGTTTTCTTCCACCTCCATGGTGAATTGTATGTTGCTGTGTATGCTGTTGAGATGTCGCAGGAAGTCTTGCAGGTTCTCTCTGCCATGTGGCCACACGACAAAAGTGTCATCCACATATCTGTAAAAGGCTTTAGGTTTCAATGGGGCGGTGTCCAGGGCTATGTCTTCAAAGTGCTCCATGTAAAGATTAACTTCTTAAAACTAAAGGTTCATCACTTGAAAGATAACTTCCTCCATACGACTTGTTAGACTGATGAATAATATTGAATGTCTTCCAAGCGACAACATCTCTCGTAGCAAATGAATCCAAAGAACTCCTTTTAGCATCAGAAGTACGTACAAAAGCAATAGTAATCCATCCATTACCAGTTCCTTGCACAGACATGGCCAAAGAAAATCTGGCAATAAATCCCATCCATCTGTGTGCTCCTTGAAACATAGAAGCCTCGGCGGTTGGCTGTGGTGATAAAGTTATACTTTTACATACTTTAAAGACAGAAGGCCCATGACCTTGAGACAGCGCCAGTGCTAAGGCAAGGCAGAGAAGTGACGTCACACAGTGGTGACGCAATGCATTGCGTTACGAACAAAAAAAACTGTTTCATACTCTATGGCCTCCGGTCAATGGAGCGTACGTCTTGCGTTCAATGTAATAACAAATTAGAATTGTTTAAAAAATTAGTAAAGAGCATTTAGGCCTTCTGTCTTTAAAGTATGTAAAAGTATAACTTTATCACCACAGCCAACCGCCGAGGCTTCTATGTTTCAAGGAGCACACAGATGGATGGGATTTATTGCCAGATTTTCTTTGGCCATGTCTGTGCAAGGAACTGGTAATGGATGGAACGCAAATGGTGTTTGTTAACACATGCCGGAACAGCTTTATTGTGTCCTCACTAAAGCGTGTTTCGAGCAGC
Organism: Schistocerca nitens; assembly: GCF_023898315.1. Classification (NCBI taxonomy): domain Eukaryota; kingdom Metazoa; phylum Arthropoda; class Insecta; order Orthoptera; family Acrididae; genus Schistocerca; species Schistocerca nitens. The sequence goes on along the minus strand of NC_064625.1, from coordinate 98,436,747 downwards.
GCTAGGGAGTCTTCCAGCGGTACTCGTGTGAAGAGTGAGGTGACGTCAAAGCTGACAAGAAGATCTTCTTTATCCAGGCGAAAGCCTTGTAGTACCTTCACAAACTCCGCCGAGTTCTTGACATGGTGCTCACAGTGACCCACGATCGGTTTGAGCAGTTGTGCTAGGTACTTGGCTAAACCATATGTCGGTGAGTTGATGGTGCTCACTATGGGTCGCAATGGAACTCCGTCTTTGTGGATCTTAGGGAGCCCATATAGCCGTGGTGGTGCCGGTGCTCTGGGGTACAGCTTCCTGATGACGTCCTTTTCCAGTCCAGAGTCATTGAGCAAGGCGATGGTCTTGCGAGTCACGGAAGCTGTCGTGTCCTTGTCCAGTTGCTTGTAGGCAGTATCTTGTAGCAGTGAGTTTATCTTCTGCCAATAATCTTCTTTCCTCAGTATCACCGTGGCATTGCCTTTGTCAGCAGCTAGAACGACAGTGTCCTCATCCTCACGTAGGGCCTTAAGAGCCTTCCATTCAGCAGACGTTATGTTGTTCTTGGGCATTTTTGCCTTCTCCAGGACCCTGCACGTCTCTCTCCTAACTTCCTCAGCTGCCTCCGTAGGGAGGCCGCGCACGGCTTGCTCGATGCTGCTGATAATGTCTCGCTTAGGTAGTGTCCTGGGTACTGGAGCAAAGTTAAGTCCTCTCGACAGCACTGATATTGTGGTCTCGTCCAGTTCTTTGCCTGCCAGATTGATGACAGTCTTGGCATTGGTTGTGTGGTCGGCATGTTGCCGGGCTCCAGACAGTCTGGTGAACTTGCCACATTGTTTTTCCGTGGCTTTTCTCTTGTGGATCTCACTGCTTGCATATGTGTTTCCGTCGATCCACTCCCATGTGTGTGGTGGGAGATAGGATGCCAATCGAAGGTGTTGAGTAAGCAGCATCCTTGCGTTCTTATCTAACTCCTGCCTGGTGACCCGTATGTGTTCGCGCACCAGGAGCCTTTATAGGACCGCGCAACACAGCATCTCGACACTTCGCTTGAAGATGATGGGTACGAAACCCTTCGAAACGTTGCGAGAAGACGACGCCTTTACTCTGCTGATCACCCGAGAAGATTTCACGAATGGAATACGCCGAGAAAGTCTCAAATCACATGAAAATACATCGAAAAACACACACACACACGTTCCACAAAAAGCCTAATGGCACTAACGGGACAAGTGCAGGAAATAGGGGTTTTTTGGGTGGGGACAAACTAAATATAAACAAATCTGAAAACAAAGATGATGTGACTTTCCAAACGAAAGCGCTGGCACGTCGATACACACACAAACAAACACAAACATACACACAAAATTCAAGCTTTCGCAACAAACTGTTGCCTCATCAGGAAAGAGGGAAGGAGAGGGAAAGACGAAAGGATGTGGGTTTTAAGGGAGAGGGTAAGGAGTCATTCCAATCCTGGGAGCGGAAAGACTTACCTTAGGGGGAAAAAAGGACGGGTATACACTGGCGCACACACACATCCATCCACACATATACAGACACAAGCAGACATATTTAAAGACAAAGAGTTTGGGCAGAGATGTCAGTCGAGGCAGAAGTGCAGAGGCAAAGATGTTGTTGAATGACAGGTGAGGTATGAGTGGTGGCAACTTGAAATTAGCGGAGATTGAGGCTTGGTGGATAACGGGAAGAGAGGATATATTCAAGAGCAAGTTCCCATCTCTGGAGTTCGGATAGGTTGGTGTTAGTGGGAAGTATCCAGATAACCCGGACGGTGTAACACTGCGCCAAGATGTGCTGGCTGTGCACCAAGGCATGTTTAGCCACAGGGTGATCCTCATTACCAACAAACACTGTCTGCCTGTGTCCATTCATGCGAATGGACAGTTTGTTGCTGGTCATTCCCACATAGAATGCATCACATTGTAGGCAGGTCAGTTGGTAGATCACGTGGGTGCTTTCACACGTGGCTCTGCCTTTGATCGTGTACACCTTCCGGGTTACAGGACTGGAGTAGGTGGTGGTGGGAGGGTGCATGGGACAGGTTTTACACCGGGGGCGGTTACAAGGGTAGGAGCCAGAGGGTAGGGAAGGTGGTTTGGGGATTTCATAGGGATGAACTAAGAGGTTACGAAGGTTAGGTGGACGGCGGAAAGACACTCTTGGTGGAGTGGGGAGGATTTCATGAATGATGGATCTCATTTCAGGGCAGGATTTGAGGAAGTCGTATCCCTGCTGGAGAGCCACATTCAGAATCTGATCCAGTCCCGGAAAGTATCCTGTCACAAGTGGGGCACTTTTGTGGTTCTTCTGTGGGAGGTTCTGGGTTTGAGGGGATGAGGAAGTGGCTCTGGTTATTTGCTTCTATACCAGGTCGGGAGGGTAGTTGCGGGATGCGAAAGCTGTTGTCAGGTTGTTGGTGTAATGCTTCAGGGATTCCGGACTGGAGCAGATTCGTTTGCCACGAAGACCTAGGCTGTAGGGAAGGGACCATTTGATGTAAAATGGGTGGCAGCTGTCGTAATGGAGGTACTGTTGCTTGTTGGTGGGTTTGATGTGGACGGACGTGTGAAGCTGGCCATTGGACAGGTGGAGGTCAACATCAAGGAAAGTGGCATGGGATTTGGAGTAGGACCAGGTGAATCTGATGGAACCAAAGGAGTTGAGGTTGGAGAGGAAATTCTGGAGTTCTTCTTCACTGTGAGTCCAGATCATGAAGATGTCATCAATAAATCTGTACCAAACTTTGGGTTGGCAGGCTTGGGTAACCAAGAAGGCTTCCTCTAAGCGACCCATGAATAGGTTGGCGTATGAGGGGGCCATCCTGGTACCCATGGCTGTTCCCTTTAATTGTTGGTATGTCTGACCTTGAAAAGTGAAGAAGTTGTGGGTCAGGATGAAGCTGGCTAAGGTAATGAGGAAAGAGGTTTTAGGTAGGGTGGCAGGTGATCGGCGTGAAAGGAAGTGCTCCATCGCAGCGAGGCCCTGGACGTGCGGGATATTTGTGTATAAGGAAGTGGCATCAATGGTTACAAGGATGGTTTCCGGGGGTAACGGATTGGGTAAGGATTCCAGGCATTCGAGGAAGTGGTTGGTGTCTTTGATGATGGATGGGAGGCTGCATGTAATGGGTTGAAGGTGTTGATCTACGTAGGCGGAGATACGTTCTGTGGGGGCTTGGTAACCAGCTACAATGGAGCGGCCGGGATGATTGGGTTTGTGAATTTTAGGAAGAAGGTAGAAGGTAGGGGTGTCGGTGGGGTCAGGAGGTTGATGGAGTCAGGTGAAAGGTTTTGTAGGGGGCCTAAGGTTCTGAGGATTCCTTGAAGCTCCGCCTGGACATCAGGAATGGGATTACCTTGGCAAACTTTGTATGTGGTGTTGTCTGAAAGCTGACGCAGTCCCTCAGCCACATACTCCCGATGATCAAGTACCACGGTCGTGGAACCCTTGTCCGCCGGAAGGATGACGATGGACCGGTCAGCCTTCGGATCACGGATAGCCTGGGCTTCAGCAGTGGTGATGTTGGGAGTAGGATTAAGGTTTTTTAAGAAGGATTGAGAGGCAAGGCTGGAAGTCAGAAATTCCTGGAAGGTTTGGAGAGGGTGATTTTGAGGAAGAGGAGGTGGGTCCCGCTGTGACGGAGGACGGAACTGTTCCAGGCAGGTTTCAATTTGGATAGTGTCTTGGGGAGCTGGATCATTAGGAGTAGGATTAGGATCATTTTTCTTCGTGGCAAAGTGATACTTCCAGCAGAGAGACTCGTAGGACAGTAAATCGTTGACGAGGGCTGTTTGGTTGAATCTGGGAGTGGGGCTGAAGGTGAGGCCTTTGGATAGGACAGAGGTTTCGGATTGGGAGAGAGGTTTGGAGGAAAGGTTAACTACTGAATTAGGGTGTTGTGGTTCCAGATTGTGTTGATTGGAATTTTGAGGTTTTGGAGGGAGTGGAGCTGGAAGTGGGAGGTTGAGTAGATGGGAGAGACTGGGTTTGTGTGCAATGAGAGGAGGTTGAGGTTTGCTGGGAAGGTTGTGAAGGGTGAGTGAGTTGCCTTTACGGAGGTGGGAAACCAGGAGATTGGATAGTTTTTTGAGGTGAAGGGTGGCATGCTGTTCTAATTTGCGGTTGGCCTGTAGGAGGATGCTCTGAACAGCCGGTGTGGATGTGGGAGAGGAGAGATTGAGGACTTTTATTAAGGATAGGAGTTGACGGGTGTGTTCATTGGCTGAGTTGATGTGTAGGTGAAGGATTAGGTGGGTGAGGGCAATGGATTGTTCAGTTTGGAACTGGTATAGGGACTGATGGAAAGAAGGGTTGCAGCCAGAGATGGGAACTTTAAGTGTGAGGCCTTTGGGGGTAATGCCAAATGTCAGACAAGCCTGAGAAAATAAAATATGCGAGCGTAATCTGGCTAGGGTGAAGGCATGTTTGCGGAGGGAATGTAAATAAAACTTAATGGGGTCGTTGTGGGGGTGTTGTGAGGGTGACATGGTATTGAAGGTGGAAAGTGTAACATGAGGTTGAGATGAAAATGAAAATAACTGGAGAAAGTAACTGGAGATCTGTTGTGAAAAAAGGCGAAAAAGTGTTGGTTAAAGCTGGGCTACGTTGATCCTGTGGTAAACAAATTTAGACACCCAACCCCGTACAAAACCACGCTAAACGATGAAAAAAACCGACTTCACAAAACTCCCCAAATACCACTAAACACTATTATCATCTGGAATCGGACACTTCCCTTGACCTATATAGCTCAAGAGCAGCTCCCGATCCCATAAATTAGGACCTAACACCCTTGACCTATACAGCTCAAAAACATCTCCCGATACCAATATCAACAGCCACACATTGGGATCAAACATTCCCTTGACCTGTTATCCTTAAGACATCTTCACATACAGACGTCCCTGGTCCGAGATGCCAGAACTTTAAGTAAGCCTCATTTCTTCACAACATACTGAACACTTCACGACTTCATCCAAAAATCCGAATAGTTGAAGAAATTTTATTAGAGACAACCGAAAACTGTTGGCCCTGTCAGTCATATCCATACCTCCCAAAGACATAAAAAAAAGCAATTTACCAAAATTCACACATGATGCCACACTCGCAAACTAAACCAAAAACCTCACCTAACACACCACCAGAGAGCACCACCGATCCCATCAAAACGACACCTACAAACACACCACCCTCACAAACTAAATTCCGCGCCGTCGTGACGTCACACACCACAACAGCCTTACGTCACGGGTCAAAGCCGACGGGTGGGATCGGACGCTTTGATCGACCCGCAGCCTGTTATTTTCATCATAATATTGTCATTAATAAGGAAGAGCATTAAAAGAGCTCTGAGTATCAATCCTCCTAAACAAACTGACTACATAGTGACTAATATGAATAGGATTTTCTTCTTGGACAGCCTGTTAGCTGGTGACTAGATGTAATCACACCAGTGTGCACAAGTGGCAATGTGGCACAGTGACTTTCACCTTAAATGTTGGTTGACTATGTTTCACTGTTACATGGACAATGGAAAAAAAATTCTTATCTCAGGTTTCGGCTGTTGCCGTCATTTGACAGTATAACTACCTCTTTATAGTTATTCAGCCACTTTTTCATATATGGTAATGATCTGATTTCAGATAAATTATGAGCTTGAAAAACAAATCAATAACAGGGTGGTCAGAAACAGTCTGAAAAGCTTGTAAAGGTGTTGTAGAGTAGGTTATGCTAAGAAATAATTGTTAACAAAAAAAATTCTGTATGTTATGTCTTTTCCAAATTGATTAGCTGTGAAATCAGCCATTTGGGCCATTGCACGTGCCAATTCAAACAAGCCACTAGATACATTTAATGTCTGTTGTTCTCATTGCGTAGATGACAGTGCACAAGGCTGCTCAGCCTTTGGTTCAGGTTCATGCTGTGGGTCCCTGTCACCAGTTGTCCTCCATACAGTCTCAACATGGTGCAACCCCATGTCCATTTCTTGTATTGCTGTCTTGTTCAGTAGTAGGAAACCAAATGAAGAACGTATTTGATGAAACCATCTCTGGCAGGCCACTTAAATTTGTGCGTTCAATGGCCTGATTGGCTAACTTCAATGTTAATTAACTCAGAAATGTTGCAACATGCAAAATTTTTTTCTTAGCAATTGTTTCTCAGCAAAAACCTCTCCAGCAACATCCGTACAACCTTTGCAGACTGTTTCTTACTCTCCTGTACATGAAAATTCTTAAAAGTTTTTAAATAAAACAAACTTTATTAACATTGTACATATTTATTTCTCACCTTTGTCATCCTGACTATATATTTCTGCCAATGAGAGACCAGTTTGTTGGTACTGTCACTGTAGAATGTTGACCTCTACTGGAGCCACATCATCACTATGAAAATGAAGTCCTTGAAAGTGTTCTTTAAGTTTGAGAAACAGATGAAACTCGGATGGCACCAAGTTGAGACTGTATGGAGGACGATTGGTGACAGGGAGCCCACGGCATGAAGTTGTTGCAGATGAGAGAGAGAGAGAGAGAGAGAGAGAGAGAGAGAGAGAGAGAGAGAGAGAGAGAGGAAGGATTTGTCTAATTTGTATTAACTGATGAGTTGTGCAGTGTGGTCAAGACACAGGAGCAACTCATTGAGAAAGTGCATTGGTATATAGACTGGAACCATGTAAACAATGAAAGATTGTGTGAACAAACAGTTTTAGTGACAGAAAATTTATGTAGTTCAACAATAAAATCAGTGAATACATATTATGAGAATGGTGGGAGGGGGGGGGGGGGGGGGGATATTTAAATCCAAGGATACAATATGGATCAAGACAAAATCTTAAACTTTCCAACAGAATTCTGAAATTGTATCAATGTTCTCAGTATGCCCTCACAAAAAGTCTAGCAAAAAAACAGCGTAGAAGTGGCTGTATTAACTGTAAAAGAAAAAGGCAAGTCAATTTTTGTACTGTTTAGTTGTAAACGGCTCCATTTTATGATAAATTTAACATATAGTTTGACTATCAATAAAGGACAAGGGCCATCATACCAATGTTGTGGAATGAATTTATGAGAATTAGAATTGTGTTTCTCGCACAAACAACTGCACAGTGTGTGTTCTTGTGCTTGGCAGATTACAAAACTTATTTGTCTTTGTCTCCAAAGCAAAATACCAACTGTAGTTCATAATAACATAATTTGCATAAGTTAAATACTATGCAGGTAAAATGATTAATTGCACTCTTTTTCCAGTTCAAAAATAAATGGAAAAAAGCCCAAGTGAAGCTGTTCATTTGCAGCTAGTACTGAAAATGTATATTTTAACATTTCTCAGAAATAACTAGTCTTACTCAGATGCAATGAAAGTAGATGGTTTATTTTTGCACCAGTTAGTGTTTTTAATTTCAAGAACATTTAACAAAATAACTCCACATTGTAATTATGGCGGAGTTAATATAAAAACATAATAGCAGGTATTGCAAACAAGGGGTTAATGGTCAAACTATGTTGAGAAAAGCTGCTTTGAACTGAGTTATTAAAATTTAGTCACACAGACTGCAAGAACTTATTGTTTGTACCGTATTTTTAATAAAAGAAAGAAAAAAAAAAGTGAATGAACTGCATGAAGTGGTGCGAAGCAGAGCCACAGTGACACAGAAAATTCTTTAGTTACTTGATATAACCTATAGAAGCTTTTATTTCGGCCCAAAGGAGCTTCTCGAGGTATCGGCCATATAATATTCGTGTTAGCCTGTAACTTACAAGATGTACTTGCATCACCATTAGTTAGGTGTGGTATCAAATTAATGTCTTTAATTAGTTTCTTTACAGTTCTACAGCTTTCCTTGAGCAGCTATTAAGTTTCCAGAATGAATTTTCACACTGTAGGGGAGTGTGCACTGATTTGAAACTTAATGGGAGATTAAAACTGTGTGTTGGACTGGACTGAACCTGCGACCTTTGACTTTAGCAGTAAATGCTGTGGAGACTTAGCTATTCAAGCACGCCCACATTCACAGCCAGTACCTCATATCATACCTCCCAGACCTTTCCATGATTTTCTACATACCTTGTGGGATTAGCAATCTTGAAACAAAGGCTATTGCAGGCACATGGCTCTGCAACAATGTAGGGGAGGGTGTGTGTGTGAGTGGGGGGGGGGGGGGGTTCCCAGAATTTAATTTCCAAGTTTGTAAGGTAGAAGATAAGGATAAGGTACCAGTGGACGTAAAGCTTTGAGGTCAGGTTGGGAGCTGTGCTTGGAAAGCTCAATCAGCAGAACCCTTCCCTGTAAAAGGCAAAGGTCCCAGGTTTGAATCCCAGTATGGCACAAAGTTTTAAGCTGCCAGGAAATTTCAGCTGTCAAATTAACATAGCTGAGAAAGCAGCAGCTTTTATCAAAGCTGTGTCTTTATTTTTAATGTAGTACAGTGCATTGAGAGAGAGAGAGAGGCAAGGCAAGGCAAGGCAGCAGATTTTCTCATCAACTGTCCAACTTCTATTGAACAACGTTGGGTGTAAATGTAAGTGCTACACTTGTACTCTGTGCTGAAGAGAGGGAAACTGTGGTGAGCTGCATCAAACCGGTCATATTCAAACACAGTAAATGAGTGAATTAAGACTCGGACCACCTAATTATTTTGAAGGTACAAGTGCAATGAGAGATTGCTGTGCATGGCAACTGTGATTGCAGAAAATTGCCTCAGTGTCACTCATTTGATGGAATGTAACAACACAGTTTCCGGCTCTTATTTACAGTTACTGTTGTGCTGTTAACAAAGAAGCTGTTGAGATTAAATGAGCAAGTGACCTTAGAGATAGAGATCTAAGTTTAAGCATAAAATTGCTTGAAATTGTGCTCTCTCTGAGTTCCCGGAAGGACAGGGTTAGTGCTGCCTGTTAACCCATTGTCGGTTAATATTTCACTATTGATAACGTCTGAATTTGGTCATCTGTTGTATGCTGGCATTTGTTGTGTATGGTGTGTATCGTCTTTCTGCAATAAATAACTTAATAGGATACATTGAAAAGTAAATGATACGTAAATATCTACAGGACTGTCTCAAATTTATTTAGGTTTTAAGCTTTTTCATGTAATTTACCCTCCCCCTCTCCAGTCCTTTTTTTTCCCACTAACCTTCACTCGCACTTAGCCACAACACTGTAAAGTGCATCACATTAAGGAATCTGAGACCATTTATGTACATTCTCCAGATTGCCGAGATGATTCGACACGTAATTGACAGCCACTCGCAGCCCGTTCCAGCTGTTCTTGAGATACCGTCCAAGGATCATCCTTACGATGCCACCAAAGACTCGATATTGCGAAGGGCGAGGGTAAGCCAAAGTTTTGCGAGTGGCAACTTTCTCGAAGTTTCACTGTGTGTTTATTTATCCACATAACTGTTCATCGTGTGTGGATATTTTAAATGATTACCTTAGCTGCTAACGGTTTCCAGATTATTTTTAGTGTCCTTTCATAATTAATACCTCATTTGTGAAGTGTTATTTACAATATCAATAGAATTTCAGTTATTAGTGTTATAGCATGCAATATGTCTTTTAGTATTCTTGTAAAATTATGAGATAGACTTACACCCGAGACACAAAATTTTTACAGCTCCTGATAAATACACATAAAAGTAGTGATGGGACAACTGACTGTTTTCAAGAACCGACTGCCCAGTTAACTTTTTTTTCAGTTGGTTTTTTCACTCGAATGAAACAGCCGAATGAGAGTGTCTCTGTGGCCATGTCAACTATGTGAATGTTTTCACTCACTTGTCTGGTTTGAGTGGTTTCATCCAATGTGAGACAATTGACTGACACAAATATCTTCACTTTCACCAGTTATATGGATGTTTTCACTCAGTCTCTGGATCGAGTGATTTCACTCCCCTACTTTTTCACCCTTTTCCATGATGGTGACGGTCGTTAGGGCAGGCACATGACGCTGCCACCGTAGCCGCCTCCTGGTGCTGCCAGGACTAGGGTTGCAGCCAGCGAGAGTGCAGCGCAGCATTCCCGGGACCTATGCTGGCGGTGACTGGCCTCCACGCCACCTCCTTGCACCTGTTGCAACCCTGGCCCTGGCAGCAACAGTATACTGACATGTAACATGCACGATGCTCGGAGGCATTTTTCACTTGAAACATGGTATGAAAAACACCGAAGGTTTGTGCCAACTGTTTTCATTTGGTTGCTCCCGTGGACTGGTTTCACTTAGAAGAAATGAATGTATAATAATCCAACTGATATATAAAGCTAGAACCAACTGATTCACTTGTTTTCCATTTGGTTGCTCCCATACATAGACTGGTTTCAGTCAAGAGTGAATCAATAATTCAGCTGAGACGTAAAGCTACAAGCGAATGAGTCGACTGTTTTCCAACAACCGTCTGAATCGATTGTTTTCATTTGATTGTTCCCAACACTCTGTAAAAGTGCCAAAAATTATCCTAACTCATGGAACTACACTTGTGGTCATAAATTAAGGATAATTGCAGAATGTGGTGCCACACAACATGGCACTACACAAAACTGGCACTAATAGCATGGGCACATAGGGAACACACGTGACACATATCTGTAAGTCTACATTATTGGTGATAAGTTGAGAAAACCATCCCGAAACGCATGTGTTACAAAATGCCACTGTTTCCTTCGCATGTACCCCAACATCAATATGGGGTATGATCACCATGCACACGTACACAGGCCGCACAATGGGTTGGCTTACTCTGCATCAGGTGGTTGAGTAGCTGCTCGGGTATAGCCTCCCATTCTTGCACCAGTGCCTGTCTGAGCTCCTGAAGTGTCCTGGGGGTTTGAAGACGTGCAGTGATACGTCGACTGAGAGCATCCCAGATGTGCTCGATGGGGTTTAGGTCTGGAGAACAGGCAGGCCACTCCATTTGCCTGATATCTTCGTTTTCAAGGTACCCCTCCACAATGGCAGCTCAGTGGGGCCGTGCATTATCATGCATCAGGAGGAAGGTGGGACCCACTGCACCCCTGAAAAGGCGGACATACTGGTGCAAAATGACGTCCCGATACACCTGACCTGTTACAGTTCCTCTGTCAAAGACATGCAGGGGTGTATGTGCACCAGTCGTAATCCCACCCCACACCATCAAACCACGACCTCTATACAGGGCCCTTTCAAGGACATTAAGAGGTTGGTATCTGGTTCCTGGTTCACACCAGATGACAACCCTGTGAGAATCACTGTTCAGACTATATCTGGACTCGTCCGTGAACATTACGTGGGACCACTGTTCCAATGACCATGTACTGTTTACTTGACATCAGGCTTTACGGGCTCTCCTGCGAACGGGGGTCAGTGGAATGCACCTCGCAGGTCTCCGGGTGAATAAACCATGTCTGTTCACCTGAGTTTCTCCTGGCGTATACAACTTTCAAATAACTTCCGGGAATTCAGCCAGGTAACACTTTCAGCGACCGCCGATATTTCGGCGGGAGAACACCCCGCCATTTTCAAGGCAAACTGCAACGGACAGGCGGCGTGCATGCAAATTTAATACCTCGGTTCTGCGACAGAAGCAGGAAAGATAACACACACACTGAACACTAGTGCCACCAAAGATGACCAAAGTCAGAGCTAGGCTGAATGACTCTGATATTTTAGTGAGTTTCGATGTGGTCTCTCTCTTCACTCGTGTTCCTCTGTCTGATTCGTTGCGGTTAATTGAAGCCAGGTTTGGTACTGATTTAACTAATCTCTTTAGGCATGTGTTGACATCCACTTACTTTTTATTTAATGACCAGTATTACGAGCAGACAGATGGAGTTGCGATGGGTAGTCCGTTGTCTCCTGTGATCGCAAATTTATTTATGGAAGACTTCGAGGAACGTGCATTGGAGTCGGCACCTTTAAAACCCGCCTGTTTCTTTAGATACGTTGACGATACCTTCGTTGTTTGGCCTCACGGTAGGGAGAATTTGAATGTCTTTCTAGAACATCTGAACTCGATCCACCCGAACATTCGTTTTACGATGGAGGTGGAAGAGGATGGTTGCCTTCCCTTTCTCGACGTGTTGGTTAGGAGGAAGGATGATGGATCATTGGGACATGCAGTCTACAGGAAACGTACTCACACCGATTTGTACTTACAAGCTAATAGTTGTCACCATTCGGTTCAGCGTGAAGGGGTACTTCGTACCTTGGTACACAGGGCACATGTCGTTTCTGACGCTGAGACTTTGCCAGCTGAGCTGTCCCATCTTGAAGTTACATTTCGTCAAAATGGTTATAGTGATAGACAGATTGAACGTGCGTTGCGCTATCGACCAACTGTACATCGGGTGATTGATGATAATTCTGAGTCAACACCTAAGTCTACTGCCTTTTTGCCTTACGTAGGAAACACGTCCAATAAGATCGGTCGTATTTTACGGAAATACGATGTGAAATGTGTTTTCCGACCTCCATCTAAAATTAGAGCACTTTTGAGTTCCGTTAAGGATGATCTTGGATTGCGTAAGGCAGGTGTGTATCGTATTCCCTGTAGCTGCGGTATGGCATATATTGGTCAAACTATCAGGACCGTGGAGGACAGATGTACTGAGCATAAACGGCACACACGATTACAGCAGCCAAATAGATCTGCTATTGCCGAACATTGCTTGGATACTGGTCACCCCATGTTATATAATAACACCGAGATATTGGCATGCACGTCCAGCTATTGGGACAGTGTCATTAAGGAGGCAGTTGAGATTAAACTAGCGAGCAACCTCGTTAACAGGGATGGAGGTTTCTGTTTAAACTCTGTTTGGAATCCGGCTCTCTCCCTTGTCAAAAAACAGAGGAACAGAGTCAATGCTGCCTCACCTGTGAATTCATAGTCTCACTATCGATAGCTCTGACTTTGGTCATCTTTGGTGGCACTAGTGTTCAGTGTGTGTGTTATCTTTCCTGCTTCTGTCGCAGAACCGAGGTATTAAATTTGCATGCACGCCGCCTGTCCGTTGCAGTTTGCCTTGAAAATGGCGGGGTGTTCTCCCGCCGAAATATCGGTGGTCGCTGAAAGTGTTACCTGGCTGAATTCCCGGAAGTTATTTGAAACATGTCTGTTCAGTTATCTGTAGACCGTGTGTCTGGAGACAACTGTTCCAGTGACTGTGGTGAGGCCCCGAGCAAGGCTACCTGCAGTACTCCGTGACCGTCTGCGGGCACTGATGATGAGATATCGGTCTTCTTGTGGTGTTGTACGCTGTGGACGTCCCATACTGTAGTGCCTGGACAAGTTTCCTGTCAGCTGGAATCGTTGCCATAATCTTGATCACACTTTGTGGCACACGGAGGGCCCGTGCTAAGACCTGCTGTGTTTGATCAGCCACCAGTCGCCCTAGTATTCTACGCCTCATAACGTCACCAATGTGTGTTCTTTGAGCCATTTTCAACACACAGTCACCATTAGCACGCCTGAAAACATCTGCACACTTACCCGCTGCACCATACTCTGACATGCATCAACACACCTCTGCGTATGTGGACTGCTGCCAGCGCCACTGTGCGACGACCGCAGGTCAAATGCACCACATGGTCATACCCCGAGGTGATTTAAACCCACAAACCGCCCACCAGAGCATTGTTTCACCTTGTGTCAGCATTATCCTTAATTTATGAGCATGAGTGTATTAGATTCCTCCTCTTGAAGGAAATAGGGATCAATTGGGGAAGGGCAAGTTATTCAACACCAGGGTGAGATGGGACCCAGCATGTTGCCAGATAACTGTTTTGATGTCTTTCATACACTACCGATAAGAAAAATGTGAAACACCCACAAGGGGATGAGGAAACTTTGTGGGCTGAGATGGTATGTGATGTTATTTCAGAGATTACAAATCACATTAGATTTACAGAGAACATGGCAGTGTGGTCCCACTTTATCAGTGTGACATTGTTCTCTCTGGCTTTGATGTGTGTACCAGTTTGATGGTAAGGGCATCATAAAGCAGTTGTATCCTGTCTGAGGTAAGCTGGCCAACAACTGTCGTAACTAGTACTCAATATCCCAGATATTGGCACTGCAATGTTGATGTCCGAACCGGTGTCACGTGTTCTATCAAAGATAGATAAGGGAATCTAGTTGGCTGAGGGAGCACCTCAGCATCAGACAGAAGGTTCATAAAGACACGAAACACTGATGAATGAGACACCTCTGCAGGTTGCTGCCACACTCTCGGATAGTGGTCATCCAGGGTACTACAGAACTGGGATTCTTCATTATACACAACGTATCAACATTCATTACCAGTCCTTGCTTCCCAGTCACAGAATCACTCTGAGCTCAGCCATTTGTATTGTGCTGCAAGCGGCAGCCTGCATGTGTGATTGCGGTTGTCTAGTCTGACTACTGATAGTCTCCAAACAGTGGTGCAGGATGACTTAGAATGTTGCAAGGAGTCCATTACTCGTTCTCGGATGGAAGGCACAGCTGTAAAATGGTTAAGATGTGCTCGGTGCACGATATGGTGATCATCCCTTGTGGTCGACCACAATCTTTGTAAGTATATCTGCCCTGACCTTACCATGCAGCGAACAGTGGGCAACTCGCCGAATGGAGACCCACAATCGGGCCATTTTTCAAGCTCTGTCGAGTGCTGATACTGCTATCTCACATTAGTACGTGGCCTTTGTGTGTCTTTCACAGTGATCACTTGACATCTGATTCTGTCACATCCCTTATATAGCCCACTGAGTCCAGTAACAGCACTAAATGTGAAAAATGCTAATGCATTCTGGTGGCCATTTTACCTGTCACAGAGGAGTCCAGCATTCTGGAATCAGTTTACATACCTGCTGACAGTATGTACATGTACGAAGTTACATGGGCATCTGACTGTGTCTTGTGTGTGGTTCACATTGTTTGTCAGACAGTGTACCTGCATGTATTGCAAAGAAGAGCAACACAAATGGTGACAGGTTCGTTGATCTGTGGAAGGGTGTCAGTGAAATGCTGAAAAATCCAAATTGACAGACTATTGAAGAGTATCGTGCAAAAGCCTACCTATCAAATTTTTAAGAAAAGTGTTAAGTAAGGAATCTAGGAATATACTACAGCTCTTTATTCATTCCTCCTGTAAGGACTGTGGAGAAAACATTGCACAAATTGTGCTGCACACACAGGCTCCTGAGCAGTCATTCTTCTTGTGCAAATGGAAGAAGGGGAAACCCTAATACTAAGTACAATTTGCCATGCATTGAACACTGGTTTGCACGCTGTGGCTGTATGTGTAGTTTTAGAATAGGTACAGTCTGCTCTACTAAGTACACTCCTTAGTAACCAGCTGAAAATGGTGTTCATTCTACTCTTCCAGTTGTTGATTTACTATTGCATGCCAGTTGTCATATCGAACAATGTCTTGAAAGACATAAAATAAGTAATTGGGATAGTGTATACAGTCAATTGTAAGACACATTTTTGTCCCCTCTGTACTTATGAACTGTTTATCTGTATGCAAGCAATTTTCAACATATATATGATATTAGAAAAAAGATAATTTTGTCTTACTGTCTCATACATTAAAAACTCTAACACCACATTCCACAGTAAGTGGTTATGAAAATTTATAATAGATTTTAGGTGAAAACATTGACAGTATGGAATTAGATTTGCTGAAAGGAAATAACATGTCAACCTTGTGCAAAAATTTGATTATTCAGTCACAGAATCGTTAAAAGGTCATAAATCTTCCTTTGTAGAGTAATCTGATAAACTTGTACAAATGTTGTAAATTAAGATTTTTTTTACACATTGTATGCCTTAATTATATTACTTACATTGATGAGCCTTCTGTACATTAAACCAGTAACTTATGTAATGAGATTTCATGTAATGAGATGATAAAATTGTGATTTTAGTGAGATGAAGAAACTTCTGCAAACCGTTCTATCTATGTACAATGTAAACTTTAGTTTATTCTAGCCAGAGGTCAAATGTTTTGTGGTCCATAATTGGACTACATGAGTGCTTCCTTGCATAATTTGTCAAGGGTGCATTTACTGGGGCAGTTGGGACGGGTCATGAGGTGTTCCGTATCCCGATATTCTTCAGTCACATCTGACATCGTATTCACTGGTGCCTTGCTCACTCTGATGCAGTTCAGGCCTTTCCAAATCGTCCATCTCGTTCTCTGCACTGGATATCTCCCGTGGTGGATGATAGTTGTGCAGGGGCTCGAGTTCTTTGTTCAGGAAACTTTCGCAGGATGTAAGTTTTCCAGGTTCACCGGAAGCTCCAAATGAGGTGTGGCATTGAAGGTACATTTAAGCTTCAGTATGTTCGTAACCAGCTCTTTGCCAGTTGGGGTCTATAAGTCCGGCCACTTTATAAGTTTATCGAACAACGTGGGTTTCGTGCTACCTGTTATGAGTTGGCATTTGTCGTTTAAGCTTAACCTTTACAAATGAATGGCCATCCTCAATCGAAAGGTCAGTGTGGACACCAGTGCTTTACTAAGCAAGGTGCTCATGAGAGGTGATATGTCGTTTTTCTTTGTAATTTGCAGTGACTTTCCCAGACAGTTAGAGGATGACCCAGAATGTATTTTGAACTCCAGGCCACAGTGCAGCTTGTTGCTTTTTACAGATAGTTGTTTGTTAGAGGTGAAAGAAGCAACAAATCCCTGGACCAGTTGAAGTCTGAACGTCAGATCTTTGCATTGGTAATATAACACTTACCCACCGAGCCACATATATCTCATATTAAAACCATCTTATGAAAGTTTGATATCTGAGTGTTTAGTAGAAATTCGGTGGTTAAAATGTCATTTGTGTACAAGAAATTGAAGAAGAATGTGACTGGGCCTAACAAACCGGAAGCTTTTACTTTCAATGATAATGGCAGCAAAGTCTGCAGACTTACGTAATACAGGGTGTTTCAAAATGAATGTACAGGTTTTAAGGCTTGGTAGCATTTATTACATTCAACTTACAGTTATAAATAACACATCAAATGAAAGAGCAACTCAGATTTGTTTGTATACCCGTGCAGAGAGGGAAGAGTATGGAACAACCAAGAATGAATGAAAAAAATCATAAACAAGTGAGAATCTATCACGCATAGACCCAAGAAATCAGTTTGTCCTTGTCGTTCGCAGTTGTTACAAGCTCTAAAGCCTACAGACTACGTGCCTACAGACTACGTACCAACTTCACAAACGAAATTTTGCTGCATGAGATGAAGATTTTCTAGATCGTGTTGTCTTCGGTGGTGAATCGACATTTCACCTAAATGGAAATGTGGACATATGTACTGTGTGTATCTGTGGGTTAGCATATCCTCATGAGGTGGTACAGTTGCAATGAGACTCCTCAACTTTTTCGATGAAGTAACTGTAACTGGTGTTTCTCATCTTAATGCTCTAGTACTATGACACTCTCCTCAACTGGAAGAAGCTGAACCACAGAATTTTATTTGGCAGCAAAATGGTGCGCCATCTCACTGGCATAACTCAGCACGCAACTGGTTAAATAACGTTGTACGCGACCACTGGATTGGCCGCAAGGCACTGGATGAAAGAGCTCATTTTATATGACCTTCATGTTCACACACGTTCTTACCCCATTCCTTTGGGGATTCATAAAGGATGATGTGTATATGTCTCAGCTGCCAGCTGATCTCTCTGACTTCAGAAACAGCATCGTTGCAACAATTGATATACACACAGAGATCAAGGTTTTGGAAGAACTCGCATATCAACTCATGGTTCAGACCTTGAACACTTTTAAGAAAAAGTGTTATAGTTTCTCTTTCACTTGATGTATTATTTATAATTGTAAGTTAAATATAATAATGTTACAAAGCCTTAAAACCCGTTTATTCATTTTGAAACAGCCTGTATATGCATAGTCTTTTCTGTATTGGGAACCAATTGGAATGATTTACTGCTTTCCAACTTCTGTAAATGCCCCACCCTTTTATCAAAATAACTCTCTCTTCCACATTTTTGTCTGCCTTTCTTTCTTGTTAACTCGCCCTCAAGCCTTGTCTGTAAGTTTATCCGAGATCTGTGCGTAGGTACAGGCCAGTTTACTTCTTAAAGTAGTCTGTGATGTTG
This sequence comes from Schistocerca nitens, assembly GCF_023898315.1. Taxonomy (NCBI): domain Eukaryota; kingdom Metazoa; phylum Arthropoda; class Insecta; order Orthoptera; family Acrididae; genus Schistocerca; species Schistocerca nitens. Next base: position 98,418,670 of record NC_064625.1, on the reverse strand, counting down.
ATCTGGTTCTGAGAGTAGTACACATTTTTCACATGGAATTTTGAATTTTTCTTGCAGCAATTATATCATTTTACAAAAATCCCCCTCAGCCCATATGATCTAGAAGAATATCAACACATTGCAGTACGGTACAGTGACTGACAAGGTCACTGTCTTCACCCACACATTCACATTCACTCTCCTCTTTGTTTTGTTGTGAAGCAACAGTCACAATTTTGGTGTCACTCGTATACTAGAAACTGGGTTCACATGCATTGTGGCTTCAGACACTCATTCAAATTTCAGTCATCGACACTTTCAAAACTAGTTGGAGCCATTGTCAGTGCATAGTTGTTATTTTTCATCACTGAAACCTTGAAAACCACTTTCTTCTATATGTGGAAGAATGTTCCTCCACAATCATTCTCATCAAATAGTATTCTCAGTAGACCAGCCTGGTAATACCGTTTTATTGATGCATTTATGCATTGGTCCTTTGGCCTTATTACAGCAGACAGTTTAAGAGGTAAGAACGTAGTTGGGATGAGACCATCGTCAGATACGAGAATCTTCTGATCAAGATGTGAAGAGACATTATCAAGCAGTAGAACTGCATTCTGTGGCAATCCTTTCTCTTCTAGAGATCATCGAACTAGGGATACATTGTGTGCGTAGAACCAGTTTTTGAAAATTTCACTATCAGTCTGTGCTCCTTTATGACTGTTTAATCCACAGGAAGATCCTTAGCTGTGATATCCTTGAATGCTCTTTCTTTCCCCCCAATCAGTAGCAGTTTCACTTTGTGGTTACCAGAAGCATTAAGGGTGCACAAAATAGTAATGTTTTCTTTAGACAGCATATGTCCAGGAGCATGAACTTCACTTTTAAAAGCAAGGAAACTGTTGGCAGTTTTTACTAGGTATCTCTTTAATCAGCGTTGTGGGTCTCGGGTATTGTTGAAAAGGAAGTGTGAGTATTAGTTGAGGTTGTCAGGACGATCTTTAGCTTACGGCAAATAATGGAGAAATGCTAAGAGTGGAACAGGGAATTGTATCTATGGTTTATAGATCTAGAAAAGGCATATGACTGGGTTCCTAGGAGGAAGTTATTGTCTGTTCTACGAGATTATGGAATAGGAGGCAAACTTTTGCAAGCAATTAAAGGTCTTTACATGGATAGTCAGGCAGCAAAATTGACGGTAAATTGAGTTCATGGTTGAGAGTAGTTTCAGGGATAAGACAAGGCTGCAACCTGTCTCCACTGTTGTTTCATATTATTTATGGATCATATGTTGAAAACAGTAGACTGCCTGGGTGAGATTAAGATATGTGAACACAAAATAAGCAGTCTCGCATATGCGGATGACGTAGTTGTGATGAGCAGATTCGATTGAAAGTTTGCAAAGTAATATTTCAGAGCTAGATCAGAAGTGTAAGGACTATGGTATGAAGATTAGCATCTGCAAAATGAAAGTAATGTCAGTGGGAAAGAGATATAAACGGATTGAGTGCCAAATTGGAGGAACAAAGTTAGAACAGGTGGACAGTTTCAAGTACTTAGGATGCATATTCTCACAGGATGGCAACATAGTGAAAGAACTGGAAGTGAGGTGTAGCAAAGCTAATGCAGTGAGCGCTCAGCTACGATCTATTCTCTTCTGCAAGAAGGAAGTCAGTACCAAGACTAAGTTATCTGTGCACCGTTCAATATTTCGACCAACGTTGTTGTATGGGAGCGAAAGCTGGGTGGATTCAGGTTACCTTATCAATAAGGTTGAGGTTACGGATATGAAAGTAGCTAGGATGATTGCAGGTACTAGTAGATGGGAACAATGGCAGGAGGGTGTCCACAATGAGGAAATCAAAGAAAAACTGGGAATGAACTCTATTGATGTAGCAGTCAGGGCGAACAGGCTTAGATGGTGGGGTCATGTTACACGCATGGGAGAAGCAAGGTTATCCAAGAGACTCGTGGGTTCAGCAGTAGAGGGTAGGAGGAGTCGGGGCAGACCAAGGAGAAGGTACCTGGATTCGGTTATGAATGATTTTGAAGTAATAGGCTTAACATCAGAAGAGGCACCAATCTTAGCACTGAATAGGGGATCATGGAGGAATTTTATAAGGAGGACTATGCTCCAGACTGAACGCTGAAAGGCATAATCAGTCTTACATGATGATGATGATGATGATGATGATGATGATGTGATATTCTCCTCTTCCACAAATGTTTGGAACTCTTCTCGGAAGGAATCAGCTGTTACAACATTGAACTAAGTTTCTCTCCTACCACAGTAAGCTCGTAAAACTTATGATGTCATATGAATCTGGTTAGCCATACTGATGAGGCATTAAATTTGCCCTCAAACCCTAGAGCTTCATGAAAAAAGTTTGTTTGGTATGTATGAAAGGATGACACCTGCTTGTTTTTGGCTAAAAAGTTGAAAGGAGCAGCATTTAATTCATCAAAAGTAAATCCCTTAATGCTTTTTCGTGTGCATGGTCCAGGATTTGAATTGCATTTCTTGACAAAATCCTGTATTTTCTGCTTATTCGTTTTATAATGTCCCAAACAGTCTGCATTTGAACACCATAATCAGCATTTGCAGCAGTTTCTCCCTTTTCAAATCTTTCAGTTTATTCTAATTTTTGTTCGAAGGTCAACACGTTTCTTTCGTTTCTCCACAATATCCTTTACAATTTTTTTTTTAACTAGATTTGTCAACACTTACACGCCGATTAAAATTGTAAAACTAATTTTATTTTTGATTTACATGGAACATGATGGGCAATAACAATTGAAATGGTACTCTAATGTCAGTACGTCATTTAAACGATGGAAATGGTGTTTATGACCATGCTGTGTGTTGTTTATTCCTGTTTGCCAAAAAAAAAAAATCACACACACACACACACACACACACACATTGTTACTTCTCATTTTCCAACCATTAATGGGATTATAATTATCCCCATAACAGTGCCTCAGGTGCATACATAGCTGCACCACAAGTACACATAGAAACTGAGAAACTCGGTAAAAAAGAAAGGGGGGGGGGGGGGGGAACGGATTTGCAATAGAGTCTGTCATTCATAGGAGCTGAAGGCCATGATCTAGTCATGATAAATTAAAAAATTTAAGAATTACTTTACTTGGAATTACTGTTATGGCTCACAGATATTGTGATGAGCCCTATTGTGCTGCTAGTGACCATTGGTTTATAAAGATCTTTGATTTGTGCATCACTACTGTCACCCCAGCATATTAAACTTTGAAGAGAGAGTCTTCTTTTTCTAAACTATTGTTTTTGTTTTCATAATTTTCAGTTACCAAACTGAGCTTATTTTTCACAACTTCTTGCTTTAACATATGCCTTTTCTTTGCAGGGAATGTTCAACCCAGATGACTTCAAGTAAAATCATTGCATTGCAGATACCAGATGGAATAATTTACATTTTACCTTATGTAATTACATGTATCTGCCTTGTATTGCTTAAAATTAATTAAGCATATACTATATTTAAGGCTCAAATGAAAATGGTGTTGGATAAATAGCTAATTAGAATATCAAACACATTCCAGTCTTGTAGTGTGACTGTTGTACAGTCCTGTGTAAATGCATTATTTATTGTGGGATCGACAAAAAGTAATACTGTTTCAGTTTAAAAGCTAGGGACCTGTGTTGTGATAAGGGTTGTAACTCTGCTACCCACAGTATTATAGTATGATTTGGAAATAAGTTGATTGTATCATGTGTAACAATATGGAGTTCTATTGGTAGCAGACAGAAACAATTCATAAAATATGTTAATATCTTGTTAACACTTAATGAATACTTTGTTGAACATGATTTAAAGTTGAATGGTTCATTTATGTAGAAATATAAAGCTACAGTTCTTATACTTTGTTTGCTGAAGCTGAGCAGTTATTTTTACATTATTATTGTTGTGATCATTGATATTTGTTGAACATCCTATATAATATTATGTAAATGGTACATTTGATGATTACAAAAAATTAAGCCAACAAATCGCAACTCATCGTAGTATTACTTCTGAAGTGACATTGCCACATTACCTTCTGGTTTTATGATGGCTTTCATAAGTTAAAGATGAAGTAAAATGCAAGTATAGCACTATCACAGTTATATGCTATGTGCTGATTACACTCAAAAGTCTCCTCCTCCTCTTCAGATATTACGTGAAATAACCTGTTACGGTACCTATCTTGGGGTATTAGGAGTGTTTTCTGAGAGCTGGTTACCAGCCATATCGCAGCCACCTTTCTAGGAGGACCAAGATTTTTTTTCCAGGGTTATTTCTCTTAGCTGATATGTTCTGGTTATTTAAATGCACCAGAAAACATACCTTTCATCCTCTCCTGTTGACTACATAATGTACAGCCACTGTATGCCATGTACTGAGCAGAGGTCATGCAATTCATGTCGACTTGTATGTGGGAGTAGGGTTTGTTGGCAGAGCTGCCTTGAATTCTTCAAGGTCTGATTCATTTCATCAAATTTCAGTAGACGCTTCTCAGTTTTGATTGTGAGCAGGTAATGGCTGCCTGAACCGACTGAGATCCTTTGCTAACCTTTGACATCTTTCAAAGTCATGTAATTGTATTTCCTGATATGATGATGATGTTAATATTTGTGGAAAACTGGTGGCTTCAATTTTTCTTGCAAGGAAAATATTTGAGCTCGAGCAAACGCATTTACACCACAATCGTGTGAGGGATTATTGGAAGATCTCTTATTGCACCAGTGATATTCGTTTATCTGCGAACCTCTGCAATTGCTGTGCTGAATTCAACTTTTGCCTGCTACTATGGGAGTAGGGACCAGTAGAGATAATGCATTGTGCATGTGAAGTTGCATTTTGTGACGTTACTTGTACAATGAAGTGTCAGGTGAGTCAGCAATTTAGTAATTGATCCTGCTAATGTATTGCAATTGGTTGGGCTGAGGATAGAGTGAACTTTTCTTTGCAGAGATAGTTTTGGTGTAGAAGATGAATCATTCAAATGTTTTCTGGTATCTATTATAGTGCAAATATTTTCATCACAGGTTACAACAGATAGTATTGTAACACACAACACAGGAATATTATGGTTGTGACTATAGTGACGAACACCTCACTGGAAGTGGTAGTGATATGACAAATCTGAAAAGAGGTGATGGAAGCAGTGACCTTGAATTCCAACCTTCTCCTGATAAGAAGTTTAAAGTGGAAAGTATAATCACGGTGTTTGACAACCCATGAAGAACATATACAATGATTATCATGTCGAGGTTTCAATGTATATGATAAGCTCCTGAAAAGATACCCTAAACTGAAGGTTATAAGCAATGTTAAAAGCTTACTGGACTATGTGGCAGAGAAAAGAGAAGTCAATACAGGTTTCAAAGAAAATAGTTCGTTGCATTTCGATATCATCAAGCAATGTGTAATGATGAAGTCTGATGAAGTGCGAAAATGCGGTTTTTCCATTCATTCCATTCCACTGATTGCATTTACAACACTGGACAATGGATATAGCCAGAAACTGCGGGTGTACGATCTTTACATCACTGGGCTTTATTACTAATTTGAAAAAAGTATTTAAGATAATGTGCTCCAAGCATGAAAAGATGAAGACGATGAAGAAGAGATGATTCAAAGAATTTAAACATTTGTTGATGAAGTTTATGTGCATATCATGACAGAAAATATCTGACTGGGTTCTGTACAGAACTGTTAGCTTTTTCCAGAAGAACGCTATCCATGAAAAGGAAGAGGAACGCTGTCTTGATGTTGCGATCAGTTAACAGTGCAAAACACAGCTACACGATCAATGTTGCTGTGTCGATGGATGGACGTTTGGCAGACAAGATATATATACATATATGCTGCCAAGAACCTAATGGAAAGTTTGGACCCTGCGCGTGCGTGGGGGAGGGGGAGGAGGGCACAACCTCTGGACGTGTATTTCTTCAGCCAATATAAAGTATATGCCAAGAGAATAACAGACTTTCTTACATTACATTCCAGGAATGTGCAGCCAAAATTCTGTGACAGATACTTTGTGATGAAAATGCATTCTGTCATTTGCATTCAATTATCTGCAGAAGTATTCTGACCAATTCTTTGTAACACAGGACGATATTGGTGAAGCTATGGACAACTTCAGAAGTTGATATGGCATTCAGCACTAATATTATAGACTGTAGACTGTGCAGTTTTGACATGTGATCAACTTGCTTTCCTTCACTGTGCATTTTGTAGGCGTTCATACTGATTGAAGCATTTTATTGAAAGTCATCACTTGCATTTGTAGTTAAGATATCTGTATTGTTTGCTTCTACATGGCATCTAGAGCACATCTGCAGAGCCTTGGTGAAAAACGACTCTCTCCAGCAAATTGAGAGGTACGTAATGATCTTGCAACCAAAATTTCACACAGATGTGTTCATTAAAACGCAAATAATTTCGTTGTTAGTGTCATTCACAAAAGCAGTTGCTGGTTGACTTAACACCCACACGAAAAGTATGTATGATATAAATTACATTCCCATGTGGAGTATAGCAAGCAAGTCGAGGAGTGTGATGGCGGTCATGCAGAGGTGATGAGATGTTTCTGTGACGGAAATGCAGCCTTATGATGGATGTTGTCTACTACATGTTCGATCCAAAGGTGCGGGTGGGGGGGAGATGAGTTGCATGTCAGACATGATAATGGCTGGGAAGTCTTTTGCAACTGTTCCCTTAGATAAAAGTTTCTGATTTAACTTGGTGTATCAAATTTGGAAAAAATCCAAAGCTTTTGATGACTGCCTGTATCCTTGGCATCAGAGGCTACCATATTTACTCGAATCTAAGCCACACTTGAAAAATGAGACTCGAAAGCAAGGAAAAAAAAATTTCCCGAATCTAAGCCGCTCCTGAAATTTGAGGCTCGAAATTGAGAGAAAAGTTTTAAACCACCCCTCCAAATAGAAAGTTGGTCCATTGTAACATGAGACACAATTGAGGTCGAATGGATGAAGATACAGCTACAGTAGTTTGGTTCGAGTCGTAAGCTTAACAGTTAAGCTTTACCAAGTAGCCATTGCTATGTGTTAGGCGCTCCATCCGTATTTATACGGGTACCCTTCCTTTCTTATGTGCTTCGTCTGGTTTGAATCAATTGATTATTTTGCTTTGATCTAATAAGTGCCATTCTCTTTGTTATAGGTGTTTACATCACTCTAAGCTGAAAATGCATTATTGTACTGTGTCATGCGTTGTTTGTCGCATTCTGATAATTGTTTACAACCTGTCGCTACTCGCAGCATGGCTTGCATTTGTGCGTGCTACCGCAGCTTACAATAAAAAAAAAGAGAGGAATTGTCTCATAACTGAAACAACGGCAAGAGACTGTTATTTGTTGTTACTTATACTGCTGTTTTCTTTGATAATGATCAACAAGAACCAAATAATAGACTGCGTATGATAGAATTTGTTCCGAACGAGAGTTTAGCGAAAAATTTTCTCCGTTTGAAAATCTTTGTAGATGCCTCTTCAGTACATTACATTCTGCTCAGAAATTAGTCATCTTAGATTCGTGCTTCATTTCTGACTGTATCACTATTCAGCATAAGAATAATATGAATATAAATGTGACATTATATGTATATTCTTCTGCGTTTGCTGTTGTCTCACTCTAGTTTCGTAGTTTATTAGGCAGACAGGATTTAAATCAGATAGCAGCAAACACGAAAGAATACATGGCATAATGTTTACATTCTTCTACCTTTCTTTTAATTTATTTACTGACGTATAGGTTTTGGCGCCAGTATTTATCTTTGTGCCTGCAGAGCATACCTGTTTAGTGCTACATATATTAGATAGCAGAAATTAGTTGTGGCGGCACCTACCAACATTTTTCAGAACTTCCGCTTACTTTGCACTCGATTCTAAGTCGCACGTGGTTTTTTGGATTACAAAAACCGGAAAAAGTGCAGCTTAGATTCGAATAAATACGGTAAGTCTGACCTTTGTCAAATTAGAGATGTTCCATCTTTTATGCCCAGAGAATGACATCTGATAAGGTAGATTATGTTATGACGACAGCACAGATATGGCACATGCTGTGGTGGCGCACTCTGCATCCATAGATTTCATTTGTGCTCCCTGTCTAGCACCAGGTGGTGAAGTCTTCCTATACGGTTTTTCTTTGTCGAATGCTCACTTCCCTGCACTGCTAAGTTAACAGCTGGTCTCTCTTCCCTAATCAGAGCCCCAATAATTTGAAGCACAAAGCAAAATCCTCACCTGCTCGGTCATAATCTTGTGTTTTTATATTAGACTGTGCTGAGCCGTCACTGATTTTCAAAATTTCTGTTCTTAAGGTGGCCGTGGTCACCCAGGAGCGATTAGCTCTGGTCCGTATAGACTGACTTAGGTATCTGCTGCATCATGAGGAATGATATGAACCATTGAACTGCCCCCCCCCCCCCCCCCCCCATTTAAAGAATTAAACTCTCATGTGTAAAGCAGCTTCAAACTTTTCATTACTTTACAAACAAATTAAAGTGTTAGATGCTTGATGTTAAGATTATAAGCGAGAAAAATTATAGAAAAGGTTTGAAATTATTTTAACAGTTTGTTGCAAGTTGTCAGGAACTCTCATTCTGAAGTACTGGATGAAAATAGTATGGCTAATTTGTGCACCTCGAGCTACAGTGCTACATAATTAAAAAAGGCTCATTAATCATAATAAGAGCATCACTGCCACGACATTGACTGACAAGTTTAATATACACTGTCCAATCACATTAATGTGACCACCTGTCGGAAGCCTGATTAACTACCACCTGCAGTGCGGACTACTGCAAGACATGCAGAAAAAGTCGTGAAGTTCTGGCAGGGATGTGGAGCCATGCCATCTGTAGTGCCCTGGCCTGCTACACTGGGTGTTTCAGTTGAAGGTACGTGGTGTGAAAGCTGGATTGTGGTGGTCCCACAGAGAGTCCTTTGGGTTTAAGGGGAGTTAGAACAGAAAAAAAATTTTTTCCACATTTTCCGATTTTTATCTTATTATAAAATTTGAAATTTTTTGAATGTATAAACTCACATTAAACAGGTAGAAAATTTTAAAATTTTTACGTGCATTGCTTCAATATCTAATTCGTAAATTTTTTTTATATATGGAAGGCTATGGACAGCTGTGTTATGAAGGTTAAATTACATGTTTGTATTAGTAGCACTGTCAAAAACAGTATCGTATCATTTCACAATATAAACGCACATTTTATATTGAAGTGCTAACGTTTTACCGAGGAAAAGTGATGAATAGATTCGTAAATCTCTCAAAAAGTAAAGTACGATGCCAAAACGAAGTGTTTTTAAGAAATGTGGGTTTCATGGTAATAGATTTTCAATAAGGGGAAACATTGTGTTCAACATGTGGCGTGGGAAGTTACAGACAGTGAAATACAAGCAAACTCGTCAGTATCTGGAGAAACACCCATTAGTGCTTCGAAGATTAAAATAAAACGTTGTGATACAAAGTTGTCTCAAAATGAAAGTGGTGTAAATGGTAAGTGAGGTTATATTCTGATAAATTTACACATCCTAACAAGGGTGTTAGGTGAATGTGTGTGTTTTAAAATATGTGGAGGGCCAGTTTACATGAAGACAGTGAGGTATCAAATGAACTAGCCAGGAAACTTATCATTAGTTGTGCCAGTTGTAAATATACTCATTCATTTTGGAATTCTGATAAGTGTAAAGATAATTATGTTGAAGTAAATGGTTAAAGTTAGATGGTGTTATGGATTGAGAGCTAATGGCAAAGGACACACTGCAGCAGAAACAATGTGTGCCGCCATGAATATGCCACGCTCACCTTGTAAAATTGACAAGTATGCAGGATTTATTGGAGTTGCTGTGGAATCTGTTGCATAAGAGTCAATGAAGGGTGCTGCAAACAAAGCTGTTCAAATAAATGATGGTATGACTGACATACCAGAAGCTCTTAATGGCACTTGGCAGAAGCGCGGCTACAGTTCTAAGAATTCTGTTGCTACGGGGAGCAGTGTGGATATTGGAAAGGTAATCAGTTTCCAGATCTTAACCAAACATTGTTAGAAGTGTAAATCAGGGAATGAAGAAGGGCATATCTGCGACAGAAATTATGAAGGAACAAGTGGTGATATGGAGGCCTCGGCAGCTATTGAAATTTTTAGTCGATCTGTGAACGAAAGGGAAGTGTGTTACACTAAGTTCTTAGGTGATGGAGACACAAAAGCGTATAGCAGTGTAGTAGCTGCTCAGCTGTATGGTGAGAAGATTATTACAAAACTGAAATGTGTTGGTCATGTCCAGAAGAGGAAGCTGAAATGGCGTTTGAGAGACAAACCTTCTGATGGTAAAACCGTGAGGCAGGCTGACAGACAAAATGATTGATGAACTATAGCAGTATTATGCGATGGCCATTAGAAATAATACTGAGGATTTGTTGAAAATGAAGCAGGCAGTATGGACTACCTTCTTCCACAGACTGTCAACTGATGAAAAACCCGTACATCACCTTTGCCCTCCTGGACCTGATTCATGCTGCAACTACTGCAATGCCCAGTACTCAAACAGTTCATTCAGCCATAAACATTCCATCCCAGCAGCAGTCGTGGATATCATAAAACCTATTTACAGAGAGCTGGAAAATCCTGAATTACTGAAGAAGGATCTGCATGGTCAAACTCAAAATCCCAATGAGTCCTTCAATAATCTTACGTGTACTCGCTTACCAAAAAATGTTTTTGTTGGAAATAGACACTAAAGTGGGGGGGCCAGTGATGGTGTTATTGCTTTTAATGATGGCAACATTGGTAGGGTGAAAGTGCTACAGCATATGGAAATTAATCCTGGAGAAAACTGCATCAGATAACTTGAACAGGTGGACAAGGTTCGCATTGATAAAGCAGAGTATGCAGCACAATTGGCCACTAAGGAGTACAGAAAGAAGGAAAAACTTGGAAAAAGGTGATATACAGTATGGTGCGGGGTGCTTCTGAGTGACTAAAAATAAAAAATTAATCATATATTAAGTGAGTTACAGTGTTTTGAAACTTTAGAAGCCATTCCTGAAAAATTTACATTTTCTGTTGCATTTTTCCTTATATCTCAGAAACCACTTCAAGTACATTATTCAAATTTTCAGGGAGTAATAACATACATACCCTGAGTCTACTGAACTAAAATAAGAACATAATGTTAAGTATAATTAAAATTATATAGGATAATGTACAAAAAAGTACACAATTTTAAACTGTGTAATTAAAAAATTGTATTTCCGAAAGCAGTGGCTAAAATGCAATTAATGTACTTCAGTAGACTCAGAACATATAGTTTAATGTCCTGTAAAACTTTCATGTCAATGGCTACAGCGGTTCCTGAAATAAGGGAAGCAAAGTCACTAAATTTAACATTGTCGAGATATGGAGTTCCAACTCCCCTTAAATCCTGGGAGCTTGGTGGCTAGGGGAGTAAGCTGAACTCGTTCTGGTGCTCTTCGGACCATGCACATACACAGAGAGCTGCGTGACACGTCGCATTGTCCAGCCGATAGGTGCCATCGCGCCAAGGCAAAACAAACTGTATGTGGGGGTGATGGTCCAGAAGGATAGATGCATACTTGTGTTGATCCATTGTGCCTTTCAGAATGACGAGATGTCCCAGCAAATGCAACAAAAATGTTTCCTAGGTCGTAACGCTCCCCCTTCTGACTATTATTGCAGGGTATTGGCTTTCATGAATTTCACACAGATGGAGCATAAAACTTGATTCACCTGAAAAGTCATCTGTCACTGCTCGGTGGTCGTCCGGCTTCCACTTGTGGTCCGAAAGCCAATGATCGTGCACTTTTGGATGTCACATAATCTGCCCTGTTGTTAGTGTCCCTCCAACATGCTTTATATACCCTCCACTGCTAGCGCTGTCACCTTTCATTCACAAACCCTTGTGGGACGATGGGTAGCCCATTTGTATACTGCATTTTCATCTTCTGCTTCAGAATCTCTTCACCCTCTTCCTTCTTCTCTCGTGCACTTCTTCTGAGATCTTCAGGATCCTCTTCTGCTCTATGCTCCATTGATAATACTGTCTCTTTGTTCTGTGCCCTTCATTTATCTCAGGCGATGCACTGAGTGTGTACATGCTTCTCCAATTTTCCTTCCCTCCCACATTAATCCCCACTTCCAACCAACTTTTTCAGAGTTAACAACTAGTTGGTTCCTCTCTTTCCTCTTATCCTGCCCACTGTCTACCATACTCCTTTGGTCAATATGCCCACATTCATTCTGGTAACACATCCTGAATATCTTGCCCACATCAGTGTTATTTCTCCTGATATTGTCCTTATACTCTGGTACAGTTCTTCTCTATGTCTTCACAACTGTGTTTCATAATCTCTGTCAAGGCCCGTATTCTCCTTAGTATTTTTCCCTCTTCTTTCTCTACTCATTGTGTACCATGTCTTCCTACTGTTTTTGTCCCAGCCACATATAGGACTGCATTTGTCACCACTGCATTATGGTGTCTGCTCTGTGCTTCAATAGCTACGAGGATAATCCCAAAAGCAATGTCTCCTATTTTTTTATAAGTACATAGACCTGTTTATTTCTACAGTGGTTTACATCAGTTTACAGCTTGAACATTTAGCTATTTTTCGACATAATCACCATTTCTGTTGATGCATTTTTGTAGACGCTGTGGCAGTTTTGGTATGCCCATGTCATACCAGCTCGCTGCCATGCTGCGAAGAAGGATGCCGCTACTGGTGTGATTGTTGCTTGGTCTCAGGTGGAAAGTGGTATACCCAGGTTTCGTCACCCGTGAGAATTGAGTCCAGAAAGTTGCCCTGTTCGGCTGCAAGGCGGTGAAGAAATGCGCAGGAAGCATCAACTCGTTGCCGCATGTGGTCCTCAGTCAGCATGGGAGGTACCCATCTTACGCACACCTTCCGGTAGTTCAATGTTTCCGTTAAAAATCTGTGAGCGGTGCTTCAGGAAACTTCAGGAACCGATGTGCACAGATCATCCAGGGTGATCTGTCGATCTTCACGCTTGCTTTGCTCAACCTTCAACACTGTGTGCTCAGAAATTGACAGTCTTCTGCTCCTTTGTTCATCGTGAATTTCGGCCCAATCAGCTGCAAACTCTCTACACCACTTACAAACATTTTCGACATCCATGCACGACTCGCCATACACTTCCATCAATTGGCGATGGATTTCAATCGGGGCAGTGCCCTTTGCTTTCAGAAACCGAATAACACTTGGCAGTAACATCCAATGCGAGATCCATTCTCAATGGCTGCCAAGCCAAGACTGAGCGCCTCAGCACAGCGTGCGCATGTTTACACACAGTGCTTGAAGCACTCTTCATAATAGCGTGACCAACTACCAAACAAACAGAGTTCTGTACTTATAACAACATAGGAGACGTTACTTTTGGGATTATCCTCGTATATTATCTCTGTTTTATACATTATGGGTCACAAATAAAGCTGATTTCCTCCTCTTCTTCATCCTCTTTATGATTGCCTCGCTTCTGTTCCTTTCTGTTATACACTATCCTAGGTATTTAAATTTCTCCACCTTTTGCACAATGCTGAGAAGTCCTCTGTGTGTGACACAGATCTTGATCTCAAACTCTTCTGACAGTGCTCCTGTGAATCTTACTGTTGCCTTCATGTTTGTCAAAATTCCTGTTATCAGTAGTGGTGTGTAGTCTGTCTTTCAGAATCCTTCGAGCGGTAAGGATGTCATTGGAGTCGTATGCCTTTGTGAAGTCCACAAAGTTACCATTGTCTTTTTCTTCTTTAAAGCCCTGTGTTCTGTTAGTTGTTTAGGGTGAAGATCTGTGCTGTGAATACACTTCCCTACTTTCAGTCTGTACCTTCTATCTGTTCTCCTACTTCCTTCAAGAGAAGTTTCAACAGCATCTTGTAGCTCAGATGTAGTACCAACATTTCCATCTCTTCTGTCTGTACTCTTGTGGATTGACACTAAGATCATATTGTTCCTCCCATCTTTGGCCTCCAAATTTAGCAATACACTGTATTGTATTATGTAATTGCATCGTCTAATAGAAAAGGTGAGCAAAAGCTTAAATCTGTTCAGCATTTGTCATTTACCTCATTAAAATTTTAGCCAGTTTACAGTAAAACAGAAATTATACTGCAAGCATGCACAAAAGTCTTTCAGAGACTAAAAAAATTGAAATATATTTATGCCAGAAAGGACAACAGAAAATTAACTAGGAAATTAACTGCATACACAGAACCTTCATCACAGATATAGTATTGTCAAACATTAGTAAACTGGGTGAAGGTGAATGCGAAGAAGCAGCTTCAGTAGTTTTAGGAGCACAACACTTGGACCACCAGCCAGTGGAAACATGTCTAGATGACTGGAATCCAATGAGTCTGGTTAACAGTGTCCGTTACTGAGGAATGTGTTTACCTGTGACAAAGAAACTGGACTGCCATCATCCCACTGCCAAACTCTGTAATGTTTCAGAAAATTGTGTGGCAGTTTTCGAAGGTTGTATATTCGCACTAAACCATTGACCTCACTGAGATGGATTGACACGAGTGCTTGAATGATACAGATATTTGGAACCGTAGGTACAATCACAACAGTGGGGTGTCTGTGGAGAGACCAAACAAACCTCTGATTCCTTAAGAGGGGCAGGAGCCTTTTCAGCACTTGCAGGCACAACAGTCTCAACGATTGCCTGCCCTGGCCTTGTAACACTAGCCCACATGGCCTTGCTGTGCTGGTACTGTGAATGGCTGAAAGCAAGGGGAAACTACAGCAATCAACTTTCCCAGGGATATTCTGGCTTAATGATAGTGGGATTCCAGAGGTAAAATAGTCATGCGTTCGGTTCTCTGGATGGGAAGTACTTGGGAGGATGTCATCAAGAACAAACAAACATGTTCTGCATGTGGAGTGTTGACTGTTAGATCCCCTTAATTGGGTAAGTAAGTTGGAGAATTTAAAAAAAGAAACTGATGGATTGAAGTTAGATATAGTAGGAACTAGAGAAATATGGTGGCAGGAAGAAGAAACAAAAGGACATTGCCAGGTGAGCTCACAGTTACAAACACAAAATCAAATAGGAGTAATGTGTGAGAAGATGTAATAATGAAAAAGAACATAAGAATGTGATTAAGCTACTATGAACAATGTAGCAACAGTAGTCCTCTTCGTCATCCGGCATAGTTTGTAAATGTACGGCCATTGAGTAGGGAAGCATCAGATCAGAACATGAAGTTGGATGACAACAGAGAACGAAAGCAAACTCATTGTTGCTCGGGATTAAATCGACTGGCTAGCTGTTCTCTCATGACCAGACAGCCAGAGGTGCTGTGTTCACCTTTCTGGCAGTGCCCTCACTGGATTTAGATGTAAAGACACTTGGTAATAATGCTGTATCTTTAACTGATATGTCTAGTGGTTTTTCAAGTGACATTTTAATTTTGGTGGGAGAATAGAGCTAGATAGAAGGAGAAGTACACTGGTATCCAAAATTAAAGCAACAAACCGCTATTTCCCCATTCTGTGTCTAATTCACAATATAATAATACAACCTGTCAACAATGTCCATAAGACTGTGTTCTGCATGGAAGATAGCACTTCGGTCAACAGAAAATCATGCCACCGATGACGTTAGGGAACCTATTGAACGAAGCAGTGTTGGCCTGGTAGTCCCACACACAGTCATAGACGGTGGAGTATGGCACAGAGAAGATTCCTACCATACTCTGTGTGGGGGAGGGCTGTAGGAAGAATGGAAACAGGACAGTTGCAAACTCATGTGGCCCCCTACGGCTTAAGGTGGATTGTTCTGTTGTTTTTTGGATGTGGCGACAGTTTAAAGGGATCAAAACTGTGTCCCGAAGGGCAGCGCAGGGCAAGCCAAGAGCAACATCAATAAGAGAGGACCGTTATTCGGCGGTAAGGGCATGACACCACCGCCTTAGTACTGTGCACCAACTAGCATCTGAATCTGACCTCACAGTGTCCACTGGACATACTGTATCCAGGCAAACAGTGTAGAGAAGTCTTAAATAGAGTGGGCTTTATTGTCCAAGGCCTTATGTATGTTTACCTCTGATGTGTTTTCACAGAGGGAAACATCTAGTGGAGCTGTCAATATGCCACATGGGCAATCCAACAGTGGGCCAATGTTCTTTTCACAGATGAGTCCCAATTTGGTCTGGAGAGTGATTCTCGACGGTTTTGAATCTGAAGGGAATGTGAAACATGATTTTGAGACATTTCTGAATTGCAATAAGGTTTTCCGCTTTTGATGACAGCCTCCAAAATCAAAATCTTGTTGTTATATCTTAATCCAATGTGTAAAGTTAACAGAGTACTTTTTATCTAACTACATTGTATTGTAGTGAAAGACTTCATAGATTTTTTTGAGTGGTTTCAAATAGAAATAATAATTTTCTTGACGTGGCTAGATCCAGTGATTGGAGGCCACGTAATAGGGCATAAAACACTGACATTAACAACGTGCTTTTATCATTACCATTTATTTGCATTATCTGTTCTTGTGGCTCTCAGGCTTCGGCAAGAACCATACCGGCTTGCCCACATATTTCTTATCCTCCTGTGTCCCCGTCATTTGTTTTTCTTCACAACTACACTATCAGTTTTCATTTGAAAAACATCGTGTGAATCGTCCACGTCTTGAGTGCCACCTACTTCATGCTATCTACACCTACATCATACTCCACAAGCCACCTAAAGGTGTGTGGTGCAGTATACATCTGGTACCATTAACTGATGCCCCCCCTTCCCTGTTCCAGTCACAAATGTTGCTCGGACAAAATGATTCTCAGTAAGCTTATGTATTAACTCTAATTTCTCGCCGTGGTCATTTTGTGAGATTTTATGGGAGGAAGTAATACGTTGTCCGACTCTTGCCGAATAGTGCCATTTTGGAATTTCAATACTAAACTTTTCTGTGATGAACAACACATCTTTTGTAACGTTTGCTACCGAAGTTTGTTGAGCATTTCTGTAGGGTGTGCACAGAAAGAAAGCAGGCTACCTGCATAGCACATGTCAGCTTGACCCAGTGTGAAAAATATCCCCTAATGAGGCAGAACACAATGGCAGCAATGGGACTGTGCCGACTAGTGTGGCCCTGCACCTGCTGGCGAGCCAGAATGGACGAGACATTCTTTAACTGCTTCGGCAGAATAACGATGCATACCCTGCAATCTTTCTCAAACAATTTTATAGAAAATAATCGGCAAAAAATTAATTTTAGTGTTAGCTATAGCTTTATGTGTCAGCTTCTCGGTGAAGTGCCCAAACGTTCAATGATGGTCATACTTAACGCGATATTCGCAACTAAGTATGACACTGCGCGAAGTTTGAAAAAGTTTGCAGGGGAAAATGGGTTGCTATGATTTTATGTTTAGTGGGTATTACACTATATATTGCTGCAATTGAAATTAGGCTCAGATATTTAATTTCTGTTTAGAGTTAGAAAGAGATCTCAATCTGTCTCCAATTTCGAGAAAATAGAATTTATGTAGCTCATTCATTGCTGACCTCACTTGTGAGAGAGTGAAATATTCATACACTATGTGATCAAAAGTATACAGCCCCCCCCCCCTCCCCCCCAGAAACATACTTTTTCATATTAGGTGCATTGTGCTGCCACCTACTGCCATGTACTCCATATCAGCAACTTCAATAGTCGTTAGACATTGTGAGCAGAATGGGGCACTCCGCAGAACTCACGAACTTCAAACATGGTCAGGTGATTGTGTGTCACTTGTGTCATACATCTGTACGTGAGATTTCCACGTCCCTAGGTCCACTGTTTCTGATGTGACAGTGAAGTGGAAACATGAAGGGACATGTACAGCACAAAAGCGTACAGGCCAACCTCATCTGTTGACGGACAGAGACCGCCGACAGTTGAAGAATGTCGTAATGTGTAACAGGCAGACGTCATCCAGACCATCACACAGGAATTCCTAACTGCCTCAAGATCCACTGCAAGTACTGTGACAGTCGGGCGGGAGGTGAGAAAACTTGGATTTCGTGGTCGAGCGGCTGCTCATAAGCCACACATCACATCTGTAAATGCCAAATGATGCCTCGCTTGGTGCAAGGAGCGTAAACATTGAACAACTGAACAATGGAAAAATGTTGTGTGGAGTGATGAATCACAGTACACAATGTGGCGATCTGATGGCAGAGTGTGAGTATGGCAAATGCCCGGTGAATGTCATCTGCCAGCGTGTGTAGTGCCAACAGTAAAACTTGGAGGCGGCAGTGTTATGGTGTGGTCGTGTTTTTTATGGAGGGGGCTTGCACCCCCTGTTGTTTCGTGTGACACTATCACAGCACAGGCCTACATTGATGTTATAAGCACCTTCTTGCTTCCCACTGTTGAAGAGCAATTTGGGGATGGTGATTGATCTTTCAACACGATCGAGTGCCTGTGGCAGAGTGGTTACATGACAATAACATCCCTGTAATGGACTGGCCTGTGCAGAGTTCTGACCTGAATCCTATAGAACATCTTTGGGATGTTTTGGAACACCGACTTCGTGCCTGGCCTCACTGACTGACATCGATACCTCTCCTCGGTGCAGCACTCCGTGAAGAATGGGCTGCCATTCCCCAAGAAACCTTCCAGCACCTGATTGAATGTATGCCTGCTGGAGTGGAAGCTGTCATCAAGGCTAACGGTGGGCCAACACCATACTGAATTCCAGCATTATCGATGGAGGGTGCCACAAACTTGTAAGTCACAGGTTTCCGGATACCTTTGAGCACATAGTGTAACACCCCTCATACAGCCTAAACTGTTTGAGATATCTTTGAGATTTTGACAAGTGAAAGCATGCAGAGAGGAAAGTATTTTTCTATATAGGTTCTTATCTACTACGATATAGCAAGAGCTATGGTTTTTTCGTTTTTTTTCCAGTACTGTAATTTTTTTAAGGTCTTTGACATCTCTTGAAAACAGACTTTGCTTGTATGAAAATAATCATGAAATTTCTTCTCTTATGTTATTGCAAACCGAAAGTATGAGGTTTTCTGTGAGCTTTTGACCTCTCTGATTGCCAACTGCTTAATATGACAGTTTTCAGAATGACATATCACAGTAGCTACTGCAATGCTAGCTAGTCCAACTTATGTTGTATTTTGGCAAAAGATCAAAATGAAACAAGAGAAATGTGGCCGTTCCGTATAACTGATCGTGCTTCTTTGAATGACAAAAAATTAACAATTCAGGCGAAAATAACTCGCTAATGCTGTTGAAATTTTGGGAGGATCCCACAACCCATCGTATCTTGAATAGTGAATGACTTTAACTTACCAAAGGATTTTCCATTTCTGTTCCTGTCCCCATGCAGAGTGAACTTCTCTATCATAATGATCTTTTAATGTATTGTAGATAGATTATAGATCTTTATGATCTATTTTTAGTCTCGAGTGGTTCGTCCAGTAATGCACCACAAGGGTCCAGCTGACCAAGAAGAGATTGGACTAAACTCAACTGTATTCGAAGTGGCCACACAAGGTACAAGGCCGCGCTTTTATAAATGGGGACTTGCGGACAGCTCAACTGCAACTGTGGACCGTATCATAAAAATGTACCCAATAAGAAAATATGGGGGATCAGTCAAGGAAGCTACAGCAACCACACTTCATGCTTCGAAGTTGATATAAAATCTGGGCATTGATGAGCAGTCAGCAATTTGTTATGTGACACTTGTTACATCTTTTACATTCTCTCACGTGTTGTAGCACACTTTTATTCCCTTTTATTATTGTATTTATATTTGTATATGTACTGCTGCCCAGTGCCATATGATAAAAAAATAAAATAACTATTCCCTATTTCATCATCTGTTTCCTCTGTTATTCTAACAATCTCAACCTCACATCCAGTTGTTCCACGATGGATGTCCTGTGCAAGCGGTCACTTTGTATGTTCAGCTGTTTTCACCCACTTGATTTTCTTCTAAGCTTTGTGTTATTCCATGCGGACGTCCACTTACTAGTTCTTTAGTCTGCACTGGTAGTTTCTGTGACAATTCTCCAATTCTAAGTTCATCACTCAAAGTTTGCTTTTGTATTGCTCCCCCTCTCCCAGTCTAGGATCATCAGGAATTCTCTTATGATACTTGACTGAATGGCATATTGCTGAATCAAGTTCTCTATACAGTCTTCAAACTGTACAATGTTTCCAATTTCGTAAGCCCAGAGTTGGCCACACTTAGATACTAACCAACTAATTTTATACTTTTTGCAGTACGACTAAAAATTATCATGTAGCCCTGTGGAATAAGGTCATGTGTGGATTATTTTGTAAATGTTTTTTAATCTAACTTTTTTTTTTTGCCAGTGCAATTTCATCTCACAAGGTGTCAACCTTAGCTTTAGAGTTACCTTGCTCTTCACAAATATCCTCATATCCTCCCTCCAGTCATCAGTTACCTCAATGTCTGCAGTATCTTCTCTACAAGCAGTCCTAAAATATCATCTGATACTTTGTGTGTGAATTTGCCTCCTTTACCACACAGATATTTTGTCCTAAATTCTCGATATTCTCCTGTATTTTCTCAACTCAACTGTTTTTTTGTACATCTTCTACCCCAGTGCTAAAGTCCATCTTGCACCATTTTCATCTCACCTTGTGTGATTTCCGAATCTGCTAAACTAGTCTTAGTCTCTTGGGACATGAAGTATTCTCTAACAAACTGTCTGACTTTGACTTTGTCTCACAATTGTTCACAGAGAGATTGGCCCACACCAATGTGAGTTTCTCCCACAGAAATCAACTGTACATCAGATCTTCACCTGGAAACAAATTTTAGAAAAGATAACTGAATTCAGGATTGGCACATATCACCTCTTCATTGCCTAAAAAGCAGCATATGATAGCATGCATAAGAGCAACTGAAATGTGCTTTGACTGAACTAGTAACTTCTGGAAATTTGTCAAGGCTCTCTAGAATGATGATGAATGAGGGACAGAGTAGTCTAAGAATGGGAGGAATGAGGTCTCATCCACTAGATGTAAAAGATGGTCTGCTGGTGGTGGTGTTTCTTATGTAGCTGTGAAGAAGTTATGAGGGGGACAAACTTCCTGGGCGGGGAAATGATCTTTTGCAAATCACTGCAGGTATTCGCCCATGTTGATGACAAGAACTCAGAAGGAAATGGAGGAGACATCCACTGCATTTGAGCAAGCCAGTAGAAATATGAAACTGAATATCAACCAGCAGAAAGCTAAAAACATGGTTGCTGGGAAAGCACATACAGAGAAAATGTCACTCTCGATAACTTTGAGCAATTACACTTTTGAGAGAGTTGAGCAGTTTAAATATATGGGATGGGCCGTTACCCACTCAAATGACACTTCTTATAAAATTAAACAGTGATTAATAGCACCCAACAGAGTATTTTGCATTAAAAGACTATTTTCCTCATGGCTCTCAATGTGTGCCATCTACTCAACCACTTATAAAACACTTACAATGCTATTGCTTACATATGCTTCAGAAACATGGTCATTAACATCAAAAGATATCTGAATACTAGATGCCTTTGAGAGAAAGGTACTTCAAAGGACAGCTGGCCCAACCTGTGAGAGAGAAAGATGGAGAAGAATGTAAAGTTACAAGTGTCCTCCAATTAGAAGATCTGTGGAATCATCTGGAGTGAGACAGACTGGGCACATGGTATGGATGAGTGATACGGAAGTGACCAAAAAAGATATTAGGTGGAAATCCAGGGGTGATAGAGGACAGGGTTTACCAATTACCAGATGGATTCATGGAGAACCTGAAGAAATTGGACTACAGGGATGGAAAGCTCAAGTACTAGATCGTTAAAACTGACAGAGAATTACTGAAGAAGCACAGGTTCACAGTGAAGCTGACACTGAAGAAGGAGAAGGAGTCTTCGCCTTTGCTTCCATTTATTTGGTATATCAAATATGTGAGCAAGCAGTTTCCACATTCTTCCTTGACTTTGATGTTCCCTCTGCCTGTCTTCTTACTCTAGGATGTCCACAGAACAGTGGTACTTCTTTTACAGTAACTGTCACTGTTTGCTCAAAACTACAGGGTGGTGCATGAAATGATCCAACATTTGTTTCAGTAAAATACATTTATTTCAGTCAGGATACATAAATGAAAAATACAATGTGTTAACATCATACGTGAAGATTACGTTCTGCTTATTGCCTGTTCAATATGACCACCAACAAATCTACCAACTTCTCCTTCACAAACTCCTATGTTTTGAATTACTCACCAACATACATCTTCGGTATGACTTTTGCTGTAAAATTTTCATGCAGAAAGTTTAAGACAACATTAGGTGGATCCATCCTGCATGAGCCACTCGTTTTCTAATTTAAACCTTTTTGCAAGAAGCTGAGGACCAAAATTATTATTCAGCATGTTAAATAATGTTAATTGTTCGCTGTCTGCTCCAAAAAGAATGGCCCTATTATGCCACGATTTGAGATACTGGCACATACAGTATTGTTGGAGTCAGACGCACCTTTTCATGAAACACGTTTGGATTCTCGGAAGCCAAAAAGCACACAATTTGTTTATTAACAAGGCCACCAAGGTGAAAATGTCTCATTCAAAAACCAGACATTGTTAAACAGTACGCTGTGATTCACCTCCCATTCAGTGAATGTGACCGATTCTTCGACCTTTGTCATCCGTCATTAACTTAGGCAAAATTCTTATTTTGTACATATACAGATGCAAATTAGTTTTTAAAATTTGCTGTACAGATTGTCTAGAAATCACAAGCTGTGCCACTGTTTTCCTTGTCGAGTTGCCAGGTTTCTCAATAATGCCAGTCTGACAGTTTCGACATTCTGTGGACCACGAACATTCGCAGGCCATTTGCGCTTCCTCTCAAACATTGAAACACCTTTATTAAATGTTTTGTAATGTCTACATATTGTTTTAAATGAGGGCAATCATTGAGTTTTAAAATGAACATGAAACTGTCTCTGTGAAAGCACCACACTTTTTATTTCATGAAAAAATAAGTTTTAATGTGCTGTTCAACAGGCGGTCTTCCTTTGTCTGCCATCTTGGAATAACACACAAACAGTGCACTTGGAAATAAAAGAAACTAATCTCCGTGAGATATTCTCACTTCTAACAACAAAATGCACAATAAAAATTGATTACCTGAAAAAGTAATGCCAATACAAATGTTGGATAATTTTATGCACCACACTGTTGTTCGAGGCAACTGCCCAGCTCCCATTTCACCTGGAATATCGTTCATTAGTTTTGACTATTATTTCCATTGTTTCTTCCACAGACAACATCCTTTATTTACTTAACCTATTCACATATGATTTTTTGAGAACAGATTTGTCATTGGAATATGATTACTTTTGCAGTGTGTTTTTATTTCTCACACAGACATAATTATTACCAAAATATAAACAAAAATATACTTTTTCTAGGGACTTACATCACCACAATCATTCACACAGTTTAGTTGTGTATAGTATATCATGAAACATTTGTCCACATGAAGGGCAACTTAACGTACTTCACATTCAAAACTTGTTTCCACATGATTGAGGACGTAGACAGGACTTCATTAATTGGTGGCAGGTCCGATTCATTAAAGACGACCTTAAAAAGACTTGTGTTTTTCATTTTATGTTGAAAATATACATAATGAAATGTAATAAAAATGCCTCAAATTTTCAAGCACTCTTTCATAAAGATGGGTCAAATGGAAAATACATTTTGTGTTGGATCTATTCATAGAGCTAAGAGCTACTCTTAAGAGAAAAATAAATCCTATTTGTTTTAAAATACAGGTATTATACAGCATTCCTGGATGATTTTATTTAATGATATTTATTAGCATATGTTCAGTGCTCTTCTTGAAGAGGGTCTTATTCTGTTAATAGTAGCAATATCTTTCCTCATGAGTGCTGACAGGGGAAACTGAATCATCCAGTTTCATGTGCGTTGATGCTACGATCTATATCCACTAACATTGTCCACTCCATTCTTGCTTGTTGGGCAAGCATACTATGACAATCACTGTGTGCTATGTCAATGGAAGTACTGCTGTACCATATTCGCCAGTTGGTGTGTACATTCGTTGCCCTTATAACACCAACTTGTCTAAATTGTGTTCTTGAAGTGCACATTTCATGGGAAAATTGCAAGCTCTTGTTTATAAAACATCTTCCACACAATCCAAAACTATTGCCTCAAATTCTATTGTTAACCACTATTGCATATTTTTTTCTCTGCACATTCATCTGGCTTTCCAGATACAGAATCCTACTGAACTATACTTTAATTGCAAGTCTACCAGTTCCTGTAACAGGTAACACTCCATCTTTGATAACTAGTCGTGAAGTGTAAACACTGAAAATCTTCACAATGGACATAGCACAGAAGATAGTATGATTTGTTATTTAAGATGTCACTACCAAGTTGATGTGGCATGCAACTATTTGTTATGAAACACGTGCAGCCTACATGTATTGCTCATTCAGTACCTCTAACCCCCGACTCATTAATTTTCGACCATTAGATCTTTATCTCAGCTTACTCAATATATAATTCTCCACTGTCTGTATAATTCTGACCCTTAAGCCTACAGGCACCCTTTATCCTCATCATTCAAGAGTGACAAAATAATGCTAAAATACTAAATTTAAGAAACTGTTGTGAATGTTAGGCATGTAGCATGAATATTTTAACATTTACTTGTGCAGGGAATTCGTGGCCTAAGTTGTTATAGTATTACAGGAGCGTGAATAGATTTTGGATGAAACGGGGAGAATGCAGGGCGCAATTGCCTCAGCGACTTCAAGCAGCCTGCTGAAAATATCTTTTAGGAACGAGCAAACTATAGAATGTGCTGTCATCACATACCCCTTGCACTCTCCACAAACTGATCCCCCCACTGCCCACCCCTCTTCCCACTCTACTCCCATGTTGTTCTACATTAAAACCAGTTTTAATAACTGAATACCACCTATATGACCAGACTGGGCGATATTTTGCCATTTGGGCTAATACTATATAGATATTTTGAGCAAATTGGGTGATATTTTTGTTGATCGAATGCAATTTCTGGGTGACATTGGCCAATCCAAGTACATTTTTATGCACTGATTTTAATGTAATGTTTTTATAATGATCTTTACTGCACCGCTGCCTTGTGAAATATTGTAACCCCAAGGTTCTACCATTCTCCACACAATGACTCCATCACAAACATTAAACTGCTATAGAAATTGTACTCACTGTTTTATATGTAGTGCAACCACAGTCAAAATATTCCATGATTTGAATAAACAAGACCACTGTGGCTGTTAGAATTTTTTGTTGAAGAAGACGACCGGTTTCACAAATTAAATTGCACCTTCAGGTGCCTCAATGTATAGAAATGGACAAAAGAACTCGTCAGAAATTTAGCCATGCCAAGAAATGGACAAATAAAAGTGATAAGGTCTGGGTCTACTTAAAGTGAAAAGATTAAAAGTTCTATTTAAACCAGACAAAGTCACTCCCAACATTTATATCCAGATATTTAAAACTTCTGACTCACGAATGTGTAAGCATTTTTCTTGTTACAGATTAGAAACTATCAGGACAGCATTCCACAAAAAATGACAGCACTTACATTAAATTCAACTGCAAGTAAGAACTGAAATGATTAACAAAACAACAACTCCACTCGAGTAAGGTCATGATGTACAATGTTTGGTCTTGGCTAAAGTAGGGATGGGCGACAGCCGATAGTGCTATAGATATATAAATATTTCAGCGTATCAGTGACCTTATTGACTGTTGATAGTTCATATTCTTTTTGCATCATATGATGGAACATCAAAATACAAGGGGAATCAAAAAGTTTCTGTTCAAGGACCATAAGTCCACGATTGGTATGCCACTCAGGCAAAATTGCCATGGGCATTGAGGAAATTATTCCATTAATGCACCATGTTGAAGGTAAAACATCATGACCTGTTGCTTGAAGAAGTCTGTAACTGCCTGCTGCAAATCCTTGTCCAACAGGAACAGTTGACCCTTCAACATCTTTTTTAAGAGACCAAAGGCATGATAATCCCATGGGCAGAGATAAGGACTATAGAGTGGGCGTGTGAGTGTCTCCCACTCGAACTGGCATAACGTCTGTGTTACAACATTTGCGATGTGGGTATGTGCATTATCACAGAGCAGCAGCACTCCTTGCCAGACCATTCCATAATGATGGTTTTCAACAGATGTGCTTCCCTGTACACATTCTTCATTCTCTGATGGATGTCTGCCAGTGTTTGCCCTTCCACAGCCAAGAAAAAATTAACAGCACATTGGTCCTGTTTGGATGCATTTGGTAATAACGTCACCGTAAATCACATTTCCACATTTATCCCACATGTCAGAAAGACACTAATGGCACACTAATCCCTTGCCCCTGTTGGTGCTTATACAGCCACAGCAAAGTTGCATTACATTGCATATACACAGCAGTAATGTTCTCAAATAGAAAATTTGATCATCCCTTGTATCCTTCTATTTGAGTACACAGTAACATCAGACTTTCATCGATGCTGACATTTTTATCAGGAAAATATACTCTTTGAAATTTGTCGAGCAGCTGTGAAATGACTGATCTTAATTTCCTCAGTTTACCGTGTTGTGTTTCTGGTGATTCAGCAGCAAAGTGCAAATACTTAGAGATAACATCTTCTCAGTAGCATTCTTTTAGCAAATATTGGAGTCTCAATTATTTTTCTTTGTGACCAACTGTCTTGTACAGAAGGTTTTCATGTCTGTGACATGAGGATGCAGAGAGCAAAGTGTGCCTTCAGTTCATGAGCTGTTATAGGAAACCAGCATGTGTTGTCACTACATAAGAGATAGTTTCTCTCACAATGGAGTCAAAAGCCACTGTTAGAAACTGATTTACGACCTGAAGTTCTGAAGGATTTTGTCCCAGATGCAGCAGAACCATTATTTCTATTTCAGATGTTATGGGGCAACTGCCAGTTAAACAACGAGTAGCTACATTGGCCCAGTCTCAATGGGCCACCTTTCAAGATGCAATATTTTGTCGTCACATCGGCACAAGTTTCGTGTGACGCTGCCCTTCATTGTGCACTTACAGTTTCCCTATCCTCCAATATGCTAATTGTTGATATCTCATTTGCAGCGTCATTGTCTTCACTAATATCTGCATCACCAATATCATTCTCTTCCAAAAAATGTCAATTTTTTGCGACCATCTAGTGGTGTGGCATCAGTTTCATAAACATACAACTGGTGCCATCAAGTGGTATGGCTCACAGAAGAGTTGTATGTTGCATCTACAGTGCTGTGATGGGTGTACCCATCATTGTACCACAATACACTGAGCTGCTGTGATGGCTATATCCATGTAAATGGATGGGTTAATTTAACTTGCAACCTGTTTCGCATAAACAATGTCACTGGCACTTTGAAATCGTAGATTACACTCTCAGCCTCTTATACCTACTGTGTAATTATCAGCATCTGCCTGTCATCAAATAAAATAAAATGACAGTTGACTGACGATAATGTACCAATAATGCCTGGGCTGTGGTACTCCAGTATCAGCTATTGTTAATACCACACTACCCATCACCTGCTACTACCTCCCAAAATGAGTCAGCGACATTGAACTACTCTGCTGTCTGGACAGTCTTCATTATTATGATTGTGAATGTTCTGTCCTTGTTAAACAGTAGTGTAATACTGTGCTACGGACTCAGGCTAATTACTAGCAGCAGTAGTTTGTTTTGTATATCACTCTGTTGCTGTAGAATGACAATTGAATTTTGTCACAGACCTTATGGAGCTTTTTGACACAAGGTCAACGAGAGGTTATCTGTAAATGATTACCATGTGGTAGGTGTCGATGATAAGCTGTTAATGGTTGTGCATCACTTCCAATAGCTCTGTTTTATGTTCACTAGATAATCAAATTTATTTGGTACAAAAACTTGTTATCTCTCTGGTGAAACCTTTTTCAAGCTAGAACTAGAATATAAAACACACACACACACACACACACACACACACACACACACACACACAAGCTTGAAAAAGAGTTTGTGCGCAGTTTTGAACCTTATTTATGTGCTCATTGATGACTCAATGCTTCTACTATTCAGTGTGATATTCAGATTCGCTAGACAGAGAACAGATTTGCTTCCCATGATTCGATATATTCACAGGCTCCGCTGTCAGTGCTTCCACAAAGTTCAGTAACCTCCCAGCATGTGCACTGTGGATGAAGTACTTCAACCCACACAACAAAGAATGCCAGCACTACAACATATATTCACCCACTATCTTAACACTAAAAGACAAAGCTCCATTTAGTTCTGTGCTTATTTCTACTTGTTACACTGTTTTATTGGAAAGTGATTCCTGCCAGTGCATTTTGTACCCTGCGCAACTGCTCATGTAAGCTGTTTTGCATTATACTATTATGCTACAACAAGTGTTTTTCGATTAATTTACTAATTGAGTGAGACAGTTATGATCTCTGTGTAACAATAATGATGTCTTACCCACTTGGGATTTTTGCTCTCAAAGAACCACGGGAAATATTTTACGAATTATTCAGTAAAAAAGAAGCCACAGATGGTGGTGAAGGTGACAAATAGAAAGAATTGATAGTGGATTATCAGCACAACATTGATTGGGAACTGGACTATGTTACCAATGAAAGTGATGTATTTTTCATTGGTACAGATAATGTATGTAAATAATGGAAAACTTATTATGGGGAAGGGGGGTATGCTTAAAAATATTTGTGTTCCATACCCTATTGAACATAGCAGACATGGGATTGTTCACATATTAGGTTTCATGGGAAGATAAACATAAACAACCTACACTTCTCTTAAAAAGAGCTGTGCCTGCAGGCTCAGTATAGATTTATTGGTGATTTCTTTTTGGCCTGAACTTATCTGTCGTATGATAGACTCTTGCGTATAGCTTCTAAAAGAGTAGTGCAGATGCAGTCAAAAATCTGTTTCTAAAGTGAGTAAGAAATTTTACTGGCTTAACTTTCTGTAATCAAACTGGGAAATTGACCATCTTACGACACCCTCAAGTTCCATAACCACATGCTTTACCTTACAATTTTTCATTAATTTCTGGAGCACTGCATTCCACAACTGAATTAGTTATTCTCTTTCAACTCTGAGCTGTTCTACTATACTACTCTGTTCAAAAGACCTTAAAAGCAGAATTCCTATCTGTGTTAGCAGTGGTCAAACAAGTTACCCAACCAGTCAGTGTGCACAACTTACCCTTTTCAACACATCTATTTTTATCTTTTGCCTTTTATTTGAAAATATACAGGATCACATGTGATACTCACACTATAAAAATGGTTCAGCAGTAATCAAATCTGTATTGGAAATACAGTATTTGGAAACTGTGTGTCGTCACAAATGCAGAGAGAGATGTAAAGCTGCAGAATGCAGCTTACATCAGCAGTTTTCACATTAACCAAATCATTTTTTATGGGCCTATTAGAAAATACACTGATCAAAGCTACAACCATAAACACAAACATGCAAACTAAAAATTAGCAATTCAAAA
Source organism: Schistocerca nitens (assembly GCF_023898315.1). Lineage (NCBI taxonomy): Eukaryota > Metazoa > Arthropoda > Insecta > Orthoptera > Acrididae > Schistocerca > Schistocerca nitens. The sequence continues at coordinate 98,389,013 of NC_064625.1, read as the reverse complement.
GTCATTGCACATACAACGACCAATCTGATAATTTGATCAGTCATCAGATTTGCCAAGAGTACATTAAAATGTAATCAACTGCAGTTTTTCAGTACAAATTCAAAAAGAACTTTTTTTTCTCATGCATATGATCTCACTATATATAAATGGTAGGTTTGTGATAGTTCACGAAGCGTTTTTTTTCTTTCACTTTGAAGCGTAGTTACAGTAACAGTTCACAGCCTACGACGAATGCCGACCACTATTAAAATGCCTCTAGTTCTGCTGCTCGGTGGTGGGGCTCTCAACAGCCCCTGAGTCGCTGCCCACTGCCTGCTTTGTCTCCTCCTTTTTCTCTTCCTCGTTTGGCAGAGCTGGCTGCTTCTCGTCATCAACGTCCAGGCCGTAAGTGAAGCGTGCCGCTATACGCACTTTGCGGGTCTTGCGCGCTGCCGGCCCACCGGAGCCCTTGCTAGCAGTGGAGACAACTTTGTCGGGAGTTCCCACATTGCCCCCACTCGACTTATTCACGGGCGACTGCTCGACGGAAGTTGTCGAGTTCTGAAAATTTGTGGTGCACAGAAATTAATAAACAATAAAAAGTAAAGGGCCCTCCACACAAGTATTAAAAATCTGTTAAATTTGGATTACACGGTAAATATCACAAATGTAATGGTTGCTAATTCAAATAAATATCTAGGGATTACAATACACTATTTTCTTATGTTAAAAATATGGTTCGGATTATTGATATTTGGAGTGATTATAGCAGTTATTTGGAGTGATTATAACATTAAAATCACATTTGCAATCAATATTCGCACAAAATCTCTCTCATTTTTGTGTAATTAAAGCTTAAAAATAATTAAATTTCAAGATTTTGTCATATGATCGAAAATACTCTGTTATTGACTGAAGCTCTGGTGACGTCACAGACTAGGAATAAAACGAAGCTATGTGTGTGTTACATGAGTGTTAGCCAAAGTTACTAGGTTTTTACATACTTTTTCTGCAAATAGTTACACTATTTAGGTATGGAAAACACATTTATTTCTTTTAAGTAACAACAGAAAGGAATTTTATGAATGCTGACAGTGTAAACTTCGCAAAACTTGATGTGTTTATGCACCACTCATTCAGAGCAGTGATATGTGCAAGGATGGCCATTCTTTTCCCCATTCTTGTTGAAAATCTTAGTGCTGATTTCCAGTATACAAGTTACGCAGCAGAGGAGCCACAAGCAGCATGCACTCTGTTGTGCAATGGATAGCGTATGTGATTATGGAAAGGAAGAATATAGGTCTGAGTCCTGGAGGGGTCATAATTTTACACAAAATCTGAAAATAGTGTTAGCAAGAACTCATTGTAGCAGTTGCTTCAATGATGAGATGTATTGGATATAGCTTCACTTTAATCTACTCTGAAAAATGGACAACTGAGGATAAATGCATCTACTTTGCTTACAAACAATTACCTTTTTTGGAAAGCATTGCAAACAGTGAAGATATCACCATACTCCCACAGTACAACGAGGTTTAGTACAACATCCAGGTAACACAAATGTAAGGGCTGCACTGTTTGTGAGTGTAAACTAACATCATGTCTGAAGCAGACTTAACTCCATTTTATGCAAGATGATGAAACTTCAAAAGCTTAAACAATAAGGATCCTTGCTGAACAGTACAAAGATTTAAAAATACTACTACTACTAAAATAAGAAATTAGTGGTCACATTAACTAGAAAATATCTTTTTGAAAGTGATGTGTGTGAACAATTATTGCAAATGTACGTTCATGTAAATGCCAAGAAAAACAAAAATACACTGTAATCAGTCTGGTGAAGTTTTGTAATTGTGATTTGGTTTTCACATGAAAGGACTGTCAATTTGTTTTATAAATAAGTTAAAATATTATTGCAGGCTAGATTTAAACCAGCGATCTATGGATATCATCTTCTAACATTCGACAGTCCACCGCTCTACCAACCAAACTGCTAATGCTGTCCAAGGAAGTGGGTATAACGATAATTTTTATTAAGAGTTAAATTTTGTTGACTGACACTGTCCTTCTTTGTAACAGTGAGAAAGCATATCTCTGAGGTAAATTAATGTTAACTTCAGAGTGCAAAACATTTATAATTAAGTAAGGGAATTTTGGCGTCGACACGATGGCATTTTGCTGGTACAGTGCAACTAATTTTTTACATACCTTTTCACTCTCTGAAACAATCAAAAACAATTTTTCCAGAGTTTTTATGGATGTATTTGTACAGTGTAGTACTACACAGCATTTGGAATCCATTTTCTGACATGTAAATTCCAAACCAAGACATCACTGTGAATTAGCTTTATGACAGTATGAGCAGCGAGCTAGCCAGTTGACTCAAATGGAGCATTTTAGCAGGCATTCAAATTATTCAAATTTTATTTCTGTTTTTATACAAGGGTGCTGAAATTCATGAAGGCAAAAAGCATAAAATGGTATAATTAACAATTTGAGATGAGTTCAAGAAAACAGTCAAATACCCTATTACAAACATCTTACGTAGAAGCTATCTAACAGAAAATGTTGTGGGGAAGGCAAACTAAAGACTGCAATTTATTGGCTGAACATTTAGAAGATGCAACAAATCTATTTAAGATACTATCCACTCTACACTTGTCCATCTTCTTCTGGAGCATTGCTGCAAGGTATGGGATCCTTAGCAGACAGGAGACGGAAGATATCGAAAAAGTTAAAAGAAGGGTAGCTCATTATGTATTATCACGAAGTAGGAGAGAGAGAGAGAGAGAGAGAGAGAGAGAGAGAGAGAGAGAGAGAGAGAGAGAGATGTTATGGATATGATAATCAAGTTGGGATGGCAATCATTAAACCAATGGCTTTTTCATTGCAACGAGATCATTTTGTGAAATTTCAGTCACCAACTTTTCTCCTGAATCTCACCAACATAGGAACCACAGTAATAAAATAGGAGAAATATGAGCTCAAACGGAAATATTTAGGTATTCATTTTTTTCATGTCTTATTCAAGAATGGAACAGTTGAGAAACTATCTGACGGCGGCTTGATAAACCCTCGAGAAAGGATGTAGGCGTGAATTTCAAAGCAGTCATATAGATGTCAATTAGTGAACATCTGCATCAGAAATTTACCCGAGAGGGACAACATTCTAAAATTACCATTGTTAAAAATACAACCGATTCCAAGAATTACATAATGTGTCATGCTCTAAGAAATTAATTTGATGGGAGGTATATAAAATTCGTATCTCAAGTGCTTGTTACTGAGCTATTAAAATATGATTTGGACGATTACTTTAATACACAAAAGGAAAACATATTTAATGAATACAGCAAGCTTCCAATTATCTAAGTGCAGATAATCCTGCTTGCAGATTATTCAGACACAGGTTGATGATTTTTGAAAAAATAACAAACAGTGTTAAAGTATTCTGTTTTAGTTAGATCAAATATTTTCATTCATAGTACGTATTTTTGACTAAAAAAGTAGATGTTGAAAACATTAAGGAGACGTTAAATAGCGATGTCTGTGAGCTGGCATTCAAGTCGGAATGTGATGATGATACAGTGAAGAGTGACAGGTATGCTTACATAAATGGAAAGAGTTACAGCACAAAACATCAGGCGAACATTCATCAATAGGGTCAGGAAAATTCTGCAAAAACAATCATGCAAAATTAGCATTTTTAGCAAAATTACGTGAGATAAATGGCACTGAGGTATTGGACCATTCATAATTTTGCTGCATAAAAATTTTACAAATCTGAGGACTGCAGTTCACTAATATTCATAACTGAACATTAAAACTGCATTTTTCCTTCTAAATTCCTCAAGGCTGAGGTTGGTGTATAATCTTAAACTGACACTTCATTTCCTTTGTAATGAACTTCGATGTCACGATGATAATAGTACCAAAATTAGCAAAAATAATAAAGAATATAGCTATGAAACACTGAATTTGGCAAGGAAACACTAAATTTGGCAAAAAAACTCTGCATTTTGGCAAAAAAGTAACATCTCTATTTGAGGAAAAAGTAACACCAACTGTGGCAACATGGTCAACGAATTTGGCAAAAAACTTACACCGTATTTGACAAAAATAATAAAGACTTTGGCAGAAGAGATACCATACGTGGCAAAAATATAAGAAATTTGGTAAATAAATAATAAGAAATTAGTCAAAAAATGGCACTGAGTTTGATCATAGAACAAAAGGATTTTTTTTTCCATTTCCTATTTATCACATTCTTCTCTTTTGTTCAGATGTTCATTGCATAATGAGTATTAAATGAGTACATTTTCATTCTGTTTGGTACTGATGTCCATTAGCAACATCATTATAAGTTGTGACCTAGGAATGTCATCTTAAGCAATTTATTGCTATGCCTGAAGCACATGCTGTGTCACTTCACTAAGATTGTTGATGGGAGGCCAGTATGAAAGTATATCGCTTACCAGACATGCCCCTTCAGTGACAAATCAGTGAACTGGCCAGATCGGTCTAGGATTGCCACAATTATCTAGACATCTATTGTGTGAACTGCAATACAGGTTTTGCACTATCCTAGATGAAAATGCCATCTGGAACCCCAGTCATGAAAGGTTTACCATTCTTGCCACATGCTAGTGAGCATACGGCCTCCCTTCAACAATTACCAAATCAGTCCTATTGCCATATCCACTAATTCCTCACACCAAGACTCTACAAGTCAGAGAGTGACACATCTCGAGAACCACTACCTCACCAGGTCATATAAGGACACGTAAGAGTCAATTTGATTACCACAAACAGAAGTGAGACCTATCACTCAACATAACAGAATACATTCAAAACATTGATCCAACTCCCAGTGACCTGTTCCTGGCGGTCTGTGGAGAACCTCTCGCCAGATCTCAGCTGTCATCATCCATCCTTTCATCAGAGCTGTGCAACAATGCTATGACTTGCTTGTGGTGCAGTCCTCCTGGAACTTGCTGTGCTTACTCTTCCCTGTACACTCCATCTACTCACTACTCATTCTGCAGCCATCAGGCTCAAGGGCAGGGCTACATATGAAACCAGTCATGTGATTTACAAGCTAAGCTGCAACCACTGTGCTGCATTCTATTAGGCAAGACAACCAACAAGCTGTCTGTCGGCATGAACGGCCACCGACAAACTGTAGCCAAAAAACAAGTAGACCACCCTGTTGCTGAACACGCTGGCAAACGTGATATCCCTCATCTCAATGACCGCTTCAAAGCCTGTTCCATATGGATCCTTCCCACCAACACCAGCTTTTCTGAACTGCGCAGGTGGGAATGTACCCTGCAATACATCCTACGTTCCAGTAACCCTCCTGGCCTCAATCTTACTTAGTCACTATCCTCACCCATCCAGCCCCCTCCCTGTTCCCATTACAACACTACACAGCCATCATTTCACTGCCACACCCAGTCTTTTAATTTCTCTCCTTTCTGCTACTTACACCCTCCCCCCTCCTCACCTTCTCTCCTGCCCTCCGTCTAAACCGCAACACTTCACTGTCCAGCACTCCCACCGTACTATCCCTCCCCCTCCCCACCCCAGCTCCTCCTTACCCCCACCGAGTCGCCACTCCCATCATGCACTGGTGCAGCTGTTCGCAATGTGGTTTCAGTTCTCTAAGACAGCGGACGTGTGTGCAAGTTGCGGTTGTGTGTGTGTGTGTGTGTGTGTGTGTGTGTCTACTGCTGACAATAGCCTTAATAGCTGAAAGCTTTAATTGTGTGAATCTTTTTGTTGTTCCTATCGCGACTCAGCATCTCCGCTATATGGTGAGTAGCAACTTTCCTTCTCTGGTATTGTTAAAATATTGCAAATCATTTTTGTTGCCCTAGAAGCCGTTAAATAGTCAACCTGCAGCTGTTACTAGGCTCCAGATTCTGGTATAGTTGGTTAGTAATATAGAGTTTTTTAAGATCTAAAGATCACTGTCGGAACCAGTAGTCTGAAATAATAAAATCAGTGATCGACAGATGGAAAATAAGTATACTTTCTTAAATTTACGATTTAGAGAAATTTATCAGATGGTGGTTGTGTATAAGATAGAGGGAGTGAACTGACCTGCACCCGCTCACTCTCCTGCCCTCTGTGACGACCCTCCTCGCCCTGTGAACCGCGACCGGTGACGGCGCGGGACTTGACGGCCGCCTGCAGTGGCACGAACGGCTGCGCCTGCTGCCCGAGAAAACGAGGGGGCAGTGCCCCTGGCGGAGGGGCCACGTTCTGGAAGAGCTGCTGGTGTGGCTGGTGGTGATGGAGGTTCTGCAGGCGCGGCGGGAGGCCTCCGGCGACGCCTCCGCTCGTGCCTGGGCCGTACTGAGCGTGGCCGGCCTCTGCCAGACCGGAGCGGCGGTTGTACTGCTGCTGTTGTGAACCCTGCAACATAAGCCGTACAGTGGGTGGTTGCCGCAATTGTGAAACTTCTAAGTTTTAGAATAGACTATAGTCCAAAGTAGCTAACCGTTCAGTTGCACTATCACCAGAATTTGTAACATTAGTGAAATATTTATGAATACCTATTTGGAATGGATTTCAGTTGGAACGATTGACTGAACATAGTTACAGGATATCAAAATTGAAAAACCATCTGTGAAAGTCGAATTCAAGCACTGACGGCATCATTCACAAAATTTGCCAGACTACTTCCTGACTGTACATCATTCTGGGCACCCAATTTGATTACTGGAAGATAGAGACACGTAACACAATGATGCTTCAGTAATAAAGGGAATGAGTCATCTGTGAGAAAATGTCCATTTGGGAAGTTGAAGAGAGAGAGAAAATTACGGAGGCGCTCTGTGTACTTATTTGGTTGGTGCATAAATTTGCAGCATTTTTGCACAAGTTTAATAAACACCACAGATACACATAGCGGAGACTCTAGTCATGAACAATATATTCTCCTTCACTATTTACAACAGTCTTCCAATGCTGGGGTAGCTTTTCAATTCAGTCACTGGTTTTGAGGAGAACAACTCGGCAAGCCATGCTCAGAGCGCATTTTCATCTGTAGTGGAATTTCCTTGAACATTGTTTAATAGGGAGTGGAAAAGGTGAAAATCTGAGGATACAAGAACAAGGGAATAGGTTGGGCACAGAATGACTTCCCAACTCAACTTCTGTGTAGTGTTTTTTGTCAGTCTAGCAGGATGTGGCCGGGTGTTATTGTGGAGTAGTACCACTTCACGCAGTCTTCCTGCTCACTGTTCCTGGACTGTGTCTGCAACATGTCTCAGTTGTTGACAATAAAAGTGATTAGTGATGGTTTCAGCTTGGGGAAGCAATTCGTAGTACACCACACCATTGCTGTTCCCTCAGATGCATAACATTATCTTTTTTAGATGCATGCAGGTCTTTATAGAGGGAGTTACTGCTTTGTTTGGGCGCAACCATTCCTTCCATTTCCATACGTTAGCATAAAGACATCATTTCTCAGCACCAGTAATAATACAGGATAGGAGGAGATTAGGGTTTAGCATCCCATTGCCAATGAGGTCATTAGAGACGGAGCACAAGCTAAGACTAGGGAAGGGTGGAGAAGGAAAGTGGCTATGCCCTTTTAAGGGAACCATCCCAGTATTTGCATTAATGATTTAGGGAAATCACGGAAAACCTAAATCAGGATGGCCGGACAGGTATGAACAGTCGTCCTCTCGAATGCAAGTCCAGTGTACTAAACACTATGCTACCCCATTCAGTTACAGGACAGGAATGGTCAGTGTTGTTCATAAGTGGACTGATGATGAGCAAGCAATGATGCACAAATGACCACCTGCTGATTTTTGTGATTTTGCTTTAGAGCATGAGGTGCCCTTTAAGGAAGATCATTCTGACATTAGTGACTCTCCATGTTCAGGAAGACCTTTGAGGTTTGATGAAGATCATTTAAAAACATTAATTCAGAAAGTGTTATCCAAGCATTAGTGCAGCAGTTTCTTCTCAACAAGTCAATACTGCCAACAACAAATGTCACGGTGGAATATATGTACATGGTAACAGTTACAATTACACGACAGCTGAATGATGGCTTACACAAAGTTGACAAACTGACACTACAACCAACCTGACCGCCCCTTACTGGGCTCGGAATGTTCTTGGCATGTGCACACGCTTGCCCACAGATGTAACCCCGTACCAGATAATACGAGTGAAAGTAAACAAAGTGAGTAACCATTAGTGTTTTTGTGTCAGAGACAGTGGACACCATTCAGATAATGCTCCATATTGCTTTTCCATTCAGTCACCACACTTGTCTGAGCATTCATTCTACTGGTAAACCAATCTGTGGTAAACACACAAGAGAACTCGGGCTCGAAGTTAAGGAGTCACTTAACAGCAGCCCACCTGTCTGCGCCAGTTCTGAAGGAAGGGCCAGGCAGGTGCTTCTTTAATGGTCAAAGAGGTGAAAATCACTTGGAATGTGAGCCGGGCAATAACGGTGTTCCAAAACAGTCCATTGGAAATGCCACACCAAATGCTGCATAACAGAGAATGTATGCAATCAGGTGTTTCCTTCTTACAGATTCTGAGGACAACTGTAAAGCCGAAACTGATTACATGATCCCGATTGAGTCCTATGAATTCAAAGGCAGCCAGTTTTTATATACATATAAGAAGAAGAGAGGGAGAGGTACAAACCTTGTTTCTAAGTGTAGCTGCGTGGGTATGACTAAAACATAAGGTGTTCATTAATGTTAACACTAATTGTGTATACATATTCCATAATTGACTCGTCCCAAATAATTTCAATAAAAGAATCATTCAAATAATCTATGGAACAACTAAATAACTGACTGATTAACTAACTATGTGTTATTTAGATATGAAGGTAACTTGTTTTCTCTTAAGGTCCAAAGTATTCTCATTTTAAGAAAATGTAATGCTGTCAAGTTTGCCAAACACAATATGTGAGACTCTCATAGATCAATTTAGTAAGGCGTGGAGAGAAGAAATGGATGGTTCAACACCAGTAATTAACTCAAGTAAAATGAGTAATCTTTTTTCCGTGATGACTGTTTCAGACTGTAATGCCCTAAAAATTATTCCCAGGTTTTTTAAAAAAAAAAAAAAATTAGAGAGAGAGAGAGTCTAATGAATGTCATAACTTACAGAATGAAGAAGTGAATTAACAAAACCATTAACAAATTTAATACACAGTTCAATTGGGAAAGTTTCATGATCTTTTAAAAATCACTTAGATACCAACAGCACAGAAAGACAGCACCAACTGACACAGAATTACAGATCAACTTCCATGAACTCAGCACTGAGCAAGTTACCTGAAAGAGTAATCCTAGATAATAATTTTTTGAGGCTTTCAATAGCAAGCCACTTCAGTGACTTATGTTCCTAATCTACTCACATTATCCAGCTGGGGAAAGGGGATCTACAAGTTGATGAGCAATCCAAACAATGTGTTGTTTCTGACAACTCTTTTTCATCATTGAGTAGACGAGTAGTTTAAAAGCAGACTGAAAATTTCTATACTCCGGCCAGGTTTCGATCCCGTGACATCTCAATTTCCAGTCACATACTTTAATGCTAGATCACTAGGACCAATCAAATGGAATCTTTCTTCAGTAAACAGAGGCTACTACACAACTTGCAGCACAGATTCAGAAAATAGCAATTCATATAAAAGCATTAGTATCTTTTCTCATGAAGTGTTGAACAGAGTTGACATAGGAAAGTCATTGGGACATTTATAGATTTCCAGAATGAATTTTCACTCTGCAGTGGAGTGCGCACTGACACGATACTTCCTTACATACAAAAGCTGAGTGCTGATTCGAACTCGAGCTCAGGATCTTCGCCTTTCACAGGCAAGTGCTCTACGAACTGAGTTACGCGACAAATTGTGACCTATCTTTGGAGCTTTATTTCCATCAGTATTTCATCTCCTACCTTCCAAACTTCACAGAGGTACCCGAGCGTAACATGCAAGACTACTATACCTGGAAAAAAGGATATTGCGGGGACTTGACATAGCAACAGCCTCGTGAGATTGTTTCCAGAATGATTTTCACTCTGCTGTACAGTGTGTGTAAGTTATGCAAGTGAACTCAAATGCAGTGACCAGGTTCATGGACAAAAGAGAGAGAGAGAAAAAAAAAATAGGAGCAACTAAGTGAAATGAAGTTTTCTGAGAAATCGGATAGGGGTGGTGGTAAAAATGGAAAAGATTTAAAATAAAAGTGTTAGGTAACAACAGGTGTGAATATCAGTTTAATAAGTTGTCATTACAAAACAATGACAAATTATTTACAGAAGATGGAAAAAACTGGTAAACTCCACCTCAGAGAAGATCAGTCTGGGTTCTGGAGAAATGTAGGAGCAATAGTGGGGCCTTACTACGTGTTTTAGAAGACAAGTTAAAGAACAGCAGACCTGCCTGGATAGATGTGCATGTTAAAGCAGCACTTCTGGGATGGGGAGCTGCACTGACCCCGGATCCAATCAGCCTGACAGGTTAAAGATGAGGGAGACATGCCAGCCAGTCTCGATGTGGTTTTTAGGTGGTTTCCCACATCCAACTGAGTAAATGCCAGGCTAGTACCAGAGTCCTGCATCAATTATGCAGTTTGCAAACATTTATGAAACTTTCACTCACTGTCATGTAAATAACACTATATGCAGACTGTTGGAGTACACATATTTTCTCCTGAGGGGGTGACAGGAAGGGCATCTTGGCACCCCATAATTAACCATGACAAATTTGTCCATAACAAATTTTGACCCTGTGCTAATGTGGAACAAAGGCACAAGATCAAAGTAAGGTTAAAGAATAGCTTTTCTATGTTTATAGCAGTCGTTAATTTAGGGAAACCTTTTGACAATGTTGCCTGCAGCACACACACTTTCAAATTCCGAAGACAGCAGGGAGTGGAATATTCTTGACAATTTGTGTGTAAACAAGACTGCAACTATAAGAGAAGAAGGACATGAAAGGAAAGCAGTAGTTGAGAAGGGAGTGAGACAAGGATGTAGCCTATCCCCTACGTTTCTCAACCTCTACAGTGAGCAAACAATAAAGGGAACCAAGGAGACTTTGGAAAGGGAATTTAAGTTCAAGCTGAATAAATAAAAACTTTCACAGAATTACAATGTCATCAGCAATCCTCAGAAAATCTTAAAGGACTTGGAAGATCTGTTGAAAGGAACATATAATGTCTTGAAATGAACTGAACATTAAGAAAGTAAAACAAATGTAATGAGATGTAGTCAAATCATATCAGACAATGGTGAGGGAATTAGATGAGGAACTCACACATTAGAAGTAGTCAACGAATTTTGCTATTTTGGGCACCAAAAAACTGATGATGGCTGTAGTGGATAGGCCGTAAAGTGCAGACTACTAACAGCAACTAGTTTATGGAAACATCAAATGTAAATTTAAGTGTCAGGAAGTCTTTATCTGAAGATGTGTGTCTGAAGTGTGGTGGTGGACAAAAGTGAGGTATGGGCAAAGATAAGATATTTAGGCAGGTTAACTACCAAGGAGGTGCAGAACCAAACCCTGGAGAGAATGTGTGTCACAACCTAACTAAAATAAGAGGTCGGTTGATAGGATATACAAACTGAGACAAAAAAAATAATAGGAATTTTTCAATTTCATGGGCATTATAAGTCTGATTTTCAAAGAAATTTTATTATATTATTGGAACACAATTTCCTCATGTACATTTGCATTTTCAGCTGCTTTTAATACTTAGTCTATTGTTGACAGTCAAAAAGGTGTGTGTTTTTGAAGGCTTGGCAAATTTTTACTTTCGAAAAAGAGGGATTGAAGAATTTGCATTAAATTTTGCTTGAGAAATGGAATAATTTGCACCACATCATTCAAAATGTTGACCGTGGCTTTTGAAAATGTACTACATGTAAGATAAGAGTTTACAAGTGGTATAAACATTTCAGATAAGGCCGAGAAGACAAAGATGGTGACTGCCCTTGATACCCTAGCACATTAATTACTAAAGAATTATTGATTCTTTGAACCTCAGAATACCAGGTGTGATCGGAAAGTAACAAGAATTGCGTTTCTTGATTTATTCATCAATTTCAACTTTGTCCACTTCAGAATAATCCCCCTGAAATATAATACACTCATGCCAGCATTTTTTCCAATCTAGGATGCACTTCTGGAACTCACTTTTCATTATGATGTTCATTTCCTTCAGCATCCCCTCTGGCCCATGCCAAGCAATTTTCTCAATGTTTTAGGCATGAAACATGTAGCAGCAAATTTTGTTCCAAAATTGTTGAATTTTGACAAAAAATGTCACTCAGACATTGCTCATGAGCTGCTGAATGAAATCAACAATGATCCAGAGTTTCTGAAGGAGATTATAACAAATGACAAAATATGGTTATATGGGTATGACATTGAAACCCAGCCCAATCGTCCCAATGGAAACTGCCTGTAAAATCAAGATTTAAAAAGATTTATATATATGTGCGGATGGATGTGTGTGTGTGTGTGTGTGTGTGTGTGTGTGTGTGTGTGTGTGTTCGCGCACACGAGTGAGAGTGTATACCTGTCCTTTTTTCCCCCTAAGGTAAGTCTTTCCGCTCCCAGGATTGGAATGACTCCTTACCCTCTCCCTTAAAACCCACATCCTTTCGTCTTTCCCTCTCCTCCCCTCTTTCCTGATGAAGCAACCATGGGTTGCGAAAGCTTGAAATTTGTGTGTGTGTTTGCATTTGTTATTGTCTCTATCAACGTACCAACGCTTTCATTTGGTAAGTTACAGAATCTTTGTTTTTACCATTTTCTTTGATTACAATGAGATAATGCATCAAAAATTTCTGCCTTAACGTTGCACAGTCAATTTGGTATACTACCTAGAAGTTATGTGCTGTTTGTGTGAAGCAATCTGAAGAAAACAACTAGAATTCTAGCAAAACCACTTGTGGAAATTGTATCACAATAATTCTCCCAGTCACACCACAATACTTGTTAATGATTATTTCAGCAAAAAACACAACCACTATGTTGCCTCAACCACTGTATTTGCTGGGTTTGGCCCCCTGTTACTTCTTTCTATTGCTGAGGCTGAAGAGAACCATGAAAGCCTGTCATTATGCCACCATTGATGCAACACAAACTGAATCACTGAAGGAGATGAACACTGTAACGAAAAGTGAGTTCCAGAAGTGCATCCAAGATTGGAAAAAGTGCTGGCATGAGTATTATATCTCAGGGGGATTATTCTAAAGTGAACAAAATTGAAATTGATGAATAAATAAAGACACTTTAAGAAATACAATTCTCATTACTTTTTAATCACACCTTGTATTCTGAGGTTCAAAGAGTCATCAATTTGGTAACAGAGGGAAATGTGGGGGTAAAAATTGTAGGTGGTGACTAAAACCCAATGACAGTAAGAAGGTTCAGAAAGATATATGTTGCAATCATTATGAAGAGGCTTGCAGAGGGTTGAATTGTATGGACAGCTGCAAAAAATTAGTCTTGGATGGAAGACCACAACAAAAGGGAGATAACAAACGAGGCAGTTATCAGCAAGCAATTGCCATTCAGCCTACCTGCCCAAACGGTGGTTGGAATCCTTGGCCATGACGTCCGTGATGTTGCAGGTGCTGCTGTTGATGCTGATGCTGCTGCTGATGTTGATGCTGGTGCTGCCACCCCGGGCTGCCCCGAGATCCTTTTGGAGGGTGCCCCTGATGGTCCCTCAGCCGACTCCGGTCTGACGTGTCAGCTGGAAGGCAGATGACACCATTGTATGTTAAGCGTTGAAACACTGCATGGTGGAATATCTCTACTTGCTATAGAAACACTACTAACTTAAATCTACGAGGGCCGTTCAGAAAGTAACCTCCGGTTGATTTAAAAAAATACACCAAGTTAAATAAAAATATTTTAATATATACATCTTACAACTACATCTTTGCACTATTTTTCTACATAGTCTCCATAGCGATTGAGGCACTTATCGTATCTCTTCACAAGCTTTGAAATTCCTTCTGCATAAAAATCACCCGCATGTGCCTGGAGCCAGCCTGTGACCGCATCTTTGAGCTCTTCGTCGTCATCAAACCGCTGTGACCCGAGCCATTTCTTCAAATGCATGAAGAGGTGATAATCACTTGGCGCCAGGTCTGGGCTGTAAGGTGGACGGTTGATAACGTCCCACTTGAAGGACTCAAGAAGGGCCGTTGTTCTGCGAGCAGAGTGAGGACGGGCGTTATCGTGCAAAAAAACGATACCGGAAGTCAGCATACCACAGCGTTTGTTCTGTATAGCCCGTCGTAACTTTTTTATTGTTTCACAGTACATGTCTTGATTAATGGTCGTACCACGTTCCATGAATTCAACCAACAACACCCCTTTGGCATCCCAAAACACCGTTGCCATCAGTTTTCTGGCAGAAAAATCTTGCGAGGCTTTTCTTGGTTTGGTAGGCGAATTTGAATGTGCCCACATCTTTGATTGTTCTTTTGTCTCAGGGTTCACGTACTTAATCCAGGTTTCGTCACCGGTCACGATTCTGTTTAACAATGGTTCTCCTTCGTCCTCATAATGTGACAGAAAGTCTAATGCAGAGGCCATTCTTTGAGTTTTGTGGTGGTCGGTAAGAATTTTGGGCACCCATCGTGCACAGAACTTACGGTAACCCAATCTTGCTGTCACTATCTCATACAAGAGAGTCTTAGAAATCTGTGGAAAACCAGTAGACAACTCCGACATTGAGAAACGTCGATTTTCACGAACTTTTGCATCAACTGTCTGAAAGAGTTCGTCAGTCACCAATGATGGTCTACCACTCCTCTCCATCATGAACGTTTTCTCATCCACTTTTAAATAAACGTACCCATTCACGGACAACTCCTTCACTCATAACTCTTGGTCCGTACACGGCACAAAGCTCACGATGAATAGCTGCTGCAGAATATCCTTTGGCTGTAAAAAACCTTATGACAGCACGCACTTCACATTTGGCGGGGTTTTCTATTGCAGCACACATTTCAAACTGCCACAAAAACTAAACTAGCGCAGGTACGACGTTCACTCGACCACGGCTTGATGCCGACTGACCTGTTGAGTGCGTGAACGCACAGATGGCGTCGCTACTCCCCCCACAACCCGCACTGTGACCAATCGGAGGTTACTTTCTGAACCGCCCTCGTATTTTGCTTTACTGATAAATATATAAAACAATATGGTTTTGAGAGACAAGGATGAATTGCTGCATCTCCCCTGCCCACCAGTCGCCAGATCTCAATAATCTAGATCCTTTTTGGTCTAATTTGGAGAGAAGAGTGAACAATCGTTAGCCACCTCCACCACTGTTATATGAACTTGCCACTATTTTGCAGGAAGAATGGTATAAGATTCTAAGAGTCCCATGAAAACCTTACAAGGTTTATCCATTCTGAGATGACTGGAAGCTATTTTGAATGCCAACAGTTTTCCCATATTGTATTAGTCATGGTAATGTGGTGAGTTTTTGCTGTTTCCATATTTTTGTCCACCTTGTGTGCACTGGAGGCAGTAGGATCTTTTTGCAGTCACAAATGTCAGTTCTCTAAACTTTTCAATAGCGTTCCCATCAGGGATTCCCATTCAAGTTTACAGAACATATCCGTAACACTAGTGTGTCGATTGAACCTTCTCGTAACAAATGTAGCAGCATGCCTCTAAATAGCTTCGATGTCTTCCTTTAATCCAACCTAGTGGTGATATCAAACATATATAGGAACCTTTTCTATATACTCAGGCCGCCAACAACAGTTTGCAGTGTGGCACTCTGGCAGACGCTTTCCACATACCTGGGAAGATAGCACCAGGATGTTGCCCTTCATCCATGGTTTGCAGGTTATTATGTGATTAATGAGTAAGCTGATTTGTCAGCATTGCTTAGTAAACTTCAGTGTGAATGAGCAAGTCCCTCATAGTCAGTCTCCCAACTTTAGATTGGGCTACTAAACCAATGTTCACCTATACCGGGAGCTGGTTTAAGGTGATGTGGGGCCCATAACATTGAGCAACTGTCAAGGCTATTCAGCAATATGTGCTAATTTTTTAAAAAATATTGCTTAATCCCATACAAAATATGACGACATCCTAAAATATATTTTGGGCCACTACCTACATAGGCCATCTATTCACTAACATTGACCAAGAGACTGAACTGTTATTACTCTTATTTTCGCTAGGTCGGAAGAATATGTATTGTTTTGTCCCAGAACATGTGCCTCTGTAGACACATGTACTTACTGGGTACGTGCACTGAGTAATATGTTTATATTTTACGTATGTAATAGTGACATATCACATATATGGTTATAGAAGATCCAATAACTGTTAAATTGATGAATAAATATGATACTCATTCTGCACTGATCGACTTGCGTGTTCACTTGCATCATACCTGGCAATATTTGTGAGCTCACTCCATAAAAACAGGATAACAGCGCAGGAGGTTATGAATTTGTCACATGTGCAGTAGTTGCCTTGAATTGAGGAGAAGGATATTATACCATTTTGAGTCCTATGTGTGTTGCCTATGGTGTCCAGTGCTTGTTTAGAATGATGAAGTTGGCTGAAAATCCTGCTGATTGTGGGATTGGATCTGTAATTAATTTCCTGAATGCGGAGAAGACCACACCACATTCATTTGTGAGGCTTGCAAAGAAAATATGAGTGATTCAATGGTAACAATATTATGAAAGGATAGAGTGCTACTCACCATAAAATAGAGATGTAATAAAATGGAGCACTTAAATCCATCCTTATGATGACGCTTATATGGCTACCAGTTTGGGGGCTTCAGAGCACCATCTTCAAGCCATAACTGATGCTGAGGGGGTTAACTCCAATCGTCTCAGTTATGTGACTGGATCTGTGATTTCTTGTCAGAGAGGTCACAGTTCGTTGTAATTGACAGAAAGTCAGCAAGTAAAACATAAGTGATTTCTGACGTTCCCCAAGGTAGTGTTATAGGTCCTTTGCTGTTCCTTATCTATATAAACGATTTGGGAAACAATCTGAGCAACCATCTTCGGTTGCTGGCAGATGACACTGTCGTTTACCAACTAATAAAGTCATCAGAAGATCAAAACAAGCTGCAAAACGATTTAGGAGAAATATCGGAATGGTGCGAAAAGTAGCAGTTGACCTTAAATAACGAAAAGTGTGAGGTCATCCACATGAGTGCTAAAAGGAACGCGTTAAACTTCGGTTACACGATAAATCAGTCTAATCTAAAAGCCGTAAATTCAACTAAATACCTAGATATTACAATTACCAACAATTTAAATTGGAAGGAACATACAGAAAATGTTGTGGGGAAGGCTAACCAAAGACTGCGTTTTATTGGCAGGACACTTCGAAAATGTAACAGACCTACTAAGCAGACTGCCTACACTACACTTGTCCGTCCACTTTTAGAATACTGTAGCGCGGTGTGGGATCCTTACCAGGTAGGTCTGACGGAGTACATCGAAAAAGGTCAAAGAAAGCCAGCACGTTTTGTATTATCGCGAAATATGGGAGAGAGTGTCACAGAAATGATACAGGGTTTGGGCAGGACATAATTAAAAGAAAGGCGTTTTTCATTGCGATGGAATCCTCTCACGAAATTACAATCACCAACTTTCTCCTCCGAATGCAAAAATATTTTGTTGACACCAACTTACATAGGGAGGAACGATCACCAAGATAAAATAAGGGATATAGGTGTTCATTCTTCCCACACGCTATACACGATATTGGAATAATAGAGAATTGTGAAGGTGGTTCGATGAACCCTCTGCCAGGCACTTAAAAGTGATTTGCAGAGTATCCATGTAGATGTAGTAGTCAACAACTATGAACTGATATTTGCAGACTGCCTGTAACAGTGATGTGGTGTCCCCAGCCATCAACTACAAACTATATCAACAAGTGGAGACGTTGAGTCGCAGAAAGGTACCACAAGAAGACTGCTAAACAAGTACACTTTCAGTCGAGAGGCCTTCTTCTGAAGTAGACCACACACACATACATTCAGGCCAATACAACTCACTTACCACGACCACTGTCTCTGGCTAGCGAGACCAGACTGGGAGCAACTGCGGATGAAGGGAGAATCAATCTGGGTGGTCGGGGTAAGGAGAGGGCTGGGGAGGAGAGGGGGAGGGATAGTAGGGTAGGGGTGGAGGGCAGTCAAGTGCTTCTTATGGGAACTTAAGGGATGAGGTGAGGAGAGGGTAGGGCAGCTAGGTGCAGTTGGGTGGATGGATGGAGGGTGGGGGAGGAGAGACTGTGGGTGCATTGTTAGAATAGAAGGCTGTGTAGTGCTGAAGTGGGAACAGGAAAGGGTGAAAGACAGTAACTAACGAAGATTGAGGCCAAAGGAGGTTACAGGAATGTAGGATATATTGCAGGCAGAGTTCCCATCTGCACAATTCAAGAAAGCTTATGTTGGTACACAGCTTAGACTGCTTCTCCCCTCATGGACAGTTGCTCAAAATCTGGCCTTGGTGGCCAGAAACAGTGGTCATGTGTATGTTGAGTTATGTGTGTGTGTGTGTGTGTGTGTGTGTGTGTGTGTGTGTGTGTGCAAGCGTGGATGGGTGGGGGTAGTGGTTGTTTTGTCTACTTTAGAAGAAGACCTTCTGGCTGACAGCTTACCTGTTTAGCAGTCTTTTTGTAGTGCCTGTCTGCGACTTAACGTCTCTACTTTACAGGTTGGAGAAAAATTGTCACGAAATTTTAACCCTGGATAGCTGATGGCAGTAAGAATCAAAATTACTAATGTTGTGTAGGTCGATAACGCACCATCTTTAAACTACGGAAGCTAAGGCCCCACATTACGATTGGCCGTGGGATTGCCCTGTTGCCATTCATCAGCTGACGAGCAGCGCTATGGTTGTCGGTTCACACATACACTATGTGATCAAAAGTATCTGGACACTTGGCTGAAAATGACTGACAAGTTCCTGACGCCCTCCATCGATAATGCTGGAATTCAATATGATGTTGGCCCATCCTCAGCCTTGATGACAGCTTCCACTCTTGCAGGCATACATTCAATCAGGTGCTGGAAGGTTTCTTGGGGAATGGCAGCCCATTCTTCACAGAGTGTTGCACTGAGGAGAGGTATCAATGTCAGTTGGTGAGGCCTGGTACAAAGTCGGTATTCCAAAACATCCCAAAGGTGTTCTATAGGATTCAGGTCAGGACTCTGTACAGGCCAGTCCATTACAGGGATGTTATTGTTGTGTAACCACTCCACCACAGGCCATGCATTATGAACAGGTGCTCGATCGTGTGGAAAGGTGCAATCGCCATCCCCGAATGGCTCTTCAACAGTTGGAAGCAAGAAGGTACTTAAAACATCAATGTAGTAGGCCTTTGCTGTGATAGTGCCATGCAAAACAACAAAGGGTGCAAGCCTCCTCCATGAAAAACATGACCACATCATAACACCACAGCCTCCAAATTTCACTTTTGGCACTACATACACTGGCACATGACGTTCAATAGGAATTTGTCATACCCACACCCTGCTATCGGTTCGCCACATTGTGTCCCGTGATTCGTTCCACCACACACCGTTTTTTCCTCTGTTCAATCATCCAATGTTTACAGTCCTTACACCAAGCGAGGCATTGTTGGGCATTTACCGGCGTGATGTGTGGCTCATGAGCAGCCGTTCAACAATGAAATCCAAGTTTTCTCACCTCCAGCCTAACTGTCATAGTATTTGCAGTGGGTCCTGATGCAGTTTGGAATTCCTGTGTGATGGTCTATATAGATGATTGTATATTACACATTACGACCCTCTTCAATTGTCGACAGTCTCTGTCAGTCAACAGACAAGGTCAGCCTGTATGCTTTTGTGCCGTACGTGTTCCTTCACATTTCCACTTCACTATCACATCAGAAATAGTGGACATAGGGATGTTTAGGAGTGTGGAAATCTGGCATACAGGTGTATGACACAAGTGACACCCAATCACCTGACCATGTTCAAAGTCCGTGAGTTCTGTGGGGCGCCCCATTCTGCTCTCACGATGTCTAATGACTACTGCAGTCACTGATATGGTGTACCTGGCAGTAGGTGGCAGCACAATGTGCCTAATATGAAAAATGTATGTTTTTGGGGGTTTGATCACATAGTGGACAAATGTCCCTCTTCCCGTTACTGCCACAATGTGATACACACACACGTCGAATAGGTCTTAGCTTCAGAGCACACACGTCACCTGCGATTTGATCATACAGTAAGCATGGTGGCACAGCATTCGTTTGAAGAACGAGATATTGTAATGTGCATGAAGCTCGTTGGTTGTATGAGGAATGGTACCCAGCAAGATGCCACCCACACCTGCAAACTTTTACAACAATTCACCGGCAACTTGGCAAAACAGGCTCGTTAGCGGGATATCACAGTGATGCCGGAAGATGTGGAATACAACGTGATACTGCATGACAATAACATCTCTGTAATGGACTGGCCTGTACAGAGTCCTGACCTGAATCCTATAGAACACCTTTGGGATGTTTTGGAATGCCTTTGAGAAAGCATCTAGACAAGTACTCGAGCAGTTGGACATGACATGGGGGTCACTCATTGGTTAGTCTGGGAGGTTTTGAGGGATGATGGCCAGCATTCATTTAGTTTCCACCCTGTCCAAGACCTAAATCCTGTGGTGAACTACAAACACAGGCTAGGGTTTTGCCTGGGGTTTCTGCGGTGTGTTGTACGAGATCCCGGCTTCCCCACCATTGTGTTGTTTACAGATGAGTGCACCTTCCATCGGGATGTCCTCCACAACACTCGAAATGTTCACCACTGGGCAAGGGGAAATCCTCACATCAAGTATGTCCACAGACATCAGGAACGATTTTTGCTCAACATTTGGGCAGGCATTGTGGGTGACCACCTGATTGGGCCAGTCCATGTACCTCCCTGACTTACCAGGGCAAATTACCTTCACTTTTTGCATGAAACTCTGTCCAGCCTGCTGGAAGATGTTCCCCTGGACATATGGTTACGAATGTGGTTGCAGCACGATGACGCACCCACACATAACAGTCGTGCTGTGTGCGGATATTTAAATGAACTCTTCGACAGCTGGGTAATTAGCAGAGGTGCTCGTATGACGTGGCCCCTGCAATCACCAGACCTCATGCCACCAGACCTTTTCCTGTGGGTATTCTTCAAGGTTCTAGTTCACCCACCCAAATACGAACCACCTAGAAATGAAGAGGAATTAATGCCGCCAATCACATAAGGGCAATGCCGCGAATCTTTGAAAGAGTTCGGCAAAACACCACTCGACGTTACCAAGCTTGTCCCCCATCAGAGGGTCGCAAGTTCGAGTACCTGCTTTAAGCAAACAATGTCCTAACTACAAAAAAGGCCCTTTTCACAGCCGACATAATTTATAAAAGAGCATGCGGGCCCGCCTCGGATACATAGCGAACTCTGGCAGGCAAAGCATTTGTGGTCGTGCACTGTCAACAGCATCTGGCAAAAGGGCAATCCCGGGGCCAATCGGAGCACGTGGTGCCAAGTTTCCACAGCTTAAAAATTGTGCGTTGTCGACCTACACAGCAGAGGTTCCTACTGGCATCAGCTATCCAGGATTAAAATTTCATGACAGTTTTTCTCCACCCTGTCTAGTGACTAGCAATCTGTCCTTTTCATAACATTGTCATTATTCCATCCTGGATTTTTCACCGTTTGATTCGACAGTAAGAAAATGGGTCAGATAGGTCAATGAAGGACGATATCAAATGCAACGATGACAAAAAAAGTGGGTTTCCATGTTTGGTTAATAAAGAATTCATCTGTGCAGTTGAAAGACTCGTAGAGGAAACCCAAAAGATTACAGTTTCTGCCCTTTCCACAAATTTTTGTCAAATTTCGAGATCATTTCTTCTCATTGCTCAAGCAGAGTGTGTTCTAAACAGCAAAAAGAGTTCCAAAAGTGCAATACCTACCTGAATACCGGGTGCAATCTCTGGAGGAATATGACGTAAAGGCCAAAATTCAGTTAACTGAATTATTATTGGAAGTCGAATTGAAGGCTAACATTTACCCAAAAGGCAAGAGTGAAGACAAGTTATGCTAGAAATTGCAAAGTTTCTTTGCAAGGAGGGTGCTAATTATTACAGACAACACGTCGGGTCGGACAGAAGGGAGGCCTCCGAACAGTTGAGAAACGTTTACCTGCCGTGTGTGACCTCCACTGTCCGTGCGGCTGCTGATTGAACCGGGCACTGGGGCTGCCATTCTGGAACCACTGCTGGGGAGGTGCCGGCAGTGCTCCTACCCCTGCACCTTTGCCGTGGTGGACTCCACTCCCACTGCCAAACGGCTGCTGTTTTTGGTGCAACTGCATCCAGCTCTGGCCAGACGCTCCGAACTGCAGTGCACCGCCGGCAGCTTCCAACTCGGCAAGTGCCACTCGGGCTGCACTCTCCGATGCCTGCAGTGCACAGAAAAGGCACTTTAAAGTTGCTCCTACCAATTATTAAACACTGAGCAATAAGCAGGTATGTCAGATGTCATTATCTAAAAGTAAAGTTTTGAAGGCACTACAAAAGAAACGGGCAATTATACAGACTAGAGGAGGTCCCCAGTGGTGGGATCTACTTTTTGAAACCACTTGTACTGTAGTGTAGGTTCTTGTCCCAGGCACCACACCTGCTACCTTTCACTTTTTTACCTTGGTTGACCCTCAGTTAGTAATGCACAAAAAATTCAGGACTCATACGCAAGTGGTTGAGAGTTTGCCTCAATGCGTGCTCCCCCCCCCCCACCCCCCCCCCCCTCTCTCTCTCTCTATCTTTCTTTCTTCCTTTTCAACTATGTCCCAAATCTGATAACAAGAGGATGACACCACACACACACACACACACACACACACACACACACACACACACACACACACAGAGGGAGGGGGTGGGAGGGAGGGGGAGGGAGGGAGGGAGGGAGAGAGAGAGAGAGAGAGAGAGAGAGAGAGAGAGAGAGAGAGAGAGAGAGAGAAATGTTGGGGGGGGGGGAGATAAGGGATGAGACAGATGAGACAGAGAGAAGGATGAGGCAGAGGGAGAGATTAAGGTAAAGGGAAGGACAGTGACAGGTATGGGGAGGGAGATTATGTGAGAGGGATGGAGAGATGTGGATGACGGGCAGATGTTGTGGGAGGGGGGGGGTGACGTGCAGATGCGGGGGGTGGGGGTGGGTAGACGTGGGCAGGTGCAGATATGTGGGGGACAGGGGCCGATATGTGGGGGGGGGATGGCAGATATGCAGGGGGGGGGTCAGAATTACGGAGGGGGGGGGGGGTCATTCAGAGGAGGATGTGGCGGGGCAGGGGCAGATGCGGAGGGGCAGGAGCAGGGGGTTTCTATAACTATCTCAGATGAGCATGCTATCTTTGCTGGGTGTTTGTGATGAGTTTTAGTTATCAAAGTACTGTGGCAAAAATAACTAACTATAATCAAAAGTGAATAAACTGATGAAAAAGGAAGAAGTTAAGTCATAAAATAAGTAGAATAATGAACTGCACATACAGCATATAAAAGTAGTGATTAATCCAGGACTGTAAAGCCATGTGTACAATGAACTTCTGTGAAGATCCGTGATACAAAACATAAGTAAAAATGTGTTGGGCTTCCTGTTCTCAAATATTTCTGAACATTGCAACATACCAGTTATTTTGGTGTTAAAAGCAATTGGAAATGAAAATTTAATAGTTGAGAGCAGGAATAACACATTACACTGTTTGGTACAATACATTTCTTAGAAATGACACATTAATTCAAAGTCTTGTGCAGAACCTGGATGCTGCTATCTTCACTACCACAATAAGGTCATTGTGTCTGACATTGAAACGTTAAGGCTTGTTTACTTTGCTTACTTTCACTCTCCTATCTCACATGGTGTCACATCTTGTGGCTATTCTGTACAGTCACTATGAATATTCTTAGCCCAGAACCACATAGTCAAACTGCTTTGCAGAGTCAGTTTGCTGTAGGCCATAGGCAATTTGTTGTTGCCAATATTGATTCATTAAGAATTAACTGCAACATTCAGTCACCGAATGGCAGATGGAAAAATGATATAATAGTTTCTTAAGCACTGTAGAGAAAAGTGTGCACCATTCAGCTGGTTTCATTTTCAACAGGCTTACAGCAAAATTTTAAAAAATCGAGAGCTAAATCTGAAGTATTCAAATTCAAGTAGAGAGGTTTCCTCCTCTACATTCTACACTTTACAGGAGTTATTCGCTGAAGCGAAGAACTTATCTCTATAATGTGTTTATTAATTCTTTAATTCTCAGTGAATCTTGAAATTTTCCCAGAGTAAAGAGAATTCCATGAAGTTTGGCTGTTGCAGCCCAATAGCAGTGACTTCTTGCCATAATATTTTGGCAGACAACGATTCAGCAATCTTCAGGTGACAGTTTTGCACTGGAGATTACTAGTTCACATTGCTGCCTTTATACAAAAACCTGGCACAAAGACCGTTGCGCAAAGATAGCCACTACACGAGTGACCTCTGCCTAGTTACGCACCCTCTTCAAATATTGCTCCATCTATGCCGCACGCAGGATTGGGGGGGGGGGGGGGGCAATGTTACTGCAACAACACACTTTTCGACACTCCCTGGTCAGTTTCATGGATAAAGTTTTGGACAACATGATGCTGTCAGTGCTTGAAATTTGTGTTTGTGCCTAGAAACTTGCCTGTAACGGATTTTATTGGTGCTGGTGAAGAAGCTATTAGACCTCTTCCCAGTGATGCTGCAGAAGAAATCAGACATGAAACTATCACGTACTCATGAGAGCTCGACCCCAGAAGAATAACATTTCCTCGACGGAAAGGACCACACTACGAAAGCTACGAGACGATCCACACACTGTGGTCCTTCCAGTGAATAAAGGAAATGCCACTGTGCTGCTATGTGACCTCTATTAACAGATGATTTATAGCTTGTTGACTGAACTAATGCACAGGAAGATTGATAAAAACCCCACAGGGACAGGAGAAAGAGAAATAACAGTGGTGCTGTATTCTTCTTCCCTTCTGCAAGAAGCTGTAAAAAGATTAAGACATCGTAGCTCTGTCCCAACACGGTTATATGGCTTACCAAAAATACACAAAAACGGTCTTCCATTACATCCTATTGTGAGAAATATCGGCACTCCAATGTACGTCCGAGATGGACATACTGCATCTTTACTGAGAACTTTTGCGGGGAAGTGTTCATATCATATTCACATTGTGTGGGACATATTAGTAAGCTTTGATGTCATCTCACTCTGCACTAGGGTCCCTCTCATGGATTTGCTGTCACTCATCAGAAGTAAGTCTAAAGCTGATATAATAGCACTATTTCACCATGTCCTTTCCTCAACCAACTTTTTATTCAACAGTGAATATTTTGAGCAAATTGATGGTGCTGTCATGGGTAGTCCTCTGTCCCCTCTGGTAGAAAACTTTTTTTATGGAAGACTTTGAGGAGAGGGCACTTGATTCAGCGGAATTTAAACGAAAAGTCTTCTGGTGAAATGTCTTCCCATGGTGAAGAAGAACTGTCACGCTTTTTGCAGCATTGGAATTCTATCCACGAGAATATCAAATTTACGATGGAAGTGGAGAAGGGTGGCTGTCTGCATTTCTGGATGTCTTGGTCACATGGAAAGTGGACAGATCATTGCAGGATTCTATTTACCTTAATGCCCACACATACAGAACAGTGTTTGCAGGCATTTAGCTGCCACTACCCGTCACAAAATATGGGCGTCCTTTGAATGTTGGTTCACCGGGCACATATTGTGTCTGATGGAGAGCCTTGCACAGAAGCTGGAACACCTTCAGTCAATGGTTAAAGATAATAGATATTCTCTATATCACATGAGCATAGCTTTACGGAAGAATAAACGTGACCATTCACATGATCAAGATGAGAACAACTGGTTCAAGTCCAGGGCATTCCTACTGTATGTCAGCATCATTTTATTGAAATTAGGCAGAATATTATGAAAAAGTCAAGTCAAAGTAATCTTCTGCCTACCTGCAAAGACATGTGCTCGTCTCAGGTCAGCAAAAGACTGCGGAAGACTAGAATCTGTAAAGTACCTTGCCAGTGTGGCAAAGCCTACGATGGTCAGACAACGTGCACTTTGCGTGACAGATGTGTTTAACTTGATCGCCACAGTCACCTTTTGCAGCTCAGTAAGTCAGCCATAGCTGTGCACTGTATCTCCACAGGACATTCCATGGATTACTCTCTCACGAGAATCTTAGGCTTCAATGAGATCCTTCTGGGATCAGTTATTATGGAAATGGTTCAAATGGTTCTGAGCACTATGGGACTTAACATCTGTGGTCATCAGTCCCCTAGAACTTAGAACTACCTAAACCTAACTAACCTAAGGACATCACACACACCCATGCCCGAGGCAGGATTCGAACCTGCGACCGTAGCAGTCGCGCGGTTCCGGACTGCGCGCCTAGAACCGCTAGACCACCGCGGCCGGCATATTATGGAATTGGTGCGATTAGTACAAGATCTTATTAATCGTGGTGGCTCTCAACTGGATAAGGCATGGGAACTGGTGATATCTTTAATTTCTTCAGAAAGAAGACGCTTTATGACCTATGACATGTCCAGTGACATTTAATTTTATTCATTATGAAATTTGAATTTTAACTCCACAACTGCGCATTCTGATAGAGAACGTGCATGCAGTATATGATTACCCACGTGCCTGTGCATCATAGACGAAACAGTACTTGAAGAAAGTGCGTAACTCTGACAGAGGTCGCTCATGTAGTGGCCTGTCTTTGGGCATGTATCTTCTTGCCAATTTTTTGTATAAAGGTAGTGATGTTTACGAGCAATCCCTGCTGCAAAATTCTCACCTGAAGATGGTTGAAAGATTTTCAGCTAAAATATCGTGGCAAGAAGATTACATCATCTGACTGCAATCCTAAAACTTCATGGAATACTTTTTAATTCTCTGTTTACAAATTTTCTCATCGTCACTTTGTGAACTACGTACTGACTTGCAAGTTCGCATGAAACATTAAAAAAATACACATTTTGAATTTCCAATGAAGTTTTGTAATACTACTTCATTTTTTTCTAATTATTTCAAGTTCCCACATTTCTCTCCACCACTCAGTATTTTTGTATGTAGCTGCTAAAGAGCACAACACAGCAAAATTTTAACACATATATGTTACAGCATCAAGTTTCCGTTGCCCTGGATAACAAAATCAAGACTACAGCAGGTGAAGATGTGGCGAATGACAGACCTGTTCCCTGTTGGCAGCGCACTCCCCGTGGTAGGTTGTGTTGTCCGGCATCTGAACGTTAGCCTGCACTGTACCGTCTTCCTGGGGAATGTATGCATAGCGGGGGATGCCGAGCCCTACAAAAAGAACACAGAAACATTTCAATATCCTGCTGCACACACACACACACACACACACACACACACACACACACACACACACACACACAAAACTCCTCAGATGTTAGTTCACTATGTGGTCAGTAATTTTTACTGTATTTTCACCTTGTTAAGATTATACATCCACGTGTCCTATCATTATACCCAGACACACATCCTGCTACACAAGTGCTGAATCTCTGGACCAAAGTCTGAAGGCAACACAAAGCCCTACCAACGAGGAAACCACATGGCAATCAGATTTTAGTAATTCTTTTATATTTGTGGTATGTGAAGCTCACAACACAAATATAAATGACCAAAACCAGTTAGATACAACATTCTAAAATACTTGAGAAAAATGGCTTAGAATTTTTCCTCACATCTCTATCTTGCCAAAGCTAGAATGAGTCTTCAATGGACCACTTGGCTCCTCACACGTGCTGTTCAGGTTTTATTCCTGGCTGACATAAATTTTTAAACAAAACTGCATGTCCTGTGAACATTTACCTGAAGTGTAAAATGCGTAAAGATAGGGATGGGGATACATGAGAGAGAGAGAGAGAGAGAGAGAGAGAGAGAGAGAGAGAGAGAGAGAGAGAGAGAAATCGGTAGCATTTGAGACCAGGAATTACTGGATCACTGGTTCGAGTCTTGTTTCAGTCATTACCTTTCTCATTTTTTTCTACTCATTTTGAACACCTACATCATTTGAATATGATATTCACCAAATACACATTGATTAAAACAAATCTAATTCACTTTTCATGAAAAATGCGCATCTTCTTATTAATAATTACATATCACACACAAAATTCCACTTTTCATACCAAATATAAATTATTACTTACTGACTTTTAATAAATGATGGTCAATAAAGATTATTTGAATTAAAAAATATATAAATTAATTGATTTTATGTTTCATAGACATGCTTATAAGAGCATGTACCTTTGTTTAAAAATTTGAATCAGCTGGGAATCAAACCCGGACCACCCACACTGCAAGCAAGGAAAGTATATTTTCTCGAGAATTTTCGAGACTCGCTTGAAACTGCTTCGGGGATACATAATGGATCCCCAACTTCACATACCATAATAAAAAGGTCTGTTACAAAGTATATGACCTTGGGCAGGGAAATAAAAGCTGGCTTACCTAGAGTGTTGGACACACAATCACAGTTCCATTCAGACTCCACAAACTTCTCCCAGCAGTGCCGAAAAAGCCTCTTTCTGAATGGAGTTTAGGTTGGCTGTTGTTGCTGCCATAATGTCCTCTCTTGTTTGAAATTGCGTCTCTTTCAATGGCCTCCCGAGTTTGAGGAACACCAGGAATTGCAGGGGGCCAAATCAGAAGAGCAAAGAGCCTGTTGAAGCACAGGTATCTGATTTTTCCCCAATAAAGTATGTATTACGTGCAAGGAAAGTTCTGGAGCATTGTCTACATCTACTTATATACTCCACTAGCCACCAAGCGGCATGTGGCGGAGGGCACAATTCGTGCAAAAATCATATTCCCCCCCACCCCCTCTGTTCCACTCGCACATTGCACAGGCGGGGAGGAGGGGGGGGGGAGACTGTCTGAACGCCTCAGTACGAGCTCTAATTTCCCTTATCTTTGAATGGTGATCATTGCGTGATTTGAAAGTTGGTGGTAATAATATATGCTCTACATCCTCGATGAAGATTCGATTTCAGAATTTAGTGAGCAGCCCCTTCCGTTTAGCGCATCGTCTATCTGCAAGTGTATCCCATTTCAAACTTTCTATGACATTTGTAATGCTCTCGAAATGGCTAAATGTACCAGTCACGAATCTTGCTGCTCTTCTTTGGACCTATTCAATCTCTTGAATGAGACCCAACTGGTAATAGTCCCACACAGACAAACAGTACTGGACGAATTAATGTATTGTAAGCAATTTCCTTTGTTGACATCGCTTCAGGATTCTACCAATAAACCACAATCTAGAGTTCACCTTGCCTGATACTTATGCAAGCTGTCGTGATAGAGGCATTAATTTTCTGTTGACCACAGTCTCTCGTACTGCACAGCATCACATAGGTGATGGAGGACATCTTGGTAGTACTCTTTGGTGATTGACCCTGGGGTGGATACCCGTGGTGTACCACACCACAGGACTCAAAGAAAGCAGTCAGCATCACTTTGACATTGCTGGTCACTTGGCGGGCCTTGTTTGGTCTCGGTGAGAAGCAATGCTTACACTGTGATGACTGGGACTTGGTTTCCGGATCATACCTGTACACCCAGGACTTGTCACCAGCGATTACGGTTTCATGAAATCAGGGTCACTGTTTGTGGACTTCAGCACGTCCTGTGAGACTTCAACATGAAGTTGCTTATGCTCCGCCGTCAACAACTTTGGCACAAATTTTGCCGACATTCTCTTCGTGGCCAAATCTTCTGTCACAATGGAATGTGCCAAATAAGTGCTGATGCCCTCCTCTTCCAAAATTTCTCTGACAGTCACATGATGATCCTGCATCACTACAGCAGAAATCCATCTGAATTCCCACCTCGCTGTTACACAGTTGCTGGCAAAATCTGATGCAGTAGCACCACTCCAGTCAGTCTGCCATTTCAATTGCAATGAAAACCCAACACGAGCACTACACACTGCCTCACTCAACTGCTTGCCAGCAACTGACACTATTGACTGGCGGGAAAAAATTCACACACTGCATGAAGATTCAAGTCAGCTCATGCGAAGAAGAAAAAGAAGGAGGAGGATGAGGAGAGTGGGGGGAGGGGGAAAGAGGGAGGGAGAGGGAAAGGGGGAGAGAGAGAGAGAGAGAGAGAGAGAGAGAGAGAGAGAAGTCGGACACTTTTTAAATAGACCTCATGTAAAGAATTACAAAAATCCGATTGCCATGTGGTATTCTTTGTGAGATGCAGTGCAGCCAGGAGGTATAGAAACAGAGCACATGGCTGCCTCCAGCATCTGCCTGTAGAGAGATTTCTCAATTACACTCTGCTGTATTTAGCATCTCATTCAGGACACACGGCCTTTTTTCATCTGTCTCTAACATTCCAGTAACGTGCATCTGCTCCTATCTCTATTATTCAGCACTCACTCCTGCAATATTACTCCACCTTTCTAACTTTTGGCAACCCACCCCTGTTGTCTTTGCATGTGGCATATGGAATAACTACATCCATCCAGGAGAGTTCCTTTGTGCGCTGAATTGGAAATAAATGCAGAAACTATTTTCAGAGTATTTGTGTCTTTTAATCACTCCTGATAATCATCTCTTCCTTAAAATAATACCTGGATTTATTGCAAATTTGGACTAAAAATTAGCAATGTCAGATAGTAGTAATTAATCCACAGGCTAGCTGCATGACTACAGGTATGGATGAGTGACACACACACACACACACACACACACACACACACACACACACACACACACACACACACACACACACACATATCCCTCTCTTTAGAAGTGGTTATTTTGTTTGATTGTATCTCCTGTAAAGCTTACCTCTGGCCTGGAACATGTGCAGAAGTTTCATGCAGCTGCTCTCTGTTGTAGGTTTCTGAATGCTCTTGGCTGGTGAAGTCTGTAAAACAAACAAAAAAAACTTAAATGATGAATGTGTTAAAAAGTGAAAGAGTCATTCTACACTTAATGGGCAACTATGGAAGTAAGCAGAACAGAATTATTACAGTATCAGGGTGCAGGAGAATTTACACAATGTGAAAGGAGTAATAATGTAAGGAAGGAGTTGCAGCTGTGGTCTTCAACCCACAGACTGGATTGATACAGTTCTCTACACTAGTCTATCTTAAGGATGCCTCTTCATTTCTGCATTCATTTGAACCTGCTTACTGTATCAACATCTACCACTAAATCTACATGGATACTCTGCAAATCACACTTAAATAGCTGGCAGACAGTTCATCGAACCACCTTCACAATAATTCTCTATTATCCCAACCTCTAACAGTGCGCAGAAAAAACCGACACCTATATCTTTCCAAGTGTGCTCTGATTTCCTTATTTTATTATGATGATCAGTTCACCCTATGTAAGTCAGCATCAACAAAATATTTCTGCCTTCAGAGGAGAAAGGTGGTGACTGGAATTTATGAGACGATTCCGCCGCTTCAAAAAACGCCTTTGTTTTAATTATGTTCACCCCAAATCCTGTATCATGTCAGCGACACGCTCTCCCCTATTTCACGATAATACAAAGCACGCTGCTCTTCTTTGACTTTCTTGATGTACTCCATTAATCCTATCGGGGAAGGATCCCAGACCACACAGCAGTAATCCAAAAGAGGATGGACAAGTGCAGTGTAGGCAGTGCCTTTAGTAGATCTGTTACATTTCTAAAGTGTCCTGCCAATATAACACAGTCTTCAATTTGCGTTCCCCGCCATTTCCTATGTGTTGTTTCCCATTTAAGTTGTTCAAATTGTAGTTTCTACATATTTAGAAGAATTTGTGGCCTTTAGACATGAACGATTTATCATGTACCCAATGTTTGATGGATTCCTTTTAACACTCGTGGATGACCTCACACTTTCCATTATTTAGGTCGACTGCCAATTTTCGCACCATACACCTAGCATTCCTAAATTGTTTTGCATGTGTGTTGATCTTCTGACAACCTAGATGATAAATGGCAGCATCATCTGCAAACAACCTAAGATGGCTGCTATAAATCATTTATATAGATAAGACAGCAAAGGGCCTATAACACTACCTTGGGGAATGCCAGAAATCACTTCTGTTTTATTCGATGACTTTCCATCAGTCACTATGAACTATGACCTCTCTGAAAGGAAATCACAAATCGAGTCACACAATTGAGACAATATTCCATAAGCACACAACTTCACTACAAGTCACTTGGGTGTTACAGTATCCAAACCCTTCAGGAAATGTAGAAACACAGAATCAATTTGAAATCCCTTGTCAGTAACACTCAACACTTCATGTGAGTAAAGAGCTAGTTGTGTTTTACAAGAACGATGTTTTCTAAATCCATGTTGACTATGTGTCAATAGACCTTTCTCCTTGAGGTAATTAATAATTTTTCGAACACGATATACATTCCAAAATCCTGCTACATATCGACGTTAATGATATGGGCCTGTAATTTAGTAGATTAGTCCTACTACCTGCGCAACTTTCCTGTCTTTGGGTACAGATCTTTTGCCAAGAGAGCGGTTGTATATGGTTGCTAAGTACGGAACTACTGCATCAGTATACTTGAAAGGAACCTAATTGGTATACTGCCTGTGTAGAGTGTAGAGTTTATGAAACTAGAGACATTCCATTGGGATTTGGAAAAACATCATACATATTATCCTGGAGATAGGGAATGCAAGACATGTGGCACAATTAGCTTGCCATCTAAGGTGACCATGTTACTGACAAGAACAGTATAAAGACAACTGAGAATCTTGTAGATGATGATCCATTTGGTTTTAGCAAACATAAATACACTAGAGAGGCAGTTCTGACAGTGCACATGGTAATGGAGGCAAGATCTAAGAAAAATCAAAACACTTTCACTAAATGTTTCAACTTAGGAAAAGCATTTAGCAACATAAAATGGTGACAGATGTTTGAAATTTTCAGAAAATAGACATATGCTATCAGGAATGACCATTTATAAACAATAATCAAACAATGGAAAATCCAGGATGGAATGCAACAATATTATGAGAATTAAAGTTGCTACTCACCACATTAACGGAGATGCTGAGTCGCAGATAGGCACAACAAAAAGACTCTCACAATTATAGCTTTTGGTCATTAAAGCCTTTGTCAACAATAGATGAAGACTTAAATGGCTGAAAGCTATAATTGTGAGAGTCTTTTTGTTGTGACTACCGGTGACTCAGCATCTCCGCTATATCACGAGTAGCAACTTCCCTTCTCATAATATTGCTGCATTCCATTAATAAACAATATACAGAATAACCAAGAAGGAATAACAAAAACGAAAACAAAAAGACAAGTGCCTGAATTAAAAAGGGTGTAAGACAAGATTGTAGACTTTCGCCCCCTACTGTCCAACCTGTACAATTATCAAACAAAATAAAAGAAACGTTTAGGAGTGGGATTAAAATTGAGGGAAACAACATCAACATTGAGATCCAGTCATAACACTGCTATTTTCAGTGAAACTGAGGAAGAATTACAAGGATCTGTTAAATACAATGAACAATCTAGCGGCAAAGAATACGTATAAGAGTAAATGAAAGCAATATAAAAGTAGTGAGGACTATAGCAGAAATCAGATTATTGATAAATTTAACATCAAAATTGGGGATCAGGTAGTAGATAAAATGAAGAAATTCCACCACCTTGGAAGCCAAATAATGCATGACAGATGAAGCAATGAAAGATGTAAGAAGCAGACCAGTGCACAAGAAGGGGCATTCCTTTCTACATGAGGTCTAGTGTTCTCAGTCATTGACCTTAACCTTAGGAAGACATTTCTGAGAGTGTATGTCTGTAGCACAGCCTTGTATGAAAGCAAAACATGGACTATGGGTAATGCAAAACAATCTTTGCAACAAACTTTGCACACACCTCTATCACCTTTTTAATCTCTATCTGTTCTTGTATCTGTATATTACCGTTTTTACCCAAATGTAAGGTGACAATTCTTATCCTAGTAAGGGCTGGCATTTATTCTAGAGTATCACTGTTCGTCACCTGTGTCTCAGCAGTCACAGATGCAGCACCCGTCTTGCGTTTCTCTTTGGCTGCTGCACCGTCAGGGCTATCTGGCACGATTCTGAGCACTTTCTTCAACAGCTCTGTCCCCTGGTCTTCCACCTTCAGAACATACACATAGCATAAAACCATAGTCACCTTCCACCTCCACATTATACACACACTTCAACAACTATTCTGATAGTATATTAGTAACTTATTTATTTGAGGAACACTTTACGATATACACAACGTGTCGACCAAATACAAGGAAAAGTATAATTCACATATACAAACAAATGAGTACATAAGATACACAATAATTATTAGTAAAAACTGGCAATAGAAACAAAAACTTTCCAGTAAACATCGGTATGAGCTGTTGACACCATAATTGGGAATGTGGTTACAAGTTGCCCTGACTTCAGGATGAAATATTGGCCGAGTTTGTACAAATGTGAACTTTTTAATGAAGTCACCATCCATTACACCTCCACTGGCCATCGAGGCTCAGTTTGAAGTGGGACTCATCACCAAACAGAGTTCTACTCCAGTCAATGAGATTCCAGGGCAAAGATGTATCTGGAGATGCCACCAACAGCTGTGAGATACCAACCCGACTGTCGCTTGCCATACGGCTCAACAACTGGGAGTGTAGGTCTGGAGTGCCATTTTTTCCAGAGCAGAACACCTTTGGCCGTTATCCACAGCACTGCTACAGCACAACGATGATATTCTATGCCCTGTTCTGTTGCCCTTCATGGGGAGCCATCCTAGGCTTACATTTCATCAAGACAATGCCTGCCCGCAAATGATGAGTTTCTACTGTTTGTCATCATACTTGCCAAACCCTACACTGGACAGCAATGTCGTTGGATCTCTTCCCAATTCAGAATGCTTGAAGCATTACAACCGTCGCTCTTAAACCTGCTCAGGATTTTCGTGAACTAACATGTCAATTGGACAGAATTTGGCACCATATCCCTCAAGATGACATCCAACAATTCTATCAATTAATGTCACACACAGTAACTCAACTGCTTGTGTAAGGGACACAGGATGATCAATACATTATTGGCTTACCTATTGTTTGTTGTGAAGCTCTTTCTCTTGAAGAAATCATCCATTTTTTCTGAAACTGTAATCATTTGTTTGTCTGTATATATACATCACATCTACTGATTTCCATCCCATCCCATTCATGGATAAATTCCTTCATGGTGTGTAGTCCCTCCCCCTCCCCCAGAGTGTATACATGTAATTGGCTCACAACTACAGTCGTTCAATTTTTAATTTCATTGGCTGTCAGAACCGCACCAGAACTCCGCTGTACTTATTTTTAACACATTCTTTCTTTTTATGGTTTGGATGTAGCAACTGATTTGGACTTGACAATGTGAGCATGAATCGTTCCGGAAAACGTCTTTGATCTACAATTGTAACAGCCTGATCTTGAAGGGCAAGGTGCACACCCTGCTTGACCTATCTGTCTCTGATCATACTGGCAAGTTAGATGTCTTGCATCGGCAATAAAATGTGCTGCTGCCGCAACACAAAACTACCACATTCCCTACTGTTGTGCAAGAGTAACATTCTTGAGCAATCCTAGAAGGTCCTGCCACAAAAACTGAAGACAGCCACGTTCATCAAGTTTTCTCAGAAGAATGTGTAGCACAATAAGATGATCACCCAGAACCCCTAACTACTTTCTGAATGAGAAATGTTGCTCATGTATTGACTAATAAACAGCATACGGGTTCATGTCAAATTTGAGCCAAATTAGATGGAAGCTCAACTGAAAAGTTTGCATTTCAATACGAGCTGCATTCAAGTTCTAAGGCCTCCGATTTTTTTTCTAATTAACTACTCACCCAAAATCGATGAAACTGGCGTTACTTCTCGACGTAATTGCCCTGCAGACGTACACATTTTTTACAACGCTGACGCCATGATTCCATGGCAGCAGCGAAGGCTTCTTTAGGAGTCTGTTTTGACCACTGGAAAATTGCTGAGGCAATAGCAGCACAGCTGGTGAATGTGCGGCCATGGAGAGTGTCTTTCATTGTTGGAAAAACCCAAAAGTCACTAGGAGCCAGGTCAGGTGAGTAGGGGGCATGAGGAATCACTTCAAAGTTGTTATCACGAAGAAACTGTTGCGTAACGTTAGCTCGATGTGCGGGTGCGTTGTCTTGGTGAAACATCACACGCGCAGCCCTTCCCGGACATTTCTGTTGCAGTGCAGAAGGAATTTGTTCTTCAAAACATTTTCGTAGGATGCACCTGTTACCGTAGTGCCCTTTGGAACGCAATGGGTAAGGATTACGCCCTCGCTGTCCCAGAACATGGACACCATCATTTTTTCAGCACTGGCGGTTACCCGAAATTTTTTTGGTGGCGGTGAATCTGTGTGCTTCCATTAAGCTGACTGGTGCTTTGTTTCTGGATTGAAAAATGGCATCCGCGTCTCATCCATTGTCACAACTGACGAAAAGAAAGTCCCATTCGTGCTGTCGTTGCGCGTCAACATTGCTTGGCAACATGCCACACGGGCAGCCATGTGGTCGTCCGTCAGCATTCGTGGGACCCACCTGGATGACGCTTTTCGCATTTTCAGGTCGTCATGCAGGATTGTGTGCACAGAACCCACAGAAATGCCAACTCTGGAGGCGATCTGTTCAACAGTCATTCGGTGAGCCCCCAAAACAATTCTCTCCACTTTCTCGATCATGTTGTCAGACCGGCTTGTGCGAGCCCGAGGTGGTTTTGGTTTGTTGTAACACGATGTTCTGCCTTCGTTAAACTGTTGCACCCACGAACGCACTTTCGACACATCCATAACTCCATCACCACATGTCTCCTTCAACTGTCGAAAAATTTCAATTGGTTTCACACCACGCAAATTCAGAAAACTAATGATTGCCCGCTGTTCAAGTAAGGAAAACGTCGCCATTTTAAGTATTTAAAACAGTTCTCATTCTCGCCACTGGCGGTAAAATTCCATCTGCCGTACGGTGCTGCCATCTCTGGGACGTATTGACAATGAACGCGGCCTCATTTTAAAACAATGCACATGTTTCTATCTCTTTCCAGTCCGGAGAAAAAAAATCGGAGGCCTTAGAACTTGAATGCACCTCGTACATTTCTACTGATTAGGACAATACTTAATACTGAACTCAGTGGTGACTTGCAACCACAAATTTGCAATTAACTTGCAAACGACTCGTATACTGAGCTAAGTCTACTAACATGGTTTTGCTTCTATTATATTGTACATTCACCAATGTCAATTTTCTTTATTAACTATAGCACACACTGTGCATAAGTGTTTAATGATGACAGAAAAGATAGTCAGCTGTGGCCTGCTGAAGGCATCCACCTGATATTTGCCTGAAATGATTTAGGAAAACTTAAATCAGGATAGCTGGACACAACATGAGCTTCTATCCTCCTGAACCTGAGGCCAGTGCCTTAATAAATACACTCCTCATCTGTTATACGTAACAACATTGCTCTCATGTTTATACACAGTTGGATCAGGTTATCTTCCAGAATGAAAATGTCACTCTGCAGCAGAGCACGTGCAGATTACAGTTTTGTGGCAGACCGAGACTAACTTGGGACACTTGCCTTTTGCGAGCAAATGCTACTGACTGGACTACACAAGCATTACTCATGACCCATCCTCACAGCTTTACTTCCATCAGTAAATAATAAAAGTACACTGTTCACTGCCTTTAACATTTATCACTACACACATGCAGTCAACTTCAACAACATGTCCTTGCTTTCATGCATCTCCTTTTCCCTTCCTGAAAAACTGGGTCCAAATTCCCTCATGGCAAGTGAGGTACTGAGCTCCGAGAAATAGTCAGACATTAGCATTATGTGCTCCCAATCTCAGGTGTAAGATTTTTCTGTAAAAGGCATTACATTGTGAGTGTATGTCAATAAATCAATATAGGTGTTTCAGTTGTGCCCCTATTAATTACTACTTTGAATTTTATAACTACTCTCTCTTAGTCACGTGAACGCTATAATGATTCCTTCAGTAAGGCCATGGCCAGCTCTTTACCTAATACTTCCAGAGACGTGCGAGGAATACACTTCTAGCGACACCACTATCATTAAGATTACAATCCTTAAATCCTTGAAACTTCCTGGCAGATTAAAACTGTGTGCCGGACCGAGACTCGAACTCGGGACCTTTGCCTTTCGCGGGCAAGTGCTCTACCAACTGAGCTACCCAAGCACGACTCACGTCCCATCCTCACAGCTTTACTTCTGCCAGTATCTCATATCAGCACACACTCCACTGCAGAGTGAAAATCTCATTCTGGAAACATCCCCCAGGCTGTGGCTAAGCCATGTCTCCGCAATATCCTTTCTTTCAGGAGTGCTAGTTCTGCAAGATTCGCAGGAGAGCTTCTGTAAAGTTTGGAAGGTAGGAAACGAGATACTGGCAGAAATAAAGCTGTGAGGACAGGGCGTCAGTCGTGCTTGGGTAGCTCAGTTGGTAGAGCACTTGCCCGCGAAAGGCAAAGGTCCCGAGTTCGAGTCTTGGTCCGGCACACAGTTTTAATGTGCCAGGAAGTTTCATATCAGCGCACACTCCGCTGCAGAGTGAAAATCTCATTCTTAATTTCCTTCCTTATCAGCAATGTGACCATTTCCACTGTATGTAATGTATGTACAGTTCCTGACATCTTTTGATTTCAGCTTAGACAAATGTAGTGGCTACATGGAAAAGTAATTAATACCAGTGCCTTACAATTCTGTGTGTATCTTTAGTCTCCTGAACAAATCTTTTCTAGCAAAGGACTTGTCCCATTACTTTTTGAATCATGCTCATATTAAGAGAGGTTCACAGATCATCACCATACATTTCTTTTCAACGGCACACAAAAACTATCGGCTCTTATCTTGTCAATATGAAGTACTGATTGTAATAACTTGCAAGCATCCTTACCATTGTGGTTACTTCTGGAATGTATTTTGGTGTTAGCAAGTAGGTAGTTTTGTTAGAGCATGTGCAATTTTTTATAAAAACATAAAAAACAATTACACATGTACAAAATTGTTAGAAAATGAGTGTACATGAAAGAAAATACTTTTATGGACAAAGCTGCAGTTAAGCCAATGACAACTTATTTGATTAGGTATTCAACTCCAGAACAACAAATAAACCAGATAAGAAATGTTTCAGCTTTTGTCCACTGTTGACAATATCACTCACCCCAGAGTAGGATTCATATGTTTTTTACATTACATCTACATACATACTCTGCAAGGCACCGTATGTTGTGTAGCGGATCAGCGGATCACATTTCCACTACTAGTTGTTTCATTTCCTGTTCCACTTGCAGATAAATTGAGCGAAAAAACAATTGTCTATATGCCTCTGTATGAGTCCTAATTTCTTGTATCTTAACTTTGTGGTCCTTAAACAAAATGTATGTTGGCGGCAATAGGATCATTCTGCAGTCATGTTCAGATGAGTGGTTCTCTAAATTTTCTCATTAGTGTTCCACAAAAAGAAAGTCCTCTTCCCTCCAGGGATTCCTGTTTGAGTTTCCAAAGCACTTCTGTAACACTTGTATGTTGTTCACACCTACTGGTAACAAAACTAGCAGCCTGCCTCTGAAATTCTACGATGTCTTCTTTTAATCCCATCTGGTGTGGACCCCAAAAACCTCGGGCAGAACTTTAGAGTAGGTCACACTAGTGTCTTATATGCAGCATCCTTCACAGATGAACCTCAGTGTTCCATTACTTATGGTACATTATAAAACATGTTGGGAAATCTAACCAATTTTAGCAGTTTAATATTGTTTTGTGTACATACACCAACATAAAAGTATGTGCAAAGAATCCCAAAAGACGTTTAGGTAACATACATTGCAACCAACATAAAACTGTTCCCAGGAGGATCTAGTGTTTAATGTACGTACCTCTGCAGATTTAGGCACCAGTTTCCCGTCAGGTTTCTTAGGCACCACACTGTTGTTGGCTGGAAGCTTCTGGAAACAGGAATAACAACATTTCTAAGCACATTCTCTGGTCACAAGCAAAGTTTTATATCTGTCACCTAACACTACATAAACTCACCTGCAAGTTGTTCCATAGAGCACGGAACTCGGCACCTGCTGTATTCTCCTGGAGAACGGCTGCTTGTGGTGGGTTTTTGCTTGCAGCACTCTACAGAGTAAAGGAAACCAAGTGAGAGAAATGCAAAAAATAATTTTGTACGAAGCTTGAAAGAACACAAAAAGGATAACGTACAATTTTGTTACAAGATTTTCCTGTTGCTAGTTGCAATTTGCATTTGATCAAAGGACAAAACAGTTGGGAAATGGGTCTAATTCTCAAGTGCATCTTCCCATACTGCAATATTTATATCTACATCTATATTTTGCAAACCACTGTGAAGTGTATGGCAGAGGGTACTTCTCCCAGTATAACATATTAGGGTTTCCTCGTGTTCCACTCACATATGGAGTGTGAGAAGAGTGACTGTTTAAATGCCTCTGTGTGCGCTGTAATTAGTTTAATCTCATTTTTTTTTGGTCATTACAGGAATAATACATAGGGAACTATAGTATATCCCCACATTCCTCACTTAATACTGCTTTTCTTGGAACCCTGTAAGTAAGCCTTTATGGAATAACTGCCATTTATCCTGAAGCAACTGCCAGGCCATGTTTTTCACAATTACTGACGCTTTCTGTGGATCAAATAAACCTGTCACCATTTGTGCTGCCCTTCTTCGTACATGCAGTTCATCCAAAAAGTTACAAGCTTATTTTATTCCTGGCATACAAGTGATGTCAGTGCAGTAATTACAGGGGCAGCTTGAACTAACA
Organism: Schistocerca nitens; assembly: GCF_023898315.1. Taxonomy (NCBI): domain Eukaryota; kingdom Metazoa; phylum Arthropoda; class Insecta; order Orthoptera; family Acrididae; genus Schistocerca; species Schistocerca nitens. The sequence goes on along the minus strand of NC_064625.1, from coordinate 98,348,005 downwards.
ACTGGAAACAACACGTATGCATTTCACCAGTTAGTGGTGCGCAGGCAGCATTAAGTAGCAGATGTGTGAACATAGCCTGTCAACTTTATCGTGTCATAAATTGCAATGGAGCACCGAACTGAACATCTCTAAATCAAGTATCCAACGCATTCTCATGAGTGTTTTAAAAGAATAGAAAAGTGTCTGGAAAGTTTGTACCACACACCTGGACTTCCAAACAAAAACAATGACACATGGACACCTGCAGCTACTTAGTTGAAACGCATAATGTGAACAAATCTTCTCTGGGAAAAATTGCCACGAGTGACGAGACTTTCAGTTACCAATACGAACCTACCACAAAGTGGGAACGTGCAGAAACTCACGACAGGGCGACGGTTCGACGACATATCTGACACTTGAGGGAATGTGATGAGCAAATTGAACAGCACGCTAAAGAAGAACTTTTATGACAGTGTCATATGGCTGTATGAATGTTCTGTGTGTTACACACAAGTGGCGAGAGGCTATGTAGAACATCTGAAGGATTAAAACCACCACCTTAACATTTCTCTTTGACTGATTTGGTACATTCTATATTGCATGTTAAATCTATCTGGTATGATGCCGACACAACTGAGCAATATTCTAGGATGGGCAAGTAATTTGTAAACAGTCTCTGATGTAAACTGCATTTTCGCTAGTCTCGTATGTAGCTGCATTTTTTTGTGTACCGTGCAAATGAACTGAAGTCTGACACCTGCTTTACTTATGATTAATCCTACAGGATTGTTCCACTTCATATTCCCACAAATTGTTAAACCTAGGTATTTTTATGAATTTACAGAATCCAACTGTGAGTTACTGCCATTGTAGTCACTGGACACTGTGTTTCTCGATCTCATTACTCCGCCATCAAAAGACACACCTGAGAAAGTGGGAGTAACATCCAAAAACACTTTCTAGGGGTGCGTGGGTGGTGGGGAGTAATTGTAAGCAGTGTTCATTAACAAGTGCTTTGCACAAGACTTTTCATTATAAGAAGTGCCAGTTACAAAAGTGTGTAGCAATCGACTTGAAAATGACAAGTGTTGCCAATACTACACAAGTACAAACTGAAGAGCACTGTGAGACACAATAGTTCTGTCTTCATACAGGGCAGTATGTAAGCACCTTGAAACTTAGCAACATACAATACCTCCACTTGTGGTAATACCACTCCTAACATGAATATTATTTTCTGTTTCTGTTCTCCTTTTCACACACAATTCCTAAACAGAGTACATATGAAACATCCAAATTCTTTTTTAAGCCAAAATTTTCAAAATTTACTATTCAGTATATAATTTGCAGGTCACTGATAATAACAGTAAACATGGAATGAATAGTTGCATTTCATTCAATAAAATATTTGAAATTTATGATTCATAAAATCCACAAGCACTCAAATTATTACCGACACACCTTATTTGTAAGCCCTCTCATTTTATCCATTCTAACAAACATCACATCTTTTAAGAAAATTATGTCAATGCCACTATTCAACATTACTATTAATGTAAGAATTCTATGATGTTCGAACCTCAAAATTTAAAACCTTCAAAAATCTAATATCACAGTACTGTAGTCCAGATTTTTCTAATTTCAAAAATATACAATTTTAATGTATAATTTTACTAGACTACCACATTATTTAATGAAATATTTTGGTTTGAAAATATGAATCAGCAGAAAATTCTTGCCAGGTTTGGCTAAATCCTGAGGATAAAGGGGCATGTCCAAAATTTCTGCTACCTGTGCTATTTTGAAGAGATTTAACTAAAGAAAAACTTCACTGCCTAATGTGTATACGTAAACTCTTCTCCTCCTGTCTTTTGTGTTGCTATTTAAATTGTAAAAAGTTCATATTCAAAGAATTTGTATAACATTATTACAAGCATCTTTAAGTAGGTTCTGTGAATAGTGCTAGATTGAGTCTACACTAAGCCAGGACAGAGCAAAGTCAAATGTATGTAATTGCTGCTAGGCTTCAGTGGCACAAAGTTCCATATCTATCAGCACTATGTACAGTCAACTGTTTAACACCCATCGGCTCCGAACTATCACAGCACCCAGTCACAATTACTGAACATGGTCAATGTATTACATATTCCCAACATACTGTCAGCTGGAACCATGACAGACACAATCAGAAAGAAATTTTGCTTTAGTCCATAGCCAGACTTTTATTACATCTAACAACTACTGCCTTTTATACTACTTGCCATCAACAGGCCATCACAAAATCACAGTACATAGTGATAAGGTCACTTTACTTACAGCTGTACAGTGCTATCAGACTTAGCTCTTAAGTTAAGAGTAGAACATTCTCATCATGACTCAGTTGTATATATTGGTGCTGTGGTCTTAGGGGGGGTTTTCTCCTAATGCTAAGGCCCGTCAGTATAATGCCTCACAACTTTACACAGCATACAAGGAGTGGTTATCACAGCCATAATGGCAGGTAAATTGCAACATGGTGTGGGGGAAGCACAATGTTGTGCTGCAGAGAACTCCATTGTACACGTGGACACTGCTGAGATGAACAGGAAACTGGAAATACAGCCAAAGATCAGTTACGGAATAATATGAAGCCACACTGTACCATTATTCGTATTTGTATTCCCTATGGATGCTGATATCTTTCCAACATAAATAATTTTGATTTTCAGTAAATAATGCTATTATTATGTACCAGGTGGTTTTCATTAAATTGCAGCTACTTGAAGTCCAGAGTAGGCTGTAATTATCGTATGGCAAAGAAACTGGGTAGATATTCTAATGCATTAATGCAGAACCGATTTACTCTGTTAAAAAAACACCTTCCAATTTTGGTCACCATTACATACCATCTGGCCCTATAAATGGAAGAAAGAGGCACTGAAATGGTTGCATATGTAATGGATTAGAAATGGCATCTACATCTACATATATACTCTGCTAGCCAACAAGTGGTGTGTGGCGGAGTGCACAATCCCCCCCCCCCCTCTCCCCCCAGGTTCCACTCACGGATCGCACAAGGGAAAAACGACTGACTGAACATCTCCGTATGAGTTCTAATTTCTCTTATCTTTGAATGGTGATCATTGTGCGATTTGAAAGTTGGTGGTAATAATATATGCTCTACATCCTCCCATTTAGCGCGTTGTCTATCTCCAAGTGTATCCCACTTCAAACTTTCTATGAGATTTGTAACGCTCTCGTAATGGCTAAATGTACCAGCCACGAATCTTGTCGCTCTTCTTTGGACCTTTTCAATCTCTTGAATGAGACCCAACTGGTAAGGGTCTCATACAGATGAACAATACTCTAAGACTGGACGAACTAATGTATTGTAAGCAATTTCCTTTGTTGAAGGACTGCATCGCTTCAGGATTCTACCAATAAACTGCAATCCAGAGTTCGCCTTGCCCATTACTTGTGTAATCTGATCATTCCATTTGAGATCATTCCAAATAGTGGGCAGAAAAGGTAAAACAAGTGAGAAAGGCACAGTGTTCACTTTATTATTAATAGCTACTTACATAATTTGTTCAATACGAACATTGAAGACATTGGCAAAACAAGATGATGTACAGTGCCAGATTCGCAAATGGTGGCCAAACTGGAACTAACCTTTTGCCAGTATAAACCAGTTCTGCATTAACGCATTAGAATATCTACTAAGTTTCACTGCCGTATGATAATTACAGCCCACACTGGGTCTCTATGGGTAGCAGCACTTTAACTATAAGCACCTGGTACAACATGTACTTGATTAGAAGATACAAATGGTACACGGTCAGGTCATGTTTTATAGCGGCATGCATCATATACAAATGTTAGATGAAACATAGCAATTTAAACGAGTTATTCTGCCTTTAACATTTTATTATAGTGGGGATAGCTTCACCCTTTGTGTTTCACCATACGTCCGCTTACATTTTGACTCCCTCCTCTTTTTTGTGGTGGTGGTGGTGGTGGTGGTGGTGGTGGTGTTGTGTGTGTGTGTGTGTGTGTGTGTGTGTGTGTGTGTGTGTGTGTGTGTGTGTGGGAGGGGGGGGGGGAATCTTACATCACATCTATATTCATAAAGGTAGGAAGATTATCTACCTTGAAACAATGGAAATCAATAAACTTATGTCCATTTGCCCAGCTTGGAACTGAATGATCGGACACAGTTCCCTTACTAGCTAGTAATCCCATTCAGACCACATTATCAATTACCCTAGGTACATACTCCATTTATTTTCTTTATTTCCATTACTGTAGTTTCACTTGACCTGTTAAAATTTTGCTTTGAATAATTACAGTTGTGTCATTTAAATTTTTAATCTTGCTTGTTACATCGCACCTGTTTGTAATTCTGGACCTTTTATAGTGCATTTAAAATAAGTTGCAACTTTTGACAGTTTGGTAAATAGAGAGCGAAAGGAAGTGTAGTTGCCAGCACGTGTTAAGTGCGCTCTATCTGATAAAAAATTAAGAATTTTGCACATGTTATAGCTTCATTCATCAACTTCATGATGAACCATCCATCATTTTGTTAATGGTCATAGTTATTTTAATTTTCCAAATTAGGTAAACTACTGCATGAAATTCTTAAAGTTTGCTATGAAAAATAGGGGTCGCTATGAATTTGCGTTTTGCGCGTGTTATGTCATATGCTGCTGCACATGAAATGTAGATAACATATTAAATTATTTTTAAACATGGAATGATATCACTGTCTGCCTCCAATCTCAAGAAAAAGAAGACCAGCAAAAATGCCAGAATGAAATACTCATAAATTCCTCACACTTTATAAAGGACTTGAGATATCAAAACAAGATTTTGGCAAATGATAACATGCAAAGAGGGGAGTATTTTGCCATTTGATTAATACACAAAACTTCCATGCCTACCAAGATATTCCAGCAACTATAGCTCCCCCCCCCCCCCCCCCCTCCAATGAAGTAACGCTATTTGTAAGAGCTGCCGACAGCTTGTGAAACAATAATTGCTGTGGATTCTAAGAGAATATAAGTGAAGAAATTGCATGTTTATTGTTACACTGGGGAATGAGCTTCTTCATAAAATATGGACTGGTCTTGTTCTCAGTTGCTAGTTTAATAATACACTGTTTCAGTATTCTATTGCAATTTCAACTGCATTAGTAGGTTAGTGAGATGAGTATTCATAAATCTGCCATGTTTTGGTACAAGAAGCAGTTTTTAACATGGAAACAAGAGAAGTTATGTATTACTCAAAACTTCTCAGTCATTCATGAATCCACTTCTCCTGAACTACTGTCTCGATATGGCTGACAACTCGAAAACAGTCCTATGGCGTCATTTGCAATGGCTTCTTTTGTCAGTATTTCAGTCTCACTGAGCATAATCTTCTTCTTGTTTTTTGCCACATTACTTTTACCTGAGACCATATACTCTCAATTGGATATGAATGAGATATGGAGGAAGCCCGATTTAACTATGCTCTTTAGCATTAGCTACATTGTCAACTGGTAGCACGGAGTTCTTAACTTGTACAGCACAAGTTCCGTTAACTCCATCTTACACATGCTAGGTTCAACTTTATTCCATGGAACACTTTTTTGCACCTAGATCAAAATATCGCTTTTCTCCAGCGCACTGTTGGAGCTTTATCCATCACAACATAGTTTTATGGTGCATTGTTCACTACTTTTGTCAAATTCAGAGGAATATTTTGCAACAAAATATTATTTATCAGCTGGTAAGCATGTTCTTGGATGACAACTTTTATTTTGAATCTCATGCTGAGACATGGTGCACTGCACTCATTCACAAATCCTGATGATCACAGAACACTTCAACAGTAAAAAATACCACTTCACAATGACAGCTGGCGAGTGTCATGCATCTAATGCGTGACAACACATGGTACCGTTTATCTATGTCGTGTTAACAGGGATGCTTTACCAAATGAGCTGCTGGTGGCTTGCCTTTGGTGTTACCTCGGCAGTGGCACCATATCGCCTTCAGTGTGCCACATGTCAAGATTTGCACCCAATTTTAAATGCACTGTATGTGCAAGATTGTCTTGTTCAGTCAACTCCTAGGAACACGTCACCTAATTTTACTATATATTTTTCAGCTTATTTTTCCTCTTTGAACAATTGTTTTCATTTGTCACATAGTTAATTATTTAATGTGCCACATATTTTATCTAACCTCAATATACTGAGTTACATTTTTAGTGAAATAATCCACAAAGTTCATAGTCCTTAATCATATATTAACAACTGTCATCTCTGGAAATCAACTGAGTTGCACTACTTTAAAATCTTTGATCTCATAAAAATTTCACAGTTGCTCATATTTATCTTTGTACCTGATGAGTGGATAAAATCCAAAAACTGGTTTATAAAATAATAAATATTATATAACATCACACCAGTGTCACCTGTTTTTTCATTCATACTGTAATACTGACTTTTAGTTTAGAGACAGCGAGTTTGAAGAGAGCACGTCTATATTTTCAGACTGTACTGTTTAACAAATGTTACTTATCAAAGAGGAAAATATTTTGTAACTGTTTCTCAAAAGCATATTTTAACTATTATTACTGTGAGGTTTTGATCATACGATTGTCTGATGATGGTACACGGTACCAAAACCAGCAGTCACACAATAAGAGTGTGACTATAGACTAAAGCACGTACCTGTTTCTCGCCAATGTATTATTGCCACTTCCTATATCTTGTTGAACTCTAAGTCGACACGATTTACTGTTTTGTTATGATATAACTATGAAGTATGCTATACAAAAGCTGAATATGATCAAATTGCGACTTGTAATAATTATGCATAAAAGTGAAAAGCTACTTTGGTGGGGTTGTGTAAAGACATTTAAAAATTACTCAAATCCCCTAGCAACTGACAACTGAACTTCAGAAGAAGAGGAAGCCTTATAAGGCACCCATTCGGACAGGTAAGTAAATTTACAACCCAATATTGTGGGAAATGATTGCAGGCCAGTGAGATTTAGCAAAAACACGGAGAATAACATCAGCACTTGCATTACACAAAACATGTCACTGTTTAACTGCAACACACAATAAACAGTGAAGTTGAACATTTTTCATTCCTAGGATTACATAAGGTGACTAAAGTCAAGGGATACCTCCTAATACCATGTATGACCTCCTTTTGCCTGGCGAAGTGCAGGAACTCAACACAGCATGGACTCAATAAGTCGTTAGAAGTCCCCAGCAGAAATATTGAGCCATACTGCCTCTCTAGACATCCATAATTGTGAAACTGTTGCCAGTGCAGAATTTTGTGCACGAACTGACCTCACAATTATGGCCCATACATGTTTGATGGGATTCATGTTGGGCGATATGCGTGGCCAAAACATTTGCTCAAATTCTCCAGATTATTCTTCAAATGAATAATGAACAACTGTGGCCCGATGATATGTTTGGGAACATGAAATCCATGAATGGCTGCAAATTATTTCCTAGTAACCAAACATACCTCTTTCCAGTCAATGACTGGTTCAGCTGGGCCAGAGGACCCAGCCCATTCCATGTGCACACAGTCCCCCACCATTATGGAGTCACCACCAGCTTGTACAGTGCCTTGTTGACAGCTCGGGTCCATAGTTTTGTGAGGTCTGCGCCACATTCTAAACCTAACATCAACTCTTGCCACATGAAATCGGGCCTCATCTGACCAGACCACAGTTTTCCAGTCATCTAGGGTTCAACAGATATGGTCACCTACCCAGTGTAGGCACTCCAGACGATGACGTGCTATTAGCATTTGTGTTGTCGTCTACTGTCATAGTCCATTATGCCAAATTTTGCCACACTGTCCTAAGGGGAATGTTTGTCATACATCTCACATAGATTTTTGCGGTTATTTCATGAAGAGTTCAGTGATTAAATTTTGTAAAAGAAAGCTTAAGACCAATTGAAATTCTTTTGCATCTTGTAAAAGTGTATTACTGTTCTTCATCTTCAGCTTCCACCCTGCAGAAATGGGCAGCCGAGTTTAAAATGTGGCTGCAAAAGCACCCAAGATGAGCCATCTGTAACCACTGATAGAGTGCATTGCACGATTCTTGGATATGGGTGTATAAAGAAGCGTGGAATTGCAATGCTCTAGATATATCAAAGGAACATGTTGGTCATATCTTGCAGTAGGAATTGAACATGAGATAACTTTGGACAAGGTAGGTGCCTTGTGTTCACTGTGGATCACAAATGTATTCGCATGACACTTCCCAAAAACCGCTCAGTGCATTTTAAGAGAAACAAAAGTAACTTTTTGTATTGATATGTGACAGCAGATGAAACACGGACTCTCCACTACACTCCTGAATCCAAACAGCAGTCTGTGGAGTGTATGGACTCTGGTTCTGCAGCTCCAAAGAAGGCAAGGAGATGCCATCAGCAGGAAAGATCACGGTGTCGTCATTTTGAGATGCGAAAGGAATTTTGTTGATTGGCTATCTTGAAAAATATAAAGCCACCACTGGAGAATACTACTCTCAACTTCTAACAAAACTGGAAACAAGCATTCATGAAAACAGACCCCACTTAAAGAAGAGAAAACAACATCTTCCATGAGGACAATGCACCTGCCCACAATAGTGTCTTGGCAATGGGGAAATCGAGCGATTTGCTCTATGATGTGCTGGAACATCCACCCTATTCCCCATATTTGGCTCCCTCAGATGTCCATCTATTCTCAAAAAAAAAAAAAAAAAAAAAAAAAAAAAAAAAAAAAAAAAAATTCTTCCCCAGTCGGCATTTTGTCCAACAGATATGCCACTGTGACTTTAGGTGGCTACCTTGCAGCCCTTCTGGAGGAACACTACAGAGATAGGGTAATGACAATGGAACACCTAATGTATGAAATGTATTGATACTGGAGGAGATTACGTGGAAAAATAAGACTTCCTTGAAAGCATAAATTATTGTTTCCACTATCAGGCTGAGAACTTTTCAGACTGCCCTCATATACATGGCCTCGCAGAAGAAAATGGAAATTTGATGGAAAGAAGAACAACAGATAACTCTACAACCTAATACACAGGTTCAATGATACAATGTACATTGTGAGAGAGAAACATCATGATGACGATGACATTGGTGACGATGGACACAGATGTAGACGAAGGTGCAGCTTACCACCAGAGGAGGTCCCTGCACAAACGCCACCGCAGGCGGGAACTGGTGCGGAGGCTGCACCTGGGATTGGCTGTGTGCTGGCCGCTGTGGGGATGTGACGCCCCTGCCGGCCGTCCAGCTGACAAACGCCGAGCCCTGCTGCGGATTCGGCTGCTGCCGTAGCGGAGACACTGACACGGGGGCTGCTGCCTTCTTCCAGGGGGGTGTGAATGTGTGTACTGGTGGTGCCACTGGCAGGTTTGGTCCTGGGGATCAAGCGAGGCATTATGCACTATAGCTTGTAATATGCCACAATTGGATAGTTATCTATACAATTTGTACTTAGCTATGTTCAGTCTCTCTCAAGAATGAAAACACACACACACACACACACACACACACACACACGTCCATGTGCATGCTATGTAGTGTCACAAATCCATTTGTGACACTGTTTTTTCTTCAGCTGCCAAGCCAATGTATGTGTTAAGTATTTTATAATTATTTGTTGTGTTTATAAAGTATGAATGTCATTCTTTCTTGTAACTAAAAACATATGGCGTTTTGTTGCTTTTTCTGTTTGTCGCAAGTAACAGAACTAAACACTAAGCCTCCACAAACTGAGCTGTGCCGAGTACCTGGTAGCTAGCTAGCTAGCTAGCTGCATGTGCGCTGATGACCGTCGCTCCTTGGAGAAGCATGCATGCATTATCCCATAATGTTCTGAGCAACGTTAAAGGTTGTTCTACATTTTTCTATTAATGAAATGGACTTATTTTCTTTAATGTACTCTGGTTGAGATATTCAGTAGTTACATCAACATGAGGCATTCCGTAAAACCAAGATAGATGTATATCTTTTACACAGTCTCATAATAACAAAAGCTTCCCATGTGTAACTTATGTTTGCTTTCTGACATAGACTGGCAGTCATGTTAAGATTTCTGGCAACTGAGGAAACAGTCCCGTCTTTGGCCTATGCAATAAGAGTTGCAGCAAATACATTATTTATAATAAATAACATTGACTATTGCAGATAATACTCCTATTAAATTAGTAATAATGTCTCAGAATGTTTTAGGAGAAAAAAAAAAAAGGAAAAGAAAAGGGAAGTAAATGGAGATGGACATGAACCTGCAACCTTTCTTTTTACAGTCTGCAGCTTCGACATGTCAGCACTGTAGTAACACTGTTCACGTTTACGTCGCACTTCACTTAGCGTAGACCGGGACTGTGTCCTAGGCATGCCCGATGTTAACTGACTGGGCTCCGCCCGTGCTGCCAGAGTTGTTGTTGTTGTTGTTGTTGTTGTTATGCCGGCAGAGTTCGCGTCCAAATTCTTGCGTGCCCTCTGGTGGACGGGACTGTACTTGCGGCAACTACCGTCCGTGACGCGCCGTGCCAATGTGCGCCTCCCGCGATCTTTCTGGTGGCTACTGCACTCCTCCTCCTTCGGGGGGTGAAGCCACTGTGATCCACTGCATCGGAAGGTGGAGCGTCGGGCAGGAGCGATGACCCCCACATCCATTGGGAGGCCGGAGTCGAGGGGATCTGCCAACCCTCGAGCCGGAACCTTCGAATACAGCTGGAAGCGACCCACACAAAGAGGCCCCCGTCGTCCCACAACCGGAGCCTGCGACAGAACGGGCGACAAGCTGTCGAACTCCGGATCCTGTTCCACCTCGGGAGGGGCAAGACCCAGTGGCGGGGATGAAGGGGAAGGGACGACCACAGGTGAACCAGCCTCCTGAGAAACCGGGCCTGCTAGGGGGGCCGGCTCTCGCTGGGGCATCTCGAACGATGGCGATGCCGGTGCTGGAGCTACTGGAGGCTGCCAAGGCTGAGAACCATCGCAGTGCGGCAGAGTCACAGCGGGGAGAGGAGGTAACGTCCCTTGTGAAACCAACACAGGTGCCGGCAATGGGGAAGCCGGTGTCCGAGAGGTCGGAGGGTGGGTGCCCGAACGTGGACATAGCTGATTTTGGTGACGACGTACCACCCGGTCCCCCGCCTGCAAGGTATAGAGCCGGCGGCCATTTCGGCGCAGGACCACCGCCGGTATCCAACGTGGATTGCGACCAAACCCACGGGCCCAGACCGACATACCCAGTGGAAAACCAGGTACTCCGTTTTGTGAAGACTGGCAAGGACCAGGCCGGAGGAGATGCAGCAGAGTCCTAGGTTGACGCCCATGGAGGAGCTCTGCGGGGCTGCGTTCTCCCATTGGTGTGGTCCGGTATGCCGTCAAGAAAAACGTCAATGCTTCCTCCGCAGGAAATTCGTGCACATACTTTTTTATCTGCCTCTTAAATGTGCGCACCATGCGCTCGGCTTCCCCATTCGATTGTGGATGGAAGGGGGGAGAGCAAACGTGCCGAATACCAAAGCGCCTACAAAAATCCTGGAAGGTCTGCGAAATAAACTGCGGTCCATTGTCCGAGACCAGGGTGATTGGCAGACCTTCCTCAGAAAAGATTTTTGCTAGTGCCTGGATGGCAACTTCTGAAGTGGTTCAGGAGCAGCGAACCACATATGGGAAGCGGGAATAAGCATCAATGACAATGAGCCACAAGCCATTGAGAAACGGGCCTGCAAAATCGATGTGAACACGTTCCCATGCTTGGGTTGCCGGCGGCCATGAAGAGAACGCTGCCCTGGGAGATGCTTGTTGGCTCGCACACTGGGAACAGGCGGCCATCAAGTGCTCAATTTCTCTGTCAATACCGGGCCAGTACACACGTCTGTGAGCCAAGGTTTTAGTACGGGAAACATCCCAGTGCCCCGCATGTAATAACGTGAGGACCTCCCTTCGTAAACTTGCAGGAACAACCACGCGAGGAGCTGTATCATCGGTAGCCAGAAGGAGAACTCCTTCCAAGACCGAGAGGCGGTCTCGTAGAAGAAAATAATTACGAAGAGGGTCCGAGGCCTGGCCCGGAGGGGGGGATGACCACCCCTGCTGAATGAGGCGAACTACTTGCCGGAGAACCGGGTCAGCTGCCGTTTCCCTGGCGACTCGAGAACTAGTGATCGGGAAGCCATCAACCGCTTGGCGGGACGCCACATCCAAATGAAAACACATAATCTCCTCTCGATCGAACGTAGGATCCAGGCACACCGGAAGACGGGAAAGAGCGTCGGCGTTGGCATGCTGTCCTGTAGGGCGAAAATGAATGTCATAATGGTACTTAGAGAGGAACAAGGCCCAGCACTGTAGTCTGTGGGCCGCCCTATCCGGAATCTGAGAGGCGGGGCCAAATAACGATATTAACGGCTTATGGTCAGTGATTAACTGAAACTTCGTGCCATACAAGAAAGAGTGAAACTTGGTAACAGCGTAGACAATGGCCAAAGCCTCTTTTCCCACCTGGGAGTAACGGGCCTGCGCGGGACTAAGCGTTTTCGACGCAAACGCCAGTGGTTGCTCGGAACCATCTGCGTTGCAATGGGCCAGGACTGCCCCCACCCCATACTGCGAAGCATCTGTAGCCAGGACCAATGGCTTATGGGGATCAAAAGTAGTCAAACAAGGGGCTGACGTGAGGAGGCCCTTCAACGAGGTGAACGCTCGCTCGCATGCAGGCGACCAATCAAAAGGAACACCCTTGTGCAGAAGGCAGTACAGGGGGTGGGCTATAGTGGAAGCCCTGGGAATGAACCGGTGGTAATAGGCTATCTTGCCTAAAAAAGCTTGTAACTCTTTCAGCGAAGCGGGCCGAGGAAGGTTGACGATACCTTGGACCAAACTTCCTAGTGGCTGGATGCCGTGCCAAGAGATGGTGTAACCCACATACTCAATGGACGGTTGGAAGAAGGTTGACTTATGCAGGTTGCAACGCAAGCCCACAGACCTGAATTTGAGAAAGAGGGTGCGAAGGTTGTGCAAGTGTTCCTTTGTACTACGGCCTGTGACAATTATGTCATCCAGGTAATTAATACAGGGATTGTCGACGTGACATGCTCAAGATAACGCTGGAATATTGCTGGGGCACTGGATATTCCAAAGGCCAACCGCTGGTATTGGTAAAGGCCAAACGGGGTGTTGATGACCGCCAGCCGTTTGGAGTCCTCATCAAGTGGTATCTGATGATAAGCCTCCGACAGATCGATTTTTGAAAAATATTGGCCTCCCGCCACGGCGGAGAACAATTCATCAGCACGAGGCAAAGGATAGGTGTCCACCACCAATTGGGAATTAATGGTGGCCTTGAAATCGCCACAAAGACGTAATTTTCCCGAGGGCTTCCTTACAATAACGAGGGGCGAAGCCCACTCACTGGAAGAAATGGGAAGAACGACCCCTAGGGCTGTCAGCCGGTCTAGCTCTTCCTTTACCTGAGGGCGGAGAGCCAAGGGGATCTGCCTCGCACGGAGAAAACGCGGGCGAGCCGACGCCTTCAACGTTAAGTGAGCTTCAAAATCTGAAACGTGCCCCAGGCCCTCCTCAAAAATATCTGGAAAGTCTGAGATCAAAGATTCCAATGATTGATAGGGAACGTCGTCGGAGACCAACTGTATGGTGTCAGCGATAGAAAAACCGAAAGCTTGAAAGGCATCCAGGCCAAAAAGGTTAGCGGAGCTCGCATCACTGACAACAATAAAAGTAATAGGCCGAGTGACTGATTTGTAAGTCACGTCGGTAGTGAATTGACCCAGTAGGGGAATGAACCGTTTACCATAACCGCGTAGACGCCGGGAAACTGAAGCCAACGGGGGCGATCCAAGGTCGGAATAAGTTTGTGCATTTAACAACGAAACTGCCGCGCCCGTATCTACTTGCAGTTGTAACCGGTGCGACCGAACTGACACCTCGATAAAGAGTTTGCATGCCGGTGCGTCGGGAGCCTGGCCCGATGAAACTTCCTGAATGTCAACGTCCGTGTCCTCTGTATCTGCTTCCTTCGATTCTTTTGAGGCTGAGCGGCAAACTTTAGCAATGTGACCTTTTTTATTACATTTGCGACAAATGGCCCAATGCTGGGGGCACTCTGTAATCTCACGTCAGAAGTTCAGGTGCAGCCTATATTCGCACAAATAAGTTAGTCTAGATAAATTTCATGTTGTGAGGTCTGCTGTCTCAAGGCATACATATCGTTTCTAACTGTAATACTTATTGTTGTAAGCCTTTAACATAAGTCTAAAGCTCCTAATGTGTAGATTATGACAGCATTTTTAAATTTGGTCAATGATTATGAAAAACATTGAAAAACAAATCTTTGTTGTCACTGGGTTCTGAGATAGTCTCTTAGCAACACAAATTTTTGAATATTGGTGTTGTTTTCAAACTGTGACCGACTGTTAACAATAAACTTTGACAGGGAGTAAATTTCTTGTGAGGCTGCCTACAAGAAGGATGATCAAGGTTCAACATCCCGTCAACATCGAACTCATTAGAGATGGAGTGCACACTCTGAATGTTTTAAGGATGGGGAAGGAATTTGGCCATGTCCTCGTAAAGGAACCATCACAGCATCTGCCTGGAACAATTTAGGGAAATCATGGAAAACCTAAATCTGGATGGCAGTACACGGATTTGAACTTTCCCGAGTCCAGTATGCTAAACACTACCCCACCTCACTCGGTTTGTCTACGAGACATTTTAGAGAGGGTACAACACATTATCCTCATTACATGCCTCTACACAACAGTAACGTTCTTCTTCAATGACAAGGTACACCTAAATATGATAGCACAGAACTTAACGAATGAAACCAGAAAAGGTTAGGCAATTATTTAACATTTTCATCTCAAAATATGATATTATCCATAACACAAAATCTGCAGACCTTACGTGTTTAAGAGGATTTGTAGTACGTGACTTCCATTTCAGATTTTCATCAATATAAACACACAAGAATTTAGGCTATGCTGCTTCACTTATCGATTTTTCCCTCCTGCATTATTTCTAGTTGTGCAATCAGGCATTGCGCAAACTCCTACTCTTCACAACTGTATCTCCCTTTCCCAACTTCGAATAAAATCCTTAGACAACATCCACTTTTATTTGTTTCCGTTTTCCTGTTGTATTTTGTTTCTTCACCTTTTTCCAAGTGCTGAAGTTTCTCTTTTAGGCCTGAATGCAATACTTCAGTTAAGAGGATCATTTCTGCATTGTGTATAGATGATGGAGGGTCATTTGTTTTTAATGAGAACAAGAATGAACCCAATATTGATCCCTATGGCACACTTGTGGCAATTACTCCCCATTCAGAAGATGCTGTTTCATTGTGTGCACTCCCTGGGTTTCTTTACGTGAAACTCAGCATCCTTTTTGTTAGATAATTAGCTTCTAGCCAGGCCTGTAAGTACCAAGGCATGTCTAGTGGCTACCACATAATCCTCTGCCTTACGGTGTCATGCAGATGTGGTATGGAGGGGCATGTGGTCAGCACACTGCTCTCCTAGCTGTTTTGCAGGCTTTCCATACCATGTAGCCACTACTACTGGTTTGAGTAGCTCCTCAATTGTCATCATAATGCTTAGTGCACCCTGTATCCGTCCTCTAACCACGGAAAAATCCCTGCCAGCACCGGGAATTGATCCTGAGTTCTCTGTCCAGCAGCCATCTATACTGACTACTCAGCTACGGAGGTAGCCCTTATTTGTTAGATACATCAACAAAAATAATCAATTTTTTGAAAATATAATTAGAGACACACAAACTCTCTCACCAAGCAGTGGCAGGAGAACACACTTGAGAGTTAATGAAATATGCAGGCTTTCAGACCCAGTGCTCCTCTTTCTGGCAGAAGTGTTGATGCGGAAGGCAGCGAAATGAAGGAGAAGACTGGCAATGTTTACAAAATGAGTACAAATGAGGAAATGTTACCCAGAACCTCAGGTCAGGGGAGACGAACAGGACAGGATGAGAAGGAATGACTGAATGCATCACCTGGTGCAGTCCCCAACAATCAGTCTTTCCTTCCCATCCCATCTGTAAGTCTCCCCTGACACACAGTTCTCACCCATTTATCCGTAATTATCCCCATTTCTTAAATCTTGTTAATCCTTTTCCTTTATCCTTCTTCATTCCCCTTCAACCCTTTTGCCACAGGAAGGAGCCACTGGCTCCGTAACCTTGCACATTTCGTTAACTTTTGTGTGTTTTCTCCTGCAATACCATATGATGTGCACTACCACACAAAAATGTAGATGTAATTATCAGTAAGGCCTCTGATCCTGGCTCACCTCCGGAGGGCTGCACGACGGCGGTGGGCTTGCTGAGGGGCTGCAGCTGGCGACGACGCTGCTGGCGCTCCCCGTGACTCAGGTTGACGAGGGCCGCCGCCGGCAGTGAGTAGCTGCGCTTCTCCGAACACAGCAGCGACAGCCCACCGGGGAATACCTCGTCGAACATCACGTCGTGCATCACGTCTGCCTCCTTGTCTCCCATCTGCCGTATACCTTCAGACATGTATGACAGAGAGGTTTCATTTATTGTCTGTGTTGTACAACTGAATGTTTGCAAAACACAGTAAATATTCAAACTTCAAACACTTTTTTAAATCCATGAAGACCTTACAACAGAAGTAGATTATGCAAATGCTACAAGAATTGTGCAACAGTTGGGAAAACATTGCACAAGCTATAAAATCCTAATGAGGACTGGAAAAACAGTGGAGAAGGTACAAAATCTGTGCCAGAGCTACAACAACTGCGCAAGAGCTACAACAACTGCGCAAGAGCTACAACTACTGCGCAAGAGCTACAACTACTGCGCAAGAGCTACAACTACTGCGCAAGAGCTACAACTACTGCGCAAGAGCTACAACTACTGCGCAAGAGCTACAACTACTGCGCAAGAGCTACAACTACTGCGCAAGAGCTACAACTACTGCGCAAGAGCTACAACTACTGCGCAAGAGCTACAACTACTGCGCAAGAGCTACAACTACTGCGCAAGAGCTACAACTACTGCGCAAGAGCTACAACTACTGCGCAAGAGCTACAACTACTGTGCAAGAGCTACAACAAGTATTGTAAACAAGGGAAACTCCAGCATTGGTCATATAAATTTGAAACCATCTTTTTTATTATTGCACATCAATTTCGGTCACAGATTGATCATTTTCACTGCAAGACTAAGTCCAGTGGACTCACATAGTCATGCACAAGATATAACTTCAAACACAGGTGTTCGTAGTGAAGAACATGCAAACTAACAGGTAAGATTCAATTCTTAGTTGGCATTCAAATCTAACCTACTAGTTGGCATGTTGTTCACTATGAACACCTATGTTTGAAGTTACGAGTCCACTGGACTTAGTCTTGCTCTGAAGATCATCATTGAAATCGATATGCAATAATAACTAAAAGGTTTCAAACTTATAGCACCTATGTTGGAGTTCTCCTCATTTGCATTATTTTTTGTGTGGTCATATTGCACAAATTTCCTAATGAAATCCAATCTCAAGAGCTACACAATTGTGCAAGAGCTACAACAACTGCACATAAGCTATAACAAACTGTTCAAGTGCTACAAATCATACAAGAAAAAAAGATAAGCAAGAGCTACAGAACATATCACAATTACAAAGACTCATTGTGATCAGTCAAATGAGCAGATGGAAAAAAATGAGTAAACTGTTTATAATTTCAACAGTAATTGTCACAACTGTTAATACATTTATCCCACTGTGAGATAAAGTGGCCAATGCCTTCATGGAAAAATGTTTGTATTTGTCAACAGAACCACAACAGTACCCACATGTACATCTCTTCATCTGTATCAAATGTCTTCCTTCTGGGCTAAAAGAAGAAGAAGAAGAAGAAGAAGAAGAAGGAAATCACAGGTGGAAAGATCAACATTGCCTGGAGGATGTATAAGGGCTTCCCCATGAAACATCTGCAGCATTCTGATGTGTCTAAAACAGGTGACTGCCCCTTGTACTAAAAGAAAATTTGGTAGAAATAGCTATCAACGTAGAAAATTGTGTACCAGGGGGAAGGAAGTCACAGAAGCATCATTTCACACCAGTAAGATATTACCGTCCAGAAGATTAGTGAAATTAAAAACTGACAAAAGGAACAGTGTGAACCTCAGCCCACTGTTCTATTACATGTTTCTAGTCACATAATAACATTGTCATTCAGAATTTTGCAACTGAGTGTTTTACTAGGGCTGTGCTTTTTGAAACTGATAGCCATCCTGATCATTACTCTGTCCAAACCAGCCTCAGTAGTTTCATTCTTTCCTCATGAGCAGCATACCTGCAACTCTCCACTTATTTCTTTACCATGCCATTTACCCTTGTGAGAAATCTCTTTGACAATACCGGCTCCATCAGTGCCACTACTGAAACCAGTTCATTTCGTTAACAAGCCAGCTGTAACTGTTGGTGAAAACAGTAAGTTGTAGTTTGGTGACATCACTAAACTCCCACAGACACAGAAATGTCTACTGCCAGGCAGGCAGCACAGTTTGCAAGTCGCGTGGAGGTGTGTGACAGGCTGCTCTTACTGATCGAGCTATTCGGAGACAATTCGAGACTGACCTTACAGTTACAGCCTGCCGTACCCCATCTCCAGTGATCCAAACCTCTCAGAAACTGTTTCTATAACCCAACTGGACAAATACCCCATGGACAATGGCTCATTACAGCACAAGTGGAAGGTGCATCCTGGAAACAACTCTGTGACCTCAGTGCTCCCGTCAGACCTCCCACCTTTGCATTGTTAAAGCCTACGCAGGAACTAACTACGCAACTCGTTTCAGTGAATCTTGTTACTGACCTGGGCGTCCGTTATGGAAATCTCTCTACCAGAATGAATTGAGCACTCTACTGTGGAGTGCACATTGTTTTGAAACCTCCTGCCAGATTGATACTACTCCGGACTGGAATTGGAACCCCAAAACTCGGCTTTACCCCCAGCTGAGCTATCCGGGCACTACAAACAGCCCAGTCTCTCTGCTTACTTCTGCCAGTACGTATCCTACCTTCCAAACTTCACACAAGTTCTCGGGTATCTCTTGCAGGGCTAGCACTCCTGGAAGAAAAGCTCTGAGAGAAAAACAGCTTAAACATAGTCTATGGGATTCGTTTCCAGAATGAAATTTTAAATCTGCAGCATATTGGCACTGTTCTGAAACTTACTGGTAGTTTGAAACTGAGTGCCAAACTAAGAAAGTTTTCAAAGTAGGAAGTAGGAGAGGTGTACTAGCTGCAGCAAGGCTGAGCGGGCAGGTTTTGTGTCACGCCCAGATTGCCCAGCTGGAATGTTGCCTGCAAAATCAAGGTTACAAGCTCGATTCTTGGATGGCACACAGCTTTGGGAAGTTCCAAAATCTCTCTCATTGCCTCTTCCTTTTTTCCTTATCCCCCACCCAGCCAACCCTTACCCTTTACTCTTGAGGACAACATTTACGTATCCCAACTTTAAATAAAATTCCTTTCCTTTTTTTATACTTTCCAGCTTGGACAATCATTTCTTTTCCTTCAGTTTTGGTCTCTTCTCCACAGCTTGACACAGGGCGAGAAAAGTTGCTCAAAGCCCTCGATTAAAAAAAAAAAAGTGCTATTTCTCAACAACTTTTGTTTTATGTCTACTTCAGTGGAAATAAGTCACATTACGACAGGTGGCAGAAAACAAGTAGTCCTCTAGTATAATTTTCCATTTTTCTTTTTGAAATGTATCTCCAAGTATGCTCCAATTTCTCTAGCTTTACTCCTACAACCATTAATCGAAATGTAGGTGTGAGGGCAGTAATATATTTCTCAACACACTTTCTACTGTAAACTCTCAAAATATTAACTGCAAGCTTCTATGTTAGTATGACATCTTTAGTAACTGTACCCCACTAAAGATTGCTCAAGTGTGCAACTGAATGTTTTTATTCACAGAAACTTTTATTGTAAGGCACTATCTATGTGGATGAATCACATGCCAATAGTATTGTCACTTCAGTCTGGCATCTGATGGGCTTACTTTCTCCACCTTTCCTCTTATAAAGAATTTTATTATTATTTTTTTTTTTTTTTACCCTTCCTCATCACCTCTGATAGGCAGACATACTACACATATCAAATAAAGTTTTGCATCACTTCAGTTCTGAGAGTTCCGGAACCTGTATAGAAAATTGGAATAGAGATCAACATAAACATCATTTCCACCCTTTTTATTGCTCAGGAAAACCATACACTGCATGTTGTACCACAATACAGCGAGACCTTCAGAGGTGGTGGTCCACACTGCTGTACATACCGGTACCCCTAATACCCAGTAGCACGTCCTCTTGCATTGCATGCCTGTATTTTTTGTGGCATACTATCCACGAGTTCATCAAGGCACTATTGGTCCATGTTGTCCCACTCCTCAACGGCGATTCGGCAGAGATCCCTCAGAGTGGTCACGTCATCCATAAATATCCCTTTTCAATCTATCCCAGGCATGTTCGATAGGGTTCATGTCTGGAGAACATGCTGGCCATTATAGTTGAATGATGTCATTATCCTGAGGGAAGTCATTCACAAGATGTGAACGATGGGAGAGCGAATTGTCGTCCATGAAGACGAATGTCCTGCGGATATGGTTGCACTATCGGTCAGAGGATGGCATTCACGTATCGTACAGCTGTTACGGCACCTTCCATGACCACCAGTGGCATACATCAGCCCCACATAATGCCATCTCGAAACAGCAGGGAACGTCCACCTTGCTGCACTCACAGAACAGTGTGTCTAAGGCCTCCAAACATGTCAGGGTTCCTCCGAGCCTTAATCCATAGGTAGCAGTCATCCACTGCAGTAGTAGCCCTCGGGTGGCCCGAGGGAGGCATGTCATCGACAGTTCGTGTCTCTCTGTATCTCCTCCATGTCCGAACAACATCGCTTTGGTTCACTCCGAGACGCAAGGACATTTCCCTTGTTGAGAGCCCTTCCTAGCACAAAGTAACAATGCAGACGTGATCGAACCGTGGTATTGACCGTCTAGCGATGGTTGAACTACAGACAACATGAGTCGTGTACCTCCTTCCTGGTGGAATGACTGGAACTGACCGGCTGTCGGATCCCATCTGTCTAATAGGCACTGCTCATGCATGGTTGTTTACATCTTTGGGTGGGTTTAGTGAGATCTCCGAAACAGTCAAAGGGACTGTGTCTCTGATACAATATCAGCAGTCAACGTCTATCTTCAGGAGTTCTGGGAACCGCGGTGATGAAAAACTTTTTTTGATGTGTGTAAATCTGTGTTGCTGTGCTTGCTATGAACAAGGATATAACAAAACTGAAATGGGAATATTAAATACCGCCATAAAATAACATAGGCTACTTGGAGAAGTTTTTGTTAACTCGCACTTTTATTTACATCTTCACACTTATCTTAGACATACTTTGACAGTGTGGACACTAATACGAGAGTGGTTTGCTCAATTTTCTCACCTCTTTCATGTGTCTTCCTCTTGCAATAAAAAATGAAAGGTAAGTGGCAGCAGAGATATAAATATTCAAACAAGCTTATAATCAACACTAAAATACATTAAGACACAAAGAATATAGGATTAATTTATGTTGCAGCCAAAGGAGGTATAACAAGACATAACTCATCCTGCTAACATGTTCCTAATTAAATCTCATACACATTCCAATATAATTTACTCATTACATGGTAGCACAGAGCCATACTGAAAGGTTGGAACATTGCATCAATTAGTATCCTCCAGTCTACTTCTGAATCAACTGTAAGTGTCTCACGCCTCCCCTGAAGCAGAGCTTGGAACAACTTCCCTTTCCTCAAGACATTTAATATGACTACATTCTATCACACCTGTTTTACTTTTAAGCCCCTATTACACAATGCACGTAAACCATACACCTATTCACCAGCACCCCAAGTGTGCATATCTGTAACTACAGGCTGGTTCACATAGACCACATGGAAACACCTGGTGCACATGCATAGTAGATAGTGATAACATGTGAAACGCAAACAGAACTGTCTGATCTCTTGTAAAGTCGTTCATTCTATCAAGTGAAACACAAGGGGGACCGTGTGACTTTGGAATGTCATTCGTTCAAATTATTTATGTGACTCAGTGTTCCCATTTAAGAAGAAATGTATTAATTGTTATTCTCTTATGTAGGTTACTACTATTCTGAAGCACAGACTCAACAGTTAGTTTTATATTACGACACTTGGTTACAACAGGTATATGTATTTATACTGCATTTTGTACATGGAGCTTTTGCCCTGCCAGCGACAGTAAATCTTCGAATTTGGGCAGAATGATGACGAAAAAAAAGCCAGACGTTGTTAAATTCAACTCTGGCTGGAAATAAGGGACAAAGGCTGGGGATTATATTCACTACTTATGAAAGAACTGAGGCTTGAACATCCGGATGAATTTAGGAGCTTCATGAGGATGGACATGGCCTGTTTCGAGAAGCTGCTGTCTATGATATAAGACAGATTTAGCAAGTGTGACACAGTCATGAGGGAGGCTGTCTCACATTCTTGAAAGTAAGAATTAAATCATATTTTTATACATTTTATAATCAAACTGGTAAATGCCCCGTTATGTTTCAGGCTGGTTGTAACATTATGTTCCCTGGCTACTGGGGAATCTTTTTAGAGCCTAGCATTTAGCCACAGAATGGCACAGCCCACCTTTTCAAAAGTAGTTGTGGATATACGCACTGTAATTTGCAACACTCTGAAGGACCGATACGGAAGGGTGCACTTGTGTTATTTTTCCAAGTTTGGAATATATATGTGCTACTCAGTTTTTTTGCAGTCCTTGTCTGACACATTCGGCCAAACTGCACTGACTTTCTCTCCTATCACTGCCAGTTTCTCTTTTCTGGCATGCTGAAATAAAGCAAGAGATGCAATCAAATCAAACATGAACTTTCGTAAACTAAGGCATTACAATACAAATTGAAAATCACCGTATAATGTTTCATGCATATTACTCAGAAAGAAACAATTGCCAACGTATTGTATTATGATAGAGTGGGTCATATATACACCTCTCCTCGCTGTATGCCGGAATTAAGACGCTTAAAGTCTCTTTGCTCCATTTCATCTCCAGATACAAAGCAATCAATACAAAAATGCTTTCATAAACAGCTAGTATAAAAGTCTAATGAAAAAAAGTATTTTTTCTGCATTTATGAAACCTACTTACTGGGGAGGGCAGGGAAGGAGCAGGAGCAGAAAATCTCCAACACAAAAATCTGAAATTAGCCACTAGCTGCCGAACAATAAGCAAATAACAAGCAGAAAGCACTGTGTTACCCCCTTCTGCGCATGCGCAAGTTATCGCTGCCTACTGTGCATGCGCAGATTGACATCAGTTTAGAACTGCTGTCTATTCTGGCGCACAGATAATGTGTCTGCTAATTTTCGTAGATTCACCCGTTCTACCGCTAGATGGCTGTCGGGCTAGACCAGTACCGTTTGTGGTGGATCATTGTGTAATATTCACTTTATTGGCATTCATCCTACAAACTCTCTTCAATCCACTATCTGTTCCATTCAACACTCTTTCAAGTCCTTCGGTGATACTCACTTTGTATCTTCTCCATGGACTTTAACCCCTTTCCAAATTCATCTTTTGTTCAATGTACAGACTGAATAACATCAGGGCAATGGATGGTTACAGCATATCTGCAAGCTGGGATGATGATAGAAATTTTACCACATTCACAGCACTTGCTGGTTGGCTGATTTATTCTGTGTCATCAGGTCCTGCCTTGGAGACACTATGCAAGCCAAGGAATAAGAACGGCCCTGATATTACCAATGACATCACGGGTAAATTAAAAAAAAACTGTTATCTACCAGGGACAGACAAATGGAAACCAAACACCCGCCACAACAAGACCGTGGAATGATTTCATTCAAGAGTAATAACAACACGCATTACGACATCCCACTGGGAGAAGAAGCAATCGCAATCAATTCCTGTTCTGTAGAGGGCGTTTGGCCACCGACAGATCCACAACAGCACCCACTCTTGCATTTCCTCATCAGACTGAAACAGACGTCCGTGTGTGTCTTTCCTCAGGACCCCACAGACATGAAAAATCACGTGGTGAAAGATCTAGGCTGTATGGAGGATGTTGCAGTGTTTCCCAGATTACTGAAGCATAGCCTTCATCCAATTGGCAGTGTGGGGCAGGTATTATCGTGCAACAGGATGATTCCTGTCTGACAGTGTTCCTGGGTGGTTTGACTTTACGGTACGTCACCGTTACTGACAGTGTCTTCGTAGTACTGAGCATCGATTGTCATTCTGCACTCGAGGAACTCAATGAGCAGAGGGGCCCTAAAGTAGAAGGAGGAGGTCATTGTAATCTTACCAGGACTTGTGTGAACAGCTTCAGATTTCATTAGTGGGAGTGATGTGGGATGTTTCCACTGTTGGCGTTGCCTGCCCCTACACTGCCAATCAGAAAAAGGCTAGAATGAGATTTTCCCTCTGCAGCGGTGTGTGCACTGATATGAAACTTCCTGGCAGATTAAAACTGTGTGCCGGACCGAGACTCGAACTCGGGACCTTTGCCTTTCGTGGGTCAAATTCTCTCAAACAGGAATCAATCATCTCATTCTCCAGTGGGATAAATGCCTTAATGTGTGTGATGATTACTTTAGAATGGAACCATTCCACAGTCCTGTTGTCGTAGATGTTCGATTTTCACTGACTGCCCCTCATATATATTCAACTGGTACCTGTTAAGACAGACCATTTTAGATATAGTCTGAATTAATGTATCTGTGATGTTCCGAATAATAAGCAAACTTTGTTATGGAAGGTCTTTGTAAATGACAGTACAATACACAACATGTCGTTTATGAGAAGCACTGTATTTATTTCGAGAATATTATGTTGGACTCTAGTCTTAACTTCCAGTGTTAACTGCAGCACTTCAAGAAAGAACACCCGACAAGACACTTACTGGCAAGGGTGATGAAATAACAAGGTGAGCAAATGAACAATAAGAAATTGTAGTCTCAGAGCAAACTTGACATCATTCTCAATATCATGCTAATGAAGCAGTGGAACATCGCGTTCTCTTCACAACTACTGCTTCTCTTTCACATCTTCTGGTTCCTATAACTGCAGTTAGGTTTCTGTACAGATTGTAGACAATATTTTGCTCCCTGTATTTTATTCCTGTTAATTCAACATTTCAAATATTGTACTCCTGTAAACACTGACACTAGGAAATCTTTCACTAAATCTGCAAATGTTATAAATGATGGTTTGACTTTCTTCTATCTGCCTCCTAAGATAAGTCATAGGGTCAATAATTGCCTTGTGTGTTACCGTAACACTCTGATACCGAACTGACATTCCTCCGAGACTGATTCTAAAAGTTTTTCCATTCCTCTGTAAACAGTTCATCCTAAACGTTATATTCTTGCTTTTTCTTCTTCCCGCTGGCTCCCAATGAAAACATTTTTATGGACTGTAAAAACTGTCAGTTATTTACTTATTTATTTTTTATTTATATATTATTCAGCCCTGCTCCAGTTTTTCCTTTCTGTCTCAAATACTGTTGACATTATAAGATTTTTGTTGAATATCAGATTATAATTCTAGTTTATCACCTTACCTATGATGGTCCCCCTGAGGCCGAGGGGCACCGTGTAGCCCTCCCGCACATTTATGACTCGGTCCAGTAGACTGTACGTGGCCGTCGTATCAGGCGCGAGGTTCCCGTCCTGAAGTTCGTGCTTTAAACAGACACACATGTTACTGAAGCAAACTCACCTCAGGTTTCTTTCATGGAATGTCACGACTTGCACAACAGCTGTATCTCAGTGTATTACAAACAATCAGTTTTAGTCAGATAACGGACTGCTCTCAGGTACAAAATATCGCTTACAGAACATATGTCAGAACATGACAAATGTATCTACAACAATGCCAAAGGCCTTAAAGAATTTGACTCACACATAATGTAAAAAGTTAATGGGGTGAAGCAGATGGTTGTGTCTATGTGATCTTTATGAAAAAAAGATGTAAAGATGACGCAATGAGCTGCAGACAGGCATAACAAAAAGATTTGCACACAGAGTTTATGGCTAAACCTTGCTCAGAAAAGAAATGTGCATACATGCGCGCGCGTCACCCCCCCCACACACACACGGAGGGGGAGAGAAGGGAGGGGGGGGAGAGAAAGGAGGGGGAGGGGGATAGGGAGAGGAAGAGGAGAGGAGGAGCAGAGGAGGAGGAGAGGGAGAGGAGATGGGGAGGAGAAGGGGAGGGGTGGTGAGGGGGAGGGGAGGAGAGGGGGAGGGGGAGGAGAGGGGGAGGGGGAGGAGAGGAGGAGGGGGAGGAGAGGAGGAGGGGGAGGAGAGGAGGAGGGGGAGGAGAGGAGGAGGGGGAGGAGAGGGGGAGGGGAGGAGAGGGGGAGGGGAGGAGAGGGGAAGAGAGGAGAGGGGAAGAGAGGAGAGGGGAAGAGAGGAGAGGGGAAGAGAGGAGAGGGGGAGGGGGGAGAGGGTGGGGATGGGAAGGGGGGAGGGGGTGGGGATAGGAAGGGGGGAGGGGGAGGAGAGGGGGAGGGCGGAGTGGGAGAGGGGGATGGGGAGGAGAGGGGGATGGGGAGGAGAGGGGGATGGGGAGGAGAGGGGGAGAGTGGGAGGGGGAGGAGAGGGGGATGGGGAGGAGAGGGGTAGGGGAGCGGAGGGAGAGAGGGGGAGGAGAGAGGAGGAGGGGAGGAGAGGGAGGAGAGAGGAGGAGGGGAGGAGAGGGAGGAGAGAGGAGGAGTGGGGGAGGCGAGGAGAGGGGGAGTGGGGGATGGGGGAGAGGGCGAGGGGGGGACAGGGGGAGGGGGAGAGGGACAGGGGGAGGGGGACAGGGGGAGGGGGAGAGGGACAGGGGGAGGGGGACAGGGACAGGGGGACAGGGGGAGGGGGACAGGGGGAGGGGGACAGGGGGAGGGGGAGATGGGGAGGGGGGAGATGGGGAGAGGGGAGAGGGCGAGGGGGGAGAGGGCGAGGGGGGAGAGGGCGAGGGGGGAGAGGGCGAGGGGGGAGAGGGCGAGGGGGGAGAGGGCGAGGGGGGAGAGGGCGAGGGGGGAGGGAGCGGTGAGAGGGGGAGGGGGAGAGAACGAGGGGGAGAGGAGGAGGAGGAGAGGGGGTAGAGGGTGAGGGGGACGAGAGGGGGAGGGGGACGAGAGGGGGAGGGGGGCGAGAGGGGGACGAGAGGGGGAGGGGAGGGGGGCGAGAGGGGGAGGGGGACGAGAGGGGGAGGGGGACGAGAGGGGGAGGGGGACGAGAGGGGGAGGGGGACGAGAGGGGGAGGGGGACGAGAGGGGGAGGGGGACGAGAGGGGGAGGGGGACGAGAGGGGGAGGGGACGAGAGGGGGAGGGGGAGGAGAGGGGGAGGGGGACGAGAGGGGGAGGGGGAGGAGAGGGGGAGGAGAGGGGGAGTGGGAGGAGAGGGGGAGGGGGAGGAGAGGGGGAGGGGGAGGAGAGGGGGAGGGTGAGGAGAGGGTGAGGAGAGGGGGAGGGGGAGGAGAGGGGGAGGGGGAGGAGAGGGGGAGGAGAGGGGGAGGGTGAGGAGAGGGTGAGGAGAGGGGGAGGGGGAGGAGAGGGGAGATGGGGAGGAGAGGGGAGATGGGGAGGAGAGGGGAGATGGGGAGGAGAGGGGAGAGGGGGAGGAGAGGGGAGAGGGGGAGGAGAGGGGAGAGGGGGAGGAGAGGGGAGAGGGGGAGGAGAGGGGAGAGGGGGAGGAGAGGGGAGAGGGGGAGGAGAGGGGAGAGGGGGAGGAGAGGGGAGAGGGGGAGGAGAGGGGAGAGGGGGAGGAGAGGGGAGAGGGGAGGAGAGGGGAGAGGGGGAGGAGAGGGGAGAGGGGGGGAGAGGGGAGAGGGGGAGGAGAGGGGAGAGGGGGAGGAGAGGGGGGGGAGGAGAGGGGGGGGAGGAGAGGGGAGAGGGGGAGGAGGGGGGAGGAGGGGGGAGAGGGGAGAGGGGAGGAGGGGGGAGGAGGGGGGAGAGGGGGAGGAGAGGGGAGAGGGGGAGGAGAGGGGAGAGGGGAGAGGGGGAGGAGAGGGGAGAGGGGGAGGAGAGGGGAGAGGGGGAGGGAGGGGACGGGCATGGAGATATGTTTGCAGCTCATGTTGATTTTATGTAAGTATGACACACAAACACATGTAAATTTATTATTCCCATTTCTCTTATTTTAAGACCAAAATGTAAAACTTAATGTTTATGCCCATTATCAGACACAAGACTTTCCTCCATGTGAAGTGACAGATGCATCACATCACAACAGTATCAATGACATGCCAGCCACTCACGTTTCACTGTCTATCGATCTATTGAACCTAGTATTTGCATTTAAAATTCCTTAGTGTGGCATAGAAACAACTGTAAAATACCAAGGATTGAAATAATCTCTTCTTCTTCTTCTTCTTCTTCTTCTAAAAAAGAATCGTATTGACCAACTAGGATCATGTTAACAACTTCAGTTCCTCCTCTTCCTTTGTTGTTGTTTCCTATTTTTCCAGTATTCCCTCATTTTCTCCCCATGAAATCTATTTCTTTCTTCTGTCCATGTTGTTACCAATTTTTTATTTCTTCTGCTTTGAAAGCCTTCCAAATTTAGTATTTAATTTTTAAAACAGTTTCTTTCTGCTATTTCTGATTCTTTGATGTTTCTTTCTAGATTTTTCCTTACTTCTGTAATCCATGCTGTTGTCAACTTCTTCTTCCAGAAATATAGGAGTATTTGTTTTGTTAGTCTGTTTCCATCCATCCGGTAGAGGTGTCCGTGAAAGGTTAATCTTCGTTTGGCGATTACTTCAGATATTTTCTCTATAGTTTTGTAGATCTCCCCACTACTTCTTATTTTCAAACCATCTGCACCCATTATTTTTCTAATAATCCTTCTTTCCAGTATCTCTAGTCTGTCCATCTTATAGTTCATCGTTAGGCATTCATTCAGATCCATATAAACATTCTGGTTGTACCACTGTGGTGTAGTGTTTTAGTGTTTAAATAATCTACTTATTCAGATTTTATTTACTGGCTTTATGCTTGACTTTCCTTCTTTTATTTCTTTTGTTTGCTGTAACGATTCACTAAACGCAAGTAAACGAATGAGAAAACCATAAAGAAGTCTTTATGAATTTAATATTCTCTAAACCAGATTAAACCATAATGATGTGTTGGATCAGTTACATATCATCATTGATTATTTCAACCATCTGCAGACAAATAAACAGCATTGATATGTCATGGATTTTACCTCACATTATTCTGCAGCAACTTGAATCAAGAATTTGCACGAGGAAACCACTTCAGTTCTTCGTTACACAATATTCTCATCAGTGAAACTTAAACCTATAGGTGATGTAGTTAATGCTCGAAAATTCTGCTTGCTGCATACATCCCTTAAATAGGAATTCTATAGAGTTTCCTGCCCTTCTGACCTTCAAAAGCGCAGCAGAGAGAACAATACTGCAGCATTATTTCAGTGGAAACTTCCGAAATATGTATCATTCGTATGCTAAACATGAACATGGGGACTTAATTTGGATGGGAGTGTCACGTGAAGTGATTAAAGCCAATTGTGAACATCAGATGGCAGCAAGGAAGAAGATGGCACAGACTATTCATTTTGGGACTATCCACCATTTCAGCAGGAATGGAACTGTGAACAACAAAAGATTGAGAGTTTGCATACAGTATGTTTGTTCTAAAAGCCATTGCAACATGGCAGATACTCTATTGCCATTTCTGTCACACAGCTCCGAGTTGCAATACAATACAGAGTTTGCAATGCCCTGTTCTGATAAAAAAGCAAGGACACCTGAAAACATCGTCATTGTGAGAGCGGCAGTCATCGGAAGCGTAAAAAGATCGACACGTTAATATGCACTCCATCCACAGATGAACTGGGAGTCTGTGACTGGGAGTCTGTGAGAAAAAAATTGTTACAACTAAATTTACAATTCCATCTGTATAAAATGCTGGTGGTTTAGCAGATCAAAGTTACAGACTTCCAACAATTAGACAACTTTGCTGTGTGTATGCTGATGACCTATGAGGATGATCCAAATGAAATAGTGTTTACGGGGAATGAGGTACACTGCTAGTTAAATGTGTCAATTAACAAACAAAACTATCACTTTTTGGGTCCCTAAACAGCTTCGAGGTTCATTAAAGATCTCTTCACTCCTCAAATATGACTGTTTGATGTGCCATACCTGTTATCGGTGTTCTTAACTGAACTTTATTTTTTGAGAATGTAATAATAGTGACTACGAACACTGAATATTATGTACAAATGCTGAACATTTTCTTTCAGCCAGAATTACGGAGATGGTAAATAAAGATGCATAGTGTTTATTTTCAACAATATTATTATGCAACACTGCACACTGCAAATGCATCCATGGCAATTGTGAGTAACATTTCCCCTGGATGCCTCATTTCTCATTTCGGTGACATGCTGCAGCCACCAAGATCATCATTCTTGTCTGCTCGTGACTTTTTTTGTGGGAATATTTGAGAAGAGCTTGTCTATGTTACAAGCCCCAAAGTTTAATAGAGTTTAAAGCTGCCACTAAAGAAGAAGATGGACTTGACTGACCAATGCTCATTGCACCAAGCTGTGAGTAACTTCCGGCATAGACTTAAAAACTGTGTTCAAGAAGACACCTGCCTCTTGGATGACAAAATTTTTTATAAGTGATCATGCAAATGAAACAGCAGTTGCTTAGCTTTGATTTTATACAAATGCTGTTTTTCCTTAACAATTAACATATTACAATTTGAAAACCATATGTTTCCTATAAGTCAACCCATAGTATTTCCACTACAACTGAGGATCTGCCTCAAATGAACATTTGTGTGTACACTTGTTATATGACCTGACTTACCCTGTACAGAAGCCTCGGTTTCACATGCATGCCAACATTCTTGCTTGCTAATTTCTTTGCCTGGTGGGCATCCACGATCTCCATGAGCATTTCACCGACTTCCGGTTCCAAATACTGTGATCCACAGGGCCTCCGTTCAACAGACGAACAGTGCTGGTTGCGGATCCACATATTTATTTGTGAAACATAGTTCCAGCTAGTAGAGAGAATGCAAATAGGACATGAGTTTTGAGCCTTGCTTGCTTTGAGTGTTAATTTGGGAGTGTAATTGTTAGGAATTCGACATACTGAAGCACAATGTTGCAAAAAAAAACATTACACACTAAATAATATGGACTGAATTTTGTAAACACTTTCAAAGAAGGAATCTTCACGGAGGAACTACAAAAGTAGGAGGATATATTTTGTATTAAATTCCATCAAAGGATTTAGAAAGCCTGCACAAAATACACATTAGGGAAAACCTTCCTCGTGGACCAAATCAAACAATGGAAAATCCAGGATGGAATGTAACAATAAAGTGAGAAGGAAAGTTGCTACTCACCATACAGCAGAGGCGCTGAGTCACAGATAGGCACAACAACTGCAGTCTCAGGCAACTGAAACCACACTGTGAGCAGCAGCACCAGTGCATGATGGGAGTGGCAACTGGGTGGGGGTAAGGAGGAGGCTGGAGTAGGGAGGGGGAGGGATAGTATGGTGGATGTGGCAGACTGCGAAGTGCTGCAAGTTAGACTGAGGGCATCGGAGAGGTGGGGAGGGGGGAGTAGTGGAAAAGAAGATAAATAAAAAGACTGGGTGTGGTGGTGAAATGACGGATGTGCAGTGCTGGAATGGGAACAGGGGAGGGGCTGGATGAGTGAGGACGGTGAGTAACAAAGGTTGAGGCCAGGAGGGTTAAGGGAACGTAGGATGTATTGCAGGGACTGGTGGAAGAAAGGAGCTCTGAGGAATGACACTGTCCCAAATTTATTATTATTTCTCGTTCGATCTGCCAGATACATTTTACAAAGAACAGATAAGATTAATATAAATCACAATAAACGTTTGGAACTTACAATGTGGAAACAAATTATATCGGTTATTACATTATAATTATGTCAGGGAAACTACATTATTACATTAAATGGAACAAAAATAACATAAATTGAAGACAATTAATTACACAGTGACATTAAGATTATGGAGTCATTTCCTAGCATTGTCCGTTAACTTGTGGAGTGACATCAGAGAGCCGTCTCTGAAACCGTAAATGTTACAAACCAGAAGATGGTCCATTGTTTGTACCTCGCCACAGTCGCAACACGAATCGTCTGTATAGCCCCATTTGGTTGTTTGCTGTCTGCATCGTCCAACTCCCGTGCGAAACCTGTTTAGGGCCAACCAGTGTTTCCTGTTGAGATTGAAGCCTTCAACCCTTTTGGTTCGGTCGTGGATTAGGTGATGGTTTTCCACAATGCCTCTTCTCAGACCCTGCCATGCATTCTTCCATTCAGCATTGAGACCCTCTGTGCCCAATGTTCTGCTCCAGGCGATACGTTTCCTGGTCTTGAGTCTCGTGGGTCCTCCCATGTCGGCAGGTATAGGTAGCCTTGGGTTTGCCTCAATTTTTTCTACTATGTCCTGGGTTGCTTTCTCCCTACGTATGGAAGCAGAGCAATGTTTGCCAGCACCAGAAGCCACTCAATGGGGGTTGGCCTGAGAATACCGGTGACGGTTCTGAGTGGCAGCATTTAGTTGTACATCCACTTTTTGGCGTGCAGGCTTCTGCTCCAGACTGGGGCACAGTATTCTGCAGTGCTATACACCAGTGCCAGTGCAGCAGTTCGTAGAGTGGCAGCATCACAACTCCAAGTGGTGCCTGCCAGTCTGTTGAGCAGGTTATTTCTCGTCTTTAGCTTTTGGGCAGTATCAGTTAGGTGTTGTCTGAAAGTCATGCTGCGATCTAGCTTAATACCGAGATATTTTGGGAAATTCTTGTGGCTTTACCATTTATAACCAGGCACAGTTCCCCTCCTTGTTGTTTAGATGTATGACTGTGCTTACTGCTTTTGTCACATTGATTTTTAGATGCCATGTGTCATAGTATTTTTTCAGTGTAGCTAGATCTTCATTTAGTGTTGATTCCAGGTTTTCAAACGAGATACTTTGTGCTGTAATAGCTAAATCGTCTGTGTAGGCAAATTTACGTGAGTGCAGATCAGGCACAGCTGCTATATAGATGTTGAAGAGCCAGGGAGCTAAGACTGATCCTTGCAGAAGACCATTTTTTAGGGTATGGCACTTGCTGGTTTCACCATTTAATTTGACCCTGAACTTCCTTTCGCTCAGCATGTTGTTCATGAGCTTCAACGATATTTTGCATTTGACTATCTTTGCCAGTTTTAACATAAGACCATTTAGCCATACAGTGTCGTACGCTGATGTCAGGTCAATGACGGCTATCCCTGTTTTCTTCTTTTCCTGAAAGCCTCGTTCAATGTGTGTGGTAAGTGCCAGCACCTGGTCGCAGCAGCTTCTTCCTTGTCTAAAACCTGCTTGCTCCACTGGTAGTTGTTCCTCCAGTACTGGTTTAAGTCTTTCCAACAGTATCCTTTCGAACAGTTTGTAGGTTATGCACAGACTGTTCGAAAGGATACTGTTGGAAAGTGAAACTTCTCCAGAGAAAAC
Source organism: Schistocerca nitens (assembly GCF_023898315.1). Classification (NCBI taxonomy): domain Eukaryota; kingdom Metazoa; phylum Arthropoda; class Insecta; order Orthoptera; family Acrididae; genus Schistocerca; species Schistocerca nitens. The sequence continues at coordinate 98,314,367 of NC_064625.1, read as the reverse complement.
TATAAAATTATCAAAAAGAACTGTTTGCTATGGTTTACCTTCAGGAAGAATGTCAGTACTTCCAATGGAACCATTTAAAGGTATGTGCAGTATCCCACTGAAGGCGCAGAAGAGATTGCCACATGACTAAAGATAAGACAGACAAGAATTGCAGATGACACACGCCACTGTCTGGCAGCACAGCAAGCGTAGGCTTCTGTAGCCACTGTTATCTCCACTAAAATGTTTCCAGATATGTGACAGCTTTGTAGTGTTGCCTTTCAGACCAGTGTTTCGGCCACTGTTGCTAGCACCTTCTTCAGGGTGCTATAATTATGATTGAGCCACTGCTGTATTCATATTGTACATAGTCTAATTTAATCCCGCTCACAGTGTTAGTTTGCCAGGACTATTACTGAACTATATACACATACATCCACGATGACCAATAGATGTAATGTAATAACTTCAGTTACTCTTAATTCTTTGGAGTCTCCTATTTATACAGTAGTTCATCTCCCCCTGATGTTGTCTATTCCTTTCTTCTGTGTATGTTGTTGTAGTTTTATTATTTTTTCTGGTTCAAAAACTTTCTCAATTTAGTATTTTATTCTTTTAGTTGTTACCTATTCTCTGATTTTATTTTATTCTATTTCTTGTCTTATTTTTGCAATCCATGTTATCTTTTACTCCTTTTTTCCAGAAGTCCAGCAATGTTTGTTTCTCAGCCTAGTGTCACTTATTCAGTAGAGGTGCCCAAAGATGATCTTCTTTCTGTACATTTTGGTAACGCTCCTCATTACTTCTTTCTATCCAATCCTCTGTTGTTTGTACTGTACCAATTATTTTTCTATTCATGCAACTTTCAAGTACCTCTGTTCATTTGTGTTAGTGATAGCAGCTTTTATTTTAATTTCTGTTGGCTGGCATTGGCAAATGGACAAGCAAGTTCAATGACTTGGCATTTTCATCCCAAGGTGTCTCCAGTGGCAGTTGAGACAACTCAGTGGGTCATGTGTTTTCGGATGCTATGGTTACTGCAGCACTTGACAGGGCAGTCTCAGAGTGCCATTAAATCCATAGGCCGACTACTACTGGATGCAGAAATGATGGCAGCTTATATCTATCATCGCAGTTCTTGTTGGCAGGATGCATCAAATTTTAAATTTCCGCTATTTATCTTTCTCTAGCAAATATGTGGCTGCCTGGTTACTATGCAAGCTTCCTGGATCTGTATAGTTTTGCTTGAATCAGTGCCGTGTTCTGCCACGGTTGACTTGTTGTGTTGTTGGAACCCTGTATGCCAACTGTATACCATTGGGTATGTGTTAACATAACTTCCTGCCTCACCAGTATGTACTATTCTGCACTCACAGCTAACTTCACAGACTCCATGCTTGTGCAGCTTGTCAGTGCATCGTCCATGGAGCCTAGCACATCTATGGGTGACAACAGATAGGGCATCCAGCCACCCTTTAAACTAGCCATGGCACATACAATGATAACCACGATGACACAATTAAAGTAGTAAATGAGTTCTGCTATTTGGGAAGCAAAATAACTGATGATGGTCGAAGTAGAGAGGACATAAAATGTAGACTGGCGATGGCAAGAAAACCGTTTCTAAGGAGAAAAATTTCTTAACATCCAGTATAGATTTAAGTGTCAGGAACTCTTTTCTGAAAGTATTTGTATGGAGTGTAGCCATGTATGGAAGTGAAATATGGATTATATAGACAAGAAGAGAATAGAAGCTTTCAAAATGTGGTGCTACAGAAGAATGCTGAAGATTAGATGGGTAGATCACATAACTACTGAGGAGGTATTGAATAGAATTGGGGAAGAGTTTGTGGCACAACTTGACTAGAAGAAGGGATTGGTTGGTAGGACATGTTCTGAGGCATCAAGGGATCACCAATTTAGTATTGGAGGGAAGTGCGAAGGGTAAAAATCATAGAGGGAGACCAAGAGATGAATACACCAAGGAGATTTACAAGGATGCAGGTTGCACTAGTTACTTGGAAATGAAGAAGCTTGCACAAAATAGAGTAACATGGAGAGCTGCATCAAACCAATCTCTGGACTGAAGATTACAACAACAACAACAACAACAACACCACTAGTTATGTGAGCTTTCAAAAGCTTCTATTTTCTTCTTGTCTGAACTGCTTATCATCAGTGTTTTGGTTACACACAGAACTAAACTACAGACAAATACCTTCAGAAAAGACTGCCTAACACTTAAAATCTATATTTGATCTTAACACATTTCTCTTCTTCAGGAATGCTTTTCTTGCAATTGCCAATCTACGTTTTACATCCCCTCTCATTCAGCCATCAGCAGTTATTCTGCTGCTCAAATAGCAGAACTCACCTATTCTTTTTAGTCTCTCATTTCCCAATCTAATTCCCTCAGCATCACCTTATTTAATTTGACTACATTCCATTATCCTTGTTCTGCTTTTGTTGATATTCATCTTTTATCCTCCTTTCAAGACAATGTCCATTCCGTTCAACTGCTCTTCCAGGTCCTTTGCTGTCTCTTACAGAATTACTATGAATCTACTCCAGGGGCCTAGCTTTGACTTAAGTCTTTCAGTGTTCTGTCAAATCACTCTTGCAGTATCATAGCTGTAAATATCTGATGCAAAAAACCATCACCACATACTTATTTTAGTTTTTAATTATTTCTATGTTATTATACAACAGGTGAGATATTCTTGACCATTGATTTCTTCATTTTAAATTTTTTCAGACATCTACTTCTCTTAATACTTCTCTTAATACTACCAAGTATAAACAAAAGAGGCAGCTGTTACACAAAACTTAACACTAGAAAGTATCATGGATTTTATCTTACTCTTTCCCAGGGAAGACATCACTAGCGACAAAGCAGTCGTTGCCAACATTTGACGTGAGGTACTGAAACAAATCCGGAAACTCCCTCACGTATGCTGCCACAACATCCACTGCACGTTGACTGTACAACCAGGTCGTACCTTCTTTCCGTGTGTAGCCGGGAACCTGGAGTTGAGAAAATTTGAAATTAATAAATAGAACTATTCTCAAACATTTTATGTCATAACTGTTTCCAAATAATGATACTGCTAAATAATTCTGAAAAAGCCCTAGCAATATGAAGGGGAGAGGGGGCGGGGGGACACACAGAGGCAGTGATAAGCAGGCAGGCACAGAGAAAGGACGATGGAAAAAGTTATCTTCCAATGCTTTAATCAAATTGGGACAAGTAGGGACCTTTGTTGGGGAGAGGGAGGCACAGGATGGGAGGGGTTAGTGAAAGTCAGTGGGAATTAACCGTGTACGAGTGTATAGGGTAACTGGAAAGGACCAATAGAAGCAATAATGGGGGATGATTTGGTGAAAGGTTAAAGCAACTGGAGGCACAAGAAGGAAAAATGAAATAATAGTTCTGTGAAGAAGTTGGAAAACCTCAGGCTTGTTTAGCCCTTGAGCTAGGTTTCGACATTTATAAAAATATCTTCTTCAGAAGGAGTGGGCCTTGTTACATCGCATAGCGGTAGATTACACTAGCTGAAGCTGAGTGGCTCTTGTCATATATAAAATTGACATAAAAACCAGAAACATCACATGCCGTGATTTAAGACAACAGCCAGATTACACTCAGCATATGTCAGAATAAATGCGTAACTGTATTTGCCAAGTGGTAAAAGCTCTTGTCTACATTAAATTATGACAGGAGTCCAAAGAATAAAATATCTGCATAACGTAAGTATTTTATAAACATCAAAACCTAAGTTATGGGCTAAATAAACCTTTGGTTTGCAACTGGTTGGCTGATTTTTTTCAACCTCTTCAAATTTATACAGTTGCTGAATTGCAGACATGAAGATTTTGTAATGGTTCCGTGTTGGGAGAAACTGAATGCACAAAACTGGTGTCATCTGGGTAGGTGAGAAATTGCCACACAAAACACTCAAGTGAGACCATTATGACAGGCTGGTGTGGACATTGTGACACAGGCTTCAGGATATGAATGCAGAATGTGTGTAATCGTATGAGGGAATGACGAGGAGGAAGTACAAAAGTAATTAAAAGTTTAGTTAAAAATTGTGATCGAGTAGGTCTTAAAATTTAAAGCAAAGGAGTGTGAGCTGGCACTCACAACAGGAAAGAAGGATACTGGGTGGAGAGCAGCTGTAAAAGGTGGAAAATTTCACGTACTTGAGCTGTGTAACACAGGAAAATGGAAGAAATGACAGAGATAAGTGAATGTTCAATGCAAGCCAACAGCTGTCTGAGACATGTGAAGGAAATGAAATGTAATAAAGAAATTTTCCTGAAAAGTGGACGTCAAGATGCTGAGCACTCAAGTGAGACAGAGCATTATCAGCAACTGACAAAGTTTTATATGGGTTTCATTATGGGTCCCCATTTGGCTGGCCAGTTTAAATGTACAATATCCAGATTTGTGGAGCATTTGGGTGACAGTGGCCTGATGGTGGACTGAGGGCAGGCATATTCTTCTTCAAGGTCTGACATGTATTACAGTATTGTAGTACTTTTAAGTGATGTGTTGTGTACAGTAGCAAAGGTGATCCTTGATTAAAAACTTATCATCATTCTCCTTGTGTTTCCATTTGATTCTAGCCAGTGGACAAGTTACTTTACTTTAGGTACATTCACTGTGTGCTTTTATAGTAGAGTCAAAGGCAATTTTGTTATGTGCATTTTTCCCCACCCTCCTCCTGAAAAAAAAAAAAAAAAAAAAAAGATGTCTGGAGGGGGATAGGTAGCAAGATAAATAAAACACCTAGTATTAATGTGACAGCATATTGTCCCCAGATTATGAGAATGTTTTCTTTTGAAAAACTTTCAACATTGTTTGGATGAAGAGTTTTCAAGATTGTTTGGATGAAGAGTTATTTCTTCCTTAGTGGGTTGATTTTAATATTTTTATATTAAAGCAAATAACAGAAATAAATGAGACGTGTGCTGTCAATAATTGACAGGTGTATGTTCATTTTCAATATGACAAAAATACACAACGTATTTCAAAAATAATTCATCAAGAAGTAACACCGAAATCAGGCAAAAAATAACAACAAAACTTTGCAAAATCTTTTCCTGTACCTGTTTACTAGTTTTCTCAGTTTTGTTTTGCTCTGTTACATACTGTATACTAATTCTATACACTTAACAAACACGAGTCAGGAAGGATCGAGAAAAAAACAAAGTTAAATGACATTCTTCAGATGTCAGACAGTTAGAACAAAAATGGAAAACTGGAGAATTTAAAATATTAGGGAGATAACACAAGAGGAATCCCTACAAGAGAAGACTGAGGATAAAAAATTAAAATGGTACAGGCATGTAAAGATAGTCTGCAATGTCGAAGGCACCTCAGAAGAAGCCCAAGATGGATATGGGAGGCAAGAGACTGAGGGGAAGGACAGGGGACAAGTGGCAAAAGGGTAGGAAGACAGCAGCTAGATGAGTGAAGCAGCTATAGCAAGGTTATTGGAAGATTGGAGATGCTGGAGAGGCTCTTGTTCCAAGCAGATTCAGTCGGCGGCAGGAAGCTGTACAACATGGCTGAGAACCACTACCTTCCATAGGTGTGGGTGAAAAGGGCTAACTTAAAAGCTTAATGCATGAATGTCTGGGGCAATTTCAACCAAATTTTGTTTGCACATCGTTCATTACTTGTATCAAACAATGGAAACTCCAGGTATTCAACAATGTAGGAAAAGACAGATTGATACTTAACGTAAAGAAGACACATGAAGTTGCAGACAGGCACAATGAAAAGAAACTTACATGAAGCTTTCGGCCATAGTCTTCATCAGTAAAACAAACAAACACCATTCACTCACACAAGCAAGCACACCTCAGGCGCACACAACCACCATCTCCAGCATTTCAGGCCTGTCTGCAACTTGACACATCTTCTTTAAGATGAGTAGCAATCTTCCCCTTCCAACATGGCTCATTACTTGTATAATTACTTGTAGGGAAATACTGTGTGGGTAATTTGTATCTTATGTGAGTTATTCGACATGTCAACCACGTCTGAGCACAAGACTGAAAAGAGCCAATAATTTTGGCAGTGTGTTTTGAGGGTACAGATCCTGGCACGTGGAAGAGAGCCACAGATATAGTTTATGTCATCTCTGGAGGGGCATGCTATAAACTAGTGGAGAATCAGGCAGCTGTGAGTGACAGATTTTACTAGATATGACAATCTGTTACTGTTGTAAATATGCCTCAAATGAAGTGGAGCCTATTGGACAGATCTGACAGAAAAAAAAGTGAGACTACTGTGAAGAAATGAAACAGAATATCAGTAACAACATCGACTGCAGGCATATGGGCATGCAAAAAGTTAGTATAAAATAAAATAAAAATGTGTGGAGCAAAGGTTGTGACCAGCCAAATGAATCATTTGCACAGACACATCCAGATGAAATGATGCTGCAGTGACCACAACTACATGACAAAGGGAGGAGAGGAGTTTGACTGATACGAAAATGAGTTTGAGCTGTAACTGCCTCTCACCTCTTCATTCCTCTTGTTGAACTTGAGATTGAGGCCAAGGTTCAGCTTGGCAGACGAGGATGCCCCAGCCTGCTTGATGATGTAGACGGTGCCTGTGATACGTGACAACAGGTGTGGTGAGATGCTCAGCCTCTGAGCTGCCTGTCCCACTGCAACATAAACAATTTATATTAGTGCTGAAGACAGAGTGGTTTTTCTGGAAGTGGAGCTTTTGCCCCCTCCCAAATGGGTCCTTGAAATTGCTCAAGCTGTTTAGTGAGAGAGGGAATATCAAACAGCCAGCCTTTGCCATCCCAGGGTAGTGTCAAGGTCAATAATTAAGTGATATATTGCAAATCATATTTTTGTAGTGTCACTTCCTCGAACAATACGTGTAGCGTGAGGCAAATCTATACAACTTAACATTCATTTTGATGGTGTAAACACACTGATAATGCTTTTGCAGTATGACAAATAGTCACCACCAGTAATCTCTTGATTCTTTAAAGAATCAAACTTCCATGCAAAACAGCTTCAAATTTGTGAGTACTTTACACCGAGTTAATGCACCAAATAGTTGCCTTTAAGCACTTTGTTGGAAGTTGCCAATTTCTAGGAAATTTGTACTCCATTTTTATTGAAAGGTACTTTCTCAAGTAGCTCAATGTTTGTGATGTCAGCATCTCTTGAATCACGCATAGTACAATGACGCACTTTTTGAGCTACATTCAGTGATATATGCGGACACTGTAAGCAAAACGTGTTGCTAATAAAGTTGTTAGAAAAGGACTAATAAATTAAAATGCTGTACGTGGTGCTGCTGTTTTACTGTACGAACAGTGGAAATGTATGCGATTCTTCAATTTCTCCAGGCGTATTTTATGACGAAATAAATCAGCTGATGTACATCAATGCACCTGTTGATGGCAATGTGGTCAATTGCCGAAATATTGTGTCCTATGCGCACTCACAGCAGGCTGTTCACCCGAGATTTATTTCGTCAGTCAAAATGTAAGTGATAAACGTTTTTCCTTTTGTCATTTTGTGCGAGATTCCAGTGAGAAACAGTTTTGAAAAGTTTTGAAATTACATGTAAAGTTAGTTAGAGGTCACTAAGTGCTCTCATTCTCAAATACTAGATGAATAAAGTGCTTTTGCACACTGGCAGTTACACTGCCTTGAGACAAACGGAAGTTTTCCTGTAATACTTGCCTTACTGCATTAAATGTTTAACACAAGCTTATACATCTTAATAACTTGTCATAATCAACATTTAAAATTGTTAAATTTGGTTATTAATTATATGAAATATTGCAAATGAAATTTTTGTAGCCCCTGGAAGCTACTGGATAGGCAACCTGCAAATGGCTTCAGGTACTGTGCCCTGGCCCCAGCTTCCAGGAATGTAGTTTAGTAATATAGATGGCCTCATAAAATATTGTTTTTTGCTCCATCCAAATGGAAGGTCCTGCCATCATGATGGATGCCTCAGCGATTAACTGGCGTTCCATCTTTCGAAGGTTTTCTTCCGGCTCCTCCGCAAACAACGCTATATATCATATGGAATTACTGTGTGCCAAAGGTATAATGTAACTGGCTACAAAATACAATTCTCTGTATTTATCCCATCCATCTCTAGAACCATTTCGCTAACTTACATGAAAATGTGTGTTTCATTTTATGTCCAGGATAGTAGTTATAGATGAGTTCTGCTGTTCTTTATGCATTCTGTATAAATTAGAATATTGGCAGATAATTCTTCATCAATAAAAAAATCACTGTATTTAAAACAGTCATAAATCAATAAATTCTCTCTGTAGCTTACGTGAAACAACTGCACAGGGTTAGATGTTTCCTTGTCAGTGGGATGTAACTGCTCTTAAAAGCTACTACATATTGCTATTTTTTGGCCATCCGCATTTTCAAAAAACAGTCCCGTATGTGATCTCCATTTTTACCGTCGTATTTATTTTCGGATTACAGTGACAAAAGTCATGGGATACCTCCCAATATTGTTCTGGGCCTCGTTGTGCCCAGGGTAACACAGCAACTCGATGTGACATGGACTCAACAATTCATTGGAAGTCCCCTGCAGTAATATTGAGCTGTCTATGACTGTGAAGTGTTGCCGGTGCAGGATTTTGTGTACGAACTGACCTCTCGATTGTGTTCCATAAATGTTTGACGGGGCTCACATCGGGTGATCTCGGTGGCAAAATCATTCCTTCAAATTGTTCAGAACATTCTTCAAACTGTCACTCAGTGACATGGCGCACTGTCATCCATAAAAATGTATTCGCTGTCAATAACGACGATAGAGTGTTCCATTTACATTAAAATTTCACAATGACATTTCTTCAATCATGTCTTCCTTACAAATTCATTTTCTGGAGATAATATGACACCACAGAAATTTTTATTTCTACGATTTTTTGGCCTTCCTGTAGACTCTAAGACAAGAGGATTAGATCTCCCTCCAACCTATATTTTCCAGTACAATCACACACAAATTAAGTAAGAAATTACCATTTTCATCTTCAGATCATTAAGCTGAAGTAGTAGTTAATTCCAACAGTTGAAAAAACTATACTATCATTATTTTTGCTCAACATTATTCGACTACTGTATTTCCAGCTTTTGGTTTTCCTATGCAGTTTTTCTCAACAAACATAAGAGAATGTAGTCAGTATGTTAAAACAACAAACATCCAGCAATCAACTACAGACCCACATAGATAACACTGAAATTCATCAGTAACCCAACTGAATATAAATTTTTAGACATATTGGCTATTTGCCAGACCAAGACGTGTACCTGTGATCTTTGCCTCTGGGGGCAAGTACTCTACCGACAAAGTTATCCAAACACAACTTTCGACATGCCCTCACTGTATTACTTCCGCCAGTACCCCTTTCTCCTACCTTCCTCACTTTTTCCCTACCCTGAGTCATGCTTTGATAGCTCAGTCAGTACAGCACTTGCTCAGGAAAGGCACAGATCCCAGGTTCAAGTCCCGGTGTGTCACACAGTTTTAATGTGCCAAATATGCACACACGCCCACCGCCTGCGCACGCACGCACGCACACACGCACACACACACACACACACACACACACACACACACACACACACACACACAAAGATGTATAAGGTCATAACTATAACTGATAACAGTGTTAGCTGTAGAAGGCATTAACACAGAGAGATTTCTGTCAAATGCCAAAATATTTCAGTGGGAAGACTTTAAGAACAGAAAGCCAGCTCACCAGTCATATAGTTGGCCTGTATGTTCTTGTACGTTCTGAACAGCTGCGACAGGTCGGGCTCTACCGGCACTGACACAATAATCTTCAGGCGCAGGGTTCTGTTGTCCATTATACTCTCCTTCACCTTGTGACACAAAAGACAGATTATGCAGTTTTTTTTATGTTCCATGGACCAAAATTACAAACTCTCACTACAATATGGGACAAGTCACAGTTTTACAATATTACTGCATATCTTCTCTGTGGAAAAAACAGCAAAATGCTCACCGTTTACATGACTCCTTAAGCTCATTTTACTTAATTTATTTCTCGCACTTGGTTTATATACACACAAAATGACACATTCAGAATTCTTCTGTCTAATAGAAGGGCAGGAGTTATAAAGCAGATATGATTTCAGTTTGCATTTGAAGTTTATTTTATTAACCACTAGTAGGGGCCTGAAAAATTTGCAGTTTGCAATAAATGCAAATATAAACACAAATTCTGGCTCACAATGCAAAATTATGTAATAAATAACATTTCATAGTGAACTGTATTGGGATGAATTATTTTATCAGAAATAGTTTGAAACAGATTTACTTTCTGTACACAAATACAGACGAAGAGAAATTTGTTAACATCCAGTATAGATTTACGTGTCAGGAAGTCTTTTCTAAAAGTATTTGTATGAAGTGTAGCCATGTATGGATATGAAATATGACGATAAATAGTTTAGACAAGAAGAGAATAGAAGCTTTCGAAATATGTGGTGCTATAGAGGAATGGGTTGGGTTATTTGGGGAAGGAGACCAGACAGCGAGGTCATCGGTCTCATCGGATTAGCGAAGGAAGTCGGCCGTGCCCTTTCAAAAAAACCATCCCGGCATTTGCCTGGAGCAATTTAGGGAAATCACGGAAAACCTAAATCAGGATGGCCGGACGCAGGATTGAACCGTCGTCCTCCCGAATGTGAGTCCAGTGTGCTATAGAAGAATGCTGAAGATTGGATGGATAGATCACGTAACTAATGAGGAGGTACTGAATAGAACTGGGGAGAAGAGGAATTTGTGGTACAACTCCATTAGAAGAAGGGATTGGTTGGTAGAACATTTTATGAGGCATCAAGGGATCAACAATTTAGAACTGGAGTGCAGCGTGGAGGGTAAAAATCGTAAAGGGAGACCAAGAGATCAATACACTAAGCAGATTCAGAAAGATGTAGGGCGCAATAGTTACTTGGGGATGAAGCAGCTTGCACAGGGTAGAGTAGCATGGAGAGCTGCATCAAACCAGTCTCTGGGCTGAAGACCACAACAACATGCAAATACCAAAAGTGTACTCAGTTTTTGGTTACTGGTATTGCAAATCATTTAGTGAAGTCTTATTTCTCAAGATAAGTGTGTCTAAGTAAGTGTCTGCATAATAAAAAGTGCTCAAAAACAACATTATCAGTGTGTTCGATGCTTTGGTGTCACACCAACTGAAAGTCTTCACCTGGTGAGCGAGTACAGTTATTTTTGGTTCCACTTCTATACTACATGCATTGTCAGTCCTATATGTAACATATTCAAGAATTGTTTAATTGAATAGATACAAAATCTACTCACCAAGCGGTGGCAGAACACACACATAAAAGATGGTTGAAATTGGCAAGCTTTCGGAGCCAGTGGCTCCTTCTTCAGGCAGAAGAGCTGAAGGGACAGAAAGAGGGATGAAGGAAAAGAACTAGAGAGGTCTAGGAAAAAGGGGTAGATTTTGGGAAAGTCACCCAACTGCAGGTCAGGGGAGACTTACCATAGGGGATGAGAAAGAAAGACTGATTGTTGGGGACTGCATCAGACGAGATTTGAAAACCTGAGAGCTTAAAGATGGAAGACAGGGTAATATGCAGACAGAGATTACTGCTTAAACATGATGCATGAGTTAATAAGAGTGAAAAGCCAAGCGCATTGTAGGTAAGAGAGGTGGGAAAGAGGGGGGGAGGGGGGCTTTGAAAAATAGATGGGAAAGACAATGAAACATGTAGAAGACTAAAATATAGTGAAGCAAAGAGAAGTGACACTGAAGAAATGCTGAGACAGAAGAAATTAACATACATTAAGACCGGGGGGGAGGGGGGGGGGGGGGTGCCGCCTGTGATGAAACAGGTGCCGAAGTCACAAATGTCATGTTGTAGAGCATGCTCTGCAACAGGATACTATGAGTTGCTAGTATACACCCTCTGCCTACACCCATTCATCCTAATTGTATTTACAAGTTGTTCTTTAACAAATATTTATTTTTCAGTTTTCTGCATCCAATATTATGGGGAAGGTTGAGGGAATGAAGGACAAGGGGATGACTTCAGCAAGCCAGAGTCTTTTTCTGAAGGTCCCATGTGGAGGAATACAACTGGAAAGAATAATACTGCACAATTTCTCCAATAGGAATCCCTCCCAGAAGGGCAAGATCAACCTGTGTCTCAAAATAGTATCATACCAGAAAGGCCTCCATTCTTTAAATAATCTAGCTCCCATGTATAGAACATCTTTGACCCTTAACTGCTCTAGTGGGATCCTGGAGAACACCAGGCAATATGAATACAATGCATAGTATGTGAACAGAACAACAGATGGCACCAGTGAAGTGATGCCGTTTAACATGGAGTGTTGGATGTGGTGTTTCTGGTAATATTTTGCAAGATAAAGAGAAAGAGGTCTCAGAATGCCTCACAAGAGTATTAATGTAAGATGTTTTTCATTATCTCAGTTAGTGTTTCACGCAACTGAAATCTTAAGAGTGCTTCGAAAAGAGCAAAATTTCAATGATAATGTCAATTTTTAAAGTTATGTGAGTATTTATGCATTATTTTTGAGAATAGCATAATCAAAGTCATGAACAGATGACGAGTTGCATTTTTGCAATCTGATGAGGATGATTTTATACTAAGTGATAATGATTCCACCTCTGAAGTTGCATCAGAAAGTAGTTGTGAAGAATCAGATGAAGAGGCTTGTATTAGGCCTTCTGCTGACAAATATGTTTTTGGAAAAAAGTCGTGCAACAAGTGATCGAAAGAAGCTCCTCCTACAACTCGTACCCATGTTCACAATATAGTTAGTCGCCACCTAGGCACTAGACGTGAAGCAAAAACGCTTGATTCTATATCATATATATTCATATTATCTGCTTGGGAACCATTCATTACTGAAGATTTGTTACAACTAATACTCACCAGTACAAACATCAAAATACTTGACATGTGAAACAAACACAGAGCTCCTCAACCAGCATTCATAAAGCCGCTATATATAACAGAACTGAGAGCATTTCTAGGTCTGCTTTATTTATCTGGAGTAATGAAATCTAATCACAAAAATGTTGTTGGACTTTTTGCTAATGATGGAACTGGTCATGATGTGTTTCAAGCCACTATGAGCGTTCATTGATTTTTATTCATTTTGTCTCGTTTGCAATTTGATTGTGCTACTACAAGAGATGCTAGGAAGGCTGATGACAGACTTGCAGCTATCAGAGATGTTTGGGAACTCTTTATACACAAATGTCAAAAGTATTATACTCCAGGAGCAAATGTGATAATCGATGAAATGTTAGTGCCCTTTCATGGTAGATGCGCATGTAAATGCAAAAGAAAGCCAAATATGGGCTCAAAGTAATGTGCCTTTGTGATTCATGAACATTCTATTTATGCAATGCATTTGTTTAAACAGGCAAAAGGACAAATAAAAGTATATTATCAATTCCAACACAGGATGTTTTGAAATTAATAACACCTATCGTGGGAAGCAATAGAAATGTGACAGTAGACAATTGGTTCATGCCACTTGAACTCTTCGATCAACCAGAAGCCAAAACGTTTACTGTCTTAGGCACTCTAAAGCTAAATAAACCGCAGATCCAAGAAGAATTCAAACCAAACAGAAAGTGCCCAGTAGAATCTGCATTATTTGGGCATAACAAAGGAAAGACAATTTGTTCTTGTGTTCCTTGGTAAGGTCGAACTGTTGTGTTGCTTTTCATCTATGCACCACGATCAGAAAATTAGTACCCAAAAGACAAAACCTGAAATGATCATTGATTACAATGCCACAAAAGGAGGAGCGGCCACACTGGACCAAATGTGCACCAACTATTCGGTATCACAGGGAACATGCGGGTGGCCAATGTCTGTATTTTATGACACTTCAAACATAGCAGGAGTCAATGCTGCAGTTTTACTTCAGTGCACCAAGCAACTTGATCAAACTGATGATTTAAAAAGAAGAGAATTGCTACAGAGGCTTGGAATGGATTTAGTAAAACCTTATATACAACGTTGAGATGTCCTACCCCTTTCTCGTGAACTGGGAGACGTTGTTAAACTTGGTGGTACTCCTCTTGCCTCAACATCCTCAGAGCCAGAACCCATGAGGAAAGCAAGATGCTATGTGAGTGCAAGAAATGCAGACAAGAAAACCAAAATAGTGTGTGAAAAATGCTCAAAACATGTTTGTCCCGATCACAGATTTTCAGTGTGCGAAAATTGTTTGTAACCGTATCTCAAATGCGTAAAAATGTTTACAATATTCAGTGATAAATGTGCAATTCAAAATAAAATTTCTTTAAATTACAGTTTCATTTAACTTATTGGGGTACTCCAAGACCCCACTAGAGTATTAGTGTATGAGCATTTCATTAGAGAAGTCAAGGGCTTAACTTCTGATTGGAGTTAATGGGTTAAATATTTGCCTTTAAGCACATATGCACAGAAAAGTTTAGTAAAGGTTTGAAATTATGATTACTGTTTGTTGGAAGTTGCTAAGTGCTCTCATTGTAAAACACGGGATGATTGTAGCCTGGTCATTTACACTCAACTTTAAGCAAAAGTTAATTTTTCACACAATTCAATGTTTACGACATGCCTCCCGAAATTTGTTGTACAATGCAACAACATATCAGGTCCGTTCAGAGATACATGTCGATATTGTATGCAATGTGTGTTGCAAATGGAGTCAGCAACAAAGAAGTAATAAATTAAAACATCATGCCCAATGTTGAAGTTTTACTGTGCACCATTTTAAGCAAAAGTTACTTTTTCATGCACCTCAATGTTTTTGATGCCATATCTTTAGAACTCTGTGTTTTACAATGATGTCATTTTCCAGGTACATTCAGTGGTATATTATGTGGACACTGTCTGCAAACTGTGTTGTGACTAGAGTTGGTAGTAGAAAAGTAATAAAACATAATGCCTGATGTTGAAGTTTAACTTCACGAACAGCAAAAATTGAGTAAGCAATAATAATTTTTCATTTTATCATTTTGTCATGGGTGCAAGTGAGAAAAAGTTCTGTAAAAGTTTGAAATTACTTGCACAGTTTGTGGGAGTCACTAAGTGCTTCCATTCTCAAATACTGGATGAATGAAATTTGTGCACCATCAGTTACAAAAACACACTGCATCCAACTGTAATACTTACCTTATTATGTTAAACTCTTAACATACCTCTTAATGAGTGGATTATGGAAACATTTTAAATTTTTAATTTGGTTGAAAATTACACAAAATACTGAAAACTGAATTTATGTTGCCCCCATGCTGTAAAAGGTACTGAATTCCAAGACAGCATTTTGGTAATATAAATATTCCTACCAACCGGGACAGAATCATTGTGAAAAACAAAACAATGCTCGGAATGGAAAAGATTACCACCACAAGTGGTACATCTTGGATATCGTATTAATGATCCAAACCCCAGAACAGAAAAAAGTAAGCATGACAAAGGGTCAGGCTTACATTGGTTAAGCTTCAAACGACACAGTGTGAAGCCGAATTTTTGAAGGCTGCAAATCATCATAGCAACTGGATCACCAGAGTCATCAATGTACAACACACAGCAGTACAGTAGCGTAGTGCAGTGGTTAGCGTTTTAACATGATGTGCAGAAGATCATAGGTTTGAATCTAGCCAAATGGCGTGAAAATTTTTTAATTTCTAAATGTAATCAAAAGACTTTGATTATTATTTATAGTCCACTAACTGGTTTAAATTTAATTTCTTTCATTTCCATCATTGTCTTGACTGTTTTATTTGCTCTTATTTTGTTTCCTAACAATCTTTTTTCCATGTGAAATCTGCTTATGTCTCCCATAATCTGAAACCAAGTGCCAACCAGGACCAATCACTGTTTGGTAATGTGGCATCCCACGCAGTTAGTGTGAGAATAGTTTATGACAGCAAGAAATCACAGTTTGCTTTTACTGTTGAAACTTAAATTTTTCTGTCTTGAGTTTGCTCATAGAGATTATCTTTAATCACCGTGGACAAAGCAATCTTAGTTTTAGTTCTGCCGCAGATTGTCAATAGCCATTTCTCGGCTACACTGCACATCATGAAGTTGTGGAGAGATAAGGACAGGAGTTTTAAGTTCAAAGCTACAAACTGTGTCTCCTGCCGCAGTTCAGTCACCAGTCACTTAAAATCATCTGTCAACAGAGCATCTCTCATTTCCGACATACCTCGTGGGAGCCACTTCCAACATTGCTCCACGTTACACATTAACAGCATTTGTGATTTGACTTGCCGTGCTTGTGTCTCGTATATTTCTGAGCAGTAGCCATCACCTGAGGTGGCAATCCCACAGGAGCAAGTGACAGACATCAGGTATCAAGTAATTTTAAATGGACTGTAGGTGTTGTACACGAGACTAGGGAAAGTTTTGATAAGGAGCCCACATCTGAAAATGTACTGTTTGGATATAAAATAAGTTTGAAGATCTTCTTTTCACAGTACGCACACTAACTTGAGAAGAGTGCACTGTCATCCATTAAGCCACCAAACACCAGTTCCCCCCCACCCCCTCCTTCCAAATACAGCGATGGCTGCCAGAAATGGGAACACTACAACCAGAAGGGTCGATTATGGTGCGCCAAAGACACACCTCACTCGTGACTATCAAGAGGACATCCTTTGTCATGTGGAACACTGCACACATCACGGGCTCCTGCATGGCGCACAGACCATGGCTCATTGCTTCAACTGCGTGTGTAATGTGAAGTGGGAGATTTGAAACCAATCCAATCTTCAAATGTATACTACATTGAAGAGTATATTTCTGGACAAGAGTACCTCATCAAAAGGTTATCTACTAAGTTCCCTCTACAACCACCAGAAGTTTATAACAGAAATTGTGAAACACCACTACAAGTCCCCACCCAAACAAGACAGACAGAAACGAAGCTGAGGATCAGTTGATCCTTTCACTGCTACAGGCGTGCTCTCTCCATTTTACACTGCGGGTCCTTTTGATATGGCTATGCTGGTGCCTGTGCTGAAAGACAGCACTCCAGCCAATACAAAATACTTGTCATCTAATTTTTTGAAAACTACTGCGTGAATAAATTTGATTTTTGCATGTCTTACAGTCCAATATCTTCACTCAATAAAGAATGAATTTCATTTCATTATCCATCAAACTTACTGTGCTGCATCAAATTAAGTAAAATGCACATGAAATGTTAGAGAGATTGCAGAGATATAAACACATCGTGTAAATGTATAAAATGTATAGTAGGTATTGATATTTTATTTAAAACTGCCAGCAGAATGATATCTCATTGTTTGTTCTTAAGTTACTGGGTTTCACATCCAATGTAAAGCTGCGTGCAACATGCCCAGTTCTGTCCATGCAGACTTGCCAGCCACTATGGAATACTTTTCATTTGATTAAAAAAAAACTATTGTGTAAAAAAATTGATTTTGACATATCTTACAGCCTAATATCTTTGCTCTATAGAGGACTGAATTTCTTTTTATTATATGCCACAGTTACTGTGCTGCACCAAATTAGGTAAAACACAGTGTGAAATTTTAAAGATTTAGCAGAGGTAAAAAATTCATTCCGTAAACTTTGCAGAATTGATTGTAACTCACACATTGCAGTGCATAAAATGTAGACAAGATAATGAAATTTTATTTAAAATTTAAAGCAGAACAATATCTTATTTCATTCCTGAATTATTAGGTTTCATATCCAATAGATGCTCACATGCAGTGCTCCCATTCACAGCCTTGCACATCATGAACAGTGAGAGGTCAGCAGCTCAGGACACATACAGATGTCCATAGCACTATAGGAAAACCCAAGTGGCATACGAATACATGTTCACAACACCTGGGGAACAGAGCAGCAGGATGTGCGTGCACATCCACAGCGGTGAAAATGTTAAAGTGTTAAAGGGTTAAAGGACTCACCGTGTCATGTCCTCACTATAACCATCACACGCCTTCTATCGCAGATAGGATGAGCAAAGTAAACAGCTGAATATCTATCTGCTGCACCTATGAACTTCAGTATTAAAGGGTGATAAATCGCAACTGAAATATTTGTTCTGTTATTCAAGATTTCTTTGGAACTACCCTCCTCCTACTTGTATTTGGTTGTTTGTTATGATTGCCAGATGTCTGGGATGTCAATTCCTCTTAAACTGGACTGCTTACTACAGTATTCATTGCTGCAGCATCTACAGCTTCAGAAAACTTTAAACACAAATCATTATTCCTGAGTGTTTCAGTAGCGTCACTACTTCACACACTGGTTCTGCCTAATGATTCTGTTAAACTTCTGTCTTCCTTAATCATTACCAAAGTGAAAGCTGAATCTATATCTCTTCATATGAATTTGGAATCTCTATGGCATCATGACCTACCTAATCCAGGTGGCATCTTCTGGTGTCTCCAGATCTTTCCCAAGTACATTTCCTCCTCTTGATCTGCGTATTTGCTATTACTAAATTTATTGCAAAACTCAGTGTCGCCTCTTTCTCACTCCTGCTACCAACCCCACATTCTCCCATAATTCTGTTTTTCATTCCTTCCACAAGGACGGTGTTCCTATCAACCAAGATAATTTGTTTTTCATCTCTCTTTACATATCGAATTATCTGTTCAGTATCCTTATATACTTTCTCTATCCCTCTGCCTTATGCTTGTGACAGTGGCGTGTACACCTGAACCATTGTTGTTGACATTGGCTTGTCGTCAATTCTGACAACAGCCCTATTACTGAACTGTTCACAGCAAATAACACATTGCCGTAACTTATACTCCAGATATACCATTTTCTGCTGCTGATAATATTACTCCATATTCATCTATCCAGGAATCCTTATCTTCTTTTTATTTCACTGACCATTACTGTATCACACTGAGTCACTGCATTTTGCTTTTCAGATTTTCTAGCTTCCCTAACATACTCAGACTTCTGGTATTCCACATTCAGACTCATAAAATGTTACTCTTTCACTGGTTATTCCATCTCTTTCTTCCCCTTGGTAGTCCCCTTTCTAAGGATCAGATGGGGGATTAATCCAGAATCCGTCCCAATGGTGAGATCATTGTCACACTTTTTCAATTTCAGACAACATGTTCTTTTGATAAACATTACCCATCCGTAATGAATGTGTTTCCATAGCCTTCTGGAGCCCCACACCATTGATTACTAATTATTCTTCCACTTCCTGGGTAAATTTCCGACTCCATTTTCTTTGACAAGGCTGTTAGCAGAATGAGGGTGAATCATTATACTAGAATTCGTTGGCTGACACTGTTGTTGATATTTATTTGAAATCCAAGCAGTGATGGATTCCAACATGAGCCCCTGGATATTTTGAGTAATAGTAAAAGATAAGGCCTTTAGACTAGGGTGACAATATCTGGAGACAAAAACTAATGATTCCTTGACTCCTGTTTGTGTAAGACAGATTGCTGTTGCTGTCTGGTAAACTTTAACATCTTTATAGAGTCGGAAATTATTCCACGACTTTATCATTACTGTAATCATTTTGTTGCATTTTAGAAGTTGGAGACCTAATTTGATTGGGGAAAACACATAAAAAAGGAAAGAAAGTTCTCTTGACATTATTGCCAACATTCTGCACCAAGTTCGTCACTCATAATAATTGCACATTACTGCAATATGAGTCACAACCCGTCCGATGTCAATGCTCTTAGTTATTTACAAGGGTCAGACACACTGCTGGCTCATACTTGTCTGGTAGTATCTTCATTTAACACCTGTCTCATTCTGGCTGTTTACTGTTTATTATACACTTACAGCAACTGTCAGCAATCTGTTTGCCACTCGCTGTTTGTATCTGCATGCAGTTGTCATCAATCCTCCTTGTAGTGCATCTCTTGCCTATATATACCCAGCAGTTAAGTAATTTTCACTAATTTTTCCTTTGAGAAGACTCACTCCCACAATCGTTTTATATAGCGAATATTGTTAACCCTCCGATTGCTGTGAGCAAGTTAATTTATCACACTCTGCACTCCCCAGGTGCTGAAGACACATTTAAAAGCAGTCTCCGGGTTGTCGTAAAGTGCTATTTACATGTTTACGCATTCCTTTCGGTCGAAGCTCTCACAGTTCAGGACAAATCACTTCCACATCTCTGTGAATAAAAAAGTTTTGAATATTTATCATATGCGTGTGTTTCTTTGCATGCTTATCATTCATAAAGGAACATCATGTCCATATCTTGCTCCGTTAATGAAATATGATGATTGCTAAGGCCATGCAAGTCCTGATGCATATGTATGGAAGCAGGTATGCTGCACACTCCTGTTAACTAGATTTAAAAACCAATAATTAGAGAAAGAAATGAGATACCATTTTGCTCTTAATTTTAAATAAAGTTTTGATACTTTTTCTACATTTCATACACAGCAATGTACAGGTGCATTTACAAAGTTTCAAGAGTGGTCTCATAAGAAAGAATTTTATTGAAAATTTATGTACAGTGAACTAAAAGTTTTCAAAATATGATCCCTGTGCATAAACACAGTGTTGCCAGCATTTTTTCTATCATTCATAGGTTCCTTGGAACTTTCTGTTCAAAAGACTGTCAAGGGACCTCATCGGAGCTACCTGGACCAATGGAATAATGATAAATCGCTACCTTTTTAGGTCTCTCTTGATTCAGGGGAACAAAAAGAAGTTGCTGGGAGCTAGGTTGGGACTGTAGGTTGGCTGCAGCAGTGCTGCCATGGTGAACTTGACTAAAACTTCACTGGCAGTGAGCGACCTGTGAGAGGGTGATTTGTCGTGGTGAAGAACTCTATAGTCTTTGGTCTCTTGGCAGACTCGATCCTCCATACGGCAGAGCACTCCAGCTTAAAACTAACCTGTGACAGTCTGTCTGGCAGGAACAAATGCACTTTCACAAAAATTTTCATCAGTTCCACTTGCTGAACATATCCCAGTGCAGTCGTTGTCTTAAATGTCCTTGTAGCCATCTTTGAACTTCTTGTGCCACACGAAAACCATTACACATGACATGGTTTCTTCTTTACAGGCCTTTTAATCATACCAAAAGTCGCTGTAGTGGTTTCGCTCAGTATTGCACACAACATTACCGAATAATGCTCCTCCAATTGACACTGCATTAACGGCTCTGAGTTTTTGACGGTAGTCACTGACATGTACTCATGCCACCAGCAATCTACTCCCTCCAATAACTCAGAGGCAACTGCCACTGGTGCTGTCGGTTAGCTGACGCCCCCACTACTTCACCCAGTCAGTGGAACCAGTCTGTGCCCCCTTGCCCTACTTAGGAAAAAACCATTCTTGAAACTTTGCGAATGCATCCTGTATGAACTACCACAAACCACACAAAAAGTTTAGACTATAAGCTTTTACCTCTGCAAACTCTTTATAATTTGTGAAATGGTTCACTTAATTTGAGGAAATGCTGTAACTACGACAAATAATGAATAGAAGTTCAGTCTTCAACTTTTGTAGTCCTGTCTTCCTCAGTTGCGTGTAATAATACGGTATGTTGATAATTTTTACTTATGGACCATCTGACAGCAACTGAACAAAACACAATTTTAGTGCCATACACGTTTCGCCTTTATTTTCTGCAAGGCATCATCAGTGGCCTGGAATATGTAGATATGTTTGCTATTTAATTTACATTTTTGTCACTGTGCCTATAGGTTATAAACAGTTCTGGTGGTTGGTATTTCCTATTAAGTAGTAATGTTTTGAACTGTACTTACAGGTTGCGTGGACAATTTCTTACATATTACACTCCTGTTGGGTTGGGTTGTTTTGGGGAAGGAGACCAGACAGTGAGATCATTGGTCTCATCGGATTAGGGAAGGACAGGGAAGGAAGTCGGCCGTGTCCTTTGAAAGGAACCATCCCGGCATTTGCCTGGAGCGATTTAGGGAAATCACGGAAAACCTAAATCAGGATGGCCGGACGCGGGATTGAACCGTCGTCCTCCCAAATGCGAGCCACTCCTGTTGCATTTTTGGTGTTGTTGTTCTTCTTATGAATGCCAATTTGCGTGTTTTTTCCACATTCCACAGCACTATGAACTAAACGCTTGTTTCAATGCATTGTTTTGGTTTCTGTTGCTGACTGTCAAATGTTTTTGCCAAACATCGAATGTTACTGCCAAACTTTCGAATGTAATTATTGAAGTATCTGTGATCTGTTCGTGTATGCATTGTGTGTGTGTGTGTGTGTGTGTGTGTGTGTGTGTGTGTGTGTGTGTGTGTTGGTGTGATATAATTCTTTAGTGCTGTGTGTGTGTGTGTGTGTGTGTGTGTGTGTGTGTTTAACACACACACACACACACACACACACAAATGCATACACGAACAGATCACAGATACTTCAATAATTACATTCGAAAGTTTGGCAATAACACTCTATCTTTGGCAAAAACATTTGACAGTCAGCAACAGAAACCAAAACATTGCATTGAAACAAGCATTCAGTTCATAGTGGAGTGGAATGTGAAAAAAAGCAAATTGGCATTCATAAGAAGAACAACAACACCAAAAATGCAACAGAAGAGCAATATGTAAGAAATTGTCCACGCAACCTGTAAGTACAGTTCAAAACATTACTACTTAATAGGAAATACCAACCACCAGAACTGTTTATAACCTATAGGCACAGTTACAAAAATGTAAATTAAATAGCAAACATATCTACATATTCCAGGCCACTGATGATGCCTTGCAGAAAATAAAGGCGAAACGCGTATGGCACTAAAACTGTGTTTTATTCAGATGCTGTCAGACGGTCCATAAGTAAAAATTATCAACATACCGTAAGAAGTTCAGTCCTTTATCGAGCAAAGATATCAGACTGTAAGATGTGAAAACATCAAATTTTTTCGCCGAATAGCTTTCATAAAAGCAAATGAAAAGTATTTCGTAGCAGCCGGAATCCTGTCTCTCAGCACAGGTAGCAGCTTTAGATAAACAGTACAGCAACAACAAAGCTATGCTCTGCATAGAATGCAGAAAGCATGACTGCAGAAGTCTAGGGGTTGATCTTAGACTTCCGAGTTACCAGCTTTATACAAGGACTATCCACAAAGTACATTACGTTTTGGAATTAAAAATAAATAAAGTATTGGAATTTTTTTTATTATATACAGATGAAAGCCACACTTCAATACTACTTTTCGACATAGTTGCCATTTAAATTAAGGCACTTATCATAGTGATGGACGAGCTTGGAAATTCCTTCGTCGTAAAATTCGGCCGCCTGCGCCTTCAACCACGTGGTTAATCACTAACCTGGTAGAAATACGATTTTTATGGATTTCCTGGAAAGAGGCACTACAATAAACTCTCAAAGGTATTGCCACACTCTGCACAACCTCAGAAGAGCAATACAAAACAAGCGCAGGGGAAAGTTGGGCACAAAGATCTTGCTGATTCGCGACAACGCCCGGGCCCACACAGCAAATGCTACTCGTGAAGTTCTCGAATCTTTTAAGTGGGAGTTGTTTCCTCATCCGCCGTACAGTCCCGACCTGGCACCGAGCGACTTCCACTTATTCCCAGCAATGAAGTGGTTGGCTATGCAGCGTTTTGATGACGACGTACAGCTTCAAGAAGGGGTAACCACGCGGTTGAAGGCGCAGGCGGCCGAATTTTACGACGAAGGAATTTCCAAGCTCGTCCATCGCTACGATGAGTGCCTTTATTTAAATGGCAACTATGTCGAAAAGTAGTATTGAAGTGTGGCTTTCATCTGTATATAATAAAAAAAATTTCCAATACTTTAGTTTTTTTAAATTCCAAAACATAATGTACTTTGTGGATAGCCCTCGTACTATTATGTTGTTAACAACAGCCTTCAAATCCACCAATCAGAGTGCAGATACGTGTATTATGTGAGCTCCCCCAAACCTCTTCAATGGATGAGTTAGTGTGTAGCTTTCTGAACTATGTATAGTTCTGCCTACAATCTAGTTTCATTTGTAATTTAGTTTCCTACTATCTCCACAGCCATATTCCTCTCTTATTCAAATAGATCACCTGATGATGACTTGCTAAAATGTTGGAACCAGTTGTGATACGAACTGTGTGGCCCGAGGCGAAAAAATAAATAAATAAAATAAAATAAACCTATCAGATATACCCACCTCTCCCATAGCACCATAGTGCGGTGGAGCCATCACAAAGCACACGCAACCACGTGGGAAGAGATCGTCGACGGTGCGGTACTTCGGGCCGTCGGCAACTTTGTCTTTTGTCTTGATGTCCTTCACCGTCGTCTGGAGAGCATATGCTACAGGTGTGGAGCTCCACTGCAAAGTACCAGGTCAAGACTTCAGTGGAAATAACAATACTGTGTGACACAATTACATCGAGTGGAGTACCGATTGTTCTGAGGGACAGAGAGGACTTTTCTGTCCAGCAATAATGACCCAAACATGCAGAAAGATTAACAATACAGGAGCTGAACAAAACAGCATGAACTCTTTGGAGCAATATGTACTGTATCAATACCACCTATCTGCAGTGACCCTCACCATAATGAAAATGGCAGACATAAACCTCTCTGTGATCTACAGTACGTGTAAATTGTGAATCGTAACAAGAATTATAGTTTTTTTTTTACACAAATAAAAAAAAAAAAGAAAAGAAAAGAGAAAGGCAAACAAACAAACACGCGCACGCGCACGCGCACGCGCACACACACACACACACACACACACACACACAACACACACCAAAAAACAATTGTTTGGATGGGACAGACACTGGTACACGTGATGTACCTGTACAGACAAACAAATGATTACAAATTCAGAAAAATTGGACAACTTATTCAAGAAAAGAGCTTCACACATTCCGTAAGTCAATAATGCACTGGTCCATGTCTGTCCCTTACGCAACCAATTATTCGACTTGGCATCAATTGATAACAGTTGTTGGATGTCCTCCTGAAGAATATCTTACCAAATTCCATCCAACTGGTGCGTTAGATCATCAAAACCCTGAGCTGGTTGGATGCTCCAAACATTCTCAATTGGGGAGAGATCCGGCAACCTTGCTGACCAAGACAGGGTTTGGCAAGCACAAAAACAAACAGTAGACGCTCTCACCATGTGCAGGCAGGCATTATGTTGCTGAAATGTATGCCCAGGATGGCTTACCGTAAAGACCAACAAAATGGGCCTCGAATATCATCAGCGTACCACTATGCTGAAAGGGTGCCACTGATAATAACCATAGGGGTCATGCAATGAAAACAAATGGCACTCCAGGCCATCACTCCTGGTTGTCTGGAATTATGGTGGCCAACAATCAGGTTAGTATCCACCACTGTCTGAGGTGTCTCCAGACATGTCTCCAGCCTAGAGCCTCACTGCTGGAATAGAATTGTCTTCAGCGGTGAGTCCTGCTTAGAAATGAGTCCCAATGACCAGTGAAGAAGTGTTCGGAGATGCCATGGGCAGCAGTGGTATACCAGCCTAACTGTCACCCACGATAACGCCTGACAGCCAAGAGTGGTGGTCTTGTGGTATCATTTCATTTCATAACAGGACCCTTTCCGTTGTCATATGTGACACCCTTACAGTTTCTTGATACACTGACTATATTCTACATCCTGTTTTGTTGCCTTTCATGGCAAGCCACCCTGGGCTTACATTTCAGCAAGTTCCTACTGCTTGTATTCATGCTTTCCAAACCATACCTTAGCCATTAAGGTCACCGGACCTCTCCTCCATGTGAGAATGTTTGGCAATATTGACAAGGCCCTCCTACAAGCTTGGGATTTTGACAATCTAACACACCAACTGGACACCCAACAACTCTGTCAAGCAATACTAAGACGAATAACTGCTTGTATAACTGCCACAGGTGGACCAATGCATTATTGATTTAGTCAGTTTGTGAAGCTTTTACTCTTGAATAAATCATCCAATTTGATCTGAGATTGTATTCGTTTGTTTATCTGTGCAGGTGCAGCATGTGTACTGGTGGTGCATATTCAGTAGTGGGAAAATTTTGTTGGCTGAGCAAATAAGTGGGGAATATGTTGTTGTGGTCTTCAGTCCTGAGACTGGTTTGATGCAGCTCCCCATGCTACTCTATCCTGTGCAAGCCTCTTCATCTCCCAGTACCTACTGCAACCTACATCCTCCTGAATCTGCTTAGTGTATTCATCTCTTGGTCTCCCTCTACGATTTTTACCCCCCACGCTGCCCTCCAGTACTAAATTGGTGATCCCTTGATGCCTCATAACATGTCCTACCAACAGATCCCTTCTTCTAGTAAAGTTGTGCCACAAACTCCTCTTCTCCCCAATTCTGTTCAATACCTCCTCATTAGTTATGTGATCTACCCATCTAATCTTCAGCATTCTTCTGTAGCACCACATTTCAAAAGCTTCTATTCTCTTCTTGTCCAAACTATTTATCGTCCACGTTTCACTTCCATACATGGCTACACTCCATAAAAATACTTTCAGAAATGACTTCCTGACACCTAAATCTATACTCAATGTTAACATATTTCTCTTCTTCAGAAACGATTTCCTTGCCATTGCCAGTCTACATTTGATATCCTCTCTTCTTCGACCATAATCAGTTATTTTGCTCCCCAAATAGCAAAACTCATCTACTACTTTAAGCTTCTCATTTCCTAATCTAATACCCTCAGCATCACCCGATTTACTCGACTACATTCCATTATCCTCGTTTTGCTTTTGTTGATGTTCATCTTATACCCTCCTTTCAAGACACTGTCCATTCTGTTCAACTGCTCTTCCCAGTCCTTTGCTGTCTCTGACAGAATTACAATGTCATCGGCGAACCTCAAAGTTTTTATTTCTGCTCCATGGCTTTTCTTTCGTTTCCTTTACTGTTTGCTCAATATACAGATTGAATAGCATCAGGGAGAGGCTACAACCCTGTGTCACTCCCTTCCCAACCACTGCTTCCCTTTCATGTCCCTCAACTCTTATAATTGCCATCTGGTTTCTGTACAGATTGTAAATAGCCTTTTGCTCCCTGTATTTTACCCCTGCCACCTTCAGAATTTGAAAGAGAGTATTCCAGTTAACATTGTCAAAATCTTTCTCTAAGTCTACAAATGCTAGAAACGTAGGTTTGCCTTTCCTTAATCTTTATTCTAAGGTAAGTCGTAGGGTCAGTATTGCCTCACGTGTTCCAACATTTCTACGGAATCCAAACTGATCTTCTCCGAGGTCGGCTTCTACCAGTATGGGGAATATACTGAACTGAATGAAAGAGAGTGCAGTGCCACAAAACTGTTGGCTCTGGATCACTCAATCCTACCACTTGCGCAATCACAGTTAATGTCCAACTGTAATTCATTTTGTACTTCAATATATTATGATGTTGTTATATTTTAATATGCTACATTTTCAATTTTTATATACATAATTTTTTTTTAACACTGTTACTGACTCCGTAATTAATAAAAAAAAGTTTTTGGTACAGACAGTATAACTTTTTGTCATCTTGCTGCATTACACCCTAAAGTCATTTTCTTACTATTTTTGGGGTGGCCAGCTGACAATCGTCAACAAACTTGAGTCTTCTGTGGCACTTATTTACTTCAAAAAATCTTACACAGTTTATCCAAAAGTATTTGAAAAGGTTCAGAAGACTGGAGCAACTAAACATACAGGTGACGCAGTCACTGATCACAAAGTTGCACTTGGACAACTTTTTCCTTGCACTGAATAGCACTGGTGAAGTCACCTGCTCTTAGGTGAAATTATTTCTAAATTTTGGTTTTCATCAGGAGGTGTCTTCGCAGGTTCTACACTCTAGAAAACAATTATGAATCACCTGTTTGTGAAGAACCACCTCGCTGTTATTGATGATGTGTTTTATGCCACAAAGAGTCGCCGCGTGAACCAAAACTGACGTAGAGCCGATTTCCACGCCCCTCTTGGTCATGTACCTGGTAGGAAAGCAAGCAATGAGCATAATTTATAACAAACTGAAAGCACATTGCTACAAACACTGCACACATTCTTCACACAGTCAATATGCAGAAGTAATAGCATTCACACTCATTTTCCTTCTATGAAACTACAGAACATCTTCAAAAGAATTTTTTGTGGAAATTGCCAGAGCAGAGGAATAGGTAACACCACATGAATGACCTCAAGATGAAAGCTGTAGATTCACACTGAAGGACGCATCACACCATCCCAGCCACACTTCCAACAGTCACTGTATGTAACGTGATGCGTTACACCACATTGAGGGTGAATCAAATATAAATGGGATTTTTGTTCCTGGGCATCAACAGTTGGTAGGAATGGATCTGCATTTCTAGTACTG
This sequence comes from Schistocerca nitens, assembly GCF_023898315.1. Lineage (NCBI taxonomy): Eukaryota > Metazoa > Arthropoda > Insecta > Orthoptera > Acrididae > Schistocerca > Schistocerca nitens. Next base: position 98,286,001 of record NC_064625.1, on the reverse strand, counting down.
TTGGGTGGGACCATTAGGAGTAGGATACATACTTCCAACAGCATTGTCAGTAATGCTCAAGATATCAAAGCAACAGGTGCACCCCTCCACTGCGCAGTGTGTAATTACAAAATTTCTTTCTTGTGAAGGAATGTACTGTGCAGTACATATACTAGTAACAATGGAATTCAAAAGCTTAAACTCATCAACTTGTGCTAAGTAAACCATTAGAGAGATTGAGGCCGGTAAGTAAAATATCTTATCTCACTGTAAACACATAGTTGTCTAATGCAGTGAAAGAAATGCTGCTAACCAGACATAACCCCGAGTCCACGCAGTAAAGCCACACACAAGGGCTCAGAGCTAACGTCAATACTCGACTTAGGTTGGGACGATCAGGTGAAACAGACAGATAGGCTCGACTGCTGCAAATGTGGTGAGCTACATCATCTGGTGAGGTCACATGTTCAAAATTGTCATCCCCTTTCCAGCTTTCCACGCCCTCATACCTCCTAAACTAGTAGGTTTCTTTCTAATTCATACAATTAAATTTAACTGGTTTATGCATTAACCTTTTTGCTTCTACAGACAGGCTCTTTGCTTTCTGTGCTGAGCCAGTTTTCGTTATGGCTGTACTGCTCACCAAATGTTGGTATCTGTGCTGAGAAATGGCATTCCAGCCACTATGAAACACTCGTCCGATTTTTCGAAAACTATTATGTGAAAAAATTTGATTTTTGCACATCTTACAGTCTGATATCTTAACTAAATAAAGAATTGGATTTCTTTTCATTATCTGTCATATTTACTGTGCTGCATCAAATTAAGTAAAACAGTGAACAAAATTTTAAAGAGTTTGCAGAGGTAAAAATGCACTGCATAAACTTTGTATATGGTTGATTTTAACTCTTACTTTGCAGTGAATGAAATGTAGATAAGATATTAAAATTTCATTTAAAATTGAGTGCAGAATGATGTCTCATTTCATTGTCACATTATTCAGTTTTATAGCTGACAGATGATTGGACGCAGCACGCCTAGTTCCATCCATATGGACTCACCAGCTGTTGTGAAAGACTTATGATCTGTTTTTAAGAAAACTATTACGTGAAAAAAATTAATTTTTGCAAATCTTACAATTGGATATGTTCACTTAATAACGTAATAAAGGATTTTTTTTTTTTTTTTTTTTTTTTTTTTACTGTGCCGGTACATTACAGTGAATGAAATGTAGATAGGATACCAAAATTTTACACAGAATTGAGAGTAGAAGGATATCTCATTTTGTTCTCCAGTTATTGTGTTTTATATCCAAAGGACAACTGCATGCGACAGGCCTACTCGTACAATCGGCGTATCTCAAAAACGATTCAAGATACTGAAACGAGGTTTTTACAAATGACAGCATGCAATGAAGCACATTTGTTGTACGATAAATACCCGAAATGTTTTTATTCACTGAGACATGGAAATAACTCGTCCACAGCAGTGAGAGTTCAGTGGCTCAGGGCACACTGAGACATCCTCAGCACTGTAAGAAAATCTGAGTGGCACGCTTTTACAATCGACAAGACCTGGGGATTAGCATAGCAAGACATGAATACATGCTCATGGCAGCGAAATGGTTAATAGCATTAAGCAGTACAATGCCAATTTATTATCAGGACACTATACTTGATAAGTTTATGTGATTTGCTGGTCTTTTTATAATGTATGCCGTGACTAGTCTCACATCCCTGAAGTTTCTCCTTCTTGATGGGAATGTACAGAAAACAATGACTGACTGGACGAGATGCTGCACGCTCTAGGCTGACTACTCACTGTCTCTTGATGGCCTGCACCTGGCGCGACCACGTATCCCTCCCTTCGGCGCTCTGCCTCTCCTTGTTAAGCTGGCCTGATGCAGCCAATGACAGGTTGAACTCGTGGTTCGAAACAGCGTACACCCTGTGAACAAAAATGGGGTAATAACAATTTGCCACTCTAGAATTATTAAAGAACTTACAGCTAGTTGAAAATGATTGGAAGTCAAGCAAGATGCAATGACACAACACGATTTTAATGTTAACCATTCAGATATGCTGAACACACAATGTAATGCATCTGTAATGTTTAGAAACCGTAGGTGGAAACATTAACATAAAACACCACTCAGGAGTTAGGCCTAGGGTCTGTTCCAACCAGCTGACTGCTACCTACGACACAGTACGAGGAGCGATCCACAATCTTCAGATGCGAGATCGACGTGCCACCAATCTCTCTGGCAATTATTGCCAATATATGAATGAATAGAAGCATATTTCACTTGGGGAACAAGGAAAATCCAAGGTACCTTTCTAGAAAAGGGAAGCAGCTGTATGAATATCCGGAGCTCAAATGGAAAACAAGACTCAGCAAAGAAGGGAAAGCTGAGAGCTGTAAGTAGTATATAGAGGGTCTATACAAGGGAGATGAATTTGTAGGCAATATTATAGAAATGGAAGAGGACATAGATGATGATGATGAAGTGGTGGTGGGATATGTCATACTGCAAGAAGAATCTCAAAGGGCAGTGAAAGACCTACGTCGAAATAAGATTCTGGGAGTAGACGACATTCTGGAAGAGCCTGCCAGGACAAAACTCTTCCATCTGGTGTGATAGATGTTTGAGACAGGCAAAATACCCTCAGACTTCAAGAAGAATGTAATAATTTCAATACCAAAGAGAGCAGATGCTGACATGTTCAAAAATTATCGAATTATCAGTTTAATACGTCACTGTTGCAAAATACTAACACAAGTTATTTACAGAAGAATGGAAAAACTGGAAGAAAATGACCTCAGGAAAGATGAGCTTGGACTCTAGAGAAGTGTAGGAATATGTAAGGCCTGACTTATAACTTATTTCTGAAGACAGGTTAAGGAAAGGCAAACCAATGTTTATAGCACTTGTAGACTTAGAGAAAGCTTTTGACAATGTTGACTGCAATGCTCTCTGTGAAACTCTAAAGGTATACGGGTAAAATACAGGGAGCAAAACTTGTACAGAAACCAAATGGCTATTATAAGAGTTGAGGGGCATGAAAGGGCAGCTCTGGTCGAGAAGGGACAGACTGGGTTGTAACCTATCCGTGATGTTATTCAATCTTTGCACTCAGCAAGCAGTACAGAAACCAAAGAAAAATTTGGAGTAGGAATTAAAATTCAGGGAGAAGAAATTAAAACCTTGAGGTTTGTCAATGACATTGTAATTCTGTCACAGACAGCAAAAGACTTGGAAGAACAGTCGAACAGAATGAACAGTATCTTGAAAGGAGAATATAAGATGAACATCAACAAAACACACACACAACTGCAGTCTCAGGCAACTAAAATCACACTGTGAGCATCAGCACCAGTGCATGATGGGAGTGGCGACAGGGTGGGCATAAGGGGAGGATGGAGCGGGGAGGGGGAGGGATAGTATGGTGGGAGTGTTGGACAGTGAGTGCTGCAGGTTAGACTGAGGGCACATGACTAGTTTCACAGGTTGCCCTGCCTTTGATAGGATAAGTGATGTTAGTGACTGGACTGGAGTAGGTGGTGGTGGTGGTGGTGGTGGTGGTGGTGGTGGTGGTGGTGGTGGTGGTGGTGGGAGGGTGTGGGACAGGTTTCGCATCTAGATCCATCACAGGGGTATGAGCCATGAGGTAAGGGATTGGGAGCAGGGGTTGTGTAAGGACGGACGAGTATATTGTGTAGGTTCAGTGGACGGCAGAATACCACTGTGGGAGGGGTGGGAAGGATAGTGGGTAGGATATTTCTCATTTCAGGGCACGGCGAGAGGTAATCCAGTTGGAGGCTAATTAAATACATGAAATGCAGTGTAAAAACAATTATCAAATTTTTAATTTTCGAAATAAATGCCACTGCCATATGGCAATGCTAGTTGCTTACACGAGCTAATATTTCACGTTTACATAAGCACTCAATATAGTTATGGCATGATCATATTTAGATATAATAACTAATCTTTTTGAGTGCAACATTGACAAAATGTTGATATGACAAAAGTAACCACATATGTAAACAGTAACTAAATTATTAGATGAACATAGTGTCATACATATAGTAGGAATGTAACAGGATGACTCAATCAATGTATAATCCTACTCTGTATTTAGAACACACTGTTCTTACAATTGACTTACAGTTACTTCCAGCACATCTTTTCTTTTTCTTCTCTTCTATATATTGAATACAATGTGATTTTCATAACAGCACATTTGCTATTTCCCGCCTGAATTGTAATTGAGAAATTTTTGGTTTGCCTGGTTTACTGTACAGAATCAAACTGTTTTGCACAGCTACATCAAGCATCCATGTCAACAGTAGCCAATACCAATTTTTGCTATGAATTCCAGTGTGGTAGCATTCCAGATTTTGATCCATTTGGTCTGTTCCTCCCATGTACAAGATATAGTCTGCAATTAATTGAGGCCTCAAGATTTTCACATGTGGGGGAGATCACTGTGATTACAGCATTTCCATCCAGCAGACATACAGCAGTCCATTATTTCTCTCAATTGCAATGCCACAGCACCAAAGATCTTCCTTGGAAAAATAGCCTATACTTTGAAGTGAGCAGTTTTTCGTATTTTCTCTTGTAGTTCCAAAGGCCGAATATCTAGAGAATTTTAAAAACAACAAAAGGACAGAACTAGAAAAAAGATTATCCATCTTCTCTATTGGAATTTCATCAAGTAATACCAGTAAAGGGCTCACTGCCTTGCTAAATACACCAATGGGGCAAAAAAATAAATAAAAATAAAAAAATAAAAAAAATAAATAAATAAATTAAAAAAATCACAGCACTAAGGATAAGTTGTGTGACATAAATGAAAGTTGGTAGGCGTCATCCTACATCTAAAAGATGGTGTCTAACTTTTGCACCAGGTGCATAAGGGTGATGCTAGTAATGCCACTATAAGGATGCAAATTAGGATTGCTTTAAACAAACACTGTAACGGTCATGAGTGTTAGTTACTTTTGAGATTGGATGCGGTGAGTTGATGTTAGTCGAGACTGACTTTAAGGCAACAAACACACCATTATCAACATCTCACTCTGCTGACCCAGGTCATGTGACAGGGCTACAAGAAGCTGGATGCTCCCTGTGCAATAGTGAACAAAGACTTGGCAGGAATGTAGACATCGTACACAATTGCTGGCAGTGGTGGTCACAAGAATGTACAATTGCAAGAGCAGGCTCCAGATGGACACGTGGCTCTGCCGAGAAGGAAGACCGTCACGTTCAGCATATGGCTCTGGCACATCGCAGCATCAATTTGAGCAGCAGTTGGCACCACAGTGACACAACAAATCGGTTACTTCAAGGACCATCTCGAGCCAGACGCCCCGCAGCACGCATTCTGCTGACTCCAAACCACTGCACCATTTGCGACTTCAGTGGTGTCGAGCAAGAACCCTGTGAAAGGGCGGGGTGGAGGTCAGTTGTGTTTTCTGATGAAAGCTAGTTTTGCCTCGGTGCCAGTGATGGCCACGTGTCGGTTAGGAGGAGGTTAGTCTGCGTGCTGTACACATTGGACCTACACCTCAAGTTACGGTCTGGGGTGCAATTTCATATGACAGCAGATCCCACACACCCTGACCGCAAATTTGAACATCAATCTGGTGATTCGACCTGTTGTGCTGCCAGTCATGATCAGCTTTCCAGATGTTTTCCAACAGGATAATGCTCACGCACATACTGCTTTTGTAACCCAACATGCTCTACAGAGTGTCAATATGTTACCTTGGCCTCCTCAGTCACCAGATCAGTCTCCAATTGAGCACCAGATGGCAACTCCAACATCATCCCCAAACAGCATTAACAATCCCTGCACTGACCAGCCAAGTGTTACAGGCACGGAACTCCATCACACAAACTGACGCCCGGCACCTGTACAACACAATGCATGCACTTATGTTGCTTACATTCAACATTCTGGCATTTACACTGGTTATTAATGTTCCAGCATTTCACCTTTGCAATAGCTTTTCTCGCTTACATTAACCTGTGATCTTGCAATGTTAATCACTTAAATATGTTACTTACACAAATGTATTCCCAAAATTTCATTTCTCTACAGTAATTATTTTTTTGGTGTCGAGATTTTTTTTCCTCATCATTGTACTTTCCTCTACTCTTTAGGACCTTTACTGTGGTGGAGCTCAGAATTGACTAAATACCCATGCTTACTGTTAAGAATCTGTATTTTGTACCAAAATCTTATTGGTTAACCCCTAATAAGTTCCTTGCAACCACGGTGGCGAAAATATTTAACAATACTTTTGCCATATGCCTGGTTCTCCTCAACTTCAAAATTATCTATAAACTGCTTCTTTAGCATTTCCATAACCAGACAGATTTTCCAAGCCTTACATTAAGGTCAATTTTGGTGTTATCATCATAGTGCAGAAATCGACAGATTTGTAGAAATCTATCCTGCCTCAAGAAGTTACATAGAGCTCAGTTCTTCATGTCATCATTACTATCCCAGTAATGTCTTATTAGCACTCGACTGCCAAGAAGATACACTATCAACAAGTCTATAATGGTATACTCAACACTGGTAAGTGATATGTAAAACGGTAATCGCGAAATTGTTAATTATATAGGTAATAACACATTCACTCGCCCTCATTCTTGTCTCCTGAAGCCTCATATGATTTCTACACGGACATCTGGAGGCTCCACAAAAATCCCTCAAGTAATATCCTCATTTGGTAATATGTCTACGGTTTCAGGAAATGAAAAACCTGGCCTAAAATATGACACACAAAAAATAATGTAGCAGTGCAAAAGCCTACTGTTGCGAAAAGGCAACACCAATGTTCAAAATAAGATATACTGATCATTATTTCAAGTTGTATTATAACATAGAAAATAACAATACTATGAAAAGAAAAGTTGCTACTCACTGTACAACGTAGATGCTGAGTTGCACATAGGCACAATGCAGATGCATTGGTGCTGCTTCTCGCAGTGTGGTTTCAGTTGGCTGAGACTACAGTCGTGTGTGTGAGTTGTGTTTCAGTGTGCGTGTGTGTGTGTGTTTTAACGAAGGCCTTACTGGCTGAAAGCTTTATTTGTGACAGTCTTTTTGTTGTGCCTATCTGCAATTCAACATTGCTGCTATACTGATGAGTAGCAACTTTTCTTTTCATAATATTGTTACATTCTACCCTGGATTTTCCACTGTTTGATTGTATTGTAACATCTACATCTACATTTATACTCCGCAAGCCACCCAATGATGTGTGAAGGAGGGCACTTTACGTGCCACTGCCATTACCTCCCTTTCCTGTTCCAGTCACATGTGGTTCGCGGGAAGAACGACTGCCGGGAAGCCTCCGTGCGCGCTCGAATCTCTCTAATTTTACATTCGTGATCTCCTCGGGAGGTATAAGTAGGGGGAAGCAATATATTCGATACCTCATCCAGAAATGCACCCTCTCGAAACCTGGACAGCAAGCTACACCTCAATGCAGAGTGCCTCTCTTGCAAAGTCTGCCACTTGAGTTTGCTAAACATCTTCATAATGCTATCACGATTACCAAATAACCCTGTGACAAAATGCGCCGCTCTTCTTTGGATCTTCTCTATCTCCTCCATCAACCCGATCTGGTACAGATCCCACACTGATGAGCAATACTCAAGTATAGGTCGAACGAGTGTTTTATAAACCACCTCCTTTGTTGATGGACTACATTTTCTAAGGACTCTCCCAACGAATCTCAACCTGGTACCAGCTTTACCAACAATTAATTTTATATGATCATTCCACTTCAAATCACTCTACACGCATATTCCCAGATATTTTACAGAAGCAACTGCTACCAGTGTTTGTTCCGCTATCATATAATCATACAATAAAGGATCCTTCTTTCTATGTATTCGCAATACATTATATTTGTCTATGTTAAGGGTCAGTTGCCACTCCCTGCACCAAATGCCTATCCGCTGCAGATCTTCCTGCATTTCACTGCAATTTTCTAATGCTGCAACGTCTCTGTATACTACAGCATCATCCGCGAAAAGCCACATGGAACTTCCGACACTATCTACTAGGTCATTTATATATATTGTGAAAAGCAATGGTCCCATAACACTCCCCTGTGGCACGCCAGAGGTTACTTTAACGTCTGTAGACGTCTCTCCATTGAGACCAACATGCTGTGTTCTGTTTGCTAAAAACTCTTCAATCAAGCCACACAGCTTGTCTGATATTCTGTAGACGCTTACTTTGTTTATCAGGCGACAGTGCGGAACTGTATCGAACGCCTTCTGGAAGTCAAGGAAAATAGGACCTACCTGGGAGCCTGTATCTAATATTTTCTGGGTCTCATGAACAAATAAAGCAAGTTGGGTCTCACACGATCGCTGTTTCCGGAATCCATGTTGATTCCTACAGAGTAGATTCTGGGTTTCCAGAAACGGAATGATACGCGAGCAAAAAACATGTTCTAAAATTCTACATGGGTTATTTGTGAGAATTACCTATGTTTCACTGAGGATTCTCACACTGTCTCTTATAAACATTTTATGCTGTGGGAACAATCCACTGTGTACACCCCAATCTGTGGTCTGTGCAGATGGTGCATACATAGTGACACAACATAGCACGGGCAAGGTGCCACATGGTGAGCACAGTAGCCCTTGGTGGACGTGGGAGTTTTGGCCTTAGTGATGCCACCTTGAAGGTGTCATGAACACCTCAGAGAAAATGGGCATATTACAATGTAAATGCTCAAGACAAACAAAGATTGTAAATCTTAGATCTTAAGTCAAGTTTGATGTGGTCAGATGTACTTATCAATGTATTTGAGTTTATGACTTAATAGATATTTGGCTCTATCTCCATAACTGATGTATATAGTTTGAACAATACAGCAGATTATTATTGAAGATGTGTGTCATTCGGTAGTTGAACTGAGAGTAAACCAAAGAAAGACGAAAGTAATGAGAAGTAGCAGAAGTGAGAACAGCGAGAACTGAACATCAGAATTGGGGATCACTATGCTATGTAGGCAGCAAAATAACCCATGACGGATGGAGTAAGGAGGACATAAAAAGCACACTAGCATTGGCAAAAAAGGCATTCCTGGACATGAGAAGTCTAGTAGTATCAAACGGAGGTCATAATCTGAGGAACAAATTTCTGAGAATGTATGTTTAGGGCACAGTATTGTGTGGTAGTGAGACATGGATTGTGGGAAAAGCAGAACAGAAGAGAATCAAAGCATCTGAGATATGATGCTACAGAAGAATGTTGAAAATTAGGTGGAATGATAAAGTACGGAATGAGAAGATTCTCTGCTGAATCAATGAGGAAAGGAATATATGGTAAATACTGACAGAAAGAAGGGACAGAATGATAGGCCATCTGTAAAGACATCACAGAATAACTTCCATGGTATTAGAGGGAGCTGTAGGGGGTAAGAACTGTAGAGGAAGACAAGGATTGGAATACATCCAGCAAATAATTGAGGACATAGGTTTAATGGCTTCTCTGAGATGAAAAGGTTGGCACAGAAGAGGAATTCATGGCAGACCACACCCAACCAGTCAGAAGTCTGACGTCTAACAAAACGAAGAAGAATAAGACTCTCTTACAGCATCACCCTGCCTGGATATGAAGTCAAGAGAACAAGTTCATGCACAGTTGTGGTATGGAGTAGCTGGACCACAAGAACAAAACTAAAAGGCAACTGCATTGGAAGAAGAACAGTCAAAGGTACCGTATTTACTCGAATCTAAGCCGCACTCGAATCTAAGCTGCACCTGAAAAATGAGACTCGAAGTCAAGGAAAAAAAAAATTTCACGAATCTAAGCCACACCTGAAATTTGAGACTCGAAATTCAAGGGGAGAGAAAAGTTTTAGGCCATGCCTCCGAATCGAAACAAAGTTGGTCCATTGTAATATGAGACACAATTTAGGTCGAATGAATGACAATACAGCTACAGTAGTGTGGTTCGAGTCTTAAGTTTAGCGGTTACACTTTACCAGGTAGCCATTGCTATGCGTCAGGCGCTAAGCTGAAAACACATTACTGTACTGTGTCATGCATTGTTTGCCGCATTCTGATAATGAGTGTTTACGGCCTGTTGCCGCTCGCGGCATGGCTTGCTTTTGTGCGTGCTACAGCCGCTTTAAAAAAAAAAAAGCGCGCGCGCGAGAGAGAGAGAGAGAGAGAGAGAGAGAGAAAGGAATCGTCTCATTAGCGAAACAATGGCATTCTGCACAGAAATTAAGAGTCATCTTAGATTTAAAGATCTAGTCAATTGCCGTGCTTTATTTCTGACTGTATCACTATTAGGCACAAGAATAATACCAATATAAACATGACATGATATGTATATTCTTCCGCATTTGCTGTTGTCTCATCTAGTTTCGTAGTTTATTAGGCAGACAGGATTTAAACAAGATAGCAGCAAACACGAAACAATACATGGCAAAATGTTTACATTCGTATTATGGTGAAGAGAATACTGCATGTGATTCACGATTCATAGAAGTTCCTATTAGCAACCATCTCTTGTCACAGGTAGGGAAAAATTCAGAACGTAGAGTTGGTCATACTGACAAACATCCCGAACAGTCTTGCCAGTCGGATTTTCGTAGTACATTGAAATGCTGCTACATTCGAAGATAAACAATACGTAATTTGTATTTACTTCGTTGGATAATGTATGAAAATGCAGTGGTCGAAACTCGGGGCGGAGAAAAAAAGCTTGTCTTTCACCTTTTTTTAAATTTATTTACTGGCGCAGAGGTTTTGGCGCCAGTATTTATCTTTGTGCCTGCAAAGCATGCCTGTGTAGCGCTACTTATATTCGACGGCAGAAGTTAGTTGTGGCGGCACCTACCAACATTTTTCAGGACTTCTGCTTACTTTGCACTCGATTCAAAGCCGCAGGCGGGTTTTTGGATTTCAAAAATCGGAAAAAAGTGCGGCTTAGATTCGAGTAAATACGGTAACTTAGACCACATCACACTGAAAGATCTGCCATGCAGTGGTCCCTATTCACAGTGTTACACCGAAGTCACCACACACACACACACACACACACACACACACACACACACACACACACACACACACACACACACACACACACACACGCGCGCGCGCGACGAAACACAGCAAAATTTTAATTTCATAATATTGTATTCAGTAGTATATCTATAATACCACTACAAAACATGTTTCTAAAAATAAAATTTAAAAAATAATTTATATGCTCAATAATAAACTCACCCAAAGTGCCACTCATGTTTCTTGCAGCACCTGTCAATGGTCTTATTACTTTGATACTAGCATGCTGCATTTGAGGAAATGCTCCCCGCCATTTTCATTCTAGTTTGAAATTTGTATATGTAGGAAAATATTTAATAGAGTCGTGTGTACCACTGTAATATGGCAACGCGAGGCATTAATGGGTTAAACACTCGCACGTTCTTTGTACCATGATGCCATATTGTGCTTTCTTTCTCCTCAAAATCACTGTCAGCACACTGCGAGAGCTCTGAAGTGCACAGCTGCTGATATCTTCATCACTTGAAGGCACACCGGTTAGAGAATGCTTCGGCTTCCAGAGGTAGCATTTATGTAACATAATATGTGCATTATGTGTGGACATAGACTTGCCTTTGGTTTTGTGCAACATGCAGCAGCAGGGTGATGTCAGAAAATTTTGGCAGCCTGTGCAACTCCACGGACTCTTGTTGTGCACTAAAAGGAGCCTATAAACTGGCAATAAGTGCTAAGGCAAATGCTGGCAGTAAACAGGAAACCCAGGTTCGAGTCCCGGTCTAACACAATCTTCAATTCTCACTACATATTCATTACACTGCACGTTCATCATATCCAAATGGGTAGCACTGGTGTCACTTCATGTCACTGCACCTTCGTCAGTTTCATCCCCATCGATCCACTCATTTTATTCACTTCAAGGCTAGAAGTGTAGAAGCAGATCAAGAGTATTAATTTACGATGATATGCAGTGCTGCACATCATTTCACTGTGTTACCTGGCTTCCACCAAATGAGGCCACGCCACAAAGATGTTCTTGCCAAGGAGGTGCGTCGCAACTTCCTCGGGATCTGGTTTGCCTTGGTTCTCGATAGATAGAATCATATTTTCACCTCTAGAGGGCTGGTCAAATACGTGGACCTCACGCTTCTCCAATTTTGCCTGTAATAAACATAACTTTATTCAAAAGGAAATGGAGGGGGTCATTAGCAGTATCCAGAAATTTAGAACTGTGCAGTGATGATGATGATGATGATGATGATGATGATGATGATGATAATAATAATAATAATAATAATAATAACAACAACATTGAAAATGTAAGCCCATATTTAAGAGACACCGGCGACTGTCTGAAGACAAATTGTCACATATTAATTAGATGATGAAGACTCCTTGGGTTTTCAGTCAAGTCAAGGTGTCATTCTGTGACAATGTTTCGATAAATTTCCTACTCATCACATTCAGGTGAAGCGTCAGGTTCATGTCCAGTTTTTATCTCTACAGAAGCTGGATCACAGGCTCCCCTGCCTTGTCTCTAACAGCTGAGCCTATAGCACATCTCTGGAAGGAGTGTTGCAGATGGTGGTGGGGGTGACTCCCGGCATGCTGGAGGTTCCGCCCACTGCCTACACCTCTTTTACATCAGGGCACTCTTGAAGTACCCTGCACATTGTGTCTTTCTAGATTCACAGTTTAGAGAAATCTTTCATTCACCCTACCAACTTCACACTTTTAATTAACATTATGTTTCATGCATGAGGCTGGAACTGGAAAATGCTGTAACTACCAAATATACATAAATACTAATATGTTGTGGGATGTGTTTCATCATAGGAAAGCCAATACTCACCTTGTGTGGGATGTGTTTCATGGTAGGAAAGCCAGGATAGTAAACATCCAGCTTAACACCTGGCCAGAGTCCCTTGATGAGGTCTTTCTTCTCCACATTCAGCTCATCTCGCCACACTTCGATAACTTTTGCGTGGTTCGTCTCCAGTGGTGGGAAATATTCTGGTGCTTCGTACACACCTGCAAGCAAAATTCTGTTACATTACACTGAGTGTATGCTGGTCTGCTACATCCACACTCATACTCTGCAAACAACTGAAGTGTGACTAACAAGGGGAGGATCCAACATGTGGATCACCAATTTTGATCAAATTTTGCGAGGACGTTCTACATAGAAAATAAAGAGACAAACATTTCAGGTTTTTGCTAGAAACTCCCTAGTTTTTTTAAAAAAAAATCTAGATCAAAGTTGATGGAAAATATTATTTTCACTGCTATAAATCAAAAGATTGTCTAAAAGTCAAAATTTTTTTATTAATATATTATGGGCTCCAAAGTTAATAGCGTTTGAGTTATTAATGTTTTTGTGTTTTCATTATTTAGCTTGGGTATCTATCTTTAGGTGCAACAAGCAAACCAAGGTTGCCAGTCAACCAGTCAAGGCATTAGACTATTGAACTAATGGTCTGTGTTAGATTCTTGTTCGTGCCTTTTTTTGCCATCTGATATTGTTTTCATTGTATTTTATAATATTCTGATAATGGAAATACCTTACTTTCCTTTTTTGGAGTAAATCATTGGGAACTGTGATTACTAATCAAACATGTATATATAATGCAGTGACAGTTATTTTTATCCTAACACATGATGCACTACAATATGACTTTCGCAAATGATGATGTTCAACTGAGCTGCACTGTGAAAGTAATACCACCAAAATGTACCTGTCTTTGTCAATCATGTGACGTTTATTTCTTAGTATAAGTAAATAATTCCATCACATGATGTCAACATGATGTGCCCCCACAGCACAGCAGATAATTCTAAGATAGGATGGGCACTATCAAAACTCATGCATTGGTCCACAAGCAGTTGTCCATACCTGTCTTTCAAGATATGCTTTTATACAGTTAGTACGCACCCAAATTAATACCTGATATATCTGTTTTTAGCAACAAGAATCGGATATGTTTTCCATGGCTAATGTACCAGAAAACATCTCAATATGGCAAGATTTCATTAGCGTGTTGCACATGGTGCAAGAAATATTTATGATTTGCCTGTTTCTATAACCAGTTTCACACCACTGATTGAAAGAACATTCATGAACAGAAAATCAGTTAGGATTGTGCATTAATAAACTTTAGGTGTATTTCTGTACTGTTTCATGATGAAAATAACTGTCAGTACAATATATACTTGGATGATTATTTATCATACCTCCCTAAGCTTTACTTCAAAAAGAGGAAAGAAAGGAATTCTGATCATCACAACAATATCAAGATATGCTAAAAAGTATCAAATGAAAAAAAGAGGCATGGCCAATAACCGAACTCGGAGCAGCTGTTTGGTAGTCTAAGGCCTTGACAGCTCGACCGTAAACCTCTCTCTGCTTGACACACAGAATGATGCATTCTCACTGACAGCATAAAAACACAAAAACATTAATAAACTCTAACATTATTAACTTTAGATGACAAATTACATTAATAAAAAATGTTTGTTTTTAGATGATCTTTCAATGTATAACACTGAAACAATTATTTTCCGTCATTAACTTTGATCAATATAGAACGTCCTTGCAAAACTTGATCCCTCTCCATGTAAGACAGTTATTATGGTATACATAGCATACAATGATGAGTTGAGACATGATGCCTGTGTGCTTAACATGTTCCAGTCAGGCCACAGCGACTGCTGCAGTCCCCCAGAAACACAACTTTTTTGACTTATTGATGTGGCTCCTGCCTATGAGATGGAGGAGGAAAGCAGATTACCATCTGTTTCAGAAATACTGTCACCGATTTCAAAACCATCACCGTCAATTTCGGAACCAGATTCTTCAAGCAGACCCAGATTTTCTTCATCAGTCAAACTGTAGTCTCACTTTACAATAGACTTTTGCAGTCACGACAACAACAGACGTGCAGGACCTGTTAAGACTTGTAACATGTTTTTCAAGCCACACAGCTCTTCGCAGAAGCAGGAACATCCACCTAGTGGCTCTCTGAAGCACCAAAAGAGCGAACATTTACATCATCTGCATATAAACAATTACTCTGCAGTTCACAAAATAAGTGACTGACAGAGGTTTGCCTTCGAGCTATTTTTCTACCATTCCACTCTCAAACAGCATGTGGGAAAAACAAACACTTAAATCTTTCTGTCCAAGCTCTGATTTCTCTTATTTTATTGATGACTATTCCTCCCTATGTAGACAGGTGCCAAATATTTTCACACTCTGAAGAGAAAGATGGTGACTGAAATTTCATGAGAAGATCATGTCGCAATGAAAAACGCCTTTGTTTTAATGATTGCTACCCCAATTCGTGTTGCTAACCCAATTCCCTTATCATATCTGCAGCACCCTCTCCCTTATTTTGCAATATCACAAAACAAACTGCTTGTCTTTGAACTTTTTCAACGTTCTCCATCAACTCTAAAACGATGCAGATCACACACCACACTGAGATAGCCCAGAAAATGGAGACAAGTGCAGTGTAAGCAATCTCTTTAGTAAAGTTGTTGCATTTTGTAAGTGTTCTGCCAATAAATTGCATTCTTTGGTTTGCTTTCCTCACAACACTATCTGTATGATTGTTCCAATTTAAGATATTCGCAATTTTAATTCCTAAGTATTTAGTTGAGTTTACAGCCTTTAGATTTATGTATTTTGTCCTGTAACTGAAACTTAGCAGATTTCTTTTAGTACCCATGTGAGTGAAGCCATGCTTTTCATTATTTAGGATAAACTGACACTTTTGCACCACACAGATATGTTGTGTAAGCTGTTTTTTAATTTGTTTTTACCATCTGACAATTTTATAAGATGGTAAACGACAGCATCATCTACAAACAGACAGCATCATCTACAAACAATCTGAGAGAACTGCTCAGATCGTCTCCTAAGTCATTTACGTAAATCAGCAAAGACAGAGGACCGAAAACTCTTCCTTCGGAAACACCAGATATCACTTCCATTTTACTCTAAGATTTTCTGTGGATTACTATGTACTGTGACTTTTCTGACAGGAAATCGTGAATCAAGTTGCACAATTGAACCGATACTCCATAGGCATACAAACTGATTAGAAATCATTTGTGAGAAACGGTATCAAAAGTCTTTTGGAAATCCAAAAATATGAAATCAATTTGATATCCCCTGTTGATAGCATTCATTACTTTGTGAGAATAAAGAACTAGTTGTGTTCCACAAGAATAATATTTTCTGAATCCGTGTTCACTGTTTGTCAATGAATCTAACTCCAAGCCATCACTGCTCGGAAATAATACATCGTGAAATAACAATCAGGACAGCTGCACTCTGAAAATCTTTGGATACCGACTGTTAGTAAAATCAAAATGAGCCTGTAATTTCTACATGCAATGATCAGAATGTATTAACAGCATGTCAGTCCACCTCCGGAACTCTGTACAGCAGTGATTCTATGTGATACAGATCAATAGGTTTCAGGGGGTATGTGGCATCAAATGTCTAGACACAAGTCATGCAGTTCCTGTAAATACAGGCTGGTGATTTCTGGCTGTGGAGCTGACACCTGATAATGTCACACATTTTTATACCAGCTGAATTTGGCAACCATGACACCAATGTAATATCACTGTCATGTTCCTCAAACTACTGCAGCATAATTCTCACCTGGTCAAAGATTCTGCAATAAATGAGTCATAATATGTGCAAATGATATGAGAGTCTCAGGAAAGCCATATTACATTAAACTACTACAAATTAATGAAGGATCAGGTTTAAAATGACCAGTGGTTTATTCAAATGAGATGTGTGCTAGCACACATTGCACTGTGAACAAATGTTTTCACGGCAATAGTGTGGATTGACCCAGTGTGGAAAACATTGCTTCATTAGCCAATGAGGCACCACAACAGTGGCAGCTGGGTGGCGACACCAACTGGCGCGTTCTCACTACCTCGAGCTAGGTGAAATGAAAGAAACATTCTTTGCCCTCCTTCATTGTGTCAGTTAGCAATGCACTGCACTGACAAAATAAAGATGTACGTTCTATCATTTTCCTAAAACAATTTTACAGAAACTATTCAGTAAATAAATTTTATTTTTACAGTACTTACAACTTTGTGTGTCAGCTTCATGGTGAAATGTCCATTATCTCCTGAATTGTCATACTTATTGTGATATTCACATTTAAGGAAGACACTGCACAAAATTTGAAAAGTTTGCAATGAAAAATAGGGGTAGCTATGAGTATCAACAATGTAGGAAATGACAGGTTGCTGCTTACCGTAAAGAAGACATGTTAAGTTGCAAACAGGCACAATTAAAAGACATCTACACAAAGCTTTCAGCAAAACCTTCCTCAAAGAAATAGAGAGACACACGATTCATACACACAAGCATGCACACATGACTGCCAACTCTAGCAGCTCGGGCCAGAATGTAACTATCACATGGGACAGAAGCAGCAATCTTGAGGTTGTGGGGAAAGACAAGGAATAGCAGTGTATGGGTGTGGGGAGAGAGAAACGCTGTCTGGCGGAGTGTGCAGGGACTAGGGTACCAACAGGTGCAGTGTCAGGAGACTGCGGGGAGGGACGTGGAGGGAAAAGGAGCAAAAAAGGAAAGGAGTGGGAAAAGATGGGTGGGTACATTGGCAGAGGGGTGACAAACAAAAAGGATGGGAGACAAGAATGGGGAGGAGATGATAGGGCAAAAGGAGGGGAAACTATTGGGTGGAGGGTGTGGGAACAGTATGTTACTGTAGGGTGAGGCAGGGATAATTACGGGAGTGGAGAATGTGTAGTAAGTATAACTACCATCTGTGCAATTCAGAAAAGCTGGTGATAAGAGGGGAAGATCTACAGGGATAAGGTAGTGAAGCAGCCATTGAAAACAATCATGCTATGTTCAGCTACACATTGTGTCACAGGGTAGTCTACTTTGCTGTTGGTCACAGTTTGGTGGTGACCATTCAACCTGCTGGACAACTAGTTTGTAGTTGTATCATCATAAAAAGCCGTGCAATGATTGCAGCAAAGCCAGTAGGTAGGTCTTTCACCTGGATCTTCCCTGTGACAAAGGGTTGAGATTGGGAGTGGCCAGTTCTTGAGGAAGTTGGGAGGATTGAGGATATGAGGGGAGAAATCACACAGGAGATCTGTTTGCGGCCTTTGCCTAGGGGACAGTGTTTGTCTGTGGAGACCTTGGTGAGAATACACTAACCCCGGGTGGCCAGCCTGTATAAGAGGGGTTTTTTTGCTGTGAAAGGGATGACAGCTGTCAAAATGCAGGTGTGGTTGGTGGGTTTAATGTGGACAGAGGTGTATATGGAGTCATCAGAGAGGAGAAGGTCATTTAGGAAGTTGGCATGCTAGGTTAAGGAAGACCACGTGAAGTGAATGGGAGAGGTGTTGAGGTTGTGAAGAAATGAAGATAGGGTGTCTTGGTTCTGAGTCCAGATAATGAAGATATCATCAATGAACCTGAACCAGACTAGGGATTTGGTGTTTTGGGAGGCTAGGGAAGTCTCATCTAGATGATCCACAGAACGGTTAGCATAGGAGGGCACCATGCGGTTGCGCATGGCTATGCCACGGATTTGTTTGTATACCTTCCCTTCAAAGGAGAAGTAGTTGTGAATTAGGATGAAATTAATAAGGTGTATGAGGAATGAGGTAGTGGGTTTGGAGTTTGAAGAACTTTGGGAAAGGTAGCGTTCAATGGCAGGAAAACGAGAGGCATGAGGAATGTTGGTAAGTACAAAAGTGGTATCAACAGTGACGAATGGGTACCCAGGAGGTAAAGAAGTGGGGATGACGGGCAGTCGGTGAAGGAATGGTTGATGTGGGAGGCTAGATTATAGGCAATTGCTTGGATGTGTTGGTCAATGAGGGCTGAAATTCCTTCAGTGGTGGTATAATAACCAGCCACAATGTGGCATCCAGGATTGTTGGGTTTGTGGATTTTGGGGAGCATGTAGAATGTGGGTAGGTGGAGTGTCAGAGGGGTAAGTAGGGAAATTGATTCAGGGGAGAGGTTCTGGGAAGGGTCGAAGGGTCTAAGGCAGGGGCGGGCAAACGCTGCACGCGGCTCATGAGCGCACAGCGCTGCACGTGTGCTGCTCGCGTGCAATCGTCGAACGGGACAGTGCCCGACAGCCTGCAGGTTGCGGCAGTGTAGTACCAGGCTAAGCTGCGGACGTTGAAGCGAAGCGACCACTACGTAGTGAACGTTGTATTTCAATAACCGCAAAATGCAGAGTGAATCAAGGAAACGGAGAATTGGAGATTTGCTATCTTTTAAAAAGGAATGGGAGAATCATTTGTTCTCTGTGGAAAAACATGAAAATTGGAAATGTATAATATGTGACAGTATTGTCGCTGGTGAAAGGAAGTTTAATATTGAACGCCATTATAATAAATTTCAGTATGTTGCCGTTCTTAGTGCAATAAAAGAGGAATTTCTCAAGCGATTTGGGGATATATCTTACTTATCCCAAGGTTTTGAATAGTTCTCGAGAGAATCTGGTTTCTGTTGATGATATCCATCTCAGTTTGCAAATGGAATTAATAGGATCTACAGTGTAATTCTCGTCTGAGAGACAAGTTCCTTTTGGCAAGACGTCTAATAGATTTTTATCACGAATTTCCACAGCACGAGTTTCCTCGTCTCCATCGTGAAGCCATGAAGATAGTCAATGTTGGGCTTGACATACTTTTGTGAGAGATTTTTTTCTGTTATGAAAATTAATAAGGCTCGGTTAAGAGCAAACATCAGTAATGAAAATTTACGTAACTGTTTGCGTTTGTCTGTATATAGAAATTTTGTTCCAGACATTAAACGTATTGTAAACTCCACCTGTGATAATTAAATAAAACGTATCGTAGGTAATAGGTACTCTTTCAAACCATGATTTCTGTCAAGCACTCCTACTAACCTTATTCCTTCATTTAATAAAGCAGGCCAGGAAACAAAACGCATTACAGAGGAAGAAGCGGAGAGACGGTATGGTGGGGAGGGGTGAGAAGCGGGTGGCCAGCTTGCCCCTGTGTGCACGCAGAACACCTGTTAACTGCACATGTGCATGTGCACTGCACACGTGCAGAATTCCTGCCCGCCCCTGGTCTAAGGCTTTAAGTAGAGATTGGAGGTTGTGGTGGACTTCTGGGATGGGATCACTCTGGCAGAGTTATACATGAAGGAGTAAGATAATCGGTGGAGGCCTTCTGCCAGGTAGTCATCGCCACTTATAACAACAGTGGTGGAACCTTTGTCTGCTGGTAGGATGATTATGTCAGGATGCGTATGGCTATTCTTTCTTCTGGTGAAAAGTTGGTATTCTGAGGAAGGGACCTGGGGAAGGATGGTGGGTCTAAGTTGGAGGTAAGGAAATCCTGGAAGGTGACCGCAGTTGGTTAAGTGGGATGGGGAAAAGACACAGCTGGATGGTTGCGTGAACTGGGAGTGGCAGAGTTCACTGTTAGCATTAGGTTGATTTTGGTAGAAGGGATTGGTGGCAAAGGAGTGCTTCCACTGCAGGGATCAGGAGAAGGAGAGGTCTTTGACAAATCCAGCATGGTTAAATTTGGGTGTAGAGCTAAAGGTAAGGCCTTTGGATAGGACTGAAGCTTCTGTGGAGTCAATGGTTTTGGTGCAAAGGTCAACAACCGTGTTACGGGAATGTTTTGATTCTCGATTTGGTTGTGATGTGCCAAATTGAAAAGATCAGCTAGACAGGGTTTATGTGCTATGAGGGGTGGACAAGGAGGAACACTGCGTGTAAGACAGGGGTTGGTTAGTGGTGCCCCAAGTCAGCAGTAGGATGTCAACAGGTTGGATAACTTATGGAAGTGGTATCTGGAATGCTCCTCCAGGCACTGGAGAGCAAGGGATTCAATTTAAGAGATGTAACGCATGAAGCAGTGATTGCACAGTAGTACAGTGAAACCCCGCTTTTACACTTTTCAAGGGACTTCAAAAAAACGGTGTAAAATGCGGGAAAATGTAAAATGTGGGAAATAATGTTTTAAGCTGTAAAGGTTATTTACAGGATACTCCCTTGTACTTTATGTATGATGTATGTACGTAACAGGCATAAAAAGACCTGTCAAGGACTTTTTTTATTACGTAATAAAGATTTATAATCTAATAAAAACCGCTGATGTAACTGGAATTGATAACTGTTTGGCAAGTGGAAACATTTGACTTAATTTCGAATGTCATAAGTGATGTTTTTGAAAAACCTGTGGCTGTAATTCATTATTTAAATAATGAAATACTGCACTAGTTACGTATTTTGTCCTTCTTAACGATGCGTTTTGAGAATTTTTAATTTCAAACGTCATAATCGATGTTTTTGGAAAGCCTGCAGCTTTCATTCATTATTTAAATAATGGCATACTGCACTAGTTACGTATTCTTTCATGCATAGCATGTCACGTTTCGAGAATTTTTTCTCATTGTCAAGTGCAAATATGTAAATAAGTATTTTGTATAGTTTCTGAATATGTGTTATTCTGTGTCTCTTGCACTGTACTCGTCTTTTTGAGGTTATCAGGTACTGTGCCTCATCAGTTATGTAGAAAACCAAACATACACACAAGCAAACTATCACTCACATTGTTCGTTTATGTAACATCAGAAAAAATACATACATAAATACTGCACTTGACAATGAGAATAAATTCTCGAAATACGTTTTGCTCAGCATGAATACAATACGTAACTGGCACTGTGTTGACACTAAAAACATATGAGCAACACAAAGTGAATGACGGTGTCAACTAGCGTTCCATGTGGCCATACACCAAAACACGTTAAATATGGTTCTATAAAGGTGTCATGATGATCACGACAACGAAACTGCATTTGCACAGTAGAGACAGTTTGAAAATGGTTGTGATTGGTCATATCTTCATTCGAATGAACCTAGTTACTCTCATCAGCCACCACACCACGTAGAGCTAGGCAGCGGCGGGAGATAGGCATGAATTGTTACAACTTTTACTTGTTTACTCGTTCAAATCCACTGAATAGAGTGACCTGGTGTCAAAAAACTTAACCACTTAATATTTGTAAACACTACTGGACAGCCAACATTATGCCAGTATCATATTTTCTCCACAAACATTTTTTCGCTCAACTGTGCTGTCATCAGCACCCGTACACATCTGAACACAGTCCAATCTCGCCACTTTTCATGAATGATGAGGGAATGATGAGGACAACACAAACACCCAGTCACAGGGCAGAGAAAATCCCCAACCCGGCCAGGAATCGCACCCAAGACCCCATCGTGAAGAGGTAGCAATGATAGCCATTTGACCACGAGCTACGGACTTATTGACTTTTTGCAGATTCTGACACACAAGATAATTTGTCTTGCGGTGTAGTTGCCATGTTGCAACACACAACAGTGCAGCTGTGTCAAAACTTTGAACCTCTCTCTATCCAGTGACTTGCGCAATGTTTTTCTATCTTTTACAGTTTGTCTGTAATAAAAGACTGAAATCTCTTCTATAATTCTGAACCACCCAGTACTTGTGCTCCACACGCCTCACATACATACGCACCAAGATCGTCGTCTGTGTACTTGCACACTAGCATCGGGCCGGGAGTGTTCCTCTTCCGCTCCTCCTCCGTCAGCTGAGACTCGTAGGGAGCCATCGCTTTCAGCAATTCCTCCTGTGAACGCAAATTAGAAAAGATAAATTGTCACAGCTTTAGCATCTTTATGAAAAGATCTAGAAAATAAATTCCACTGACATGTTATGCAGTATTTGTCGAGCCAGCTCTGAAGTGCAAATATGGCAGAAAAGTAGTTAGCTCTGTGGTCGTCACCCTATGGCAACTTGGTGGCCCCTTACTGTCTCACCTACCTCAGAACAGTGGCAGATACTCCCTTCCCCCTCCCCCTCTTCAACTGAGCTACCTACCATCACCACCTCAATTCTTCCTAGTTTCAACACATCCAACATTTACCTTATATTCAAACTGCCCTAAGTATAAATTATAGTCATAGTCACAACTAGAATAAGAGTTTTTATACATAATAATTCCAAATGAAAATAAATTAAATCTAGTCATGTCCACACACTATATTTTGTCATTTCAGTGGAAGTATTAAAATTTAACATTTTTGAAACTAAGCCATAGATTTCCTAACAACAAAAATTTATTTTCTTTCTTACTTGTAAATTTTTATATGTATAACAGATTAGTGTCAATTATGAAAATAACCAGTGCTGTTTTAAAAGAACAAATGACTGACACACTAAGACCATAAGGGACCAAAAAAAGAGACACAAAGTTTTGAGAAAAAAAAAAGATGTTTGTGAAAATCAGATTTGTAGGAAAACCACCATTTTCATACAGCTGACTGTTTTTAACCAAGTTTCAACATCCTATATTTCCTATGAAGAAATAATGAGGATATGAAATTTCAATTAACATTTACAATTATTATTATTATTAAACATAATTCACAAACTTTTCATATATGGAATAGTGACTATAGTGTCTTTTTGAAAGTTTGAAAATTTGGAATTAGTGAAACCAGAATCAAAACAAAAAAGGCAGATACTAAATGCACCACACATGTAATTATGATCTATTCCAGCACTTCGTGGTCCTCATTATAATAATTTTCATTAAGCACATTCTGTGACTTGAGGGGTAGATAAAACTGACTGTCCACTTCAGGCATCAAATCTAGTAGCTCTTTAACGTCGTCGTGTTTCGAGCTTGATATTTCTCTTCCACATACATATTTGAGCACTAGATTTTGCTAGGCATCTACAAACTACGGGGAAATGACAAATTGTCATCTCCCTCGGCGTGACCTGCAGAAAATAGTGGCTCCCAAAGTGTCCTACGAAGAATATGTTACTTCAGAAACAACTCTAGCAACCTTTGAAAACATTATTGTAAAATTTCTGAACTATAAAGTGTTATCAGGACATCGAAAAAGTGCAAAGAAGGGCAGCTCGTTACGTGTTATCCCGCAATAGGGGTGAGAGTGTCACTGATATTATACACGTGTTGTGGTAGCAGTCAGTGAAACAAAGGCAGTTTTCTTTTGGGCCAGATCTATTAACGAAATTTCGATCACCAACTTTCTCTTCCAAATGCGAAAATATTTTGTTGACACCCCCCTACATAGGGAGAAACGATCATCATCATAAAATAAGAGAAATCAGAGCTCGAACTGAAATTTCCCATGCGCCATTCGAGAGTGGAATGGTAGATAAGTAGTATGGGTTCAATGAACCCTCTGCCAGGCACTTAAGTGTGAATTGCAGAGTAACCATGTAGATGTAGATCAACTTTTGGGTCAGTAGTATGGTCTGTAACACTTCCACAGTTTCTGAAATCCTCACCATCCATTATACAGACTATAAAAGGCCAGGCACTGATACTGCGTGAAGAGTTTGACAGAGCACTGAAAGACCCGAGTCGAAACAAGGCCCCGGGAGTAGACAACATTCCATTAGAACTACTGATGGCCTTGGGAGAGCCAGTCATGACAAAACTCTACCATCTGGTGAGCAAGATGTATGAGACAGGCGAAATACCCACAGACTTCAAGAAGAATATAATAATTCCAATACCAAAGAAAGCAGGTGTTGACAGATGTGAAAATTACCGAACTATCAGTTTAATTAGTCACAGCTGCAAAATACTAACACAAATTCTTTACAGACGAATGGAAAAACTGGTAGAAGCGGACCTCGGGGAAGATCAGTTTGGATTCTGTAGAGATGTTGGAACACGTGAGGCAATACTAACCTTACGACTTATCTTAGAAGAAAGATTAAGAAAAGGCAAACCTACGTTTCTAGCATTTGTAGACTTAGAGAAAGCTTTTGACAACGTTAACTGGAATACCCTCTTTCAAATTCTGAAGGTGGCAGGGGTAAAATACAAGGAGCGAAAGGCTATTTACAATTTGTACAGAAACCAGATGGCAGTTATAAGAGTCGAAGGGCATGAAAGGGAAGCAGTGGTTGGGAAAGGAGTGAGACAGGGTTGTAGCCTCTCCCCGATGTTATTCAATCTGTATATTGAGCAAGCAGTAAAGGAAACAAAAGAAAAATTTGGAGTAGGTATTAAAATTCATGGAGAAGAAATAAAAACTTTGAGGTTCGCCGATGACATTGTAATTCTGTCAGAGACAGCAAAGGACTTGGAAGAACAGTTGAACGGAATGGACAGTGTCTTGAAAGGAGGGTATAAGATGAACATCAACAAAAGCAAAACGAGGATTATGGAATGTAGTCAAATTAAATCGGGTGATGGTGAGGGAATTAGATTAGGAAATGAGACACTTATAGTAGTAAAGGAGTTTTGCTATTTAGGGAGTAAAATAACCGATGATGGTCGAAGTAGAGAGGATATAAAATGTAGACTGGCAATGGCAAGGAAAGCGTTTCTCAAGAAGAGAAATTTGTTAACATCGAGTATAGATTTAGGTGTCAGGAAGTCGTTTCTGAAAGTATTTGTATGGAGTGTAGCCATGTATGGAAGTGAGACATGGACGATAACTAGTTTGGACAAGAAGAGAATAGAAGCTTTCGAAATGTGGTGCTACAGAAGAATGCTGAAGATAAGGTGGGTAGATCACGTAACTAATGAGGAGGTATTGAATAGGATTGGGGAGAAGAGAAGTTTGTGGCACAACTTGACTAGAAGAAGGGATCGGTTGGTAGGACATGTTTTGAGGCATCAAGGGATCACAAATTTAGCATTGGAGGGCAGCGTGGAGGGTAAAAATCGTAGAGGGAGACCAAGATATCAATACACTAAGCAGATTCAGAAGGATGTAGGTTGCAGTAGGTACTGGGAGATGAAGAAGCTTGCAAAGGATAGAGTAGCATGGAGAGCTGCATCAAACCAGTCTCAGGACTGAAGACCACAACAACAACAACAAAAGGCTTAGTCAGCCTTTCGAACATTGGCATGGTAGTTAAACCTTACATTTATCTCGCTAATTACACAGGTAACCATTTCTCTGCTCTTTCCGTGTGAACATCCTGTTTATGGTATTCACATAGCCTTCACCAAAGTTCCTATTCTGCTTGCTGACCTTTCTCCACTACTTTGCATCCCTTAGACTTTTTTTTTCCTTTATTTTGTAGCATTTCATTATTGCAAGCTATAGCCTCCATCTTCAACAGCAACTCAAAACAAACAGTATTGCCAATCTAATTACCTGGTACTACTATGAATGTCACACAGACACTAAATTATGCTAGCAACACTCTCTAACAACTTAACAGTGCAGAGCAACAAAATTATGCTTCGTGTTTTGGGCCCATATGGAAGTTAACATCAAAGATAGTGGTAACACAGCTATTTGTCAATGTTCATATTTAAAAGGGCATCCTGGAAAGTAGTCCTTCCAAATTTTTTATGTGAAAACTCTTAAACATTATTAACATTCTACACTTTCATTCTTCAGCCTACATGTTTATTTCTCAACACAGTCACCTTGGCGATGACAACATTTCTCGCAACAAGAGATCCGTTTGTTGATACCATCACTATGGAATGTTTGACTTTGCTGACTGAGCCAGAACCTCATCTCCACTTACACACTTCATCACTATCAAAGTGAAGTCCTCAAAGGTGTTCTTTAGGTTTTGGAAATAGATGAAAATCAGATGGAGCCAAGCCAGCACTGTATGGAGGATGACTAATAACTGTGAACCCAAAGTATCAGATAATTGTATATTTCACAGCCTTTATGTGTAGCCTGGCATTGCAATGCTGAAGGAGGCAGTGCTCCATATGTAGACAAACTCTTCTGTGTTTAGAAACTCTATTACAGCACACTGTTTGCCATTCACTCAATGACACAGTTACACTGCGCACCGCCGTGTTAAATGCTACAATTTGAAGCCCTCTAGCAGCAGAGGGCTGTAAATATGTAGACATGAAGAACAAAGGTGTAGAATGTTAGTAATGCTTGTTTTATTTAAAAAGCTTTAAGAGTTTTCAATACAAATTAGTAGCCATTACTTTTCAGTACACCCTCATACAACGTGGGCCAACATTTGTCAGGCTCATGAATACATGCTACAATCTCAAAATCAATGATGGTGTGCTTTAGGCCTTTATGACTCAGTACCTTAATTTGTATTTCAATTATTACATTATAGAATTCAATAAGAAAATTCAAGTTACCCATTGATCTTTAATTTTCACAAGATTAATAGGAAACGCAAGTTAATATTTAGTTTCTTGTTCCATGGATCATTTCGCATGACAGATCATGATGCTGAGGAATGAGTCATTTTACATTGAAATCACAAATTAATATGTTCAATCAAATTTAAATAATAATAATAATAATAATAATAATAATAATAATAACAGAAACAGATCATGTCCGGAGCAAATTTTCAACCTCAAAATCGTACTCAAAACGTGAGCTCTCAGACAAAAACTAGTAGTATGCAGATTTGTAGGTTTCAAAACAGCATACGATTCAATAGATAGGCCCTCACTATTCCAAATTTTAGAAGAGAAGGGATTAGACCCCAAAACGAGAGAAATCATAAAACAAACACTAAATGGCATGAAATCTAAAGTAACATTTATGGAGGAGATCTCAGAACCCTTCAACATTCAAACAGGTGTGAGACAAGGTGATGGACTCTCTCTTATTCTGTTCAACACAGTTCTAAACAAAGTTATGGAAGAATGTATATAATAGTGAATCCTAGAATTAAGGAGGAAGATAAGGTTGTACATCTCATGAAGGGTGATACAGAGGATATGTATCAAGTCCTACTCCTGAAGGAGGTTTCAACAGCAGACGACTTCATAAAATGGCGCCAGTATATTGAGACAATGCATCAAAACAGAATTACACACAAGAAGTTTTAACGGCTTCCAAGTGTTGTATCGATTAGAGATGGGGGATCCGCTCTTGAACTAATTCATAGAGTTCAATCTTTCAAAGGAGTGAACAATCAGTGATTCAGAAAAAAAGAACGGTAGCTCCAAACGTTTCCCAGGCAGAGAGAGAGAGAGAGAGAGAGAGAGAGAGAGAGAGAGAGAGAGACGGAGCATATCAGCAGCGCCTCTGCTGGTCAGAGCACAGTGCACGCCACACAACACAGCCAGCGCCGGCCTCTGCCCTGCTTCTACCTTGGCTGCCTGCATTGTGCAGTGCCCCATTGGATTTTGTGTTTCACATATGCCGGGCCGTCTCTGTGCGTCGTCTGCCGTGTGCACTGTGCAGTGTCTGGCGCAGCTTAACTTCGCATCGCACTCTGTCGGCGATCGTTTCAGTCGCACGTCCTGCCCTCTGGGCAGTTGATGCCAGCAACAGGACAGAGAGCCACCTAGCGGATAACATAGGAACTACTTGCAAAAACCTGCTCGCAAGGGAGCGGACGATTAATTTTTGTCTCGGAGCGGGTGAGCTCCCCCCACCCTCGGAACTCGCCCGCTCAACGCTCACCCCACCGTCTCGACTCTAGCCAGAGCGTCGAGCAAAGCGACTCTGGTGTCACTCTGGTCTCTGCGGTCTCAGCTCACGCAGTAATACAGCTCGCGGCTCGACCTGCTCGACTCAGCGCCTCTGCATCGGAGTTTGCCCCCACTGGATATTGTTCTTCATAGTAATACCGCTATGTATATTACATTATTATGTTATGTATACATCAATTGTTTTTATTTTATTTTTATTTGTTTAAACTGATTGGATTAGGTTCCTGATGACTACTCTTACTATAGGATTTTTATTATGGACACTCGAATTTACGCTTTAATTACGAGCGAACCGATAAACGTATCGCAAAATGTGATACACCAATATTTTCCTTGTTTTATTCTGCGTAAGGCTATATGCAGCACTTTCGTTTTACAGTCAAATTTATATATTTTTTTCTTATTCTGGTACGGATTTTGCGATTTTAGGCGTCTTCGAAAGGAAAAATATATGGCTTGCGATGTATTTGTATGAGGTTAATGAAATTTTAATACATTATAGCCAAATATATTGTTAATGTAAATCTCAAGTTACAACATTTTCCGATCACCCAAAAAACCACGCTAGTGCAAAATAAATCAATAATCAAAAACTTTGTCATATCGTGGAAATTTCAATAAACAATACAAAATTCTTACTCATTATCTATGTTACTTCAAAATAGGATC
The DNA here is from genome assembly GCF_023898315.1 of Schistocerca nitens. NCBI lineage: Eukaryota > Metazoa > Arthropoda > Insecta > Orthoptera > Acrididae > Schistocerca > Schistocerca nitens. The sequence goes on along the minus strand of NC_064625.1, from coordinate 98,256,794 downwards.
AAATAAGATCAAAATACAGGTATAGTACTGGAATAAACCAAGTTTAAAGGGCAATGTGCCTTTCATTTATTTTCTTTTGTAAATGAGTGGTGAGTCATGAAAAACAGCTAATTCATTTCAGGGAGTGAACAGTTCTGATCCAATCTCTGAAAAGAACAGTTTTGCCCATCTCTAGTATCGATGTCTGTGATGGTGGAAGGAACTGACTTCACAAGTGTTCTTCATCAGATAGTGAGGAAGGAAATTCAGAAGGCATGTGGATTACACGGCAAGCAAAAAACTGAGACGCTTCAAGAGTTCATAAGGGAGGAAGTGGAACAGACATTGAGCCTAATCTCTCGTCCTTAATTTCCCTTTAAAATGGTGAAAAGTCGAAATCCAGGTGAAGGTACCTTCCTACAATGCCGCATGAGGAACCTGTTTGGGCACCAAGGAAGACTGACGCCTGGAGGACTCAGATAACCAACCAGTATCTTTCCATTGCGGATGACCGGGACATGTGGTGCGCTACTGTCGAGAAAGGCAGCGGATATTTGATGACACCCGCGCCACAAGACAGCAGAACGATCTTAGTCGACACCAACTCCCGGACGACGAAGATGAACAAGAAGATGTGAGTGCAGGATGATGTAGGTCTAAAGGGTGCGACATTCCTTGGAGGTGAGGCCGCCGAAGAAAAAAAATTGCTACAGTCCAGTTCTTATTAACCACATCTTGCACAGAACTGAAAATTATACCCCTCCTCTATGTCTCACCTGCTTCCCCATCTACTGTCTGCAAGAAATGGTGTACACTACCATTTCTAGGTGAGGTATCACAGATTGTAGTCAAAGCACTGAAAGCCTACAAGTATAGGCTTTCCTACTACGTTAAGAACACGGCAGCCCAGTGTGTTTTTAATAGCAAAGATACGATCCAGTTATTAGCCAAGAGTGGGCTATACAAAATTGCCTGTACTGATTGTGACAAATTTTACATCGGTCAGTCTGGCAGAGACATAGCAACTAGGCTGGCTGAACATGAACATAGCTGAAAGTTGCAGAATTCTGACTCCGCATTTGCTGAGCATGTACTGAGTGAGGGTCACAACTACCAGCCAGTGTCCTGTGTACTTCACTTAGCAAACAAAGGCCATAAACTCAACCTGCTGGAAGCCCTGGAAATTAACGAAGATCTAGCTCACAGTCCAGATCTAATCCTAAATGAGCAGACACTATTCAACACTTCCCCTCTCCTAAACTTCATAGAATAATCTCTGTTGTTCATTACTTCCCACACTGTCTGTTCCTACATATTCCCATTTTCCTGTATTCATTAAGTGTAGTTCCAATAGTTAAGGCTTTCTTTTAACTGGTACTTGTATTACTGTCCATGTTTGACATCTCTTTTGGTTGTCTCATCAAATATTGTTCATATTTTACTTTGTTCATTTATTTAATGCAAACTATTACATAGCCACTATTTTGAATATAATGTTAATGTTAAAATGCAGTACCACCACACTCTCAAAGATTGCATTTACTGTATGTTCCCTCAAATGCCTCCATTTTCCTGCATTTATTTATTTCTGTTTATCTTACTGATATTGCTTAAGTTCCTTATGTATTCTGTATTTACATTGATAACTGTCTCTTCTTTTAATTGGTTTGTGTATCACTCTCCACGTTTCATACCGCTTGATGTAGCCTTGTCTAGTACTAATTTTATTAGTTTTGTTTATTAATAGAAACTGTTATGTAGGCACGGTGTTCCTATTCTGTGTTAAAGGTTTTCCTGTCTACTCCATTGTTATTTATTTACTGTTCAATTTTTACTTTTTCATTGCATTACCACCACATCGTCAAAGATGTTACTCACTGTATATTTCTACTTCAGTCTCAATGTGTTACTTTTCTTCCAATGTTGTTGCAAACATTGTAACTTCTTTGGTGACAATACTCAGTAAATGTCTGAAGACCGGTTAACACCATAAAAGTAATATTGTAGAACAAAAGCAAACTGGTGCTTTTCATTTATTATAATGTTGTTCTACCAAGAACCAACGGAAGATTCTGTTAACAATAAATTCAGAGTGTTACACCACAATGCTGCGAACTCGAAACGACGGCTAACAAGGGTCGAAAACGGAAAGGGAAATGTTTTCTTGCAGCATGACAATGCCAAACCACACACTTCACGTGCCACCACAGCAGAACTTCAGAGACTGAATCTCACCACCATACGGCATCCTCCATACAGTCTAGATTTAGCATCATCTGACTTCCACATATTTCTGATAATGAAAGACGATCTGCAGGGGACATCATTATGCTTCCGATGAAGACACTGAGAGACCAGTGAGACTGTGGTTGTGGAAACAGAGTGTCGACTTCTTCCATGACGGCTTAAGAAAACTTGCAGAGATGTCTCCAACTGTCTGGTGATTATGTGGAAAAGTGAATATTGGTAATTAAAGATCACACTCTAAGGATTATTTCTGCAATCGATTTATTAAAATATTCCCATCCAAACACAATTTACGAAGGTGGAGGCATTACATTTCATTCGACCCTCGTACATACATTTTAACATGCTCTGATTCATGTTTTGAGATGAATTTGTTGTGTATAAGGTAGATTATAATATTATTCATGGAGTTTTTGTTCCGATACAGAAATCAATAGCCAGGAGACAAAGAAGTAACTAGAACTAAAAGAGAAGAAAACAAAATCTGGCTTTCAAACTGACACTTTGTACATTTATTTCTGTTTTTTAAATTCTTACATAAATACATTATCAATAAATGCCGTCATCATTGTATTATGACATCTGTTGGTTTCATATTTTGCAGGTACTGTAATTTCTGTGTACACTCTTCTCCCAGAAAATACACTGTCATCAGTTTCAGGCTCCTCCACTGATGCACTGACAGCCATATTGTGCAAGACAAATGCTGCAACTATTCTAACTGATTTACTTTCACTCTGAGTTCTAAGGAAAAGTGTCTTTTTATTACTACAAAAATTTTTTCAAATGCTAATCTGGTTTTCTTGTGGGCACATTTACAGATTCACTCAACCGCCATTTCTAGACAAAGTACCGGCATCAGCAAATACCTGCAACACTGATAGCCACCGACTCCCAGAAGTATCTCTTCTGGAATTTCTCCTATTTCCAATTGAGCATGTATGTGTAAGTTTCCAAAAGTATTGCTGTTATGGGCAGATCATGGCCACCCAGCCATGATACTTAAAAATCACAGCTTAGCGTCCAAGATGACTTGTGCATTTAAAGAAAACCACCTGTGACAATTTCTAAAGATCTCAGCACTGTCGGCACCTGGCACTTTGATGGGGATAATGGTGCAGTCAACAGTGCCTGAAATGCTACTGCATTATTTGATAAAAATTATGCTGAGTGTTATTAATGTCATTTTCATCCATTGGTATTTTGATAAATTCATTTTTTAATGAGCCAATGTAGGCTCATACCTTATGGACAACTCTGCAGGCTGTTGCTACGTCTACTTTAAACGGATCACCAACCACTATTTGATAGGTTCCCATGGCATAATATCTTAAAGTTAATAGAAACATGCACATTACAATTGGTGGCTGGTTTCTTTTGGTTTCATCAGATAGTCTCTGAGCCTTAGTTCCAACAACTCTACAGTACTTTTCTCCAAACAAAACCTAAGCTTAAATCACTGGTTATTTAACTGCAAGAGGAGGTTCACCCTTTCACGGAACATGTAGGGAGCTCACTGGATCACATCATCATCTTCAGTGGCCACATCTGAATACTCAGATATCTATAAAGTAAATAAAAGGAAACAATGTAATTCACCAAAGGTTGTTGCACACAGAATTTTGCCCAACAGCGGTCCAGAACACTCGGAAAATGGAGTGTATGGTATGGATGCAATAGTATTGAATGGAATGGCATGGTATTATTGTTATAATTATATTTATAACCAATAAAGTGGAGAAGGTAGTAACAAATGGAAAAAAAAAAAAAATCCGAGAACTGACACGGATTCCAATGCGTGATGATCTGCACTGAAGTCCACAACGCAACTTCTGAGTCATCAAAACAAATGAAACAGATCTTAAATTAAATTTTCCCTGAGGCATTTAAGTCTTTAATTTATCTACGATAAAGTTAGAAGCTGAAGAAGTGAATTAAAATTTGTGCTGTGGCCAGGACTCGAAACTGGGTCTTCTTGCTTACTAGGAAGATATGCTGACCATTACACCACCACGGCATTATGCTCAACATAGCTGCCTAGTAAGCAAGAAGACCCAGGTTCGAGTCCCGGCCGCAGCAAAAATTTTAATTCACTTCTTCAGCTTCCAACATTATCAAATGAAATAGAGTTATGCAGTTAGTTTATTTCAAAATACTTGCTTATGTTATATTTATCAAAGCATATGGAAATATCATAGCAGTTTAAGGACGTGTTTGGTAATTAAAAAATTTAATACAAATTGCACAGTTACTGCTACTTGAGCCGAGAGAGAAAATGTGTAAGAGATGGTGAATCGCTATTGGCTGGTTCCCATACCTAACTGTTCACTGCAAATATTTTTAATTTTCCTTTCTTACTCTGCTCCTACAAGTTTATAAAATGCCTTTGAATTAATCACATAAATTACGAGTCATCTCTCAAGAGCTGTTACGAGATTTATCATTAACTATTTAATTTATCTAAAAACAAAGATGGTGAGACTTACCAAACAAAAGCGCTGGCAGGTCGATAGACACACAACAAACACAAATACACACACAAAATTCAAGCTTTCGCAACAAACGGTTGCTTCGTCAGGAAAGAGGGAAGGAGAGGGAGAGACGAAAGGATGTGGGTTTTAAGGGAGAGGGTAAGGAGTCATTCCAATCCCGGGAGCGGAAAGACTTACCTTAGGGGGAAAAAAGGACAGGTATACACTCGCACTCGCACTCGCACTCGCACACACACACACACACACACACACACACACACACACACACATATACACAGACACAAGCAGACATTTGTAAAGGCAAAGAGTTTGGGCAGAGATGTCAGTCGAGGCGGAAGTACAGAGGCAAAGATGTTGTTGAAAGACAGGTGAGGTATGAGCGGCGGCAAATTGAAATTAGAAATTAGCGGAGATTGAGGCCTGGCGGATAGCGAGAAGAGAGGATATGCTGAAGGGCAAGTTCCCATCTCCGGAGTTCTGATAGGTTGGTGTTAGTGGGAAGTATCTAGATAACCCGGACGGTGTAACACTATGCCAAGATGTGCTGGCCGTGCACCAAGGCATGTTTAGCCACAGGCTGATCCTCATTACCATCAAACACTGTCTGCCTGTGTCCATTCATGCGAATGGACAGTTTGTTGCTGGTCATTCCCACATAGAATGCATCACAGTGTAGGCAGGTCAGTTGGTAGATCACGTGGGTGCTTTCACACGTGGCTCTGCCTTTGATCGTGTACGCCTTCCGGGTTACAGGACTGGAGTAGGTGGTGGTGGGAGGGTGCATGGGACAGGTTTTACACCGGGGGCGGTTACAAGGGTAGGAGCCAGAGGGTAGGGAAGGTGGTTTGGGGATTTCATAGGGATGAACTAAGAGGTTACGAAGGTTAGGTGGACGGCGGAAAGACACTCTTGGTGGAGTGGGGAGGATTTCATGAAGGATGGATCTCATTTCAGGGCAGGATTTGAGGAAGTCGTATCCCTGCTGGAGAGCCACATTCAGAGTCTGATCCAGTCCCGGAAAGTATCCTGTCACAAGTGGGGCACTTCTGGGGTTCTTCTGTGGGAGGTTCCGGGTTTGAGGAGATGAGGAAGTGGCTCTGGTTATTTGCTTCTGTACCAGGTCAGGAGCGTAGTTGCGGGATGCGAAAGCTGTTTTCAGGTTGTTGGTGTAATGCTTCAGGGATTCCGGACTGGAGCAGATTCGTTTGCCATGAAGACCTAGGCTGTAGGGAAGGGACCGTTTGATGTGGAATGGGTGGCAGCTGTCATTATGGAGGTACTGTTGCTTGTTGGTGGGTTAGATGTGGACAGACGTGTGAAGCTGGCCATTGGACAGGTGGAGGTCAACGTCAAGGAAAGTGGCATGGGATTTAGAGTAGGACCAGGTGAATCTGATGGAACCAAAGGCATTGAGGTTGGAGAGGAAATTCTGGAGTAGTTCTTCACTGTGAGTCCAGATCATGAAAATGTCATCAATAAATCTGTACCAAACTTTGGGTTGGCAGGCTTGGGTAACCAAGAAGGCTTCCTCTAAGCGACCCATGAATAGGTTGGCGTACGAGGGGGCCATCCTGGTACCCATGGCTGTTTCCTTTAATTGTTGGTATGTCTGGCCTTCGAAAGTGAAGAAGTTGTGGGTCAGGATGAAGCTGGCTAAGGTAATGAGGAAAGAGGTTTTAGGTAGGGTGGCAGGTGATCGGCATGAAAGGAAGTGCTCCATCGCAGCGAGGCCCTGGACATGCGGAATATTTGTGTATAAGGAAGTGGCATCAATGGTTACAAGGATGGTTTCCGGGGGTAACAGACTGGGCAGGGATTCCAGGCGTTTGAGAAAGTGGTTGGTGTCTTTGATGAAGGATGGGAGACTGCATGTAATGGGTCAGCTTTCAGACAACACCACTTACAAAGTTTGCCAAGGTAATCCCATTCCTGATGTCCAGGCGGAGCTTCAAGGAATCCTCAGAACCTTAGGCCCCCTACAAAACCTTTCACCTGACTCCATCAACCTCCTGACCCCACCGACACCCCGCACCCCTACCTTCTACCTTCTTCCTAAAATTCACAAACCCAATCATCCCGGCCGTCCCATTGTAGCTGGTTACCAAGCCCCCACAGAACGCATCTCTGCCTACGTAGATCAACACCTTCAACCCATTACATGCAGTCTCCCATCCTTCATCAAAGACACCAACCACTTTCTCAAACGCCTGGAATCCCTGCCCAGTCTGTTAACCCCGGAAACCATCCTTGTAACCATTGATGCCACTTCCTTATACACAAATATTCCGCATGTCCAGGGCCTCGCTGCGATGGAGCACTTCCTTTCATGCCGATCACCTGCCACCCTACCTAAAACCTCTTTCCTCATTACCTTAGCCAGCTTCATCCTGACCCACAACTTCTTCACTTTCGAAGGCCAGACATACCAACAATTAAAGGAAACAGCCATGGGTACCAGGATGGCCCCCTCGTACGCCAACCTATTCATGGGTCGCTTAGAGGAAGCCTTCTTGGTTACCCAGGCCTGCCAACCCAAAGTTTGGTACAGATTTATTGATGACATTTTCATGATCTGGACTCACAGTGAAGAACTACTCCAGAATTTCCTCTCCAACCTCAATGCCTTTGGTTCCATCAGATTCACCTGGTCCTACTCTAAATCCCATGCCACTTTCCTTGACGTTGACCTCCACCTGTCCAATGGCCAGCTTCACACGTCTGTCCACATCTAACCCACCAACAAGCAACAGTACCTCCATAATGACAGCTGCCACCCATTCCACATCAAACGGTCCCTTCCCTACAGCCTAGGTCTTCGTGGCAAATGAATCTGCTCCAGTCCGGAATCCTTGAACCATTACACCAACAACCTGAAACCAGCTTTCGCATCCCGCAACTACCCTCCCGACCTGGTACAGAAGCAAATAACCAGAGCCACTTCCTCATCTCCTCCAAACCGGAACCTCCCACAGAAGAACCCCAGAAGTGCCCCACTTGTGACAGGATACTTTCCAGGACTGGATCAGACTCTGAATGTGGCTCTCCAGCCGGGATACGACTTCCTCAAATCCTGCCCTGAAATGAGATCCATCCTTCATGAAATCCTCCCCACTCCACCAAGAGTGTCTTTCCGCTGTCCACCTAACCTGCGTAACCTCTTAGTTCATCCCTATGAAATCCCCAAACCACCTTCCCTACCCTCTGGCTCCTACCCTTGTAACCGCCCCCGGTGTAAAACCTGTCCCATGCACCCTCCCACCACCACCTACTCCAGTCTTGTAACCCGGAAGGCGTACAGGATCAAAGGCAGAGCCACGTGTGAAAGCACTCACGTGATTTACCAACTGACCTGCCTACACTGTGATGCATTCTATGTGGGAATGACCAGCAACAAGCTGTCCATTCGCATGAATGGACACAGGCAGACAATGTTTGTTGGTAATGAGGATCACCCTGTGGCTAAACATGCCTTGGTGCACGGCCAGCACATCTTGGCACAGTGTTACACCGTCCGGGTTATCTGGATACTTCCCACTAACACCAACCTATCAGAACTCCGGAGATGGGAACTTGCCCTTCAGCATATCCTCTCTTCTCGCTATCCGCCAGGCCTCAATCTCCGCTAATTTCTAATTTCAATTTGCCGCCGCTCATACCTCACCTGTCTTTCAACAACATCTTTGCCTCTGTACTTCCACCTCGACTGACATCTCTGCCCAAACTCTTTGCCTTTACAAATGTCTGCTTGTGTCTGTGTATATGCGGATGGGTGTGTGTGTGTGTGTGTGTGTGTGTGTGTGTGTGTGTGTGTGTGTGTGTGTGTGTGTGTGTGTGTGTGTATACCTGTCCTTTTTTCCCCCTAAGGTAAGTCTTTCTGCTCCCGGGATTGGAATGACTCCTTACCCTCTCCCTTAAAACCCACATCCTTTCGTCTTTCCCTCTCCTTCCCTCTCTCCTGACGAAGCAACCATTTGTTGCGCAAGCTTGAATTTTGTGTATATGTTTGTGTGACTATCGACCTGCCAGCGCTTTTGTTTGGTAAGTCTCTTTGTTTTTAGATATATTTTTCCCACGTGGAATGTTTCCCTCTATTATATTTATAACTATTTAATTTCCTTAATATAACCTTCCAGATAAAAAAAAAATAGCAACAGCTGCATTAGAGTGGCATAGTCACATACTTATTTACCATTTTTTGTGTTAATAATAACTTTTTTTACTATTTCAATTGGTATCTGCTAAAACCAAAAGTGACATTCGTAAAGCCACAATACTATATACTGACGATTAGAGCAGAATCTGTCTTTGAACCGTGAATTTTCACCAGTCAAATACAGGGTCTACATAAATTTATTGCACAATAACCAAAAATTGTACAGATGTCATACGCATGTCATTTTGAAGAGAAACCCTGAAAGTTTTTTTTCATGTATACTGCCACAGCATAGTTTGGTAATCTGCCAATAGTCAGCGCTAGTCGCAAACATGGAGAGTGGAGGTGCCTTGCTACAGAAGGAGACAGCTGTTTCATGAAATGGCCTCCCTGATCACAAGATCTCACTCTGTGTGACTTTTTTCTGTGGGGACACATTGAAGATTTGGTGTATGAACCGTCTCTACCATGTGATGTAGCTGAGCTCTGGGAGAGAATATGGGAAGCGACTGCCACAGTTGACGATGCCATGCTGGGAGAGGTATGGCAAGAATTCGATTACCGTATTGATGTCTGCCGGGTCACGCATGGTTTGCATATCGAATGTTTGTAAAAAAAAAAAAAAAAAAAAAAAAAAAAAAAACCTTTCAGAGTTTCTCTTCAAAATGTAATATGTATGACATCTGTCAGTGTTTAGTTCTTGTGCAATAAGTAACTGAAAGTGTTCCCAGACTTTATGTACACCCTGTATGATCCAACTTCATGGTGTTATGAGTTGGGATTACTGTTTATACAACACAGATTTCCAGGTTAAGCTTGATCCGCTTTATACAATCGGCCCTTAGTGATCAATTCTGCACCGCACTGGGGTGTGCAGATACTTCTGATCAGGTGGTGTATATTTCAGACTCACGGTGGCACTCTGCCTAACACAACACAGTAAATTACTCCTGTTAAATGCAGTGGCCTACTACTTGCCTCATTTATGAACGGTATCAGGACGACAGCTTCCCACTGCTGCTTTTTCCCATTTAGGTCTGTCTTGAAGTCCGTCGGATAGAAAGAGATGAGTGGAGAGTCTTTGTCTTCCATGAGATGCTGGTAAGGCTCAGGCAGAAGGTTCTTGCTGGAAGGAAGGAACAAACAGCTCACACTGGATAATAGTGAGAGTGTGACAGATTTAATTACAGTTGTTTGGAAGTCTCGTGATGTAGATATACATCTGTTTCTTAATGTTGCGTTACATACTTCATTACAAATAAAAGGTGATCTCATGTCAAGTGGTCTAGTTTTAAAGACTATCTCCACTAGATACCATCAGATTTTGTATGAATTTTTCTTGTGGAATTGTTAAATGATCAAAGAAAATGACACTATTATGCACCAGATTAGCTGCTTATAGTAACTAATCTTTATTCATGACATGCTGTTTCAGTATTTACTACCACTGTCAAATACATCTAGATTGGTGAGAGAGCGATATTATGTAGTTAGGAAACTGTCTTATAACTGTCACTGTTTTGACAAGAAGGTAAATAACAAACATATTCAAAATAATGTGTCAATTATGGGTTGACAGTAGCTTGACAGTTCAATTCTTACGACACTATATGTTTACAATTTTACTACTTAGTGAGTATGACTCTATTATCTGAAGGGTGCTAAAATGCCACAACAACATTTAAAACATTTTGATCGAAGCAATTTAATTCACTGGATGATTGTTGTGGAGCTGCGAGCCCTGGCAAGGTAGTTTAACAGTTTACACTGTGCACATTCTATAAGTTTTATGTTGTTTGCTTAACTAATTTTGCCCCATGTAGCACTCAAACCGTTCAATAAATTTTGACATAACAAAATTTCTCTCAAATTGAAGTACTTTGATTTCTTGATCTGACGGCATTACACTTTTCTGAAAAACATACGAGTCTCAACATTATCTTTGATACAGATAGAAGCTGAAGAAATGAATTAAAATTTGTGCCAAGGGCAGGACTGGAACCCAGGTCTCCCGCTTACTAAGCAGATGTGCTATCCACTACACCACCATGGCAATGTGGCTCACACAGCTGTATGGACAACCCTAGTCCAGTGCCCTCCTTAACAAAAAACTCAATTCATGTCTTCAGCCCATTTCCCCCCCTTCTTACTTTGTCAGTATTGCTGTGGTTCTCCGATACTGGAACAGCATCCCAGCTTTGTACATAATGGGGAAGGCATGAATTGAGGTTTGTGTTAGGGAGGGCATTGGATTAGTGTAATCCGTACAGCTGTGTGAGCCACAATGCCACGGAGGTGTAGTGGTTACCATATCTGCCTAGTAAGCAGCAGACCCATGTTCAAGTCACAGCCTTGGGACAAATTTTGATTCATTACTTAAGATTTTATCCTTATCAAAGATACTTTGATGTCTTTATGCGGCTGATTTATAGTTCTCCTTTTTCTAACTTTGTTATTTAAGAGCTTGTTTCCATCACTTTCTGGCTAATAGGTTGTGAGATAGATGGAAGTGAACTAGACCCAATACACATTTGCTCCGCACTTACCTCTGGCCCACAAAAACAGTTTCCATACAGATACAGGAATAAACCGACATATCTTACCTGAGTGTGGGCAGAACAGCGAGCAGCTGCTGGAAGGGAAGGAAGGGCTTCCCCATGTCATACTCGAGCCGCAGGCCTGACGAGAAGTCACGGATGTCAGAGACGTAGGGGGCGTAGTGGTGGGGGTAGAACCACGACCACGAGCACACGCCGTTGTAGTAGTAGTGCAGGTTCCACTGGATGGCACGCACGTAGCCCTCCGCTTGCGACCGCATCACCTCCCTGTACACGGAAAGAGTTACACCATCACATCGAAGGCAGAACGATTAGTGGGGTCAAAACTGACAAAACAGCGAGGTCATCACTCCCTTCTACCTTTAACAATCAAAACTGAAGGATTCAAGGAGACAATGGTGGACAGCCAATTTGATCTTTTGTAGCATTACCTCCAGTATAACATACGCTAAGAAGAGTGAAGCTAAAAGAAAGTCTTAAAAAGTAATAAAATGCAGGAAGAGGGGGCAAGTGCAAGAACCATAAACTGCTGTGGCTCATTTTGTGGTGGGAGATAAGCATCTGGCTGACAGCAACCCATTCAGTGTAGAAGATGGGCAGAACACTCAAGTCACAGATTAATAAAACAGGTAAATGGGAAACAATTATAGAAGCAAGGAAGAATAATGTCATTATTATATATGCGCATACTGAAGCGACAAACGAAAATTTGTACCAAGGCCGGGACTTGAACCTGCGCCTCCTGCTCGCTAAGCAGACTGGCTAATCACTATGCCATTCCGGCACAGTGGCACTGAACAACTGCATGAACTACCCTAGCACGCATCCCTCCCAAATTTAAAGTCTCATTCACACCTCAGCCCATTTAATATTCCCTATAATGGAAATTTTGACTGGGAAAGGAGGCATGTAGGGTAGTCCATGTAGTTATGCAAAACCACTGTGCCAGGGTGTGTAGTGTTTAGTGCATGTGCCTAGTAAAAGCAGGAGACCCAGCTTCAAATTCCAGCCCTGGTACAAATTTTCATTTGTCGCTTTAGTCTGGACATATATATCAGATATGCTTAAGACCTGAAAAGGTCTCTGGAACAATACAGTTTCATCTGAAAGTAGTAGTGGTAGTATTAGTAGTAGTAGTAGTAGTTGTTGTTGTTGCGGTATCGATAGCTACGATGACATGGCATGGGTATACAAGTTCTTAGGTTGGCGCTACGACACCGACACCGACACCGACGACAGCACCCTGTAGCCGGTGCCGTGCAGTTCTACAAGCGTGGCTCCAGATTCTGCCCATTTGTTCACGAGCTGATGACCAACCAACATTGTTTCATTTTCATAGTGGGCGAGTCACTACAGATTTTGCCTGTGTTGGCTTTGATACATCCAGCTTTACACCTACGTGCTCATCATAGCCAAAGTTATGTAACCCAGTATTTATTGTCTTACTTAGAGTAAAACCACCTTTACTTTAAAAGCAGTAATGATATTTTTACCTCACCTGCTCCTACTCACTTCCTACATTTGGCCTACCCTTCAGTTTACAGGAGCAGACCCAAGTGCCGCCTTCCAGGTGGGATACAAAAGTAGTAGTTGTTGCTATCTTCAATTTGAAGACTGCCTGGATGCCACCCTCCATGCTAATCTATCCTGTGAAATCCTCTTCACTCCTGCATATCAACCACAGCCTACATCCGTTCCATTTGGACCTACTTACCGTATTCATACCTAGGTCTCCCAATAAAATCCACCCCCTACCCACTTCTGTCCAATAGCACAAAATTCACTATTTGTTGGTGCCTCGGGACATGTCCTATAAAGCAATCAAATATTTTAGTCAATCAAGTTGTGCAATGATTTCTTTCTTCTCAAGCATGACTCAACCCCCCCCCCCCCCCCCGCCTCCCAAAATTAGTTACTCGATCTATCTATCCAATGTTCTGTAGCACCAGGTTTCAAAGGCCTCTATTCTCTTCTTGTCTGTACCGCTTACTGTCCACATTTCACTTCCGTACTAGGCTGGATTCCAGACAGACACGCTCAGAAAATACTTTCTAACACTTACATTTACTTTGGATGTTAAGAAAATCCTCTTTTTTGAAATGTTTTTTTGTGCAATTGTGGACCGGCATTTTATACCTTCTTTCCCTCAGCCATCGCCAATTACACTCTAAGACAGAAATGACACACAACAAAGAACTATCTGAATGCAATGGAAATTTGTAGATGTGAAGTACATATACAGACAACAAACGATTACTATGTCAGAGAAACTGGATGGTTTAATCAAGAGAAAGAGCTTCACAAATTGAGCAAGTCAATAATGTGTTGTTCCACCTCTAGCTGTAATTCAGACAGCATTGATTAATACAGTTGGATTTCCTCTAGAGAGATACTGTGCCAGACACTGTCCAATTGGTGTGTTAGATCATCTAAATCCTGAGGTGGTAGGAGGCCCCTGTCTAAACGGCTTTAAACATTCTCAATAGAGGACAGATCTGGCAACCTTGCAGGCCAAGGGTGGGTTTGGCAAGCAGAGAGGCAAGCAGTAGAAACACTCGCCATGTTCAGGAGAGCATTATCTTACTTAAGTGTAAGCCCACAACAGCTTGCCATGAAGGGCAACGAAACGGGGCATAGAATATTGTCAACATACTGCTGTGCTGTAAGGGTGTGTTGGATGACAACCAAACGGGTCCTGTTATGAAAAGAAATGGCACCTCAGATCATCACTTCTGGCTGTTTGAACGTATGGCGGGCATCAATCGGGTTGGTATACCACCATTATCCAGGGCATCTCCGGACCACCTTCAGCCTGGAATGTCATTGACTGGAGTAAAATTGTCTTCACTGATGAGCCTTGCTTCAAACTGAGTGTTGATGACCAGTGAAGACATGTCTGGAGGCCAGGCCTCCCTTTTGTTGTCCTTCATGGAAAGCCATTTTGGGCTTACATTTCAAGAATATAATATCCACCCATACAAAGTGAGAGCTTGTACTACTTGTCTTTGTACATGTCAAACCCCACCTAGGCCAGAAAGGTCACCAGATCTTTCCCCAATTGAATATTTTCGAATCATCAGAGGCAAAAACCTCCAACTCGCTCCGGATTGTGATGATTTAATGCACCAATTGGACAGAATTTGGCACAATATTCCTCAGAAGGACCTCTAGCAATTCTATCAATCAATGCCAAGCCGATTAAGTGCCTGCACCCCAGAGGTGGGCCAATGTGTTACTGACTTGCTCAATTTGTGAAGCTTTTTCTATTGAATAAATCATTCAGTTTCTCTGAAATTGTAATAACTTGTTTGTCTGTATATGTACATCACATCTACCAATTTCACATTTGGACAATTTCTATGAGGTGCATTTTATTTCTACACATTTTGCTGCCAAAACAATTAAATTCATTTACTTCTTTCATTTCCCCCCTTTGTAATGTAATTTCCTCAGTACTGTCTAAAGTAATTAGACTAAATTCTATTATATTCCTTATACTTCTGCTGGCATTTCTCTTGTAAGATATTATGAAGACACTATCCATTCTGTTAAACTTATCTTGCAAGTCCAATATCCATCTAGGAGAGTTACAGTGACACTGGCAAACTCCCTGAATTTTAATTGTCTTTCCAAATCTCTCTCTGGTTTCCTTCACAGCTTCCGCAATGCACAGATTGAATAACATTGGGGATAGGCTACAAACCTAGCAAGGAAGAATTTACAAGTATAGTAGGGCTGAAAAGGCCATGAGTCAGGCTGCTCTACTGTTCAGGGGCAGCTAGACAGACAGTTCTGTCTTTAATGGTTTCACCTGAGTTGTAGAACCAAGTATGAGGTACGGTAAAGGTTAAACAGCTGTAGTGAAGTTATGAACGACACTGAGATGAGAAACTTCTATTAAACAGAAGCAGCAGAAAGCCTACTGGGATGGAACAAGTCCAGTGGTGGGAGGTCAGCCTCTGCAGACAGTAACGGCTACTACACAATTGCTTGTTAATGTTGGCACTGTTGTAAACAAGGTACTTCAGGTCTGACCTCTACCAGTTTTTGCTGCAATCACAGTTAAAAAAAACTGCTATTTGGTGTCCACTTTATACCAACTCTTGAACTTTGGCTAGCAGACAAAGACGTGTTCCTTTGTTCTAAGATGCTACGTCCTGCAACTGAGTCCAACGATGCATTACACAGTGTGTATCCTTTATAGACCATTCAACCATCCAGGATTGGCATAGCACCAGCATGTCAAGCACACTGATACATTTTTGCATTCATCATCTTTTTGCTTTGAAAACACATTCTTACACAGATTATCTTCAGAAACTGGGTTTCAGCAGATGATTTTCAATACCAGTATTCAAAAACTGAGTAAATTTTTTGTATTTACATACAGAAAATGAACCACTTTCAAACTATATCAGATAAAAATACTTCATCTGGATACAATTCACTATGAAACAGCATTTAATAGGTAATTTTGTGTTTCTGCATTTTGAGGCAAAATTTGCATCACTATTTGCACTTATTGTAAATTGTGAATTTTTCAGGTCCCTATTTATTGTTAACTGTTACTCAACAAAGTGAACCCATAGGTCCAGCCATAGCAGGGATTAACTTTGTCAAATAACAAAGCACAGCCACGTTCTAATCAAAAATAGTATGCGCTGTTACCTCTTGATGCAAGCACAGAAAGTACCTTTGCCAACAGCCACAGCCACCTGCTGTCAACATCATTAAATTTACTGATGATGAGCAGCAGAAAGTATTAGTGATGCTGACCAGAAAAAGTGGCAGAATGCACAATCATTGCAATGTTGAAAGTGTGCAAATTACAGCAAGAGCAACATTATGATGACCAGAGTAAATTTCAAGGAGGGAAGAAGCGTACACAATAAATATCGCACTCACAATATCAACAAATGAATTATATGACAGCTATTTCGGCAATATTATAAGCAATAAGATGATGTACCAGTTTTGTCAGAACTTGATAACTTTTACAGAACTTAATTTCAAGACTAGCAAGAAAAACCTGAGTACAACTGTCCCATATTTGGGATTTGGTTTTACAAAGTTCCGGAGTAATCTAGTCATACATGAACAAGAAAACAGAAAAACTACAAAAAATGTCATGACAAAAAAAGAAGCCGCAACTAAATTGGCCAATGGTTTGTTCAGAAGTGTAGACGCATTACATTGTAACTAAATGACGTTGAAGTGACTAAAGCTTCCCAACATCTAGAGCAGGAAAACAAGCAAGATACTCACGGCGTGACTGCCTCGTATTCCAGTTTGTTAATATAGTAGTCCCTCTTGTGAAGATCGAACTCCTGCAGAAATATCTTCTCCTCTTCATCGCTCCCTGCAGTTGACAATTCCTCATCCTCCAAGCAGAACTCTGGCTCCTCACTGTCCGACAGTCCATCTGCGAGCTGTGTGTCAAACGAGGCAGGCACCGTCACCAACAGAGCAGTCACAAATACAATTTCTGTATTTTCAATGAATGTCTGTTATTTCTGCTGTTATTGGCAGCTACGCAAAACACTTGTTTCTTCCTCAATATGTATACATCATTAGCGAACTGTCTTATAACTGTCAATTTTTTGATTAGATGGTAAATGATGTAAATGTATCAAAATAATATGTTAATTGTAGTTTGACAGCTGTTCTCTTATGGCATTATGTGTTCTTGTATATATATTTTCATCATTTACCATCTAATCAAAACACTGATATTTATAAGTTAGTACACTAACAACATAATATGGATGTCGCATCATTCTAGACATACTTGACAATGGCAATAAATGCCTAAACAGTCTGTCATTAATAAAATTTAATTATTATAAGCAGATATTCTGGTGCATCTTTCTAACATTGTTTCTTAATTACTCTTAATACTGTGGATATAAATAAGATATACAGTTCACATATACTTTAAAATATTTCAGTCGCTCCTCATCAGTGTGAGATTAATCTTATTTTCAATTCAACCACTTTACCTTTTCATCAAAATCGAATCCAGAGCAGCATCAATTACGATACACACAAAATACACATACAATATGAGCAGGAAAAAAATTTAATACTACTGATGAATGTCAGATTTTGAATTTTTATTTACACAAAGTTTAAAAAAAATAAAAAATAAATAAAAATAAAAACCAAGAATTGTCTTTGTTTTTAAATCTTATTTATCACACAGATCTATAACAGCTTCACCAGAGTCCTGATTTGCGAGCACTTTTCAGGGTTTCTTTGGGGCCTCCACGGCCAATGTAAGCAGTCTTGGGGCACTGGTTCCCATGACACTTCATGCAGTTGCCTATCTCTTGAAATTTCATGGAAGACGTGACAAATATATAATTGAAAGTACAAAAGAAGATGATTGCTTTATAGACAGTGTGAGAGGATTTTGTCTAATAGCTTAGTCTACTTTTAAATATAAGGGGCAGTGAAATTAAGTAAACTGTTTATTATTTCAGAAGTACTCACCATAACTGTCAATACATTTACCCAGTGTAAAAGCAGATGGTCAATGCCTTCACGGAAAAATGTTTGTAGCCCAAGGAACCATGATAGTACCAATGTGTGCACCTCTTTGAAGCAAATAAACAGCCACAAATGTCTTTCTTAAGGCTTCACATGAGGAGAGATCGGGACTGTGCGGAGGATGTGTAAGGACTTCCCAACGAAACTTCTGCAAGGTACTCAAAACAACCTTGGCAATAAGTGGGCGGACGTTTCTTGACTAAAAAGATTGCAGATTGGTGCTCTGTTTCCGGTAGTTGAATGAGCCCAATGTTCTTTGGCACCACTATCAGCACAGACATTTATCCTGAAATTTTTGAGCACTTCTGCCCTCAGGTAAATGAGCACAAAAGGCAGTACCCCTTTTTCCAGCAAGGCGGACCTACATCTCGCATTCACGAAGTCTTCAGAGGATTGAGGCCAACTAATTCACTGGTATTGGCTGTTCATGATTTTCGTCATGGGGATATTTAAAAGGAAATGCAAAACAAAATAACCCTAATATGGTACACCAACAAAAAGGAAACTTAAGTCACAGTGTTCAAAAGCTCAAAACTATGTAACTTGTTGTGAAACGGAACTGAAAATTCTGAAGGAATAAACTTTTACTAATAGTGTGCTTTTCGATGTTTCAGTTGAGTTGTCAATTCCATCTTACGCACAATGTTTCGAAGAGTGACACAAAGGTTTTCTTCAGGAGAAGTGAGCTGTGTTGTTGTATGTATTGTATGTACTAACTGCCTGGACTCAAACCAGAGAGTTGGCCCAGTCATCAAAATATTGGGCATAAATTGATATTGACAACTCTGCTGAGCACCTGAAACACTAATCAATAACACCAAGAAAACCTATTGGATTACAACTTGTAAAACATGAAAAAAAATTATTGACACAGGTATGAAAATAGCTCTGTAGTACCACGTAACAGCAATCGATATGTCTGAGTGGAATTAACGTCAGACCGAAATGTAAACTACAGACAAACTGGACTTTGTGAAGTCCACTCTTGCATATTATGAAACGCTGGCTCACCATGTCTTCAGTGCGGCTGATCAGATCACTGAGGTCGGGGTCCAATGCCTTCCTGGGGCTGTCATCCATTGCATCTTCAGTTTGATCTGGCCTGTACTGAAACATCCAAAGAGGACACCTTACAGGCCCTTCATACTTGAAAGCAGTCCACGACATTGTCATATCTAATTTTCCTTAAGAGAATAAACAGTACTTAACAATTATACCAACACTTCACCTACCAATCTGTAAGATAGGAACTTCATTATTTCACAATGTTTTACAACTTTTTGATCA
This sequence comes from Schistocerca nitens, assembly GCF_023898315.1. Classification (NCBI taxonomy): domain Eukaryota; kingdom Metazoa; phylum Arthropoda; class Insecta; order Orthoptera; family Acrididae; genus Schistocerca; species Schistocerca nitens. Next base: position 98,237,529 of record NC_064625.1, on the reverse strand, counting down.
CAATTACTTAATACAAAGCTAAAATCGACTTGGATGCAATTTGTGGAATCTGAGTCTGTAATATATAGGTACAATCAAGAATTTCTGAGAGACAGTTTGGCTCCATACCATAGAGTTTTTGTGGAAATGTCGGGATAAAATCTTAACAAGTATTTTTCATTAATATGTAATTTAATTATCAACTTCTTTATTATAATGCTTACTCTGATTAGTCCCCCCCCATGAACCATGGACCTTGCCGTTGGTGGGGAGGCCTGCGTGCCTCAGCGATACAGATAGCCGTACCGTAGGTGCAACCACAACGGAGGGGTATCTGTTGAGAGGCCAGACAAACATGTGGTTCCTGAAGAGGGGCAGCAGCCTTTTCAGTAGTTGCAGGGGCAACAGTCTGGATGATTGACTGATCTGGCCTTGTAACATTAACCAAAACGGCCTTGCTGTGCTGGTACTGCGAACGGCTGAAAGCAAGGGGAAACTACAGCCGTAATTTTTCCCGAGGACATGCAGCTTTACTGTATGGTTAAATGACGATGGCGTCCTCTTGGGTAAAATATTCCGGAGGTAAAATAGTCCCCCATTCGGATCTCCGGGCGGGGACTACTCAGGAGGAGGTCGTTATCAGGAGAAAGAAAACTGGCGTTCTACAGATCGGAGCGTGGAATGTCAGATCCCTTAATCGGGCAGGTAGGTTAGAAAATTTACAAAGGGAAATGGATAGGTTAAAGTTAGATATAGTGGGAATTAGTGAAGTTCGGTGGCAGGAGGAACAAGACTTTTGGTCAGGTGATTACAGAGTTATAAATACAGAATCAAATAGGGGTAATGCAGGAGTAGATTTAATAATGAATAAACAAATAGGAGTGCGGGTTAGCTACTACAAACAGCATAGTGAACGCATTATTGTGGCCAAGATAGACACAAAGCCCATGCCTACTACAGTAGTACAAGTTTATATGCCAACTAGCTCTGCAGATGATGAAGAAATTGATGAAATGTATGACGAGATAAAAGAAATTATTCAGGTAGTGAAGGGAGACGAAAATTTAATAGTCATGGGTGACTGGAATTCGTCAGTAGGAAAAGGGAGAGAAGGAAACATAGTAGGTGGATATGGATTGGGGGGAAGAAATGAAAGAGGAAGCCGCCTTGTAGAATTTTGCACAGAGCATAACTTAATCATAGCTAACACTTGGTTCAAGAATCATAAAAGAAGGTTGTATACCTGGAAGAATCCTGGAGATACTAAAAGGTATCAGATAGATTATATAACGGTAAGACAGAGATTTAGAAACCAGGTTTTAAATTGTAAGACATTTCCAGGGGCAGATGTGGATTCTGACCACAATCTATTGGTTATGAACTGCAGATTGAAACTGAAGAAACTGCAAAAAGGTAGGAATTTAAGGAGATGACACCTGGATAAACTGAAAGAACCAGAGGTTGTAGAGAGTTTCAGGGAGAGCATAAGGGAACAATTGACAGGAATGGGGGAAAGAAATACAGTAGAAGAAGAATGGGTAGCTCTGAGGGATGAAGTAGTGAAGGCAGCAGACGATCAAGTAGGTAAAAAGACGAGGGCTAATAGAAATCCTTGGGTAACAGAAGAAATATTGAATTTAATTGATGAAAGGAGAAAATATAAAAATGCAGTAAATGAAGCAGGCAAAAGGGAATACAAACGTCTCAAAAATGAGATCGACAGAAAGTGCAAAATGGCTAAGCAGGGATGGCTAGAGGACAAATGTAAGGATGTAGAGGCTTGTCTCACTAGGGGTAAGATAGATACTGCCTACAGGAAAATTAAAGAGACCTTTGGAGAGAAGAGAACCACTTGTATGAATATCAAGAGCTCAGATGGCAACCCAGTTCTAAGCAAAGAAGGGAAGGCAGAAAGGTGGAAGGAGTATATAGAGGGTTTATACAAGGGCGATGTACTTGAGGACAATATTATGGAAATGGAAGAGGATGTAGATGAAGATGAAATGGGAGATAAGATACTGCGTGAAGAGTTTGACAGAGCACTGAAAGACCTGAGTCAAAACAAGGCCCCCGGAGTAGACAACATTCCATTAGAACTACTGATGGCCTTGGGAGAGCCAGTCATGACAAAACTCTACCATCTGGTGAGCAAGATGTATGAGACAGGCGAAATACCCACAGACTTCAAGAAGAATATAATAATTCCAATACCAAAGAAAGCAGGTGTTGACAGATGTGAAAATTACTGAACTATCAGTTTAATAAGTCACAGCTGCAAAATACTAACGCGAATTCTTTACAGACGAATGGAAAAACTGGTAGAAGCGGACCTCGGGGAAGATCAGTTTGGAATCCGTAGAAATGTTGGAACACGTGAGGCAATACTGACCTTACGACTTATCTTAGAAGAATGATTAAAGAAAGGCAAATCTACATTTCTAGTATTTGTAGACTTAGAGAAAGCGTTTGACAATGTTGACTGGAATACTCTCTTTCAAATTCTGAAGGTGGCAGGGGTAAAATACAGGGAGCGAAAGGCTATTTACAATTTGCACAGAAACCAGATGGCAGTTATAAGAGTCGAGGGGCATGAAAGGGAAGCAGTGGTTGGGAAAGGAGTGAGACAGGGTTGTAGCCTCTCCCCGATCTTATTCGATCTGTATATTGAGCAAGCAGTAAAGGAAACAAAAGAAAAATTTGGAGTAGGTATTAAAATTCATGGAGAAGAAGTAAAAACTTTGAGGTTCGCCGATGACATTGTAATTCTGTCAGAGACAGCAAAGGACTTGGAGGAGCAGTTGAATGGAATGGACAGTGTCTTGAAAGGAGGATATAAGATGAACATCAACAAAAGCAAAACGAGGATAATGGAATGTAGTCAAATTAAATCGGGTGATGCTGAGGGGATTAGATTAGGAAATGAGACACTTAAAGTAGTAAAGGAGTTTTGCTATTTAGGGAGCAAAATAACTGATGACGGTCGAAGTAGAGAGGATATAAAATGTAGACTGGCAATGGCAAGGAAATCGTTTCTGAAGAAGAGAAATTTGTTAACATCGAGTATAGATTTAAGTGTCAGGAAGTCGTCTCTGAAAGTATTTGTATGGAGTGTAGCCATGTATGGAAGTGAAACATGGACAATAACCAGTTTGGACAAGAAGAGAATAGAAGCTTTCGAAATGTGGTGCTACAGAAGAATGCTGAAGATAAGGTGGGTAGATCACGTAACTAATGAGGAGGTATTGAATAGGATTGGGGAGAAGAGAAGTTTGTGGCACAACTTGACTAGAAGAAGGGATCGGTTGGTAGGACATGTTTTGAGGCGTCAAGGGATCACAAATTTAGCATTGGAGGGCAGCGTGGAGGGTAAAAATCGTAGAGGGAGACCAAGAGATGAATACACTAAGCAGATTCAGAAGGATGTAGGTTGCAGTAGGTACTGGGAGATGATGAAGCTTGCACAGGATAGAGTAGCATGGAGAGCTGCATCAAACCAGTCTCAGGACTGAAGACCACAACAACAACAACAACAACAACTCTGATTAGTATAACAGTTACAGAATAGATAAATGGCAAGTCTGGCCATGGTATACACTACGGTTAAGTTAAGTAATCACTTTGTGCCATTCAAAAAAATGGTTCAAATGGCTCTGAGCACTATGGGACTCAACTGCTGAGGTCATTAGTCTTTGTGCCATTCCTTCACTTCTTTTTCGACACTACCTTACCTCTAAAATTCACTTGGCACTGGACTTTTTGGATTCCTTTGAATGCAAGCTTTCATCTGATTTGCATTGTCTATAATTTGGAGCATACGTACGCATCAGGTGCAATGACAACTTTAATTGTTGGTAATTTTCAGTTTAATACTGATTTTCACTTTTGCTCTGGCAAATATTTTTTTGTCTCACTTTGGGCCCTAGCAGCCCTGAGAAAGCTCTTCACAATGACATCCACATCAATGCCCTAGCTAAACTTGTTTTCACACTACACCGATTTATGACTTTCCACAAAACTAATTTGTAACAATTGTCCACATATGCCGACATTGGTATGGTGACCTTGGAGACAAAACAAATACTGCACGACAAACACATACAGATATGATGTAACTGTTGTGGTCTCAACCAGTGTTTATGCATTAATATCTTTATTATTATATCTAAAAACAAAGATGATGTGACTTACCAAACGAAAGTGCTGGCAGGTCGATAGACACACGAACACACACAAACATACACACAAAATTCAAGCTTTCGCAACCAATGGTTGCTTCGTCAGGAAAAAGGCCTTTACAAATGTCTGTTTGTGTCTGTGTATGTGCGGATGGATATGTGTGTGTGCGAGTGTATACCTGTCCTTTTTTCCCCCTAAGGTAAGTCTTTCCGCTCCCGGGATTGGAATGACTCCTTACCCTCTCCCTTAAAACCCACATCCTTTTGTCTTTCCCTTCCCTCTTTCCTGACGAAGCAACCGTTGGTTGCGAAAGCTTGAATTTTGTGTGTATGTTTGTGTTTGTTTGTGTGTCTATCGACCTGCCAGCACTTTTGTTTGGTAAGTCACATCATCTTTGTTTTTAGATATATTTTTCCCACGTGGAATGTTTCCCTATATTATATTCATATCTTTATTATTAGTTATTCAAATTTGATGGTATTTTGTCTCACAAGAAAATTTGAGTGACGAGCAGACAGACACTTCTGCATCAAAAGAATTAGTTTATGAGGCAATTATTGTGTTTCCCTACAGCAGCGTGCCTCATTTGTATGGGTTTAAGGGAAGTCAGTTCCACACATACTATGCGATTACTGCACAGTCTGCTGGGTCATATTAGGAAATCAATGATGGGGAGATATCCCTGATCCCATACTGAAAGCAAGTGAAGAGTTCTGTGGACTCTAAGATCCAGATACGACAGTGATTAACTTACGACTAAAGAATCTTTTCCATTTAGCGATAGTGGGATGCACATAGAAGATGGGTGGTGGAAAAATATGCAGAGGCAAGGAGCAGCGCACCATGGAACAATCCACCCAATGGCATCATTTTTTTATATCTACCTTTAGCAAGTACTTTAGGATGTATGTAGAATATTTAGCATTGCTTTCTTGTTTTTAAGGTATAATGAGGTTACTTAAACACTGTAATAGAAAATTGTAAGTTAATGCAGATAAGTAGGAGAAACAAACTCATAATATACTAATACAGCATTAGTAATGTACTGCTTGACACAGTCACATCATTTAAATATCTGGGTTTAACATTGCAAAGCAGTATGAAATGGAACATGAATGTGAGGATCATGATAGGAAAGACAAATGGTTGACTTCGGTTTACTGGGAGAATTCTAGGAAAATGTGGGTCATCTGTGAAGGAGACTGCATATAGGATGCTAGTGCGACCCCGAGGGTTTGGGATGAACATCAGGTCAGATTAAAGAATGACATGGAACCAATTCATAGGCCAGCTGCTAAATTTGCTACCGGTAGGTTTGAACAACATGCGAGTATTACGGAGATGCTTCGGGAACTAAAATGGGAATCACTTGGAGGGTAGTCAACTTTCTTTTTGAGGATCCCTACTAAAAAAATTTAGAGAACCGCCAGGAAGCTGACTGCAGTACAATTCTACTACTGACAACATACAATTCACATTAAGGACCACAAAGATATATGAGAAGTCAGGGCATGTATGGAGGCATATAGATAGTCGTTTTTCCCTCACTCTTGAGGGTCAAACAAAAAAAGAAATGACTACTAGTGGTACAGGGTAGCCTCTGTCACGCACTAGTATGGATATATATGTAGCTGTAGACATAGATGTAGTGTTCATTATGGACAGCATAAAGCAAATGCAAGTAGTATTACATCAAGAAGTGACAGAAACAGTTTTTTGAGCATACAAATTTTACTAAGGAGAGTCATACACAGAAATAATGGCCTGGTGCTGCCAGATACCAAGGTAGGTGATGCCTGGAAGCTGAGACATGGAACGGAGACAGAACACACTGGCAATGACTCAAAACAATCTCAGTACAGAACTCGCCACACAGCTGCCTTCTAACATGCATACCACTATAGTGAGGCCAATACCATATATGTATTTGTGCACACTTGACCATTTTCAGTTTTGAGGTAAATTAAAATAGCTTCTGAGCCTGCCTGGCAGATCAAAACAGTGTGGCTGACTGGGACTCAATCCTATAACCCTTGCCTGTCACTGGCAAATGCTCTACTGTCAATCTAGCCAAGCACAACTAACAATCCACCCTCACATCTTTACCTCTGGCAGTATCTCTATCCCACCATCCAAACTTCTGTGACTTGTGCCTGGACAGCTTAATTGGTAGAGTATTTGAAAGCAAAAGACAAAAGGTCCTGGGTTCGAGTCCCAGTATGACATGTAGCTTTTTTTATCCAGCTGAAGTTTCAAACCAGTGGACACACTACTGCAGAGTAAAAATTCATTCTGAAAAAGCATCTTTTCAGAAGAAAGGGCTATTCTGTTTTTCACACTGCATTGTGATGATACAGTGTTATATCAATCACTTAACTTTAAACTGCCTTATTTAACATATGAATGGTAAAACTGTCCTTTCCCTGAGTTCAGTGCACTTTGACTAGACACTCAGAGCGGCTGGAAGAAATGGTGCACAATGAATTGCATTTTACAGATGAAAAAGTCTTCCTTTTTATAAAAATAATCTTTCATTGATAATATAATGTAAATGGACAGATAAGAGAAAATCTACTCACCAAACAGCGACAGAGGAACACATGCAAAAGGATGTAGCTTTCACAAGCTTTTAGAGCCAGTGGCTCCTTCTTCTGGCAGAAGAGTTGAAGGGGGAGGAAGACAGGTGAAGGAAACGAACTGCAGAGGTTTAGAACAGTCACCCGGAACCTCAGCTCAGGGGAGACTTACTGGACAGGATGAGAAGGAAAGAATGATTGTTGGGGACTGCACTGGATGAGATTTGAAAACCTCACCCCAGTCTTGTCATTTACCATGGTAAGCGACCATTTAAAGCAAACTGTAATTTCTCTCTTTCATTGATTACCTGAAACTATCCATGCACTGGGTGCATGAGTTGCTGGGTTACCATCCGATGAGTAATCCTGGTTACAGGTAATAGGCAACACATGAAAGTTTGAAACAAAACAAAAAGATAGGAAGGAAAAATATAAGGGCAAATAAAAAAGGCAATATGATGATTAAAATTATGCAGCAAAGTACTAGAAATAAAAAAAGTTTATTGCATAAAAATGATAAATAAGTCATCTTGCTAAGACTGAGCAATAAAAATTCAAACTCCATGATGAGATTCCAACCCAAGATCTTCCACACAACTGGAGTGCACCTTAAACACTATGCTATGTCACTGTTCTGCAGAACACTTATTTTTATGACATTTCCTGCCGCCAAGAACTTCAGCCTCACGTATGAAACTTATTTAATGTGGGATGCTCTTTGTAATGATATTAGCTGTATATGTGACTCCAAATCTTGTCTTGTGCAAACGGATTCAGCTGTGTCTGGTTTGCAATATGTATGAAAGGTGCATATTTTGTTAGTATCGTATGTGTTATCACATCTGATGAAATGCAAAATAAAAAGGGCAGGCCCAGGAGTTCGGACCTAAATTTCCAAACACATCAAGACAGAAATCTGAACAAGGAATTGGAATTGAACTGACTAACTGTTGAGGCAGTTCGGCAATGATGAAGAGTTTGGTTGTGACATTAAGTGATTGGAGTGAAACAGGTTCAAAGTGTGAAGTGTCAACCGACAAGTAATTTTAATCAGACTACAGAAAGGTTTGCATGAGAGTTTTGTAAGCAATCTTCTTTATAAAGTGATGGTATGTTCAGAGAATCCTACCAATGAATCACATACTGCCATCTGCTTAACCTCCACTGAGCCTACATGATCATTCCACTTCACATACCTCACAAAGTGCCACATGTCACATTCCACAGAGTATGTGTGCTCATGTAATACCATCAAGCAGCCAATGTTATTCCTTCTGCACCTCTAATGACCACAGCATTTACAGAATGTTAAACCCTTACACTTCCTTCAAGCCTTTTAAGTTTACAAATTAAAAAATGAAAACTGAAAGACAGACACATTGGAAAAGTTATTGTTCAAACCACTGCAACACAACATAAGGGAAGAAGAACTGTGGTTGCACAATTCAAATAAATTCTGTACTGCTAGACAAAAATAATGACTGTGCTAGTTTCATTCAGATTATCTGCAACTCACACTTTTCCTTTCATTTCCAGGCCGCCTACCAGTCTTCATCTCAAATTCCCGCAAGTCAGCGTACGTATCCCGAAACTGGTCGACGTCAAATGTCGCTAACCTCTGCATGAACTGCTCAAATCTCTTTAGGTTCAGGTCACCTGCTTCATTAATATATCCTGCAAAAACAAAGAGTGATATTAGTCATCACATACCATCAAATGTAGTAAATCACAGTAACTCCCATTAACTCATCAAGAACAGAAAAGAACTGGAAAGCAAAGTGTGAAACAAAATTATAGTAAAGACATAAAAGCTTACTTCTCTGGTGACATTAGAATGATTTATGCACAGATAAGCTAACAGACACAATAAACTTTCAGAAACTGGGAGTCTGTTTTCTTATGAAAGAGTGAGGAAGGGCACAGAACTTTTCTGTGATTATGGAGCAAAGTCACTGAGGACTATTGATCATCAGTGAAGACACACAAAGGCAAGATAAAATGGAAAGTAAAATGTGGTAAGACATTGTTTGTCTTCTGTCACACACGTACATAACCGCATTACTAATGTTTGTAGTTAGTCAATTATTCTATATATCACGAGTGTGCACCAGGCAGCCCGTGTGTCACAACATCAGACAGCTTAGCACCAAATTAAAATTCTAGTATATTACCCGAGAACATTAATGTCACAGATGCTATACTTTGGAATTTGTGATTTAGGGGTACTGCTATCTCATCACACGAGTACCGTTACCTTATTGGCCGTACAATCTGTAGAAGTTCTAGTGAGTTCTGCTATCGTGAGTTTGAGCAGTTTTGGCCATATCATGCAGTGCTAACAACATACAATTTGTGACTATCATCTGCAACAGTACAAATGTAACAAAGAAGTTAAGAGGCCCTCACATATTCAATATTACTGGCAATATGATGAGCATCTGGATTTGAGTATTATTGTATTGACAATATTAGAAATACTGAAGAACAGTATTAAAGCTGCCCAAAATATTCACAGTATTATCAATATGTATCAAGCATGTCAGGGTGAGTATTATCGGGTGACAATTCGCCATTCTGTTCTTCGCATTTTTCCAGTTTGGCTTCTGTGTAATATAGCTGATATGTGCTATGTTCAAGCAATTTCAACTTTTATACTTTTTATATATCTAAAAACAAAGATGATATGGTTATAATAGAGGGAAACATTCCACGTAGGAAAAATATATCTAAAAACAAAAGATGATGTGACTTACCAAATGAAAGTGCTGGCAGGTCGACAGACACACAAACAAACACAAACATACACACAAAATTCAAGCTTTCCCTCTCCTTCCCTCTTCCCGATGAGGCAACAGTTTGTTGCGAAAGCTTGAATTTTGTGTGTATGTTTGTGTTTGTTTGTGTGTCTGTCGACCTGCCAGCAAAGAAGTAATGCTGTCAACAACACAAGTTTGTTCAAACACTGTAGTTCTTCACTAGGCAGGCTCCTGTAGAGGTGGTGAGCCATTGGTTTCCTCCGACCTTTGAACTGATTCCCCCAACTGGTTATAGGGGAACTTAGAGTTTAAAGTACATTCCAAACCACAGTGCAACTTGGCATTTTTCACGTTAACTAACATTGCCAGAGGTGAATGATATGGTAAGTGAACGATAAAAATCCTAGGACTAACTAGGAAGGAAATGTGAGGGCTATGGACCTGTTGCCTGACTATCAAGATAAATACAATAATAGCAAATTATGGATACAAATTAAACACTGTGTTATGCAAAGACGCATAAATGTGGGAACAAAAGAATAAAACTTCAGGGGTAAAATGGTCCTACACTGTAAGAAAAATTTGGAACAGAGACAGTAATGATAGGTAACAGGGGGCAGGAGGAGTCCAGAGTTTGTTGCCCACCCAGTTTCCCCACTGCTACATCAATATCAAAACAAAACAAGTTTCTTTGATATCACACTTCTACCTCCCTACTTCAATGAACTGAGTACTAACCTCCAAGCTGTGGTAGCACATCGATGTAAGCCTTGTACAGCATTGGCAGCGCTCCACTTGTGATGTGCATGTCCGGAAGCGGAGGGATGAAGTCGTTGCCAACTAAGAATCCCATCAGAACCTACAAGTCATAGTTGAAAGATTAAAAAAGACCTGCAAAGACAGTTCACAAACAGTAATCCAAACTGTTCACACATCAAAGTTCCACTTCTCTAAACGGTGCAGCCTATCCTGCAATTATAAAATTTCTACACCTGTACTCTGGAAGGTTTTCTTCTTGTCTCAATCACAGATGGGGGTGCGGGGCAAATAGTCAGTCACTGTCTCTAAGTGTGGTTTCATTACTCTAATTTGCCCTTGGCATTCTCTATGGGAGTAATGTGTAGGGGTTTCCATGGATAGTTGTACAGTCTACAGCTGCGTATGTACTCCAAAAACATTGAAAAGTGCACAGTGAATGGTACTTTGGTACCAATGTTGTCAACTTTCTATCCCAGTGTTGTCAAACTGTGGCCTGAGGATCGCATGCAGTTCGAATAAATTGTCCATTGGCCCGCTGTTCTCAGCCGTATTTTATAATAATACACTCCCAGCAACTACCTAATAACAGAAGCTAAAAACCTCAACTAATGTTAAGAGCTTCTTAAAAGCATAGTTTTCTTGCTCGGTAACAAACAAAAATACTTACAGAAACAGTAATATAATATGATATGCTTTCCTCAGGGGCAGAGTGGTAAGTTGTGCAGCCACTGTGGTGGTAACTGTTAACAAAGTGGGTGGCTGGGGACAGGGGTATTTTATTGTTTGTGTTCCAATGTTGTCAACTAACAAGTGTGTGTAACTCACACCAATCAGCTGCTATGGCATAAATGTCAAATAGAAGTAACATGGATTCGGGAATGCCCATTTCAGAGACAGTCGTCTTCAAATGCAGTGCATCTCTGTAACAAGTAATTTGAAATCAAATTAACTCCATTGTAATACAATGCAGAAAAAAAGAAAGAAGAAGAAAAAGAAGAAGGGCATTCGGCACAACTGATAAACATTTGTGATGGTGTATAATATTGTAATTACTGCTCTTAGTTAATATAATGCACTAATTTGTTAGGTATTAGGGGTCCCACACACTTGAGCAATATTTTAAGATAAGTCTCATCTGTACACTGAGTGTAATTTCCCAGTATCCTGGAAAAGAAGTGAAGTTTACCCACTTCTCTTACTTATGACAGAGCCTACATCATCACTCCATTTCACATCTCTACAAATGGTTACACCCAGTATTTGTATGAGTTGACTGACCCCAATTGTGATGCACTGATATTTTATTCATGTGATACTATATTTTTTCATTTAGCAAAGTGCGCAATTTTACATTGCTGAACATTTAAAACAAGTTGCCAATAACTGCACCACTTTGAAATCTTATCAAGATCTAAATGGATTTTGTGCAACTTTCTTTCCAACATTACTTCACTAGTTACTACTGCACCACCTACAAAAAGTCTTGTCTGCTAGATCATTAAGATACAACATGAACAGGGGGTCACAACACATTTCCCTGAGCCACACATGAAGCTATTTCTACTGTCAGCCAAAATATCCTCAATCGAGCCACAAATTTTGTTGATATCCCATATAGTCCCACTTTTTGTTAATACACATTGGTGTGATAGCAACAAGCCAAATGCTTTCCAGAACTACTACTACTTTTTTTTTAAAAAAAAACATCTGCCCGACTGCGTTGATAAAAAAGCTTTCAGGACTATATGTGAGGAATGCGAACATTGTGTTTCACATGATCATTCTTTTCAGAATCCATTCTGTTCAAGACTCCTCATTACATTTGACCTCAGAGTATTTTCTAACATTCTAGAACAAATGGATGTCAAGGATATTCAAAAGTACTTTTTGGATCATTTCTACTACCATTCTTGTCAACAAGTGTGATTCATACCTACTTCCAATCACTAGGTGCATTTTTTTCCTCAAAATATCTGTGGTATATTACACTTAGAATGGGAGCTAAATCACCTGCAATTTTCATCAGGCTCTGAGACCTTGTTCAAGTTTCGTGATCTGTTTCTGAATCCCACTGACACTAATATCTATATTACTCATCTTGGCAGTGGTGAGAGAAGTTACAGACAACATCAGTCTACCACCCTCTCATTTCACTACATGCCTACGGGAATTAGCTGAGGAATAATAGGCAGAGGGCTGGCACCTTCCAATCTGCCACACAGGTCAAGTAATTAGAAACACACTCGATTTTCAAAAATTTTAAGAGGGCAGGAAGCTGATAACTTTCTTAGTACAAACATAGACCAACCACAGTTCAATTCCTTCACACTTACACTATACTGGCATAAAGGATAACTTTCCATGTGATTGTCAGAAAAAGTAAAGCTGTTTTCCTGCAACTTCTTTTTTTTTAAAAAAAACCTCACACACAGACTTACTGATAAATGTGCAGAAAATTAAGGTGCCCCTCCCAACAACTGCACCAGTCTTACTATTTCACTAAGATATTCACACACACAAAGCCCATGTATTTATTATACATCAGATAGTTGTGTGTCTTCGTGAAACTTAGTGACATATTGTTAGCTACATTAACACTCTCGTTCCCAGGTATAAGCTCCTCAATCACCATCAATAGCTTCTTTTTTATACTCTTTTCTGCCTGTAGCTGATATCATGTCAAGATTCTTTGGCTAGAAGTGTTGTGGATATACAGGTACTGTAAAATATTCTTAAATCACTGTTCAATTCAAACTATATAACTGGTGAAAAATATATGTAAAAACAAAGATGATGTGACTTACCGAACGAAAGCGCTGGCAGGTCGATAGACACACAGACATATGTGTGTGTGTGCACGAGTGTATACCTGTCCTTTTTTCCCCCTAAGGTAAGTCTTTCCGCTCCCGGGATTAGAATGACTCCTTACCCTCTCCCTTAAAACCCACATCCTTTTGTCGTTCCCTCTCCTTCCCCTCTTTCCTGATGAGGCAACAGTTTGTTGCGAAAGCTTGAATTTTGTGTGTGTGTTTGTGTGTGTCTATCGACCTGCCAGCGCTTACGTTCGGTAAGTCACATCATCTTTGTTTGTACATATATTTTTCCCACGTGGAATGTTTCCCTCTATTATATATAACTGGTGAGTCCTTTATACTGATTATTTTATATTTGTACCAAACTGTTGGCAGTATGGTTCAATAAACCTGTAAAAATATATATTTTGCTGTTCTTTCTTCCATTCTAACAGATGATGTAGAAAATCCAGCTGCTTGTGACAGATATAAGTAATCACAACGTGTACTTTTTCAGGAACAAAGGTGTATACCAGTATGTGGTCGACATGTTTCCAGTTACACTCAAAGTGACAGATCTATAGTGGACTCCATGCTGAGTATATTACTCTGGTTTCATTCATTAGAATCTAACATGTACCTTTTCACATTCTTCTCCCATTTCCCTATATTAGTCCGTGACTAGCTATCATAAAAAGTGTACCAATTTCTTTGCCCTATGTATAGACCCGTGGTCTAGGGGTAGCGTCTTTGATTCATAATCAAAAACGTCTTCGGTCCCAGGTTCGATCCCCGCCACTGCCTAAATTTTGATAAATAATCAGCATTGGCGGCTGAAGACTTCCGGCATAAGAAGTCAGCCTCATTCTGCCAACGGCCTTGTCAAAGAGGGCAGAGGAGCGGATAGAAGTTCAGGGCACTCTCTTGTCCTAGGGGTGGGAAATTGCCCCTAAAGGCGGAAGAATCAGCAATGATCAACGACATGAGGATGCAGAAGGCAATGGAAACCACTGCATTAAAGACACGTAACATGTATCCACAGGACATGTGGCCTGTAATTGAAGAAGCGTCATGATGATCTCTCCATAGGCAAAAGATTCCGGAATAGTCCCCCATTCGGATCTCCGGGAGGGGACTGCCAAGGGGGAGGTTACCATGAGAAAAAGATTGAATAATCTACGAAAGGATAACGTTCTACGAGTCGGGGCATGGAATGTCAGAAGCATGAACGTGGTAGGGAAACTATAAAATCTGAAAAGGGAAATGCAAAGGCTCAATCTAGATATAGTAGGGGTCAGTGAAGTGAAGTGGAAGGAAGACAAGGATTTCTGGTCAGATGAGTATCGGGTAATATCAACAGCAGCAGAAAATGGTATAACAGGTGTAGGATTCGTTATGAATAGGAAGGTAGGGCAGAGAGTGTGTTACTGTGAACAGTTCAGTGACCGGGTTGTTCTAATCAGAATCGACAGCAGACCAACACCGACAACGATAGTTCAGGTATACATGCCGACATCGCAAGCTGAAGATGAACAGATAGAGAAAGTGTATGAGGATATTGAAAGGGTAATGCAGTATGTAAAGGGGGATGAAAATCTAGTAGTCATGGGAGACTGGAATGCAGTTGTAGGGGAAGGAGTAGAAGAAAAGGTTACAGGAGAATATGGGCTTGGGACAAGGAATGAAAGAGGAGAAAGACTAATTGAGTTCTGTAACAAGTTTCAGCTAGTAATAGCGAATACTCTGTTCAAGAATCACAAGAGGAGGTGGTATACTTGGAAAAGGCCAGGAGATACGGGAAGATTTCAATTAGATTACATCATGATCAGACAGAGATTCCGAAATCAGATACTGGATTGTAAGGTGTACCCAAGAGCAGATATAGACTCAGATCACAATATAGTAGTGATGAAGAGTAGGCTGAAGTTCAAGACATTAGTCAGGAAGAATCAATACGCAAAGAAGTGGGATACGGAAGTACTAAGGAATGACGAGATACATTTGAAGTTCTCTAACGCTATAGATACAGCAATAAGGAATCGACGAAAGAAGTAGCTTACAAAACGCTTGTTCGTCCGATTCTTGAGTATTGCTCATCAGTATGGGACCCTTACCAGGTTGGATTAATAGAAGAGATAGACATGATCCAGCGAAAAGCAGCGCGATTCGTCATGGGGACATTTAGTCAGCGCGAGAGCGTTACGGAGATGCTGAACAAGCTCCAGTGGCGGACACTTCAAGAAAGGCGTTACGCAATACGGAGAGGTTTATTATCGAAATTACGAGAGAGCACATTCCGGGAAGAGATGGGCAACATATTACTACCGCCCACATATATCTCGCGTAATGATCACAACGAAAAGATCCGAGAAATTAGAGCAAATACGGATACTTACAAGCAGTCGTTCTTCCCACGCACAATTCGTGAATGGAACAGGGAAGGGGGGATCAGATAGTGGTACAATAAGTACCCTCCGCCACACACCGTAAGGTGGCTCGCGGAGTATAGATGTAGATGTAGATGTAGAATAGCGCAGTAGGCAGTACAGTTGAAGAGGAATGGACATCTCTAAAACGGGCCATCACAGAAGTTGGGAAGGAAAACATAGGTACAAAGAAGGTAGCTGCGAAGAAACCATGGGTAACAGAAGAAATACTTCAGTTGATTGATGAAAGGAGGAAGTACAAACATGTTCTGGGAAAATCAGGAATACAGACATACAAGTCGCTGAGGAATGAAATAAATAGGAAGTGCAGGGAAGCTAAGACGAAATGGCTGCAGGAAAAATGTGAAGACATCGAAAAAGATATGATTGTCGGAAGAACAGACTCAGCATACAGGAAAGTCAAAACAACCTTTGGTGACATTAAAAGCAACGGTGGTAACATTAAGAGCGCAACGGGAATTCCACTGTTAAATGCAGAGGAGAGAGCAGATAGGTGGAAAGAATACATTGAAAGCCTCTATGAGGGTGAAGATTTGTCTGATGTGATAGAAGAAGAAACAGGAGTCGATTTAGAAGAGATAGGGGATCCAGTATTAGAATCGGAATTTAAAAGAGCTATGGAGGACTTACGGTCAAATAAGGCAGAAGGGATACATAACATTCAATCAGAATTTCTAAAATCATTTGGGGAAGTGGCAACAAAATGACTATTCACGTTGGTGTGTAGAATATATGAATCTGGCGACATACCACCTGACTTTCGGAAAAGCATCATCCACACAATTCCGAAGACGGCAAGAGCTGACAAGTGCGAGAATTATCGCACAATCAGCTTAACAGCTCATGCATCGAAGCTGCTTACAAGAATAATATACAGAAGACTGGAAAAGAAAATTGAGAATGCGCTAGGTGACGATCAGTTTGGCTTTAGGAAAAGTAAAGGGACGAGAGAGGCAATTCTGACGTTACGGCTAATAATGGAAGCAAGGCTAAAGAAAAATCAAGACACTTTCATAGGATTTGTCGACCTGGAAAAAGCGTTCGACAATATAAAAATGGTGCAAGCTGTTCGAGATTCTGAAAAAAGTAGGGGTAAGCTATAGGGAGAGACAGCTCATATACAATATGTACAACAACCAAGAGGGAATAATAAGAGTGGACGATCAAGAACGAAGTGCTCGTATTAAGAAGGGTGTAAGACAAGGCTGTAGCCTTTCGCCCCTACTCTTCAATCTGTACATCGAGGAAGCAATGATGGAAATAAAAGAAAGGTTCAGGAGTGGAATTAAAATACAAGGTGAAAGGATATCAATTATACGATTCGCTGATGACATTGCTATCCTGAGTGAAAGTGAAGAAGAATTAAATGATCTGCTGAACGGAATGAACACTAGTGAGTACACAGTATGGTTTGAGAGTAATTCGGAGAAAGACGAAGGTAATGAGAAGTAGTAGAAATGAGAACAGCGAGAAACTTAACATCAGGATTGATGGTCACGAAGTCAATGAAGTTAAGGAATTCTGCTACCTAGGCAGTAAAATAACCAATGACGGACGGAGCAAGGAGGACATCAAAAGCAGACTCGCTATGGCAAAAAAGGCACTTCTGGCTAAGAGAAGTCTACTAATATCAAATACCGGCCTTAATTTGAGGAAGAAATTTCTGAGGATGTACGTCTGGAGTACAGCAGTGAAACATGGACTGTGGGAAAACCAGAACAGAAGAGAATCGAAGCATTTGAGATGTGGTGCTATAGACGAATGTTGAAAATTAGATGGACTGAGAAGGTAAGGAATGAGGAGGTTCTACGCAGAATCGGAGAGGAAAGGAATATGTGTAAAACACTGATAAGGAGAAGGGACAGGATGATAGGACATCTGCTAAGACATGAGGGAATGACTTCCATGGTACTAGAGGGAGCTGTAGAGGGCAAAAACTGTAGAGGAAGACAGAGATTGGAATATGTCAAGCAAATAATTGAGGACGTAGGTTGCAAGTGCTACTCTGAGATGAAGAGGTTAGCACAGGAAAGGAATTCGTGGCGGGCCGCATCAAACCAGTCAGTAGACTGATGGCAAAAAAATGTATAGTAAACTTTTGCTTTGCATATAGATGTCTCATTTAACTTACCATAGTTGTAACATTAAGCGCAATATGTTTATGTATGTTACGCTATGCTATGCTGCAAGACTATAGTTTTACAATACGGCCTAGCAATGTTTTATTCCTACACAATGGCAATGTAAATGACGCTTCTCAGCTACACAGGTGCCCCGATGATGAAAGGAGTTAGATTCAAACCTGATAACATTGAATATTTTTGCATCAATAAATGAAACTGAAGAAAAATCATTATTCCTTTCAAGACTAGTTCATACCATTGTGTTTGAACTCCGAACATGTTCTAAAATGCTGTTCACAGTAGTGTGACATCACTAAAATTAGTGACAACAGTGGAATGGAGAGGATATGAAATGCTAACTGACAACAGCAATGAAAATTTTTCTAAAAAAGATACAGCGCAGGACTGGTGAATCAAAATAAACGGATGGGGGAGGAAGCCATTTTTGATAACAGTTTTTTCAGTTAATCCATGAATATCTCATATTTACTACAGTATTTTTTATTGCACATATTTTTGAAAGTTTTGAAGGACAAATGAATTCAAAATTCTCTTTCTAGGCTATCCTTATGTTCTTTATAAAAGTTAAAATTACAGTTTTGTGTTTACAGTACATTAACATACAGTACACTGTACTTCATAGTCTGTAGCACAGCACAAAAATACTCATCCAATGGAAAGAAATAACCACTCGAATGCACTATTGTTGGCAGTGTAGCTTTGTTTGGACTGGTGAATTGGTAGGTGAGGAAGCAACTCGTGGCCAGACGTTCATCTCTCCCCACTAACCACAGCTCTGCAAAAACTTGCCTTGAATTGTTTCCTTGAGTGCAGGGTTTCACGCATGGTCGCATGTCAAAACAAAACATTCTTTACATTCTGAATGTGACTCGTCTTAAGAACTGTTGAAAAATCTGGAAACATTCTCTATACCAAGAGATGTAGCTTTCTTTCTGAATTAAAATTTTCAAGTGTTTTGCATTTATTGTGTGTTAGGAAAAGACTAAATAAAAAATTTATAGAAATGATCAGGTGCATTGTTTGAATGATTAATATTTTAGATTCTGAAATAGTGAATGGTAGTCACTCTTTGAGGAGCAAAATTGTTTCCAAAGACTATTTCTGCAGCCCTGACATATTACTTTAACAGCAGCACAAAATTATTACTATACCTAATAACCCTACCACTTTCAAGATCAATATGTGCTATACCCACTTTTATTTCTACTGTTCACTTTCTTCTGGTCCTGGTGAATAGAAGACCTGCTTCTGATAATGTGAAATTTGTCACTTTTAAATGATCTGTATTCATGCTAGCTGTGGTCCATTTGATTGCCTACACAACCAGACAGCAGATTTTCTTTTTCACCTAATTGGAAATACACTGAAGACCTTATACACCCAAAGCCTCACCCAGTCATCAATTATTTTCTCCAGGTCGAATGGGAATGGCAGCTTCTCCTTAAGTTCCGAGAATTCATGCTCCAGATATTCTCGCATAAGTGAAAGGTGAAGCAAGTAGAAAGTAGTCTCTTCAGGTGCAACAATCCTCTTCTGTTGGTTCCTTCGCCCAAATTTCACCTGGAAAATAAAAACTGACTTGTAGCTGTCTGCATCTCACTACAGAAACAGATTATTGTATCATACTGTTTTAGCCACAGTGTTATTACCAAACATAAAATGAAGACAGAAAAGTCTGTCAATAGATATACACAATTTATTTGGCAGCATTTACCACTTGTTCACTGATGACACTGTTGTCTGCATGAATACCTCATTAGTAAGTATTTATGAGTTAACTTGTCACAATTTCAACTTGTATAGTCAATGGCAGCTTGGATAAGCATTATGAACTATGAATGGCAAACTGAAGACTTCAGTTCACTTGGAGAGACCTGGGAAAGTATTACGAAGTCATGTACTACCTATTCTGGAAAACTGCTCATTGTTCAGCATCCCGTCAAGCCAAGGAGAATTAATATAATGAAGGTAGAGGACTGGAGAACAACGACTGTGTGGCAGCTTGCTGTGTATGTTCATAGGCAACAAGATGTACATCATCATTATTAACCTTTTTGTACAAAAACAATTCTGTTGAATTTTAAGAATGAGACTATGCACAACACAATTAGAAGGACTGTATAAAATGTAGCAACAACAGTCTAATGAAAAATGGAAAGATCAATCAATGGAAAATCCAGGATGGAATAATGACAATTTACGAAAAGGACGATATTACGAAAAGGGTAGTCTTTCCTTCTTATCCCATCACTAAGTCTCCCCTGACCCAGGTTCTGGGTGAATTTTCTGAACTGTACCCCTTTCCCTAAACCTCTCCAGTCCTTTTCCTTCACCCCTCTTCCTCCCACTTCAACTCTTATGTCAGAAGAAGGAGCCCCTGGCTCAGAAAGCTTGAAAAAGTTAAATCTTTTTGTATGTGTGTTCCCCTGCTGCCGCTCGGTGAGTAGATTTTTTTTTTATCTATCAGTTTATATTATATTATCAGAAAAGGATAGATTTCTACTCCCCATATAGTAGAGATGTTGAGTCACAGACAGGCACAACAAAAAGAGTACTACATACGTAAGCTTTTGGATAGTCGGCCTTTGCTGTCTCTGGCAGATAGAAACAGTGGTCGCGTGTGTGTGTGTTTTGGCTATTTCAAAAAAGATAAGGTCTTCTGCCCGAAAGCTTATGTGTTTGGTACTCTTTTTTGTTGTGATTGTCTGCAACTCAACACCTCTGGTATGGGGTGGGTAGCAATCTATCCTTAGCACTGTCAAAAAAGAGAAAAAATTTGTTATCTTACGGTTGTATCAGAGTTCACCAGAGCTCAACACTGAGGTGATTCAAGTCATGTGATAGTGATATGCACATATACAGATGGCGGTAGTATTGCATTCACAAGGTATAAAACGTCAGTCCATATGCGGAGCTGTCATTTGTTCTCAGGTGTTTCGTGTGGAAAGGTTTCAAATGGGATTATGGACAAACAATGGGAATAACAGACTTTGAGCACGGAATGGTAGTTGGAGATCGACTCGTGAGACATTCTGGAAATCGTTAGCGAATCCGATACTCCGACATCCACAGTGTCAAGAGTGAGCCAAAAATACCACATTTCAGAAATTACCTTTCACCACCGACAATGTAGTGGCCGACAGACTTCACTTAATGACTGAGAGCAGTGGCATTTGTATAGAGTTGTCCATGCTAACAGACAACCAACACTGCATGAAATAAGTGCAGAAATTAATGTGGGACATATGACAAATGTACCCTTTAGCACAGTGTGGTGAAATTTGGCATTAATGGGCTATGGCAGCAGATGACCGACACGAGTGCCTTTGCTGATAGCACATCGCCTGCAGTGCCTCTCTCGGGCTTTTAATGGTATTGGTTGGATCTTGTCTGACAGGAAAACTGTGGCTTGGTCAGATGACTCCCAATTTCAGTTGGTAATAGCCGATGATGTGGTGCACACCCCAAAAAACCACGGAACTAAGTTATCAACAAGGCACTGTGCAAGCTGGTGGTGGCTAGATAATGGTGTGGGCTGTGCTTCCACAGAATACACTCTGTCCTCTGGTCCTACTGAACTGATTACTGATTGGAAATGGTTACGTTCAGCTACTTTGAGATCACGTGCAGCTATTCACGACTTCATGTTCCCAAACAACGACGTCATGTCCCTGGACCACA
This sequence comes from Schistocerca nitens, assembly GCF_023898315.1. Lineage (NCBI taxonomy): Eukaryota > Metazoa > Arthropoda > Insecta > Orthoptera > Acrididae > Schistocerca > Schistocerca nitens. The sequence goes on along the minus strand of NC_064625.1, from coordinate 98,216,219 downwards.
ATTGTTTGCGATTGGTTTGAAGAACATTCTGGTCAATTCGAGCAAATGATTTGGCCAGCCAGGTCGCCCGATATGAATTCCAACAAACAATGAGGTCAGTTCATGCATAAAATCCTGCACCGCCAACAATGTTGCATTTACAGATGGTTATAGAGGCAGCAGGGCTCAATATTTCTGCAAGGGACTTCTGGCGACTTGCCATGTCAGGTTGCTGCAATGTGCTAGGCGAAAGGAGGTATGAAATGATATTAGGGAGTATATCACGAATTTTGCACGTCAGTGTATTGGGACACTATTCTGCTTGAAAACTGGAGTGCGTATTGGCACTACAATTCCACAGCAATGGTAATGCCACATTTCTGTCATACTGTCATATTAATGGTGGAGCCTTTTGTGTCATCTCAGTTGCAAGGACATGCACCATCTGACACCAGTGACAGCAACAGTCTTGTGTTTTAGATAAATGGGTGATCATATTTTCCACCTACTATTACAGAAGGTTTTACTTCTCTTTATTCTACTTTTAAAGCTAAATATGGCCTAATTCACCAAAAATTGGTCAACAGTTACATAAAAATGTTATCCTGACAGTTTTGTTCATAAAATATCATAGACTTGCTAGCAAACCAGTTCTCAGCTTCATACGCCATCACAAGTGACAATGGTCCAAGAAGCTGAAAACTGAGGTTAGACCAAATAAATATTGCAAAACACCAGGACAGTGTTTCCTTTTTTACATTAAAAATCTTGCTTTATAATTCGTATTCTTTATTAATACTTTTAAGAATAAGCAAATAAAATAACTCCGATTTTATACTATACATCAAGTAGATTTCCTCCCCGATATAGATACCTCTTCGCGGAGAAGGGAGAAGTGTGGCTCGTGGCTGCAGAGCCCCAGCATGATGAGGTCAGCATCCAGCCCGTACAGGCAGTGCCGCGTGTTGGGGTCGTGGTCTGGCCTCGACCGCGCGTACCTGATGTAGTCCATTATCTTGTGCTCTCCTTCACCCGGGGTCTGAAATCACAGAATGTACATCCCAAGGTTATATGAAAGATGTGTCACACTTACAACATTAAGTTTTACCAGGATGGCTACTCGAACTTGGAAGGCGGGAGGGGGGGGGGGGGATAACTCTGAGAATTTCAGGTGTGAGGAGGGAGATGATGGCAAGAAGCTCCTGATAAATTAATGGTAAGCAGGGCAGGGCAACATACCACAATAATGACTTTTCTTTCCTTCCAGCAGAGCTATATACCAGCCACAAGCAGTAGTTTAACTGCAGTTTTGAAGCATCTATAATTCATATGGAATAACATTCATATAATTAGCACTCTGAGATATTAAGTATTTTTAAATGTGTGGTTTATCGGACTCAATGAAATTCAGTTTGAATGCCAGATCAAAAACTCAGAATTCCCCGAGATTTTATGAAGTTCCTGAAATTCCCCTGAGATTTCAACAATTTTTCTAGGTAAAATTTAAGTGCCTGAGAACTCAAAGTTTTCCAGGAGAATTGCCACCCTGTTTACAGACTTCACCATTGACACTCTTGTAAACCAAATTTTTTTATTTACTTTTTCAAGTCAGACAAATGACATCATAACCAGTTTTAACTTCACAGCCAGTCACCATCAGATAATCTGTTTAATAAGAAAGAAACAAGAAATTTGCAAGGAAGAACAAAGAGCAACAATATGATTTCTTTGGTCAGAAGGAGTGAAAGAGGCTGAAATTCATCACAGACTGTTAGCAGAGTACAGGGACAGTACACAGCTGTGGTCAGGCATTTTTGGGTGGATCGAAAAGTTCAGAAGTGGCCAGACAAACATGATGCACACACAGGAAGCAGAGCGCCCATCAATGTTCGCAACAGCTGACAAAATGGAGCAAGCTCAACAGATGTTCTGACGAAAGCTGGATACAATGGCGTAGTATCTGCATTGAACACGAGTCATGTTCCTGCCTATACCATTCATATGTGATGAACCCGATTTCCACAAAGTTTGTTCACGATGGGTGCCACGACAGCTCACTAAAGAACACAAACTCAAACATCTCGAATTCTGCCAACGCTTGCTCAGCTGTTACAACAATGAAGGCAAGTCAGTTTTGGAAGGAAAAGTTACCTGTGACGAAATGTGGGCTCGTTACTATGAGCCAGAATCAAAGTGCCAGAGTATGGAGTGGAAGCACCCCAAATCACCAATGAAGAAATATCCAGGTCTGCGGCATCTGTGGGACAGGTGGTGCTAACTGTGTTTTGGGATGCTACAGGGCCTACACTGGAAGACTACATAGAGAAGGGGAAAACCATAACAAAGACTAAAACAGGGAATTGTGGAATAACAAACTTAAACCAGCAATTCGCAGCAGACACCGAGATCTTTTGTCACAGAAAGCAATGCTGTTGCACAGCAAAGCTCATCCTCACATGGCTCACCTCACCCTTGAAATCATCCAGAAATTGAGTTTCGGGCTACTGGAACATCCTTCTTACAGTCCAGATCTTGTGCCAGCAGACTTTCATTCGTTTGGGCCACTAAAAGATGCTCTGCCAGGTCATCGATTCTCCAGAGACACAGACATGCAAGAAGCAGTGCATCAGTGGCTTTGCAACCAACCAAAAACCTTCTTGGCACAAATACACAAGCTAGTGGCGCACTGGACTAAATGCATTTCAAAGAAGGGGGACTATAATGAAAAATAATGTGTAAATAAAACAGTATTTTTGAAGTACGTAAAGTGCTTTCATGAAAAGCCTGGATAATTTTTAGCTTATCCTTGCACTATCTATTTTGTAATGCATGTATGAAGAAAGGCTGCACATATGGTCACAGGTCCATTTGGCCGACGAGAGAGAAAGAGTTACAGAGATGCTGAAAAAATTGGTCTGGTAGATGCTTCGTGATGGACGCAAAATATCCCTTGAAAGCATACTTAGTAAGTTTTAAGAACCAGCTTGAGTGAGCAACCCCTAAATATTATTCCTGTATGTATCACAAAGGCAAAATTAAACTAGTTATAGCATGCACAGAGGTGTTCCAGCAGTCATTCTCCTTATACTCTATACACAAAAGGACATAATAAGGCCTAATAACTAGTACAACATGAAGTAAACTATGCCATGCACTTAAAAATAGTTTGAAAAGTATAGAAGTAGATTTAATGCTAAATGTTACATCTAGAAATAAATATTTTTATCTTTATGACAGTTTGCTATTGCATTTTCAGGAAACTAAAGAAGATTCTGTCTTCTCCACCTCATAAAACAGCTTTCTCGGAGGGAATGGATATGCTGCAATGACATTCTCACCTCGTGACCAGACAGTATGACAGTGACGTTCTGCCACAGCCTGTCAGTGGACACCTTGTAGGTGACGAAGTACTTGAGCTGCTGGTGTAGGCGATCCATGAAGCACGTACCAGGGGTGATGCAGTTCGAGTCAAACCGTGCCTCCGAAGGCAGCTTTTCACCCCTCTCGCGGGCGTTGCGCTCCAGAATTTCTGCCTCTTTGGCTGAACGAAATCTGTATGCAAAGGCAAGTTGATTTAACACACTCCACTGTGCACAAAGATACAATAGAAATACGCTGAACACAAGAGGAACACCTATCTTCTAGGTTGTCGACGCACACTAAGATGTAGATATTACCGAGATCTCACCCTTTCTTTTTGTTACAATGACTTAATATTCATTATACGAACTGGCCTAACTGCTGCACATTTATGTTTGTAGAAATTTTTAAAAAAGATAAAGAAAATCTGTTTTATCACCATCTTACTGTCAACTTTGTAGTGGAATTTTTTGAAAGACTAGAGGTTTAACGAATACACACAGAGTATCATCAACAAACCTATCAATTCAGACACCTACCTGAACACTATTACTGATCTTTGAACAGATGTTGCGCGCGCGCCCACACACACACACACACACACACACACACACACACACACACACACACACACACCTATTTCTATTTTCCTTTTTCTTTAATTGGTAGTATTATCTTTTTTGCTCAATAATTTCCCCTGTTACTTCTCTCTCTCTCTCTCTCTCTCTCTCTCTCTCTCTCTCTCTCTCTCAGCCCTCCTGTCTGATTTCTCCCCACCTTCCACTAAGGTCATTATACTTCTAATTTCTCTCCCCCACTTGATTTTACTTCTCACTCCATCCATCTATCATTTTTGTACCGACACAGAGCTTACCAACATGCAGGTCACCCCAGAACCCAATATGAAAGGGAACCCACATATTGAGAAGGTGGAACGAAACAAAGATGAAGCATATTGTATCACTACTATAAAAACTTGTAAAGCTGACAGCTATATACCATACTGATCAATGCACTTGTCAGTGATGTTCAACCAGTAAGAATACTTTCTTATATATGAGACCAGGCAGTCACAAAGGCTGCTTATTTTGCTTACTTGCACTTCATTATACCATATGGAATTGCTTCCTGGGGTCCACTACAGATACTTTTCAGTAAATCGACAGCAACAACTGAAATATGCCCAAGATAAAGATTGAGTAGCCAAATGCAGTATTAAGTCACCATTTAGTGACATGAATATTTTGATTCACTACCAGTCAGAAGCGTGCCAATGAGGCAACATTGTGTGACAATAGGTTACTTATTTAAACAACAACAACAGCAACATGAGTGACAAAGACAGCAGGAGAATGCCTGGCTAACATCTGCTGATACATGGTCCCCAGTTACAATACAGGACAGTTTTGCACAACGACCACATCTTGGGGCAGGAAGTGACAGCATCACTGTGAAGTTCAAACTCGTCAAAGATGAAAAAAATGATAACAGTGACAGGTGTTGTGCAGAAATTGACCTTGCAGGGAAACTTCACAGGGACAAATTCTTCTGTCATTCCTGGAGGATGAACATGACTACAGAAACCACTGGACTGATAACGTAGAAGAAGACGAGTCTAGAAAACACTGAAGCTAACCACTGAGGAAAAGTCAATGGTTTTCTGTCTGAACACGAGGCTCTTCTAGACAGGAGTGCGAAAGAGAAAACGTGCCATACAGTTGTCACCAAAGAAGATGGTCCCCTGCACGAGGGGTTCTTCCGAGTCAATCATTGCTTCAATGCATAATAATTACCAATCGACAGTGTTCCTTGATGGCTTATGAAATTGCCACACACACTTGCTGCCATTCTGACAACTGAGTCACATGAGATGCCGGAGTCCACACAACACTAGGGCTCCCTCTGTTACTGCTGCAATTCGTGCTCCAGAACACAGCTAAACTATCTGTGTCCAGCAAAACTGTGGCACAATTGTTCCTTCAATTTCTGTCATGCTCAACCGAATTCTGCATCTTCTTCTGATGACAGGTTTGTCACGTAGCAGCTTTTAGCAGGCTGCCAGTGTTCATAGATACTTTTCCATTGCCAACCCAAGTAACACATTGTGTGTCAATATCTCTAACTATGCTACAGCTCTGGAAGCTAGCAATCAAATCTATGCCCTCAATCTGCTGAGGAATCGTCAAGTGACATTAAACTGATGACTGAGGCACGGGGGTAGATGATCGAGATATTAACAAAGCATGTGCTCTGCATCACTCACACTGATGGGGAGGGAGGGGGCAGTACTGTCAAAGACTTTTGAGAAGAGATTTACAACTACAGCCAGTCCTGTGACCCGAAAGACACCGGTTACTCATTCACTGCAGCTGAGACAGGACGTACTTCATCTCGTGTGAACAGTTACACACAGTTATACAAACGTGCGCACGCTCAGACACAAACATGCACACAAACAAACAAAAGATAAGCACCAGAGAGAAGAGAAGGAAAGAAATGGTCTTATATTTATATGAAATTTGTTGGGTGGAAACAGTGTGTGACTCAGTCGTTTGGGAAGAATGTATTAGCTGATACTTAGTAACTTTTTCCATCAAATTCAGTGAAAAGTGTGTCAAAGAAATGAATAATTATTTTGTAGCTGACGGCAGAAGATTAGTGTTTAGTACCCCATTGAGGGTGAGCCCATTAGAGGACACACACAAGTTTGAATAGGGAGGGTATGAGGAAGAGAATGGCTGTAGCCTTTTCAAAGGCAAAATCTCAGCAATCGCGCCCACCAACTTATGGAAACTGTGGAAAACATAAACTGGCATGGCTGTAAGCAGTTTCAATCCCATTCCTCCTGAATGTGTCTCATCTTATTCGATTTGCAATGAACTAATGTATAAAGCAGCTAAGACAGGCTACCCCAAATATATACAGAACAAGTAAACATATCGAGGTGCTGTTTTCCCGATGTTATAGCAGACAATGTGGCCAATTTTACAATGTGCACCAGTAACTTTTTACATTTGTAGCTATTGAAAAATGTTATTTGTAGGTAGATGATATCCTCTACTCTCTCAAATATTTGTTATACATTTCATTACTTTTTTTAGCACTCTTTGGACAGCACTATGTCACAACAGCTAATTCATTACAATTACAGGACAATATGCCAGAACTGGTGCCACCTTACACCACCAACCTGTTCAGGAAGTCACTCTGACAAATTTATTAATGCACAACTTCCTGTGAGGAACTTCTGTGGTCATACAGAACACCAGATTTCTACAACATGTGTGGTTACCAGGAGCGAGTTCCTGCAATATGTGTCTGTACAAATTCACTTAATCCCTTTACACCAAAGCAAACATGCAACAGCGAATGAGAATTCTCTCTGTTTTACACGCTTAGTGCATGGCATTCAGCCATGTGCAGGTTGCATTCGCAAGTATTTCCCTGTGATCTGTTGGGCGTCTGTTTTAAAGCAAACTATCAAAGGAAGTTCTTGTCCTCTCCACTTCAATGGCACACACAGTGCGCTTGCTTTCCTGCAGTGTGCTGCGTTTCCCCCCCCCCCCCCCTCCCCTCCCCCCATGTGAGCTATTGTTGAGGTTGTTTATTGTAAGTGTTTTTGTGGTGAAACACTGCTTCTGTTGACAGAAGAATACAGATCCCGCAGGTGATTGTGGAATCCTAAAGATCCACAGTGGAAATACACTGAAAAAATAAAATTAAAAAATAATAAATAAATGAAAATGCTTGGTGAGAAATTGCTGAAGTGCTGGCACTGCCAACAGGTGAAGTTAAGGACAAAATTAACTCACTACTGTCTTCTCTTAGGTGTGAAAGGCCTAAACAACATACAGCATTGGGAATGGGTGGGGTCGAAAAATGTAATTCCAAATGGTTTGCCTTCAAACTGCTGCAATACAGTATACTCTTTCTCCCTCTCCACATCTACAGATACTGCGTAAGTGACAGATAATGTGGTCCACAAACTTTCTGGTATCATCAATGTCCTGATTTTTTTTTTTATCCGATTTAAGGGAAATAAATGTCATTGAAATAAACAGACAGCTTAGGTTAATGTAAAACAAAAATACACATAAGACCTCATTGTTCCAGTGGTTTACATTCAAGGTATCTGTCTTAACGTCACAATTTTAGAAAATTTAAATACAGGAACAGAACAAATGAAAATTTTTTTCCCTGTTGTTTCTTGTACATTTTTACATTACATCACTCATTTTTAATGACTGTATCTCCCTTGCATTTACCTTTATAAAACTGCGGGTGTTTCACATAAGGCACTACATACTTCAGGAATTATTTGGGAAACAGATGTGGTTGATATACCACATAGATATTGAGCTAAGCAATGCAGGGTTAGTGCTGGCCTGTCTTCTACTGATATGGATCATCAATAATTTGTGTCCATCGGTTCAGTTGCAGTTATAAGAAGATGAAAATTGTCCACCGACATGTGGGTGAAGTTTTGGAATAAAGCAAGTGATGGTTGTAGCTGCAAATCACTAATCAGAGCCCAACCACCGCTTCTTCCATGCCTGTGCAAAAATTCAGACACTCATATTTTTCTGTGTCTGCCATTTTGCTTCCACATCCATCAGTGTGCTCATTATACACAATAAACCTAGTTCTATGTTCCTTTTCTCTATCAAGATGTGCTAAATATAGGTTAAGCATATTTATAGGAACAATGTTTTAGCACCAAAAACCAAAACACGTTGAATGCTTTTTCTTCCGTTTACTCTAGTGCAAATGCGTATTCACAGGTACAAGTCAACGAAGGTATGTGAAATCAAACCCCGTGTGTATTGGTTGTGAATGTACATTCACTCGTGTTCGCTCGAGTGTAAAGGTGGGCTTTACAGTGACCCATGGGTCTGCATTTCAAATCAGACCCCTGTTTGATGTGAGCGATACCTACACCTGCAGCAAATGACAACCAAGTAATTCCACTTGTTATTAGTCCTCTCCTACTTTCCAGCATTTTCTACCTTGTAACATTCCTTAAAATGTAATAACTAGACAAACCTTCGTCCACGTTGCTGGTTCATCTTTGCTCTAGGGGCTACACCATCCACAGCTAGGAAGAATAGTTTCTTTGGTTTGATCATACGAAACAATACCTAGAACAACAGAAAAACAAAACTAAGTACAATAAATTCAATATAAAAACACATATTATTATCTGAAGCAGTACACACTTTTTGCATAATGGTAAGGTAGTTTTCTTTTCGACTAAAACATTTCAATACGACTTTCATATGTTCTGCAATGAAAAGTAGGTTGTTTTCTCATTCAGAAAGCAAACTGATGCTCCAGCTTTACGTGTGGAATTGGTTAACAACACAGCCCTGGGAATTTTATGAGAGAGCCATTGGGACAGTCTAGCAAAACGTGCACCACCATCAAACAAGAACCACAAGAACAGAACCATGGGTATTCGCGATTAAGGAGATGACCAAGAGTCAGCTAAGTATGGATGATGCAGAGCCGGCAGAGTCATTGTGAAAGGCCTGCATAGGGCATCCCAATAGCTTCATAGTCTCCTTTATCACCCATAGTTTGTTTGGTGAAGTCAGAATGACCATTCCATACCCAGAACTGTAAAAAATGATGGGGTAATAACGATCAGAGGTCTGCTTCTGGAAATACCAATCTCAAGAGTCAGCTTAGTGGTAGCCAGTTTGGTGAATTTATCAGCGAGTTCATTCCCTGTGATCTCAATGTGGCTCAAGATCCAGACAAAGGTCACTGGGCATCCACACTGTTCAAGGGCATATGAGGAATCCTGGATAGCCAAGACCAAAGGATGGCAAGGGTAACACTGGTCAAGAGCTAGCAAACTGCTCAAGGATTCACTGCGGCTGACAAAGGACTTACCGGTGGAGGAACGGGTATGCTCAAGAGCATGAGAAATGGCAACCATCTCCACAGTGAAAACACTAAAGCCCTCCAGCAAGGAGCTCAGTTCAGTATGTCCCGCATGAGTGTATGCGGGGCCCACATGATTAGCAACCATCGAGCCATCAGTGTAGACTACTTCTGAAATCCAGGATGCACCAAGGATGGAGAAAAATTGGTGGTGGTGGTGGGGGGAGGGGGGGGGGCACGCTGAACCGAGTCTTTCGGACCATGTAATAGGTCAAGACAAAGCTGTGACCAAGAGATGTATCATGGAGGTGTACATGAGTGGGCCTGTAGGACGTGTTGTAGAGGAATCAACTGGTATTCAGAGAGGGAGGGCCGGATGTGGATTGCGATCATAATCCCTGATCTGGATTGCTGTTGTGGGAGATGGATTTCCATATTTGGAAAGAGGAGATGGTAGTTCTGATGCTTAAGGAATGTGCATAGCATACTTGACAAGCTGTTGTTGTTGCCTGATCGACAATGGAGGGACTGCGACCTCCACAAGTAAGTTGTTCACAGGGCTAGTTCGAAAGGCTCCTGTCACAAATCGAAACCCACAGTAGTGTATCAGACCCATTATCCGCAATGCTGAGGGTGATGCTGAACCCTATGCCAGACTCTAACAATCAAGTATAACTGTATCAGGGCTTTGTAAAGCTGCAGAAGGGTAGTGCAATCTGCACCCCATCCAGTGTTACTTGGGCAGCGAAATGTATTAAGGTGCAGCCAGCACTTTCGCTTAAGCTGGTGAAGATGGAGAATCAACATCAACCGGGCATCGAAGACCAGTCATAAAAGGCAATAAGTCTCCACCACACTGAGCAGTTGGTCATCAAAGTAAACTTTAGGTTGTGGGTGAACGGTATGATGTTGACGGAACTGCATGGCACAATTCCTGGTGACTGAAAACTGAAAGCCACGAGTGAGGGGCCATGGCTGCACCTTTCGTATGGCATCTTTCAGTTGATGTTCAGTGATACGCACACTAAAGGAGCAATAGTAGAGGCAAAAGTTGTCAGTATATAAGGAGAGTAATGCAGAGGACCCCACAACAGCTGCTAGACCGTTGTCAGCTACTAGAAAGAGAGGGAGACTCAGTAGAGAGCCCTGCGGGCCTCATTCTCTTGGATACGGGAGGGGGGTTACTGTGGGAAGCACCAACTCAAACCCAGAAAGTACAGTGTGATAAGAAGTCCTGGATGGCAGACTCTATATAAACCAGATTATCAGTAGATGAACAGCCTGGGACAGAGCCAGAAAACCTTGAGGTTCAAGGAGCCAACACAGTCACTGGCTCCTCAACTGTGCAAGCAACTTGCAGAGAACAATGGTGTGGCTAATTTGGCCATAACTGTTCACCTATAGAGAGTGCTTATCCGGTTTCAGTACTGGGATGATGATGCTTTCTTATGACTGTGATGGAAACCTGCCATCGCTCCAGATGCAATTAAAGATGGCAAGGATATGACACTGACAATCCACCGATAAGTATTTGATCAGTTGGTTGTGGATGTGATCTGACCGTGGGGCTGTATCCAGGGAGTGGGCTAGGACACTGACGAATTCCCATTCACAAAATGGAGCATTATGCGGCTCCAGGTGGCATGTAGTAAAAGATAACTGCTTTTGCTCCACCCACTGTTTTTGGGCATGAAAGGCACATTAATAATTCTCAGACACTGTGGCTCAAGAATACTGCAGGGCAAAACGTTCGGCGACAGCGCCTGGGTCCAGGTAGACATTGCTATTCAAGGTAGTATCACATACACTTGCAGGTATCTGGTATCTGCAGACATCTGATCTTTGGCCAAACCTATGAAGGAGAGGTACGTGATTTGCACTTCTGTCATTTCATTATGTGGTGGACCAAAGCATGGAGCCATTTAAAGACAGTGGGGTTTGATAGGTGCTGCTTATGGTGTTTGAGAACCCGTCTGCAATCTCTAATGGCCTCTGCGATTTCCGATTACTACCAATGTAATATCTTCTGTCAGGGTAGGCATAAGGAATAAGGGATCACTAATTCACCTGCTGAAAGGATGGCTATAGTTATATTCTGGACTCCCTCGTTGATATCTCCATTCGGTGGGGAGACAAGGACAGTAGCACCCCAGTCAGCATTGTTGAGAGGCCATACCCATACGGGTAGGCTTTACCACCTTCAGATCTCAACAGATGGGTTAACGAGATTAAAGATTATTATTAGCCATCTTGGGAAAGGAGTTTTATCTTCTCTAACCTCCACAAATTATCGAAAAACTGAACAGAAATTATTGCAGAAAAGCAAGAAAACACTTGACTGTGACAATACGTAATGTATGACAGAGTGATGCACTTTGCATCACATACTAACTACAACACAATATGCCACCAACCAAGGAAGATCTGTCAGAAATCATATGATGTAAAAAATGATAACCCATTTCTTCAAAATGCACAGAAATCAAAGCAATGCATAATGTGCAGCCTAAAACGCTTTGCACCAGTGGAAATAGAGGGGAAAAAAACTGTTTAAATTTGCACCTGCAAAACAACAACTGGAACATTTGTGAAACAAACATCAGTAGTAAATGATAACAGGCTAATGGTTTCTTTAAGATTTATCCAATTCCAATAACATTTTTATTAATAGCTAATATGCGCAGCTCTAGACAGAAGTTGTACAGCAAAGAAACAACACAAAAAAGTGAGTAGAAATGTTTGATGATTTACATGCAATTGCACAATCTACAATAATCAAAACATTGATTATAAAAGGTAAACCAGAGTCACGATATAGAACAATAAACAGAAACTTACCTCGATATAATGGAATATATCTTTAAATATTTTCTCTTCTGTAATCCGAAAATGAGGATCAAAGTCATTTGGGTGTGAGCATGTGTGAATGATTCCATTCATGTCAAGATATAAGTTGTCAAAATCTGGTATCTGCAAAACAGAGGCAAATATATGGAAAGCAAAATAATGTAACTAGACTTTCCACAATGTATTAAGTCGAAGTAAAACAAAACATCGATAAGTCCAGGTATTCATTGCTACAGTGCCAAGTTATGATTGAAATTCAATAGTTTCTGTTATTAATAGAAAATAAACGTCCGTTCGCCGAGACGAATAACACTTCGAAGAAGAACATTTCAATCTGTCAGTGCACTATGCGAATAAATACATTATTTACAAATTTCTGATAATCTAAACAACGTAACGAAAACAAATTACATTTCTTATAAATTATGTTCCTACCTGGTATTCCTTCACAATTTCGCTAAGACAAGGGTATCTTTCACTAATCCATCTAAAAAACTTAGGGACACCCATTTTTTCCTACTAAAATTTAAAACGCTACACCACCACGGACACCACAATATCAGCTGCTTAAGTGCTTATACAACTGTTTATATTCCACATTTTCAACGATTCAATGCAAGAGCAGGGTAGCCAACATTAGCTGAATCAACGGTTATTTGAATGACATTTGTTTCAACAACGAGTATGTTTGCGCTGCCATCCGCAGAAATCACAGAAATATTCGTTTTGTAAGTAAAAACCGTATTTTTCTCGCTGCAATGTATTTTATTTGTTTCAGATGCGACTCGCCTTTTACTTTAAGACATTTTCAGTGGAATTTTGGTTGGGTCTGCGCTTACTCTGAGTAGGCCACATTCTGGTGGTCGCACTATAACTTCACTTAATAAGTATAAGGGAAATACGCTTGTATTTTGTAAGTGAAGTTACAGTGCATCCTCTAGCATGTGACGAGAGGAAATGCAGATACCAGCTAAAACAATGGAATAACTATTCCGCTGAAGATGACTTCAAGTAAAATGCGAAACGCGTCTGAAACAAATACCATACATTTCAGCAAGAAAAAGGCGTTTTTTTTGTACAAAACGGACATTTGTTTCTCCCTGAAGGTGAATTTTGAACCGGGGAGTGTACCGTTTTGGTTGGTCATATCGAACGCTCCGCAACGGTTAATGTTTCGTCAGATACTCAGATAGTCTACCAGTGTTATTCTTCATAAACATCACAGCATTGTTGAATGCTGTGTTCAAGCGTTAAGTAAATACTCGTAATGTGTGTAATTGGAATGAATTTCACCGTCAACATATTCATGTATCCGGTATATTGTTCCGCTCCCCGTACTTTCTCTCGCGTTTTTCATTTTCAGCAATCCTATTCATAATTTTAAGTTCCATCATTCTTTCTGATGATGTGTAGGGTGACCCGAGGGTTAGGGCTGTGGGTTATGTTGGTGACAATTTGCCTGTTCGGGTATGAGTTGACGAACTCAACGAAGATTAAATTGAATTAGATGCACGGTACTTTTCGTTTCACAGAGCCGTAGTGAGGAGATCTCAAGGATGTAGAACAAATCAGGAAACAAGCATACACAACATATATTTACAAAGGAAAAAGATACGCTAATGTACCCTCCATAGATGCCAGTTGAAATGGTCCTCAAACTCTATGACTGCCAGAACAGCCACTTTCAGCACGTTGCTAATTGTAAGAATCTGAACTGGGGGAGGGGGGGGGGGACAGGTCATACTAGTCCCAGGAAACAAGGACTCGAGACAACATACAGAACTTCTTATTAAATAAAACAGTAAACTAGTGAAAAACTGCTTTCAATTAATATTTTAAATGTAAGAATGCACTTGTTTAAAAATACAACTTTTTAATTCAGTAATAATCTTCGAGGATTTGCCAACAGTAACATGCCGAAGACGAAAAAATTACTCTCGGATCTGCGCGAACGAGTTCCTCGCTGGGTACGCCCATTGCATCTACACTGAGTGCACAACGTGATACCCATCAACCCGTGCTGCTATTTCCCTAAGGGGTGCCATTTTTACATTTGAACTGCTGACAATTAATAGAACTTTACCAGTACCCTTTTGCTTTTGTCTCCTCTTGACACAAGACAGTTGGTACCCCAACAGGCAAAATGAGTCTCTCAGACTCAGTTTCAATTAAAAGAAGCACCTTGAACTTGTTGGTTAGGATAGGGGTAATACACTGACTCCTCCCTAGCCCCTGTCTTCCATATACAGGGACCCTAGATCTACCATTGACATGGCACTCACAGACAAGTGGATGAGTTGTGGTCTATCTTGTACTTCCTTCAGGGGACACTAGCCACAGGAGAGGACAGTACTTGGAGTACTTTTGATACAAAATTATTAAGGCTTTTGTGGCCACTTGTTGACAAACTGCCTGTTGGCTTCTATCTCAGGTTCTTCAGCCGACGTTCATCTGATGATTTTTCTGACATTGCGCCAGCATGAACGGCTGGCATTGTTAAAGTTTCATCTTCCATTGCTGGTGCTGGACTGGAACTGAGCTCGCGGCCTCAAACTGTATGTACCTGGCGCGCCAATGTCCAGGGGCTCCTCTGTGGTCATATCCGGTGTGGTTCTCCTCTTGTTATCTGTGGTGGTCGTTCGCTGCTACGCAGGAAGCCAGGATTGTTTATCTTGAGGCTTTCACCTTTCTTATTGAAGCTATTCTCGTGTTTGTGCATTTCTGTAGCTTCTCTGAACAAGCAGGTGTGATAGTTCTTCTCTACAGCCAGAACTTCCATGTCAGCAAATTTTACCACGTGGTCGGTCTCACACAACGTGTGCTCTGCCACAACCGATTTTTCGACCTGTCCCAACCTGCAGTGTCTCTTACGTTCTGTGATCACGTGTTGGTTGATGGTCCAGTCATTCCAACATAAACTTTTCCGCATGTGCATGGTATGCGGTATATTCCAGACATTGTAAGTGGGTCCATTTTCTCCTTTGAAGATCTGAGACACTGTTTGATTTTCTTTGTCAGTTTGTAAATAACCTTTACACTGTGTTTTCGCAATATACGGCCGATCCTGTCCATCACTCTGGGAATGTGTGGCAGGAAGGCCATGCCCAACATTTCTTTTTCTCGCGGCTGGTCCCAGCGGAGGTTCGAGTCCTCCCTCGGGCATGGGTGTGTGTGTTTGTCCTTAGGATAATTTAGGTTAAGTAGTGTGTAAGCTTAGGGACTGATGATCTTAGCAGTTAAGTCCCATAAGATTTCACACACATTTGAGCATTTTTTTTTTTTTCTCGTTTGTCACTTCACCGAGTGTTTGGCTCTGTTATATCTTTAATATAACTTGCGGAGTACACATTGTTCCTCGGAACACTTTCCAAGTGTTGTCTTTGCATCTGAGGTGTTGCGGCTCACATATTTGTGTTGCTCTTGCATATGTAAGCTGCAGCATCTCAGACGCAAAATATAAAAATCACCAGAAAAACATCAGCCAAAGAACCTGAGACAGAAGCCAACAGGCAATTTGTCAGTACTTTTGATATCTCTGAACAGCCCTCTAATGTATTCATGCACAGGAGATTCTAATCACTCTACAGCAGTCCGGGTGATTTCTAGCTGCTTTTGAACAGCAATGAACTCGTCCCCTACCTGACAATAGCATTCACAGTGGGGCTGTGTTATGGTTGGTGCAATGTTTTACAGAGAAGTAAAGTTTTTTTTATATTCTGTTGCTGAATTTGTAGGTTTTCTCAATTTCCTGCTTTATATCTGGTAGGAACTTATTTAAGACCTTCAAAATGGAGTACAGGATGCTACTCTGCCTCACAGGATAAATTATATGTGGTAATCAATTGTGCCTTGAATTGAAATTGTGTATGAGTATAATACTTTCTGCTTCTGTGGGATTCTTGATGAAGGCACATGTGCCACCCAGGTCATTCCAAATGGTGAGCACCTTAGGGAACTCAGCCAGAGTAACTGAGTACGTGTGTGGTATACATGGGGTTCCTGATCAGGAAGTGGTAAACACCGCCAGTCCTCTATCACCACAAACCCTTAACATGTTTCAGAAACCACCATGAGCTGTGATGATGGAATGTTGTGTTTCTTGATGAAAGAGGCTCTTGGCCTTACCACCTGGCTCACAATTGGACAAACCTTTATAAAAACCCCTCAACCTTAATGTGAGCTGAGTGGCTATATGGTGTGTAAGTGTTGAGGTTTAACACCCCAGTAGAATGAGGCTTACCCAGATATGCAGGTCTCTGGCTGGAAGGACACTGAATTTCCTAGCATCACGTAGGGACACAAATGGATGTTGCAACTGTCAATGACAAGCCTCTGATGCTTTTTTTTTTGGGGAAGGGGGGGGGGGGAGGAGGGAGGCAGCCAGGAAGTAAAAAATACATCAACAAAGAGGGCCCAACCCAAGTACATCCTCCAGAGAATGGATAATTGTGGCAAAGTTACATGTGTGTAAAAGGGAACACATGGGCAAGAATATTTATTTAGTGATATTGAAGTTGTGTAATTTCAAAAGGTGTCCTCTTTCTATATAAGTAAAGTTTTGCATAAAATTGCAGTGAGTTTGAAACCTGTAAAATTGTTAGGCAGTGGCACCCTCTTGATGGAAACTACTACATTTTGCCAGGTGACCATGCTTTTTGAGACAGAATCTCGATCAACATTGAAAAGTAGTGGAACAGCACAAGACCCTTAACTTCAGTAAGGGTGCTAAAAGCCGTGAAGACATCATGAAAATGGACACAGCAGAACTACAAAAGGAATGGGAAATGGAAGGTTTCAGAGAGGCACAAAATATGATGAAGGAGTTAATGGCAAACTACAAAAATCTACGGCTTTCATTCTAGCACTCAGTTCACCACAACTACCTGAATAGATCAAGACAGTATCTATCTGTCACAAAGTAAGACCATATATACCAAATCCAATGTGACGCTATTATTGTCACAGATTTGGCCAACCCACAATACCCTGTAAAGGAAGGGCAATGTTTGGAATATGTGGGAAGATGTCCACGAAGCAGGAACTTCTTGTTCATATGCAGGAAAATATAGAAACTGCTGAAATGCACACTCTGTTTGGAACAAAAATTGTGCTGTGTATTTTGAAGAAGATCAAAGAAATAAAAGCAACAAAGTGATTTTCATATGTGGAAGCTATAAAGGAATATAAGGGTGTACGACCTTCTGCTTTGGCAACATCCTTTGGATCCGCTTTGAAGAAAGCAGTAGCTAAAGTCAGGGTCACCACACAAACAAAAATAAGAGCAGGCTCCAGAAACTTCAGCACCTGCGAGTACCCACAGAGCAGTTCTCAGGATACTAATTCCTTAATGTCTTCCAGGCCACGGAAAGCAGAAATGGCTACCAAGTTACAGACACAAATCGAAGCAAACAGAAAGATTGCTACTCATCCTCAACTCAGGTCTCCACAACAAAAATAGAGGTCCTCAGGAATGAACATATCACAGCCAAAGCAAGCAGCTATAAAACCATCATACATAGATTATCTTTCCTATGCAGTTCAGATGACTCTGTCATGGACCTTGATATATGAGATGATGTACTGAGAAGTCCTCAGACATGCCCACCGCCCACCTCCTCTCCACACTACTCCACTCAAAAGGTAGAACAGAAAGGAGGAGGATTTTCGTTGATCAATGGCACAAATATTACAGTTGAACATAAATGGATTTTGAACTCACTTTGAGGAAGTTAAGCTGTTGGTAGAGGGGAGGCTACTGTACTTGTTCTTACAAGAAACTCACTTCAAACCATCAGCTATCTCTGTGTTATTCCATTACATGTTTCACAGGAAAAAATAGTCAGCCTGGAGACAGAGCTAAGGGCAGAGTGGCAGTGTTTGTTCATGACTCTTATTACTCCTCATGTGATGCTGTTATGAGCTACATATGTAACTGTGTTGAAGCAAAAGAAGAAAAATTTATTGTTTTTTGATTTATCAAAAGCATTTGACACTGTGTGTCATAACACTCTGCTGCTGAAATTAAAAACTGGAGGTTGCTCAGTCTCTGCTGTTAAAATTATTCAGTCATACTTATCTAATAGATCTCAAACTGTTTACTTCAATAACCAATATTCTAGTTTCTTACCTGTTAACCATGGTGTTCCTCGAGGGTCAATCTTGAGCCCTCTCTTGTTCATATTATATATGAATGACCTACCTAGCAATGTAATAGATGATACTACAAACTGTTACTTGTATGCAGATGATATCAGTTTAAGTGTTACAGTGCCTACGAACAATGACATAAATAACTCTACCTTACTCAAGGTAGATATACTTTCTGACTGGTGCAATGCCAATAGCCTGTCTATGAACATAAATAAAATACAGGAATTAAACATTTTTTATAACAATAGAATCACCTTAGAAACAGTTCCTGTAAAGTTTCTTGGCATTGTTTTGCAAAATAATTTAGGCTGGCAGGCACATGTGAATTATTTAACACCAAAAGTTTCTAAAGGAATATTTATGCTCAGAAAATTACAAGCAACAGTAGATGAGAAAATTTTGCTTTCTGTCTATTATAGTTATCTTCACTCTCATTTGACGTATGGGACAATCTTGTGGGGAAATAACTGCTACTCAAAATGCTTATTTACAGCCCAGAAAAAAGCTGTCAGACTGATATGTAAAGTACCACCTAAAACTCACTGTAGAGAATTATTTATTAAACTTAGTATTATGACCTTGCCATGTATATACATATTTCAATGTCTCTTGTACATTAAAAAGAACTTGTCTAGTGTTGATCTGAATTCTGATGTACATAGTTATAACACACGACACTGTAATGATGTAAGAAAAGACTACTGCTCATAAACCAAAATTCTAAACAGCTTCAAACACACATCTGTAAAGCTATTTAATAAACTACCAGAGTCAGTTAAGAGTCTGGAGCTGAAAAAATTTAAGATAATTGTAAGAACTTTATTAATTCAAAATTGTTTTTATGCAATGGAATATTTCTGTGAGCATAATTTCTAACATAGATTAATTGTTTGTGTATTTATTGTCATTGTTGTTTGTACATTTGTTGATGTTGCTTAAACAAGCTTTACATTCCTGTAAATGTTTTGTTTTTAGGCAATAAAAATCAATCAATCAATCGATCCTCACATCCCCTCTTACTATGCTGCCCAGTTGCATTAATGCAGTCAGAATAACCACATTTGGCAGCATACCCTGCTGTGAGATGTGCCAGAAGAGAATTAGTGAGGTTCTGGAAGGTACAGACAGGGATTTGGAACCATGCCAACTCCAAGTCTGTGACCAGCTGTGTTAGGTTTCTCGGTTGAGAATCCATGGCACAAACAACACAATGAAGGTGCTCCCACAGATTCATGATTTGGCTTAAATCCAGTGAGTTTGGTAGCCAGAGGAGTATGGTAAATTCATCCTGGTGCTCTTCAAACCACATACATACACCACAGTTCATTGCCCTGTCAGTAGATGCCATCATACCAAGGGAAAACAAACTGCATTCAATTCAATTCAATTCAATTTTTATTATCACATAACATGCCTTATACAATCAAAGATTGTGACATAGGTGACTTGTCAGTTTTACACTATATATAACAATACTAAAAATAGACAATAAACTAATAATATACATGGTGTAACATCTTCAAATAGGTATTTTAATTACAATTATAATGCATTGTTATCATTCATGAAATCTTCTACACTATAGTAACATTTATCTTTCAGATATTTTTCCAGGTCTCTTTTGGTACCTTTTACATTTGGGTCATCCATATCTTTCCATATTTTATTTACAAATTTCATGCCCATATAGTATGGGGTTTTTTCATATGATTTTAAACGGTGGGTAGGTAACATGTAGCTCATTCTATGTCTAGTATCATATTGATGCAAGAAGAAGTTGCCCTCAAAAAGTTGTGGGTTTCTTTTCGTGAAAGTGAGAGTTTCATAGATGTATATGCTTGGAATGCTCATTAGATCCAGTTTTACAAATAAAGGTTTGCAGTGTTGCTTTGGTTTTGCTCCCACCATTGCTCGGATGATTCTTTTTTGTAGTCTAAAAGCTCTAAGTAAATTTGTTTTTTCAGACCCCCAGAAAATTATACTATACCTAATGACTGAAACAAAATATGCATTATATACGGTTTTTCTTACAGCTAAATCAGTAATACTATACAAGATATTCATAATATATACAAGGCTATTCAGTCGACCCAGTATGTTGTCCACATGGTGACTCCATAACAGGTTTTTATTGACTAACATGCCAAGGAATTTGACACAGTCTGCAGTCTCTAATTTTTTGTCCATATACCTTATTTCACTTATAGACTGTGCAGATTGTTTTGTGGTAAAATGAACAATTTCTGTTTTTGTAAAATTTAATGTCAAGTTATTGTTTTTGACCCATGCCTCTACTTCCCCAAGTGTTTGTTCAATATGACGAATTAGGTCTACCTCATTTTTACAACAGACTACAGCTGTTGAGTCATCTGCATAGAGGATAGTATCAGACTGGACCTGACATGGCATATCATTAATATAATATAGAAAAAGCAGTGGCCCTAATATTGAGCCTTGTGGAACACCTAATTGAGTGATTTTCCAGCCAGAGAGAAATTTCTTGCCGTTGATGTTAATAAGTACTCTCTGTTTTCTGTTTGCCAAGTATGATGACATCCAGCTAAGAGATTTGCCTTGAAAACCATAGCGTGCCAATTTTTGGAGAAGCAGGTCATGATTTACTGTGTCGAAGGCTTTGGACAGGTCACAAAAGATGCCTGACACACACATTCTATCATCAAGACATCTGCTGACTTTTGTGACTAATTCATTTATTGCATGGATTGTGCTGCGGCCTTTTCTGAAACCATATTGATTGCCTAAGATAATGCTGTTAGATGAATTGTGATTTTCAATCTGATCACATGCAGCTCTTTCAAATATTTTTGAGAAAATTGGTAACAGTGAGATTGGCCTATAGTTGCCCAATTCATCTTGTTTACCTTTTTTATGTATGGGCCGAACTTCTGCATATTTTAATCGATCTGGGAAACATCCCTCATCAAATGATTGGTTGATTATGAAAGAGAGTGGATATGCAATACTGTGACAGACTATTTTTATTATTTCAATGGGGACCTCATCCCACCCCGCAGATTTTGAATTTTTTAGGGACATTATGATTTTGATTACATCTGAGATGGAAACATGAGAAAACTTAAAAACATGTGCAATTGCTATCTGTCATATTGGACTTTGTATTTGTTGGTGAACAGTCACCAAATTTGTTACAGTTTATGAAAAAGTCATTGAATGATTCACAAATGGCACTGGGTTCTGTAACAGCTCTACCATTTATCACTATTTTAGAAGGGCATTTTCTCTCTGCCTCACTGCCGACTTCACTTCTTATAACAGACCAAACAGCTTTTGATTTGTTTTTTGCATTTGAAATGAAGTTGTTATTTGCAGTACGTTTTGCTAGTTTAACTATTTTGTCAAATGTTTTTTTGTATGTGCTTACATACTTAAGAAATTGAGGGCTTCGATTTACTTTTGCCTCCATATGCAGTTTCCTCTTAGTAGCACTAGACACTCTAATTTCTTTTGTTACCCAGGATCTACTTTTTTGGGACCTGGTCTTCACTGTTACAAAAGGGAAGCATTCATTGAATATACCCAAGAATTCAGTTAAAAAGTTATTGTAATTGTCACTTGTGGAAGTGTGTTTGCTGACTGTCCACTTGGTTTGGCTTAGTTTTTTGCAAAATACTTCCACATTTTCTTGACTGAAATTCCTACATCTTTTTGTTGTGCAGACTGAATTTTGCTTTGGTAGTGATACAAATAGTGCTTTATGGTCTGATACTCCTAAATCTAGAAGAAACTTTTCTTTTACATAATAATTATAACTACTTACAATATTGTCAATACATGTTGCAGAGCTTGCTGTAATTCTTGTATACTGATCGAAATTGAGATTTAGCCCATTTGTGGCTACCAGGTTCTTTAAGTGTGAAGAAAATTTGTCATCAGTCCTTACATCTATGTTGAAGTCAGCACATATAACCACTTTCTTGTACAGTTTCTCACATTTTAATTTATGTAGCAATGTATCAAACTTATCTAAAAATACAGAGCTTATATGGTACCCAGGGGTGCGATATATGCTGATAATTAGTGTGTTATAGTCTTTAAGTTCTATACAACAACCAATCTACATCTACATTTATACTCTGCAAGCCACCCAAGGGTGTGTGGAGGAGGGCACTTTACGTGCCACTGTCATTACCTCCATTTCCTGTTCCAGTCGCGTGAAACAGCTTTGGAAAAAGGTGTTTAGTATTTCAGCTTTACGCGTGTCATCCTCTGTTTCAATGCCATTATTCCCAGAGAGTATGGATATGCTGTTTCAATCCACTTACTGATTTAATGTAAGACCAGAACTTCCTAGGATTTTCTGTCAAGTAGGTACATAGAATTTTACTTTTGAATTCACTGAACGCTTCATGCATAGCCCTCCTTATGCTCACTTTGACATCATTTAGCTTCTGTTTGTCTGAGAGGTTTTGGCTGTGTTTAAATTTGCAGTGAAGCTCTCTTTGCTCTCTCAGTAGTTTCCTAACTTTGTTACCGAGCGAGGTGGCGCAGTGGTTAGACACTGGACTCGCATTCGGGAGGACGACGGTTCAATCCCGCGTCCGGCCATCCTGATTTAGGTTTTCCGTGATTTCCCTAAATCGCTCCAGGCAAATGCCGGGATGGTTCCTTTCAAAGGGCACGGCCGACTTCCTTCCCCCTCCTTCCCTAATCCGATGAGACCGATGACCTCGATGTCTGGTCTCCTTCCCCAAAACAACCAACCAACCAACCAATCCTAACTTTGTTGTTGAACCACAGTGGAATTTTTCCCATCCCTCACAGTTTTACTCGGCTTGTACCTGTCTAAAACACATTTTACGATTGCCTTGAAATTTTTCCATAAACACTCAACATTGTCAGTGTCGGAACAGAAATTTTCGTTTTGATCTGTTAGGTAGGCTGAAATCTGCCTCCAATTACTCTTGCTAAACAGATAAACCTTCCTCCCTTTTTTTATATTCCTATTTACTTCCATATTCAGGGATGCTGCAACGGCATTATGATCATTCCCTGTTCTGCACTTACAGAGTCGAAAAGTTCGGGTCTGTTTGTTATCATTAGGTCCAAGATGTTATCTCCACAAGTCGGTTCTCTGTTTAATTGCTCGAGGTAATTTTTGGATAGTGCACTCAGTATAATGTCACTCGGTGCTCTGTCCCTACCACCCGTCCTAAACTTCTGAGTGTTCCAGTCTATATCTGGTAAATTGAAATCTCCACCTAAGACTATAAGATGCTGAGGAAATTTATATGAAATGTATTCCAGATTTTTTCTCAGTTGTTCTGCCACTAATGCTGCTGAGTCTGGAGGTCAGTAAAAGGAGCCAATTGTTAACCTAGGTCAGTTGTTGAGTATAACCTCCACCCATAATAATTCACAGGAACTATCCACTTCTATTTCACTACAGGATAAACTACTACTAACAGCGACAAACATGCCACCACCGGTTGCATGCAATCTATATAGGGGTGGACATGGCCCCAATGGAGATATGTAAACTTGTGTTGATTCATTCTGTATTCCAGAATGATGGGATCACCCACAGAAAGCCACAAAAACATTCCCTGGACCATAACATACGCTTGGTGTTTGCTCTCAGACATTTCACACCATATACACTCCTGGAAATTGAAATAAGAACACCGTGAATTCATTGTCCCAGGAAGGGGAAACTTTATTGACACATTCCTGGGGTCAGATACATCACATGATCACACTGACAGAACCACAGGCACATAGACACAGGCAACAGAGCATGCACAATGTCGGCACTAGTACAGTGTATATCCACCTTTCGCAGCAATGCAGGCTGCTATTCTCCCATGGAGACGATCGTAGAGATGCTGGATGTAGTCCTGTGGAACGGCTTGCCATGCCATTTCCACCTGGCGCCTCAGTTGGACCAGCGTTCGTGCTGGACGTGCAGACTGCGTGAGACGACGCTCCATCCAGTCCCAAACATGCTCAATGGGGGACAGATCCGGAGATCTTGCTGGCCAGGGTAGTTGACTTACACCTTCTAGAGTACGTTGGGTGGCACGGGATACATGCGGACGTGCATTGTCCTGTTGGAACAGCAAGTTCCCTTGCCGGTCTAGGAATGGTAGAACGATGGGTTCGATGACGGTTTGGATGTACCGTGCGCTATTCAGAGTCCCCTCGACGATCACCAGTGGTATACGGCCAGTGTAGGTGATCGCTCCCCACACCATGATGCCGGGTGTTGGCCCTGTGTGCCTCGGTCGTATGCAGTCCTGTTTGTGGCGCTCACCTGCACGGCACTAAACACGCATACGATCATCATTGGCACCAAGGCAGAAGCGACTCTCATCGCTGAAGACGACACGTCTCCATTCGTCCCTCCATTCACGCCTGTCGCGACACCACTGGAGGCGGGCTGCACGATGTTGGGGCGTGAGCGGAAGACGGCCTAACGGTGTGCGGGACCGTAGCCCAGCTTCATGGAGATGGTTGCAAATGGTCCTCGCCGATACCCCAGGAGCAACAGTGTCCCTAATTTGCTGGGAAGTGGCGGTGCGGTCCCCTACGGCACTGCGTAGGATCCTACGGTCTTGGCGTGCATCCGTGCGTCGCTGCGGTCCGGTCCCAGGTCGACGGGCACGTGCACCTTCCGCCGACCACTGGCGACAACATCGATGTACTGTGGAGACCTCACGCCCCACGTGTTGAGCAATTCGGCGGTACGTCCACCCGGCCTCCCGCATGCCCACTATACGCCCTCGCTCAAAGTCCGTCAACTGCACATACGGTTCACGTCCACGCTGTCGCGGCATGCTACCAGTGTTAAAGACTGCGATGGAGCTCCGTATGCCACGGCAAACTGGCTGACACTGACGGCGGCGGTGCACAAATGCTGCGCAGCTAGCGCCATTTGACAGCCAACACCGCAGTTCCTGGTGTGTCCGCTGTGCCGTGCGTGTGATCATTGCTTGTACGGCCCTCTTGCAGTGTCCGGAGCAAGTATGGTGGGTCTGACACACCGGTGTCAATGTGTTCTTTTTTCCATTTCCAGGAGTGTATATGAACAGCCATCTGTCTGACTGAGCATAAAATGTGATTCATCTGTGAAGGACACATGTCATCACTCAGTGAAAATCCTGTTGTGGCACTGGAGTGCAAAATTCTATGTTTGAACAGTGGTCAGCATGTGTGCACAAACGAAGTGTCTTCTATGGAGGCGCATATGAAGTTGAACAGCTGTTGAAGAGACACTGTTCATAGCCCCTTGGTTCATCTGGGTGGTTAGTTGCTCAATAGTTGCACATCTGTTCACCTGCACACATCTGCACGACTGTCGTTCACCCATGTCGTTGTTGTTGTGGTCTTCAGTCCTGAGACTGGTTTGATGCAGCTCTCCATGCTACTCTATCCTGTGCAAGCTTCTTCATCACCCAATACGTACTGCAGCCTACATCCTTCTGAATCTGTTTAGTGTATTCATCTCTTGGTGTCCCTCTACGATTTTTACCCTCCACGCTGCCCTCCAATACTAAATTGGTGATCCCTTGATGCCTCAGAACATGTCCTACCAACCGATCCTTTCTTCTTGTCAAGTGTGCCACAAACTCCCTTTCTCCCCAATCGTATTCAATACTTCCTCATTAGTTACGTGATCTACCCATCTAATCTTCAGCATTCTTCGGTAGCACCACATTTCAAAGGCTTCTATTCTCTTCTTGTCTAAACTATTTATCGTCCATGTTTCACTTCCATACATGGCTACACTCCATACAAATACTTTCAGAAATGACTTCCTGACATTTAAATCTATACTCAATGTTAACAAATTTGTCTCCTTCAGAAATGCTTTCCTTGCCATTGCCAGTCTACATTTTATATCCTCTCTACTTCGACCATCATCAGTTACTTTGCTCCCCAAATAGCAAAACTCCTTTACTACTTTAAGTGTCTCATTTCCTAATCTAATTCCCTCAGCATCGCCTGACTTAATTCGACTACATTCCATTATCCTCATTTTGCTTTTGTTGATGTTCATCTTATATCCTCCCTTCAAGACAGTGTCCATTCTGTTCAACTGCTCTTCCAAGTTCTTTGCTGTCTCTGACAGAATTACAATGTCATCGGCGAACCTCAAAGTTTTTACTTCTTCTCCATGGATTTTAATACCTACTCTGAGTTTTCTTTTGTTTCCTTTACTGCTTGCTCAATACACAGATGTCTTGTTGGCCCATGTTGCACCACAGCTGCCTCGGTGCTGATATTGGATAGTGCCATTTTGCTATGCATGGTATACCTTAATCATGGCAGCACAAGAGCAATTTACGAACTAACCCATTTCAGAAATGCTTCCTCCCTTGACCCAAAAGCTATTTGATAATGCCCATTTGGAAATCAGTTTAATCGCTCCATTTCCGCATTACAATGACTGCACTGTTTAGTGTATCCCCCGACACACTGTATACCCTCGCTGCTACTGCTGCCACCTGCCATCTGTGAGTGTTTGTTGAATGTTTACACTGAACATAGACAATAGTTCCATCAATGTGACTAGACCGTGTATTAACTCCAAGGCAGTAGCTGCAGATATTTGTATATTGTCTAAAATTACCATGTGTTCCCTGTATCTTATGATACACAATTCACCTGATGTAGTTGCTCTTGAAGGCCTTGTTGATCAACTTTCCTAGCTTTTCTCTTCTTCCCATCACAAGCAGTGGGGCTCTGCCTACACCTTCCTCAAGGGTTACACAATCGAGAGGTTTCTCTTACATGACAATGTCTATCTTCTGAACAAAAGTAAGCCAGCGCACTTCATCACAGCAACAGGATCATTCTCAGCCACTGATTCATCATTTACTTCTCCTTCCATAGCAAATGTAGTGCAGTGGGGAGTAATATAAAACCTACATTTGAGTGACCTCTTTTCCAGTGGACTTATTTTAAGCAAAGGACACCACCCGAAATGAGTCCTCCAAAATGTATACTCAATATAATCGACTGGGCACTATTCAGCTAACTCATGGTATTTGAACAAGTAGACAGTGTCCAAGGCATGGTGGATCAAGCCACTAAGATGAATTGGGCTACAGAAGCACCTATTCCAAAGTCATTCTGGAAGCATAGTCCTAAGGTGGAATGAGGAGTGAAATACAGCAGTTACGAAAAGATGAAAATTTCTGTGCTGATTCCCCCATACACCAACAAATGAAAACCTGACATCATCTCAGGTGGCAGCAAAAGAAAGCCGTGATAGGAGTTGTTGAAGCCCATTAATCATTCTACATCATTTGGAAAAATATGGGAGTCAAAGAGATGGATTAGTGATAAAGGATGAGTACTGCCTAAAACTGAGCTCTTCGTCCAGGCCATGAAGGTCCAAGGGATGTCTACTGGACATCGTATCATCCTTTGCCCTGTGGTGTCAAAGAGATGTGGTATGGTAGGGCATGTGGTCAACACAGTGCTCTCCCAGCCATTTTGCAGACTTTCCAGACTGTGGAGCACCTACTACTTGGCCAACTAACTCCACAATTGGCATCTCAAGGCTGAATCCATCGCATACCAGGCCTCCCACCAAAGAAAAATCCTCGATATTACTGGGAATAGAATGTAGGTCCTCCACATGACAGTCATCTATTATGAACACTCAGCTACAGCGGCAGACTTGAGTATTTTTCTGCAATGGCAGTATTGGATAATGGATTCTCTGAACCACATTACATGCAATTGCCCAGCTTTCGGTCAGCCATTTTCACAACTGAACATCAAATGTGAACATTAATGCATTACACTTTTGTCATCGAGAAATCCCATCTAATTTTAGTTCAGTAAATTTAGAGTAATACAATTGCCCCTTTCCTGTGTGGGAGTTGGAGCATGCGTTGGCAGGCCGCTGTGGCTGAGCGGTTCTAGGTACTCCCACCTGGAACTGCGCGACCGCTACGGTCACAGGTTCGAATCCTGCTTCGGGCATGGATGTATGTGATATCCTTAGGTTAGTTAGGTTTAAGTAGTTCTAAGTTGTAGGGGACTGATGGCCTCAGATGTTAAGTCCCATAGTACTCAGAGCCATTTGAACCACTTTTAACATGTGTTGCCTGTAGCCGACAGTACCATACTAGGGGCAGATGGTGTGTACTATGAAATATTAAAGAATTTAAACAAAACTTCAAAAGAAAATCTCCTCACCTTTTTCATCTAAATTTGGGCTGAGGGTGAACACCCTAATTCACAGTGAGAAGTAACCATCATTACTTTCTTGGAACCAAAGAAGGACTGTACCAGTCCCCATAGTAATTGAAATGGAGCTCTCACCCACTGCATTGAGAAGACTGTTCAGCACATGAGCAAACTGCTACTTAGTTTCGGTCCTTGAGTCTAGGAAGGTGCTAAGCCCTGCCCAGTGTGTTTCAGGAGACACTGCTCACCACTCACCTGATCCTGCCGGAAGTGACAAAACAAGAGGCCTTTGTCTCTAGGCAGCATTTAATGGACATATTCGTTCATATTGAAAAAAGGCCTATGTCACAACTTGATTGTATAACATCTTACAACAGGTACACAATTAGGAATTCCATAGCCAGCTCCGAATTATATTGCAATCATTCAGATTCGGAGTTGACAATTCATTCTTGGACCTATACTCACAAGAATGTGGAGATCCCCATGGGAGTGTGCCAAGTGTCACACTCTTTTCCATAGCAACCTGCAGTACAGTACCAGAGAAAGGAGTCCTGTTAAAAGCTGTCTATTTGTGGAAAAGTTTACAAACTTCAGTTCTGACTTCCCTCCATAGGCCACTGCCTGTCAAATGCAAATGACACTGAGGAGAGTAGAGGTTTGGGCAGAAGCCACAAGTTTTTATGTTTTCCCTTGAGAAAAGTATGTGTTAATTTGAACATACCCATCTTGTTTTTAATGTATCGTCATTGCACGTAGTGGATACTCCAATAAGTAAGTGCTTAGCCTCATGTTTGAGTAGAAACTTAGTTGGTTCCCATATGTAAAAGAGCATAAAACAAGAGCTCTAAAGATCGTAAAAATTTAAAAATGTCTGAGTGAAACAACTTAGGGAGCACACAGTTTTTTCCCTGTTTTATAAAGCTTTTCTTCATTTCCTGCTAGACTATGTCTGCATGATCTGTGGATCAGCATGGCAATTGTAAAACAAGCCCACAGACCCTTACCAGCACATTTACTCTGCACCATTGCTGCTTGTCACACTGCTCACTTCAGTCCTCACCAAACAACATATCAAGTTGGTTTGAGTTTCATACTGAAACCATTGTCACTTGTCCTCAAAATTGAGCTGTGATTGGCCGCTTTGAGGTTACTTTAGTGGTGCCGTGTTTGACTGCTCCACGTTTCTCACATTTTCTCAGGGCCTATATGCAGACAGTATTGTATGAGCAATGGAGACAATATCAATGTTGAGAACTATGAGTGATGATTTTAAATAGTTACCTATTCTGAACTATGGAAATTCCAGGTTGGAATATGAACAGTTATGGAAAGCACAGATTGCTACTCATCATAAAGATGACATATTGAGTTGCATACAGGCACAGCAAAATGACTGTTACACATTAAGCTTTCAGCCAAAGCCTTCCTCAGACAGAGAGAACACGCACACATTCACAAAAACAATAGCAGTAGGGCCATGGGCATGAGCTCATGAATGCTACCTCTCCCTATGTCCTTCAGACTCCAAACCCAATACCTCATTCCTCATACACCTTACTAACTATATCCTAACATACCATTAATTCTCTTCTGAAGGGAAGGTATAAAATCAAATCTGCAGCACAGCCATTGGCACCCGTATGGCCCTCTTCTATGACCTATTTATGGGCCATCTAAAGGAAACTAGGAAACTATCCTAACCCCCTCCCCCCCCCCCCCCCCCAAACCCTAAACCCTTGATCTGGTTCAGGTTCACTGATGATATCTTCATGATCTGCATTCAGAACCAGGACACCCTGTCCTCATTCCTTCACAACCTGAGCACCTTCTCCAATCCACATCAGCTGGTCCTTTTCAACCCAGTGTTGATGTTGACCTGGATGTTGACCTCCTCCTTTCTGAGGGCTCCATCCACATCTGAGTTCACACTAAACTCACCAATCACCAACAGTACCTGCATTTAGACAGTTGTCATCCCTTCCACATCAAAGCAGCCCTCCCATACTACATAACTACCCTGATACAGCAGTCTGCCGGCCGAAGTGGCCGTGCGGTTAAAGGCGCTGCAGTCTGGAACCGCAAGACCGCTACGGTCGCAGGTTCGAATCCTGCCTCGGGCATGGATGTTTGTGATGTCCTTAGGTTAGTTAGGTTTAACTAGTTCTAAGTTCTAGGGGACTAATGACCTCAGCAGTTGAGTCCCATAGTGCTCAGAGCCATTTGAACCAACCATACAGCAGTCTGCAGAGATGTCAGTTCCCTTGCCCAGTATTCTGAAGGTGTCACAAAGGCCTTTACAGACAGGCACTATCCACCAGACATAGTCACAGACAGTTCTCCCATGTCATATCCCCACACCCCAAATCCTCCCACAACCCCCAAGAATCAGCTACAAAGGAGTGCCTCACTCGTCCCCTAGTACCACCCCAGACAGGAACAACTGAACCACAGCCTTTGTCAGGGTTTTAGTAATCTATCATCATACCCTGATATTAAGGAAATCCTGCCCAAGATCGTTCACCCACCCAACCTTTACAGTACTTTTGTCCATCCTTATACCACTTCCAATCCCAACCTCTTGCCACAAGGATCATATCCCTGTGGAAGATCCAGTTGCAAGACCTACTCAGTCCATGCACCCAGCACTCCCTATTCAAGCCCTGTCACAGGCTTATCCTACCCAATCAGATGCTGGGACACCTTTGAAAGCAGCCATGTTTATGTACCAGCTCTGCTGCAATCACTGCTCAGTTTTTCATAGTGGTATGACTTCCAACCAGCTATCTACCAGGATGAGTGGCCACTGTCAACCTGTGGCCAAGAGCAAAGTGGACCATCCTGTTGCAGAACATGCAGCTGAACATAATATGCTTGATTTCAATGGCTACTTTACAAGCTGGGCCATTTGGTCCTCCCCTTCACCACCAGCTTTTCTGAAATGCACCAGTGTAAGTTATCCTTACAACACACTCTCTGCTCCCAAAATAATCCCAGCCTCAACCTGTGGTGACCTACTGTTCTCACACTCTCCACCCAACAGTTTCCACTGCCTCTGTCCTATCACGTCCTCCCAACTCACATTCTTTCATTTTCATTGTGCACTGCTCTCTGCCCACTGATCTTCTCTGCTCCTCTCCTTTCCACTCCCATTTTTCTCTTCCCTCCCTCCCCCACAGCCTTCCGACACTGCACCAGGTAGCCTTATCTGCCACCTCTAGTCCTTGCACACTTTGCCAGACAGCACTCACTGTCTCCTCTTCCCCTATCTGTACCCAGCTATCCCCTTCCCTTCCCAAATCCACTACAGATTGTTGCTCCTGTACAATACATGTCAGTTTGTTTGACTGGAGCAGCTGTGTGTGTGTGTGTGTGTGTGTGTGTGTGTGTGTGAGAGAGAGAGAGAGAGAGAGAGAGAGTGTGTTTTGTGCTTCCTTGTGTGAATACATGCATGTTTTTCTTTTCTGATGAAGACTTTGGCCAAAAGCTTAATGTGTAACATCTTTTTCTGTGCCTAACTGCAACTCGATGTGTCATCTTAATGGTGAGGAGCAGTCTATCCTTTCCATAATTGTAAATACTTATTTCAGCCATTTTTGAGCGAAAAGTCATCTGGGACCAGAGGCGTGCGAAACATTGGAGAAAGTTGCAGTAAAATTTGGGACATGTAAGTTGCATTTCAATAGTGTTTACTTCATCACACAATATTTTCTTCATTAAAATTACATTGAAATAAATTCCACATTTTTAGCTTCAACAGGAGCTGCATTGTTCCTTCTTGATGTGTGAACTCCAAGAATTATGTCCATGTACTCCACAGTGTTCAGTGTGAAATTCAAACAGCTTTTACAATCAGTTCTGCTGCCTCAACTTTTGTTTCAGTGGGTTTGTTTAATATTCGCTGCTTTACTGTCACAGTTCCTAAAGCACATACAGTTATTCTGACTCGTGGAAGGGCTTTTTTGAACTTTTCTTTTAAGTGATCAAGACATTTCCATGCATAAGGTTTCCTCTAGTGTCTGAGCAGGGAATATGCTTCATCATCTATAAAGACAAAGGGAGTTTCATAGCACTACATGGGTGGAAGTTGTTCTCAGGAATTTGAAACACATATTTTACTATTTTATCATACAAAACAGCAATCATAAAAGTTCCTTCATCACTTTGTTTTCCATGTCCTCCAACGTCCATAAAAGTGAATTTAGAGTTTGCATCACATTCAAAGGCAAAGAGTTTGGGCCTTTGCCTTTACAAATGTCTGCTTGTGTCTGTATATGTGTGGATGGATATGTGTGTGTGTGCGAGTGTATACCCGTCCTTTTTTCCCCCTAAGGTAAGTCTTTCCGCTCCCGGGATTGGAATGACTCCTTACCCTCTCCCTTAAAACCCACATCCTTTCGTCTTTCCCTATCTTTCCCTCTTTCCTGATGAAGCAACCATTGGTTGCGAAAGCTTGAATTTTGTGTGTATGTTTGTGTTTGTTTGTGTGTCTATCGACCTGCCAGCGCTTTTATTTTTATTTGTTGTTTGTAGAGGGTGAGGCAAATAAAAGTGCCCCGGAGAACAGAGTTCCAGGCTACAAAGAAACACAATAGAGGAAAGTACTAACGTGACTATAGCAGATGCTGAATGTGACCAATATCCACCTCTTGACTCTTTTGCACCCTGGTCAGCAAGTTTCTGAAAGCGGAATGAAACTGGACTGCTGGAAACCTTACACTTGAGAGCTACCCACAAAAAGTAATTGCACACTGACAGATCAAATGACCTGGGTGACCAGATATGGTCATGACCCTCCTGATCTCTGCTAACAAATCTGTCAGGTGTGAGGATTATGTAAAAATGCTTCAAGGTTTAGCTGGCCATATGGATAATTGCTCCATCTTGTTGGAAGTAACTGTAGGTCTTTTCCTCCTCTATTAACGTTGCCACAAATTCACGTCCAATCATATCCACTCATCCGGGTCACTTTTATTTGCCCCACCCTGTATGATAGTTCTTAAAATCCCTCTAATACAAAATCCTCTCATAGGAAAAAGAATTAAATAGGTCTTGTCATTAATAATTAGGTGCAGTATTGTTTGATGTTAGCACCAATTTCATCTAATTTATTATTTTTGCTAGAAGTGCAAAAATCTACATTTGATAGATGTAGTACATAAAGGAGATATAATTAAAAATTGGTGAAGTGTTACCTCAGAGTGAACACAAGTCACTCCACAACAGAAGTTACATGTTGGTCCAAAAATTTATCCATGTGGCTATTTCTGGTTCGATAACATTTAAAATATACTGGAAAGTTCATTACAATATTCGTTACTGTTTGAAAAAAGTGCTCTAGATATTTTTTGAGTTTTTAATAGAACTGTTAAAAGTATCTACAGAATCAATGCTCTGCATTCATAAAACATATTCCATATCACTTCTTCTTTTTCCTGCCAATAACCACATTTCTGTGGTGAACAAACCACAATCACCATCATCAGATTGATGCAGGGAACATGTTTACACTTCACATCACAGTAGGTAATGCACTCTGAGTTGTGAACAGTTGCATGTTAAATACTCCCAGTGAGCAGCAACCAGTGGTGTGTCAACACTGATACTGCAGAGTAAATGTAAAGAGGGTTCTGGTGAGCAGCAAGGTGCAATGTGGCAGCAGTGAGCAGCAAGGTGCCAGCAGCAAAGCTGCCACCATAAATGTACCCTTAGATTAGCTACAGAAGACTATAGTACAAGCCCCCACATAAAGCACATGTGCCAAAGCTAGTGAGCTATCACTCGCCAACCAGCAAGAGTTCTTTAAGGTATGACGTTCTAAAAAAAATCAAGTTATTTTCCTAGTTGCTAGTGTTTCATCTCATTGTTTGAACATCAGATGATAAGTGATTCTACATCATAGAGTGGTAATGAGACCTTTTGTGACTTGGGCACAGGAGCACCTCAGAAAACTAGCTATGGCAGACACGAACGTCCTAATCCAATGTTGGAGTAAATATCCCCTATCATTATTGCTAAAACCAAGACTCATACTTAAATTTGACAGAGTACAGGACATCTGGCAGTCCAGATGATGTTTCTAGACTTGATTCTAAGAATCATTGTAATTTTAAATACTTTTTAAACCAGTGGCTCCAAACAATCGCAGACACTTGGCTGTGCGCTGTCTTCCCACACAGTGTTCACATGGTTTGTCTGCCAAATCAATTTACCGTCTTCAATTAGGAGCTCTATGCCAACTTCAAGGCACCAGTGCAAATGAGAAGAGATTGAGGCAAGGACTTCCTTCTATGCTCAGGGTCCCTTAGTGGCCTCGAGAAGGAATGAAGATCAGAGTTTAACATCCAGTCGACAGTGCGGTCATTAAAGATGGAGCACAATCTTGCATCACAGAAGGATTGGGAAGGAAATCAGCCATGCCCTTTTCAAAGGAACCATCATGTGAAACCTAAATCTGGATCACGAGACAGGCACTTGAACCATCAAACCTCTGAATGCAAGTCCAGTCTGCTAACCAACAGGTATCAATCCATTTGGCCCCAGAGCATGTGGGAAACAATGGGAATGAGGGAGCTGTCAATGTGCCCAGGAACACCAGTGAGTGACACAAGAATTCAGTGTCACACACTATTACCTCATACACTCAAACAATTATCCTGTGTCAGTGGTAAGATGAATGGTTGACAATACAAATTGAATTGATAAACTACAACATCATCCCAGACACTCACATGGAATGGACTGATGTTCAAAAAGGGTTGTTTTTCATGTGGACTTAAACGCAAAAAAAAAAAAAATATATATATATATATACACTCCTGGAAATTGAAATAAGAACACCGTGAATTCATTGTCCCAGGAAGGGGAAACTTTATTGACACATTCCTGGGGTCAGATACATCACATGATCACACTGACAGAACCACAGGCACATAGACACAGGCAACAGAGCATGCACAATGTCGGCACTAGTACAGTGTATATCCACCTTTCGCAGCAATGCAGGCTGCTATTCTCCCATGGAGACGATCGTAGAGATGCTGGATGTAGTCCTGTGGAACGGCTTGCCATGCCATTTCCACCTGGCGCCTCAGTTGGACCAGCGTTCGTGCTGGACGTGCAGACCGCGTGAGACGACGCTTCATCCAGTCCCAAACATGCTCAATGGGGGACAGATCCGGAGATCTTGCTGGCCAGGGTAGTTGACTTACACCTTCTAGAGCACGTTGGGTGGCACGGGATACATGCGGACGTGCATTGTCCTGTTGGAACAGCAAGTTCCCTTGCCGGTCTAGGAATGGTAGAACGATGGGTCTGATGACGGTTTGGATGTACCGTGCACTATTCAGTGTCCCCTCGACGATCACCAGTGGTGTACGGCCAGTGTAGGAGATCGCTCCCCACACCATGATGCCGGGTGTTGGCCCTGTGTGCCTCGGTCGTATGTAGTCCTGATTGTGGCGCTCACCTGCACGGCGCCAAACACACATACGACCATCATTGGCACCAAGGCAGAAGCGACTCTCATCGCTGAAGACGACACGTCTCCATTCGTCCCTCCATTCACGCCTGTCGCGACACCACTGGAGGCGGGCTGCACGATGTTGGGGCATGAGCGGAAGACGGCCTAACGGTGTGCGGGACCGTAGCCCAGCTTCATGGAGACGGTTGCGAATGGTCCTCGCCGATACCCCAGGAGCAACAGTGTCCCTAATTTGCTGGGAAGTGGCGGTGCGGTCTCCTACGGCACTGCGTAGGATCCTACGGTCTTGGCGTGCATCCGTGCGTCGCTGCGGTCCGGTGCCAGGTCGACGGGCACGTGCACCTTCCGCCGACCACTGGCGACAACATCGATGTACTGTGGAGACTTCACGCCCCACGTGTTGAGCAATTCGGCGGTACGTCCACCCGGCCTCCCGCATGCCCTCTATACGCCCTCGCTCAAAGTCCGTCAACTGCACATACTGTTCACGTCCACGCTGTCGCGGCATGCTACCAGTGTTAAAGACTGCGATGGAGCTCCGTATGCCACGGCAAACTGGCTGACACTGACAGCGGCGGTGCACAAATGCTGCGCAGCTAGCGCCATTCGACGGCCAACACCGTGGTTCCTGGTGTGTCCGCTGTGCCGTGCGTGTGATCATTGCTTGTACAGCCCTCTCGCAGTGTCCGGAGCAAGTATGGTGGGTCTGACACACCGGTATCAATGTGTTCTTTTTTCCATTTATATATATATATATATATATATATATATATATATATATATATATATATATATATATATATATATATAATCTGGTATACTTTAATAAGTTCCAGAGTGGCTGGTAATACTGTCTTTCTTACAAGGGAACATTCCCAAGTGTGAATGAAACTTGGCAGGCATGTAAATTGGTCAAAATAATTCAATGAGTATTTTTCATTCTTGCCCAATTTCATGTTTAAGGGGTAAAACATACCCCGAAAGCTAATTTGGCATATTTTGTTTAGGGGGAATATTTTTGAAAGCATGATATATAAAAAATAGTGTTTTATATAGAAGGTGAAATGTAGTTAACATTCTTGAAAACTGTATAATCAACTTTTGTACTACTGTAATCTGACATTTTGGAAAATATGTATCCACCATTAACTAATTTTGAAAAATGAAAACTTTTGTTACAACATAAATTAAAGAAGCTTTCCTGCTACAGCCATCCATGTGTAATAAAACTGGTTTCTAAAATATTATTTTTGGAAAATAAGCTGTACACAATGTGCTGCTGGAGCATTTTCAGCATACCTAATTAAAATATCTCAGTGTTCATTATTATTCTAATTATTTGTTTTACTTATTTTTATTTTATGTTTTAAATTGTTATTTTCCCATTTTAAACTCATGTTACTTTAGTTTACCATTTTAGATATGTGTATTTTGTTAGCTGAAAATAATAAGTAACTCATTATTATAATACAAAATCACTACAATAATGACAAAAGGAGGGCCAGCATTGTTCATTGAAGTAGAAATCTTTATATCTGTTGCAAATCAATTTCAATCACTGCATGACCATCTTCAGTGCTAGTATTAATGCCCTGTGGACTCACAAATACAGGCAGTAAAATTGCAATCTCTGCACATGTCAATGAAGGTACAAATGCAGATCAATTCCAAATTGGTTTGCAATGTAAATAGAAATTTATGCTTCCATTACCCATGGTGACCCTCCTTTTGTTGTTAATACTGGTGTGGTGGTCATTGTGAACCAACTCTAGATGGGAGCTCAAAAAAAAAAATCAATGATTATCTCTAGAGTAATGCTTAAAACATTACATTTTTTATACCATGTACATAAAATGAATGAAATTCTTTCACATAATATACATGATGGACAACATAAAATAATTTGTTTTATATTGTGCTGCCCATGGCAAGATTCTCAAAATGTGGTGGGCAATCCTCTAAATATCCTGATTTGTACCACGCATAATTTAGGACACTGAAAAACTTTGGTGAATGAATTGATTATGAGACAGACCTCTCCAGCTGCTGAATCTGTGAGGATAACAGCTTCAGTAACAGTATTTTGCACAGTTTAATGTGCCAAAGGGTAGGATTACAAAGTTTTGGATTTTAATACACACATCAAAAAAAGTTTTGTATCACCTCGGTTCCAAGAGTTCTCGAACCTGTACAGAAAATTGGAATAGATATCAACATAAACATCATTTCCATCCTTTTTACTGCTCACGAAAACCACACATGGCATGTTGTACCACCATACAGCGAGAACTTCGGAGGAAGTGGTACAGATTACTGTACACACCGATACCTGTAATACCCAGCAGCATGTCCTCTTGCACTGATGCATGCCTGTGTCTGTCATGGCATACTATCCACAAGTTCATCAAGGCACTGTTGGCCCAGATTGTCCCACACCTCAACAGCAATTCGGTGTTGATCCCTCAGAGTGGTCGGTGGGTCATGTCATCCATAAACAGCC
This sequence comes from Schistocerca nitens, assembly GCF_023898315.1. Classification (NCBI taxonomy): domain Eukaryota; kingdom Metazoa; phylum Arthropoda; class Insecta; order Orthoptera; family Acrididae; genus Schistocerca; species Schistocerca nitens. Next base: position 98,177,832 of record NC_064625.1, on the reverse strand, counting down.
CTTTTCAATCTGTCCCAGGCATGTTCGATAGGTTTCAGGTCTGGAGAACGTGCTTGCCACTCTAGTCGAGCGATGTCATTATCCTGAAGGAAGTCATTTACAAGATGTGCACGATGGGGCTGCGAATTGTTGTCCATGAAGATGAATGCCTTGCTGTTATGCTGCCGATATGGTCGCACTATCGGTCAGAGGATGGCATTCACGTATCGTACAGCCGTTATGGCACCATCCGTGACCACCAGCGGGGTACGTCAGCCCCACATAATGACACCCCAAAACAGCATGGAACATGACATCCTGTGGCTGTGCGAAAAGCATTATTCAACATAGTGGCTTTGCTGTCAGGGTTCCTCAGAGCCATAATTCGTAGGTAGTGGTCATCCACTGCAGTAGCAGCCCTTAGGCAGCCTGAGTGAGGCTTGTCATCGACAGTTCCTGTCTCTCTGTATCTCCTCCATGTCCGAACAACATCGCTTTGGTTCACCCCGAGATGCCTGGACACTTCCCTTGTTGGGAGCCCTTCCTGGCACAATGTAACAATGTGGACGTGATCGAACCACAGTATTGACCATCTAGGCATGGTTGCACTACAGGCAACACGAACTGTGCTTCTCCTTCCTGGTGGAATGACTGGAACTGATCAGCTGTATGTGCCCCTCTATCTAATAGGCACTGCTCATGAATGGTTGTTTACATCTTTGGGTGGGTTTAGTGACATCTCTGAACAGTCAGAGGGACTGTGTCTGTGATACAATATCCACAGTCAACGTCTGCCTCTACGAGTTCTGGGAACTAGGGTGATGCAAAACTTTTTTTGATGTGTGTATTTGAACAGGTGTGACTATGCAATAGGTGCAGGTGCATCACAGGCTGACAGTGGCTCAATAAACAGACTGACAGTGGTGCAATAATACTCAGGGAACAAAACCCTATGAGAGGAAACAAAAGCTCACCGTGCTGGTCAATCTACAGGAAGCAGAAAGTCTGACACCACATAGAGAAGAGCACAGGGTGAACTTGGCACACTGTTGGTGCAAGTGGCGGAACACACAGCAACCACAGTTGACATGAAGCGCAAGATGAGGTCTGCAGTGGCTCAACCCAGCATAAGCCCTGCCCATCTGGCTTTCTACCATCTGCAGGCATAAGCTTCTATCAGCAGGTCTGTTCTCATGTCATGTGCACCTTCCGTGGGAGGTTTCTGCACTATTTCACTGTGCTACCTGTGCCGTCCCTTCTGTTTCCATCACAGTGCCTGCTAGCAGGGAGTCTAAACTAATCTTAGGCCAATACACCACAAATACAACTTTCCTACTTTACAAACTGCCTATTGGCTTCTGTCTCGGGTTCTTCGGCCGACGTTCATCTAATGATTTTTCTGTCGTTTCGCCAGTATGAGTGGCTGGCATTGTCAAAGCTTCACCCTCCAGTGCCGGTGGTGAACTGGAGCCAAGTTCGCGGCCGCAGACTATATGTACCTGGCGCGCCAACGACCGAGGGCTTCTCCGCGGTCATTTCCAGTGCGGTTCTCCTCTTGCTACCTGCGACGGTCGTTCGCTGCAGTACGGGAAGCCAGGATCCATTTACCTTAAGGCTTTCCTCTTTCTTGTTCAAACTGTTCGCGTGTTTTTGTATTTCTACAGCTTCCCTAAACAAGCGCGTGTGATAGTGCTTCTCTACAGCCAGAACTTCCGTGTCGGCGAATTTTATTACGTGGTCGGTCTCATTCAGTGCGTGCTCTGCCACGGCCGATTTCTCCACCTGCCCCAACCTGCAATGTCGCTTATGCTCTTTGATCCTGGTGTTAATGGATCGTCCAGTCATTCCGACAAACTTTTCTGCATTTGCATGGTATACGGTATATTCCCGACATTGCAAGTGGGTCTCTTTTCTCCTTCGCCGATCTAAGACACTCTTTGATCTTCCTTGTCGGTTTGAAAATCGTCTTTACGCCATGTTTGCGCAATATACGGCCGATTCTGTCCGTCACTCTGGGAATGTATGGCAGAAAGGCCGTACCCGACATTTCTTTTTCTGGTTCCTTACTTTGCCGAGTGTTTGGCTCTGTTACACTTCTAATGTAATTTGTTAATAAAGCTATTTATTGAGAACAGATACTATTTTTGACAAAACAGCATTTAGTTATTTTACTTGTGAAGTATTAACTTTATGAGCAAGAATTTCATGCTTGTACACAATCTACATACAGTTTCATACATATAACCTCCTCTTTCTGATCTCATATTTGCAGCTGATTATACCTGTTTCCCTTCCCCACTACGGTGTAATTTCCTGCCACACTGCTGAGTATGAACACACTCTACTTTAGTTACGCATTAGAGAATTTTGCTGCCTATATCAAGAATTACAGGATTTTTTGAGTACTAAATTTTAGTTGATAAGGCTGCCTCAAAGTGCTTTGCACTTAAGTAGGTTTCACAATATATTGTTTACATTTTCAGCACAGGATTTTCTCAGCTAACATTTCCCCTAGTCTCAGGGTACAGATATTTTGTGGAATTAAATTTGGGATTTTTCCTTTTATAGTCAGAGGTATGAAGATTTTATGTACTGTTATCTATAAATGACTAAATGTCTTGCAAGTTAATTTTATTTTAAAAATTATGTCTTTCAAATAAAGCGCAGGTGCGTGTTTCCACATGTATGACATAATGTGTTACTGTAAGTATTTATTTTGGGTTGTATTATTGTTTGTTTTCAGCCTGCCTTTAACCTAGTGTTCATCTCTCATTGATCTGAAGATCTGCCTGGAATGACATGTGGATCAGGGTCCACATTAAACCATTGAGTCACATAAAATAATAATAATAACAATAATAATAATAATTATTATTATTATTTTATTTTTATTCATGTCACAACAATTATGGCACAAAGTGACCAACACAACATGGACTGCTCATGGAAAGCCTGATGGTGGTTGATGTTAAGACTTGTAAATCAACAACATTCATTAACAATGAATTAATTAATTTTTCTGTAAAGTCTCTGCAGAATGTTTTAATGTTAATGGTATCCCCAGACTGAAAGCACATCTTTAATGTTGAGGTAATGAATTTTTATGGTCATATAAACCAGCTGAAAATCATTTCAAATGTTTGAAAGAATAGTAAACAAGTAATGTACTAAAATTAAGTACACATTAAGACTATATTACAATTTCTGCTGTGAAGAACCCTCTTACTGTGTAACTGCCTCAATATGTTGTTTGTGTAGCTCTAATCTCTATAGTAAACTATACTAAAGGTGTCAGGACCAGATGAAACTACGAGCGTCTATCCACAAATGTGAGTTCTTTGATTGCTCTGGGAGGTAGCTCAGTGGAATTACAACATATGAAATATTAATTCACTTTATTATATGAACAATCCAAATATTTACTTAAACAGATAAAATCCTTTGCCACAGGAGTGCTTGATAATGTACAATTGTCACTGACTATTAAAGGATCAGCTGATGCCCTAATTAACAAACTGTTCTCTTGAAGTACAGTGTTCAACATTTACAAAAGTACATTTTCATCTGGGACTTGAGTAATTCTTTAGTCGTACTCGGTGATGCTGACTGCTTCAATTGAAATTACGAATTGATGCAGAGCACTTCCATGCTCAGCTCTATATTGACCTCCACGTGAGGGTACTGCAATACTGAGAGAGACGTGGCCTTCAGGAGCACCTCCCATTCATCGTTGCAAATTGAAACAAGACCTCACTAACATCTGTGGTATCGATGCGTATTGCTGACTTCGGTGTGGCACTGCTATCTCTAGACAATGTCATAAAAGATTCATAGCTGGCAGAGCATACAACAATTTTGACAGCTTCTGATATCCCTGAGAAACAGCAGATGTCTGTCCTTCATAAGCTGCCACAAATTTTCAGTTTTGCCCCATAAATGTAAAGTGCACTTTTAAAACAGCAAGGAACTATGCAATGTAAGAACACTTTTTATCGCCCATATAACTTTTTTTTTTTTTTTTTTTTAACATTATGTACCAATACCATATGTGTTGTCACTTCCAAACTAAAAGCTACACTTTGAATTCAGTGCATTGATTCTAGATAATAATGACTATCCACAAAATCAGGAAATCAGTGGCAAATAGGTTGCGAAGGACCTGTTCTCATAGCAGTGATGTGTGGATGATTTATGTAATGCCAATTACACTAAACATAAAATTAGGTGCTTCAACTCTTTATTCACAAATAATGGAAGTCTACAACTGTTAGAAACACATATAAAATAGTTCTTCACCAATTTTAGAGTTTTGGTCTTTTGATGAAAACTGTCACATGCTGATTTGTGCAGTCTGTCCTGTCAAAATAGTTTTATTCACTAATAACACTAAACAAATCCATAAAAACTGTTGACCTGGAAGTGTTCAAGAATTTACTGGCACAATTTTGTATTAATTTTGCATTAACTTTGTCCTCAGCAGCAGTATTGTGTTCAACACCTACACACATGGTCATCTAAGTGTCTGTATCCAGTACATAAAGAAAGCAATGAGATGCGTGTGTTCTGCTGCATTGGTAGGTCCTGCAAAATCCTGAGTATCTCCTTGGGAATCATAGTAGTCACCTGAGGAAATAAAATTTAATTTTGTTATTGTTTGTAGAAAACAATATAGACAATAGCACCACACACACACACACACACACACACACACACACACACACACACACACACACACACAGAGAGAGAGAGAGAGAGAGAGAGAGAGAGAGAGAGAAGAGAGGATTTGCTACAGCTGAACATCATGATGTTTCCTCTAGGTGTTTTGCCTGTTTTTCAAAATATTCTACCGATACGTTACTCAAAAATATTCTCATCATACAACTAACACTGTAGCATCCTTCTGATCTCTATGCAAATGTCAGGCTTATAATCACTTGAAGCTACAGTTGTGTAGCCTTAATCCTGTTTTTTATATATATTTCTCTGGAAGGAAGAGTGGAGACAAAATATGTAGAAAAGAAGGGTAGCATTTATGGTCCAATCTATGATGTGACGTAATATGCTTTTCAAAACTCTGGCTTAAAGCTGAGCAACCTTTCAGTAACTCATATTACAAATTATAGTGCTGGCTGCAACTATTTTAGAACTTTCAAAAGAGGTAGTGCTTCTATGATATTACTTAGGACTGGTACCCAGTTCTCTTGGGGGAAAAATGGGGTTGCCTTACAGTGGGGAAACACTTTGAGAATTCTCTTGTTTTGATTAGGCAGTAAAAACTAACCATGAACCACGTCTATGAGTACCAAATGGTATATCAGGATAAACTGGAGCAAATTATGATCCTCTAGATGACCAAAGGTGAAAAAATTATATTAGGTGGTGACTTAATAAACTAACTTGTCTACTAGTACATTATGTTTGACAAACATGGTCAAGTTACATACAAGAGTAACACTTCAGTTGATGCAGTATTTATTAATCCTACATCAGTACTCAGTTTACAAAATTTGCTCAACAGGCTTTCTGATCATGAAGGTTCTGTACTTCAAAAATAAAACAGGTGGACATTAGCAAAAACAGATCCTAATAATCTAAAAACATCTACAAGCCTTGATAAAAGACTCTGGCAATTTGATTTCATAAATGTAACTTAAGAGAGAACAGGGTTAAAACAGATGTGGACGGTGGCCTATGTCGGAACTATGAGATCACTCAGATCATTGCAGTGACTTGCTTATGGGATTTGAATTAAACGAGCTGCAGCGTTTTCCCCAGACAATTTAATGGTGCCCTGATGGTGAGACGAGCGGAAGCTTCAAACGTAGAGTGAAGATTCTGCAAAATGTTAGAGTGTAACTTCCTAGACTTGTACTATAACATTGAGAACTGTAGGGTCCCCTTAGATGGTCAAATGTACACTACTCAGGTAATTGACTGAATATCAGGTGCACATAACGGATTTTTTAATCACGAGACTCTCCATACAGTCCGAATAACAATAGCTGTTAGAGACCCCAAAATATTAAAGTAAGATCCATAGAAATGCCCCTCCAGGTGAGAGTATTAAAATCTTAGTGATTAACTGCCAAAAAAAATTGCAGCAAAGTACCTGGGTTTCTAGTGCTCCAAAAAGCTACTGAGCTCACATAATACTGAGTATAGGAGGTTAAGTGAAATTTAAGTGAAAATTGAAAGAGTAGGATAATGGGAAACATAGGTGGTGTATTCATTACAGTAGAGTCTCGGACTTGGATATAAAAACTGAAGCAGCATATGACATCCATTGGGCAAGACTTACCATCAATGGTGGACATACACTGAGTATTGAATCCTTCTATTGACTGCTTGACCCACTTCCAGATGTAACTAAAAAATTCGGTGAAAATCTCAACTGGCTAGTACACATTCCAAAATCACATTGTCATAAATGTCTCTACTATTTCCTTTACCCCTAAATTATATTCATTCTATCAGAACTTTCCAACCACATTGAAATGTATTATTAATTTTTAGCCTCTCTCCTGTGCCCTAATTTAATGATTATTAAGTGCATACCTTTCGGTATGGCTGTATTTTCATAATGTCTTAAATTATCCTACTTTCTCCGCGCACACAATAGTGGACATTTACCTTAGAAAGCGACACATCCTGTTAGCGAGGCACGAACTGTGCCCAGAATGTAGGAGCTGTCTCGATGACACCAGGAACGCTGCTGTCTGCCGAAGGCACTCCGTCTGACTTGATTGAAAAGTTCTGCAGGAGTGTTGAGAATGTGAGGAACAGGTTCTGCTTCGAAAAAGTCTCTCCAGCACACAGCCGCTTACCTGCAACATCCAGGGGAGCAGGTTCAAAAAATGGCTCTGAGCACTGTGGGGCTTAACATCTGAGGTCATCAGTCCCCTAGAATTTAGAACTACGTAAACCTAACTAACCTAAGGACATCACACACATCCATGCCCGAGGCAGGATTCGATCCTGCGACCGTAGTGGTCGCGTGGTTCCAGACTGAAGCGCCTAGAACCGCTTGGCCACACCAGCCGGCGGGGTGCAGGTGTGCATACTCTTCTTCCATTATGTGCAAATGGCTAGAAAGTCTTAAGGTTGTGCAGTATGATACAGACCAAAAATTGGGGTGTCAATACAACAGATTGTTCAGGCATGAACTTGAAGTACAAGTAAAATCAAATTCAACTGAGTAAGAAGTGAATTTATACTTTTATCTTGCATCTGTTTTACAAAGTGAGTGATACATATACTTGCAAATATCAAAAACAACATAAATAGGTTACATTAACTTCCATTGTTATCATTTATTATTTAGGCAAATCACAGTCCCACCAGCCTCAGACATGATGTTTTTGTTTATACATTGTTTGCATTTACAGAATCATTGTATTCTGGATTTCTGCACAGAAAGCATCTGCTCTCCTCTCTGTAACATCTTAACTGAATTCGTGGTTACCCTGGGGACATGAACAGCTGGTGCTGTCTGTTTTTCTCTTCATTAAAATGTGTATTAATACCTTTAATATCTTTAATTCTTCATATACAGCCCATTACAATCCTGAATGTCACGAATAGCATGAAGAATGTGGATACAATGTTTTAGACATATTGACTGCTGACAATGCTTTATTTCGTTTATATACACTGGGAGGGGGCAGGAGGGGAGGAAAAAAACACACACAACACACATCTGAGAGTTCAAAAATACAATAAATTTCTTATTGAATTTTGAAGTACATACAAACTTGTATTGATATTTGCACTTATAAGCACACTAAAGAAGCAGTATCAACATCTACACCTATCCTTTGCAAACCACCATGAAATGCGTGGCAGAGGGCACATTCCATAGTACCAGTTATTAGGGACTTTTATTCTCTCCATTTGCATATGGAACATGGGAAGAATGGTTGTTTAAATGCCTCTGTGCCTATTTTGTAATTAGTCTAATCTTGAAACTTCCTGGCAGATTAAGACTGTGTGCCGGACCGAGACTCGAACTCGGGACCTTTGCCTTTCGCAGGCAAGTGCTCTACCAACTGAGCTACCCAAGCACGACTCACTCCCCGTCCTCACAGCTTTACTTCTGCCAGTACCTCGTCTCCTACCTTCCAAATCTTGTACTAACGTTTCCTATGTGAGCAATATGTAGGGTGTTGTAGTATATCCTTATGAGTAATTACTCAAAACTGGTTCTTGAAACTTTGTATGTAGGCTTTTTCAGGGTAGTTTATGCCTATCTTCAAGAGTCTGCCAATTCAGGTCTTTAAACATCTCTGTGACACTCTTCCACAGGTCAAACAAACCTGTGACCATTCACGCTGTCTTTTTGAGGAGACACAAGCCATGGGATACCTCCTAAGATCATGTCTGACCTCCTTTTGCCCCCCATAGTCCAGCAACTTGATGTGGCATGGACTCAACATGTCACTGGAAGCCCCTGAAGAAATAATGAACCTTGCTGGCTCTACAGCCATCCATATATATTGAATTGTGATTTATTTGTCTCATAACATACATAACCTAAATCATTTGATTCAGGTGCAGGAGACATGTTTAATTGTGGTAAAATTTCACTATAAACAAAGAACAGCTGATTTTAACGGACAACATAATAATAATAAGACAATACATACATACAATAAAATCTAACACTTAATTACCCCTTGCTCAAATGATAATTGTGATATTAATGCCAGTGCAGGATTTTGTGCAAAAATTGACCTCTCGATTATATTCCATAAATGTTTGATGGGATTCATGCTGGGTGATCTGAGTGGCCAAATCATTTGCTCTAAATGTTCAGAAAGTTCATCAAACCTATCATGAACAATACCAGAGAAGGAAAGTTGCTACTCACCATATAGTGGAGATGCTGAGTCGTGATAGGCACAATAAAAAGATTCACACAATTAAAGCTTTCGGCCATTAAGGCCTTTGTCAGCAGTAGACACACACACAAACACAACTTGCACACATGTCTGCAGTCTCAGAGAGCTGAGACCACACTGTGAACAGCAGCACCAGTGCACGATGGGAGTGGCGACTGTGTGGGGGTAAGGAGGAGGCTGGGGTGGGGAGGGGAGGGGGAGGGATAGTATGGTGGGAGTGGCGGACAGTGAAGTGTTGCAGTTTAGACGGAGGGCAGCAGAGAAGCTGTGGAGGGGGAAGAGGGGTAAGTAGCGGAAAGGAGAGAAATAAAAGAAATTAAAAGACTGGGTGTGCCAGTGAAATGACGGCTGTGTAGTGCTGGAATGAGAACAGGGAGGGGGCTGGATGGGTGAGGAAAGTGACTAATGAAGGTTGAGGTCAGGAGGGTTAGGGGAACATGGGATATCATGAACAATTGTGTCATCCATAAAAATTGGGAACGTGAAGCCTATGAATGGCTGCAAATGGTCTTCAAGTAGTCAAACATAATCATTTCCAGTCCATGATTGGTTCAGTTGCGTCAGAGGACCAAATCCATTCCATGCAAACATAGCCCACACCACTGTGGAACCACCCACTAGCTCACACAGTGCCTTGTTGACAATCTCGGTCCATGACTTAGTGTAGTCTGCACCACACTGTTCAGCTGGATCAGAGGACCAAATCCACTCCATGCAAAAACAGCCCACACCATTATGGAGCCACCAATAGCTTGCACTGTGCCTTGTTGACAACTTCAGTCCATGGCTGCACCACACTCAAAACGTACCATCAGCTATTACCAATTGAAGTCAGGACTCTTCGGACCAGGCCACAGTTTCCCAGTCATCTAGGGTCCAGTTGACATGATCATGAGCACAGGAGAGGTGCTGCAGGCAATATTATGCTATTATCAAAGGCACTAGCATTGTTTGTCTGCTGCCATAGCCCATTAATGGCAAATTTTGCCACTCTGTCCTGACGGATATGTTCAGGGTGCATCCCACATTATAACCTCAGTGCATACACTCAATATCTGCTGTTAGTTCTATTAGGTATGCGTTCCATGCACTTGAGCAATATTCTAGGATGTGAATCTTCCTGGCAGATTAAAACTGTGTGCCGGACCGAGACACGAACTCGGGACCTTTGCCTTTCGCGGGCAAGTGCTCTACCTGGAGGAGAGCTTCTGTAAAGTTTGGAAGGTAGGAGACGAGGTACTGGCAGAAGTGGAGCTGTGAGGACGGGGCGTGAGTCGTGCTTGGGTAGCTCAGTTGGCAGAGCACTTGCCCGCGAAAGGCAAACGTCCCGAGTTCGAGTCTCGGTCTGGCACACAGTTTTAATCTGCCAGGAAGTTTCCATATCAGCGCACACTCTGCTGTAGAGTGAAAATTTCATTCTAGAAACATCCCCCAGGCTGTGGCTAAGCCAAGTCTCCGCAATATCCTTTCTTTCAGGAGTGCTAGTTCTGCAAGGTTCGCAGGAGAGCTTCTGTAAAGTTTGGAAGGTAGGAGACAAGGTACTGGCAGAAGTGGAGCTGTGAGGACGGGGCGTGAGTCGTGCTTGGGTAGCTCAGTTGGTAGAGCACTTGCCCGCGAAAGGCAAAGGTCCCGAGTTCAAGTCTCGGTCCGGCACACAGTTTTAATCTGCCAGGAAGTTTCCATATCAGCGCACACTCCGCTGTAGAGTGAAAATTTCATTCTAGAAACATCCCCCAGGCTGTGGCTAAGCCAAGTCTCCGCAATATCCTTTCTTTCAGGAGTGCTAGTTCTGCAAGGTTCGCAGGAGAGCTTCTGTAAAGTTTGGAAGGTAGGAGATGAGGTACTGGCAGAAGTGAGCTGTGAGGACGGGGCGTGAGTCGTGCTTGGGTAGCTCAGTTGGTAGAGCACTTGCCCGCGAAAGGCAAAGGTCCCGAGTTCGAGTCTCGGTCCGGCACACAGTTTTAATCTGCCAGGAAGTTTCATATCAGCGCACACTCTGCTGTAGAGTGATAATTTCATTCTAGGATGTGTTACACAAGTGATTCCTAAGCAATCTATTTTGTAGGCTGAATGCATTGCCCCAGTATTCTAACAATAAACTGAAATCTGCTACCTGACTTAACCACAACTGAGCCTAAGTCATCATTCCATTTCATTTCCCTACAAATTGTTACATACAGGTATCTGTATGTGTTTACCAATTCCAACTATAACTCACTGATATGGTAGTGACAGGATGCTATGTTTTTGATCAATTCTGTGACTAGTTTATACTGTAGTCATAAGACACTATGTTTTTTGATTTTGTGGAGTGCACTGTTTTACACTTCTGAGCCTTTAAAGCATGTTGCCAATCTTTGCATCATTTTGAAATCTTATCAAGATGTGACTGAAGATTTGTGCAGCCTCTTTCAGACTGTACTTCATTACTGATAACCGCACCAAGTGCAAAATGTCTGAGGCTAATAGTAATATTGTCCACACAGTCATTAACACAGGAACAGAAGAACAACTTCAGACAGCCAAGATTGCTATTATTGATTGTGATGGCTGGTGTCAGCAAACTACATTGTCATAATCAGATCTTCTGCAGTACATTACACTGAATCTTGACCAAATGCATCTTACATAACATATCACAGAACGATATTTCATGAACATGAGAATAACAGTATACCAGCAAAATGAGCCTGTATACTCAGTGCAATATGTATGTATGTTTATTATACTTGACTCGCTGATATACTATTGAATGCATGTTCGTATAATATTGTTCTATGATAAGACATGATGTAAGATGCATTTGGTAAAGATTCAGTGAAATGTATTGCAGAAGACATGATGGCAATGTAATTTCCTGAAACCAGTCATCACAATAAATGCAGTAAAACAATGATCCTGGCTGAAGTTGCACTTCTGTTTCTGCATTAATCTACATTGCCCCCTAACTTGACAAGTCAAGCACAGATGACAGTCATTAATATACAACACAAACTGCAAGGGACCCAACACACTTCCCTGGGGTACAACTGAAGTTATTTCTACATCTGTTGATGACTCTCCATCCAAGTTAACTTGCTGTGACCTCACTACCAAAAATTCCTCAGTTCAGTCACAAATTTCACTTGATGCCTCATACGATAATACTTTTGACAATGAGCGTAAACATAGTAATCAGTCAAATGCTTTTTGTAAATTGAGAAATATTGCCTCTATCTGACTGCCTTGACCTATGGCTTTCCATATGTCATGTGAGAAAAGTGTGAGTTGGGTCTCACATGATCAATGTTTTGAAATCCGTGATGGTTAGCATGGTGGAGGGCATTCTGTTTGAGATACCGAATGCTGGAGCTTCAAAACTATGGAAATTGCATAGGGAGAGATCAGGACTGTGTGGAGGATGTGCAAGAGTTTCCCAGCGAAACTTCTGCAGCGTGCTCAAAACAGCCTCGGCAACATGTGGGCTCTCTCTACAGCCAAATGCATTTTGGCCGGTATCTCTCTATCTCTAGTCCTATTCTTTATTTTATATCTATTATGCAGTAATCTTTTTATATACACATACCGGCTCCAAATGGCAGAGTAAAGTCTTTCTTGATGAGTTTTCCATCACTGTCCAAAAACCTCTCAGGCCTGAAGGTGTTTGGGTCACCCCATAGATCTCCATCCATGTGCATGCTATATAAGCACGTTATCACAATGGCACCCTGCAACACGAAAGGCACATGTTCAGTTTCTTCACACAGTGTATTCACTTATAGCTTGCATACAAGGAGGAAATTATTATTTTGACACAAACATCACTCTCAAATGAAAGTGAGGCACCATTCATTAGGATGTAGCATCAGGCTTTCAATATTCACTGAAGCTGAAGCCTGTAATGTAATCCCTTGAATCATGTTAGTTATTGTAAAAGAATGTTGTTCCAAAGATGACAGAAAGAGGCTCAAAACGAAAACAACAATGTGCACTAGTGTGCAGAACTTAACATTGAAAGTAGCTTTCACATGATGTGCCACAGCCAAATAACATATCTGGATGAAACTTGGACCATAGTAAAAAGAACTGCTACAGCATAGTACACAAAGTAACTGAAAGAAATACACAATGAGACAGCAGAAATGACACTTTTATTCAAAGACAATAATGACACAGGTATCATTGCAATTTATGATGGTCCTCTTGGCATTACAAAAGGTAAGAGATGGTTCTTAATGGGGTGTGTGATCACCACAGACAGGAACACATTCTCTCCAACATACTGACTGCACAGCTGGTAAGGAGTTCTCGTGATAAGGTGTTCCATTTCTTTACCAGCACAACCGACAACAGTTGGATGTCTGTTGTTGCATGTGGATGTCCTATGTCATTTCAACACTTTCCACACGTGCTCGATGAGATTTCAGTTGGGAGAATGGCCAGGCCAATCCACTCCCTGAATATCTTCTCATTACAAGAGCTCCTTCGCCTGTGCTCTCTGATGCAGTCACACTTTGTTATCCATACAAATGAAGTAAGGGCAGAACACAGCCCTGAAAAGGGAAGGAGTACTATATCACTGTAACACTGACTGGTATCTGTAGCCTGTTCAATGATCTGCAATGGTGCCAAGAGCAAAGGATAGGGCCCTTGCTCTTCTCAGATGGCAGCAGATTTATTATGTGCTGGTCTTCAAATCTTTGAACACAGTACAGACACCAGTCAGTGTTATTGTGACACAGTACACTGCCCCATGCGCGTATTTTCAGGGGTGCGTTCTGCCCTGACTTCATTTTTATGTATGACAAAGTGCAACCGCAACAAAGAGTGCAGGTTGAGGAGCTCTTGAAATGAGAAGATCCTGGCCATTCCTCCAACTTCAATCCCACTGAGCAGATGTGTAATGCACTGGGAAGATGTACTGCAGCATGTTCACACGCATCAACAACCATCCAGCAGCTGCCATCTGCAATGGTGGAGGAGTGGAAATCCCCACCACAAGAACTCCTTACCAGCTTTGTCACCAATGTGGGCACAGGTTGCAGAGTATCCTTTGCTGTCTGTGGTGATCACACACCCTATGAAGCACCATGTCCTGCATTTTGTAATCCATAATAAATGTGACTACAGTTTAATTATTGTCTTTGAATAGAAGTGTCATTTCACTAGTGCAGAAATGTTACTATTCAGTAGAAGAATTCATACGTGACAATCTGAAAATTTGAGCAGGAGAGAGCAAATACTTAGGACTGTTAATCTTAAAAGTTTGTTACTTTTTAAGAAAAATTATTAACTGCTTAATTAAGTAATTGGCTCTGAGCACTATGGGACTCAACTGCTGTGGTCATAAGTCCCCTAGAACTTAGAACTACTTAAACCTAACTAACCTAAGGACAGCACACAACACCCAGCCATCACGAGGCAGAGAAAATCCCTGACCCCGCCGGGAATCGAACCCGGGAACCCGGGCGTGGGAAGCGAGAACGCTACCGCACGACCACGAGATGCGGGCAATTAAGTAATTATTCAGTACTGTATATTATATTACTGGTATTATAAGGAAAACTGTAAATCATTTTTTGTGTTCTGACGAGTCTCCTATACTTCAAGTCAATGGCTTGAAATTGTATGTTACGAGACAATAAACTTCTATTTCTATTCCTTTAGTTAGCTATCTTCTGTACTATAATGTAGCACGTTCTTTCTACGTATGGTTCAAGTTTCATTGAGCTGTGTTACTTGGCAGTGACAAATTATGTGAAAGTTACTTTTGTCCTTAAGTTTTGCACACCAGTGTACAATCCTGTAAACACGAAACAGGATGCACAATCTAAACTAACACTTGTTAATCAAAACCACTTTATACTAATATTTATATAAATGAATGTTTCTTATCTGAAATATGAACAGACAGGTATGTGAGGCCAACAAAAATCTGCAATTCTTACTGTTTATTGTCCATGACATAACTAATACTACAATACTGACTGTGTTAGAAGTAGTTTGTTTGGAAATAGTGGAAGGTCTGGGATGGAATAACAATATGAATTATGACAGACTGATGCTCACTACACAGTGAAGTGGTTGAGCAGCAGACAGACACTTTTAAAAACAGTCTAAGTTAAAGGACAGTCATGCACACACAAGCCACACACACATGGCAACTGTAACCTCTGGACATTGAGTCACAACTGCAATGAGTAGCGATCTCAGCTGGGGAGGATAATATGGTTACAGAAGTGGTGTGGGGTAGCACCCTGAGGTGACAGCTGCCATCTGCGTGCGAATTATGCATGTATGAATGTGTGTGCATTTTTATAAGTATTAGTTAGTTATATATTCCACAGATCATTTGAATGATTCTTTTATCAAAATAATGTGAAATGAGTCAGTTTGCAGGAGATGTATACATGATGTGATTAGTGTGAAAACTTAAAATGAGTTTTTTCTTTCTTTTTTCCTTCCTTTTTTTTTACAGTTTGCCAGTTTTTAAATAGAAATTGTCCAGCAGATATTATTTTAGGTTAGATTTAAATTTTCCTTTACTACCTGTCTGACATTTTATGTTTTGGGGCAAACAATCCAAGATTTTTCTTCCTGCATATTGAACTCCTTTTTGAGCAACTGACCAATTTAATAATGGGTAACGAAGGTCATTTTTCCCTCTAGTGTTGAAGATATGGACTGTGATTCTCAAATTGTGATAGATTATTTATGATGAATTTCATTGGTGCATATATGTTCTGTGATGGTGCAGTTAAAATGCTTAGCTGCTTGAAGATGTCAAGACCAGATATTACTCTTACTGCACACTTTTGTGCAATCAATACTTCCTTTCTAAGTGATGAGTTACTCCAGAAAATTATTCCATAAGAAAACTTGTGTACTCAAAAATCTGACACCACAAATAATTATTTGTTTTAGGGCTTACATCCTCATTTTCTTCTTCATAAAGCAGCAGATCTTATCTTACTTCAACCTTGTATAATTCAAGAAATTATGTCTTTATTTAAAGTTATTTGTGTGGTAAGAAATCCAGAATTTTTTAATTTTAAAATGTAACTTTTTAAAAGATTCAGTTTTACTGTCCTGTTACCCTATCTTTTACATGTACACAAATGCATCACTTTCCTGCAAAATATTTTAGTTAGTGCATATTTCAAATTCAGAATTTGCGTTTATGGCAATTTCTTAATGGACAAATAATCACAAACAGTGAGGAAAGTTTGCACCCCCAATATTTGCATATAAAAATAGAGCCCACAAAAAAAGTCATTTAAAGAATATACTGCCACTTGTTAATCGAAATAGCTTCATGATCTAATATGTAAAGGTATTACCTAAAATTCCTATTTTTATGTTGTTATTGAATATGTACTAACTCTGTACACCATACTATATTTTGTAAAGACTTTCCTACAGCAACTTTTAACTAGGCATGATGCACAGTGCCACAGTCTGTTTTCATTTTGCTGTCAATCATAATATTTTAAAAAGTCAATCTCAATTAGAATCTGTTTAGCATTCAGTTGATAATATTTTGTAAAGTCAACCTCAGTTTAGCCTGCAATGAGTAGTTACCGGTACAGTCAGTCAGTAAAGTTAGTTAGTTATGAGCAGTTTTCAACAGCACTTAATTTGTGAAGTTTATCTTTGTTAAAATGGCATGGAATAAACCACAAATATCAATGGATTGTAAAATACCTGAATTCATTTTAATCCTAATTATCAGTACCTGTACACATGACCTGATAATCTGGACCTTGAAAAGGGCAGTACTACTTGTAACAATGACAATGGCTAAATTACATCACGGCAATATTTGAAAATTTTACACATTACGATCAGAGAGTACAACATAGAAAATCACAATTACATCTGCATATGAACATAACACTTGTTAGAAACAAACCTATATTGTATAACTTAAATTGGGATGCATGTTGTCACTAAGCTTACGGCGATCACATAGACTGAGGTCGCTGTTTACCTGCACTTGTTCAGCAGACCTCGGTGTGACGGGGCTTGACACGCCCTCTATGTGACATGTGTCACGTGAAGACATAGTATTATTGGTTTTGCGAATTATTAACACTAAATAACTCTTGTACTTTTGTGAATGGTGTAGTAATTCAAATTTAAAATGTACGTACAACACATAGCAGACGTAGGAAAATATCTAAAATACATTGGCATATTGTTTTTTGTAAACTATAAAAACATAAAATAGATCGATGATAAGTTGTTAGAGTGCAGAACATGTAAAAAGCAAAAGATAATGCCAAAGAATAATAAATGAACAACATAAAAAGAGGCGCAACACAGGTCTTACTTAAAAAACTTAACACCCACTATCTGGCGTGGGAAGTCAAAAGTACAACGTTCATAATTTATGTAACAAACGTTAATACCAAGGAGTCAATATATAAAAAAATATAATAACGTTAATACCAAGGAGTCAAATATATAAAAAATATTCACAGTACGAAACTGCCGTTACTTAATAATTAAAATGCCGTGCAAATGTAAGGTGCGAACAAGTAGTATACATCAATCATCGAGAAACCAACATGAGGAAGGACAAGTAACAGTGTCACTTATACCAAAATGTACATCGTACTTTAGAGAAATTAAACATAGACTATGCACGATAACCAGCACTTATTCAAATAGCAATAGAATTGTTGACCTACATTAAACATAATTACGTAAAGTGATAACCGGTTTGTATTACTTTGTGTCAACGCCTACGAGATGTCGACTGTCGTAAAATTATGTTCAGTAGGCGTCCATAAGTTCTGTAAATTACAGAACAAAAAAGAAAGAAGCATCTTTTAAAAAGCGAAATTAGTAATGTTATTAAAACAAACTGAAAAACATGTGCGTCAATGTGTTGAGATAGTTGAAATAGCGGCCATTATACGTGTTCTCGTAGCGACTATGACTGAGGCGTTGTATATAAGGGATAACAAGCAGCTGACTATGAAATGCAAATTGTGATAAATGACCAAAAGTCGACCCTATTTCATAGTAAATCGGAGAAGCATTCCCAAAAATGTGTGCTTCTCGATATCGTTTGCTCGTTGAGCAGCGCGATATCTGGAGCTTTATTATGACAAAAGATCTCCATCTCTTCCATAAGGTCGAGAAGGCGACCTTTTTTACCCCTGTGTAGTGATGGGCTAAACTGCGATTTTCCGATATCAGTGATTTCTGTGAATGCTACTTTTCAGTATCTGCTATTCTTAACTGCGATTTGTCGCAGTTAAGAGTCGCAGTTAAGGAACATAGGTCGTGTATCCCTCCGCCACTGCTATTTCTGCGATTTCTGCTACTTCCGCGATTTCTGCTACTTCTGTGACTTCTGCTACTTCTGCGATTTCTGCTACTTCTGCGATTTCTGTGACTTCTGCTACTTCTGCGATTTCTGTGACTCCTGCTACTTCTGCGACTTACTACTGTATGAAAAAGTTACATCTGTCAACACGGAAAATTGCATCGCAACAAACCTGTCATTGGCAAGTATGTTTTACGTTTTTCCTTCCGTTGGCTTTAATTTTGTATTAAAGAAACAACTGTGAAAATATTAATAGTGTAATTAATATGTAAGTAGCCGTACAGTACCGTAATAGTTCGTATTTAGAAAATGAATTCTAACATATTGTTATGTTCACAGGTACCTGAACTACATTTCAGTCACTCAGTAAAGTGATAACTGAAAATATCATTGTCAACAGATCTGAAGAAATTGCCACTGCATCTTTAGACCGTTTTCGTCAGACGATAGGTTAGTTTCTAAGCGTTTCGATGGACTTAATTACTTCAGTGAGATCGTTCTTGCAAATGTGATATTCATTATAGCAAATATTAGCAATCTACTCTGTCAATTATACTTCTAGTAATTAATGACAGCAAAAATTGTTTAATAATCCTTGTGTTTTTGCAGACACAGTTCTGACTCTGATTACTGGTTGCTGTACGTATCTATCCACATCAAGGCTGTTGGGAGGGACTCGTGAAGATTCAAGACAGCTCTTAGAGGATTTGCAGTTTAAAAGTGAAACAATTGTGAAATAAGTGTGTTAATGATTAAGCTGTGTTTTATCGAAGTTGTTGTGCGATTTTAAAGGAATAATAAATGTCAAATACAGTGAGTGAATAATAAAAATCTCATTTTCCACATGTTTAAGCCGTCCTATACCCATAATTTTCCGCCACTTACTTATTGGTAAACACTTGTTGGAGAGCGACATGCCCCCCCCCCCCCCGCCCCCTTTCTCCACAATCTTGGTGTGACACTGACCTGTAACATATCCCGAAGTCTACAATATGCATTTTGAGGCTGTTGATATGAAAGTGGGAAGTACAGATCTTCCAGTTAAATCAGGAATAGCTTAAGTGCATTACTTGAAAGTAACACAGGAAAAGCTTACTTATGTAGGTGGTAGTAGTGTCGGCAAAAAGTTCTTGTGTGTGAAGTTGCCATGTAGAACACCAGGTGTAAAACTTTTCTCCCGAGTCTTGAACTGTGTCGTAACAAAAGTGAGGCATTCATATGACTGTTTTCATTTCTCTACACTTATACAGATGTCTGAGTTCTGCTGTGTTAACATTGCAAAGTCCTGTAGGCATGTGGAGTATTAACCAAAACTGTCATATTGGAAGCAGAATCAAACACATTTGTTACGTTACTTGATATTTTCAGGAGAAAACGGCAATGTTGCTTCTTATTAAAACCTCCTCAGATCCCGCGTGTCGTATACGACACACCAAATTGGTGAACTTTGTTTAGCCACAGCTCCGATGTAACGCCAGAGACACATGTCTAAGTTGTTTCCCAGACGTCTGCGAGATGTCAGCATGGATTCCTGTGAGTTTTAGCGGTCTGGCGCGTAAAGTGACGAGTGTGAGCTTTGTTTCCTGAGTGCATGCGTGAAAAGCCGGACAAAATGATGTCGAGATATTGTAAGTACCCATCTATGTAAAGTTATTTACATTTTGTGTTACCTTAACGCGCATAATGTTTGACGCAAATACTAATGCTCGGTATGTGAGCATTTTAAAACCACGAAATAATATTTTTAACTGTACTACAAAAGGCTTTGTACACGTGTGTCGGATAGGACACATCAGATTCTCAAAAAACCCAATCAAAAAAAATTTTAAAGAACAATGTTTCCTTGCTAATATCAACCAGAACATCAAATAAAACGCAATTTTTTTTAGCAAAATTAAATTTAGAGGGTAGAGGATCTGAGGAGGTTAATATAATACATTCAGAGTCACAGCAGTATTTGACCAACCATAACTGATGCTGAATGTGCATGTCGTCATATAATATGAAAGGCTTATTTCAATAGTGGTACAAGTCCATTACCTCCACTTTTCTGTCTATAATGCTTCTGAAATTAGTGATCCAAACAAACATAAATAAAGGTTCATCTCTAGCAAGAAGCCATATGCTTGAATATTTCTGGTATCTCAACTGCAGATTTTTCAGCGCTCATGTAACTTTACGACTCTATATCTCAAAATTAACAAAAATGGACTTGTAATACTATTGAAATAAGCCCTTCATATGCACACACAGCACATCGATCTCGTGAGGCACAAGGCTCTCATAACGAAGTACGTACGTCGGTCAACAGATGACAGTAGGAAAAGTATGTTAACTGCGCTTTTTAGTTGCTACTTGCGACTCTTAGTTGCGATTTGTCACAGAAATCGCAGTTTGACTCGGTAGCGAATAGCGTAGTATGAACTTTGCTCAACAGATGGCAGTGCTAACTGCGCTTTTTAGTTGCTACTTGCGACTCTTAGTTGCGACTTGTCACGGAAATCGCAGTTAGACTCCATAGCGAACCGCAGAGATGGGCGTAGTACGAACTTTGACCCACAGATGGCACTGTTAACCGCGCTTTTTAGCTGCTACTTGCGACTCTTAGTTGCGACTTGTCACGGAAATCGCAGTTAGACTCCATAGCGTACTGCAGAGATGGACGTAGTACGAACTTCGGCCAACAGATGCCACTGTTAACCGCACTTTTTAGTTGCTACTTGTGACTCTTAGTTGCGACTTGTCACTGAAATCGCAGAAAGCAGTGCTAAATTCGACCAATAGATGGCTCACGTCTTTGAATGTGAAATACTACTTGCGACTGCTAACTGTGACTGAAATCGCAGTTAGATTTTGTAAAGTTGCTACTGTGATATCTGTGACTTCTCAGTCACTGCGATTTCTAACAGATACGCGATTTCCTGCCCACCACTACCCCTGTGCAACAATTTCAATTGCGATGTCAAGTCTGGAGTTGTATGACCAGTTGCTACCAGATGGGCTGCGAAATTCGATTTTTCAGCAATATCTTTCCTCTCAAGTGCTACGTGCTCACGGAACCTTGTTTCTAATTTTCGTCCTGTTTGCCCTATGTAACCTGCATTACACGTGGCACACACAAGTTTGTAAACACCTGATTCATGTAAGACTTTGCGTTCATGAATGTTATTCCTTAAAAGCACGCCCAGTCTGTTCGCCGTCGAGAAACCTACATTAATATTTCTCTTCTTGAATACACTGGCAATTTTATTGCTAATGGGACCATAGAAAGGCAATGTGATAAACTTTTGATTTTTAATTTCGCTTGTCTCATTCCGCCTTAAATTGTCTTTACTATATTTTTTGGATGTCATCTCTATGTTGTACTCTCTGATCGTAATGTGTAAAATTTTTTAACTTCTAGCACTGAAGATGGTCACTCAGTGACAGAAAATCGATTTTGCAATACTAAAAAATATACGACCAATGCTGTCTCTTTTTTTCAAGTAAACCTGTTATCTGGTCGTGGTGCACAGGACAACATGGAGTCGCCAATCAATAATATTTGAAAAGGTAACTATACTTTCTTATATTAGGGTTGTACTACTTCTTTGTTGTTGTGGTCATCAATCCGGAGATTAGTTTGATGCAGCTCACTATGCCAGTCGATCCAAGCCTCTTCATCTCTGTGTAGCTGTTACAACTTATATGCACTTGAAAATGCTTATTATATTCATGGCTTTGTCTCTGTCCACAATTTTTACTCCCTATAATTCTCTCAATTACCAAACTATTCCTCAATGTCTCAGAATGTATCCTGTCAACAGATCCCTTCTTTTAGTTATGCTATGCCATAAATTTCTTTTTTTCCAGAATCCTCACTAGTTAACCTATCCATCTAATCTTCAGCACCACATATCAAAAGCTTCAGCCTCTTTTTGTCTGAATTGCTTATTGCTTATGTTTCACTTCTGCACATGTCTATACTCCACACAAATACCTTCAGAAAAGACTTCATAACATTAAATTTATATTAGATGTTAACAAATTCCTCTGCTTCAGAACTGCTTACCTTGTTGTTACCAGTCTGCAGCTAACATCCTCTCTATTTTGGCCACCACCAGCTATTTTGTTGCCTACACAGCGTCACTTGTCTACCACTTTTATTGTCTCATTTGCTAATCTAATTCCTCGGCATCACCTAATTTAATTTCAATGAATTCCATAAGTTTTACTCTTTTTGGTGTTCATCCCGTAACCTCTTTCCAAGATACTATCCTTTCTGTTCAACTGCTCTTCCAAGTCTTCTACCTCCTCTGACAGAATTAAATGTCATTGCAAGCCTCAAAGTTCTGATTTCTTCTCACTACACTTTAATCCCCTTTATGAATTTTATTACATTATAGCTGAATTAAGTCAACAATAATCTGAATCCCTTAAGTGAAAAAGGATTTAGAAAAAATAATAGAAAATCTGAATAACTACTGACAGAGAAGTGTTTAGGGAAAAGGTATTGAATATGCAAAGATTCCAAGGTAGGGGAGTGAAAAAAACCATTCTGAAGTGCTCAGAAGACAGGAAGAAAAAGTATATTGAACAGATGAAAGAGTATGGGAAGAAAAGAAAATGAACAAGGAACTGAAAATAGAATGTTGGCCTTAAGTGGCTCATTCAAGAAGAAAGAAAAAAAGTTGAATGAAGCCCTCATCCTAGATTGCTACCTGAGTTGAACAATGAGTTGCACTAAATAGCTTTATGTTAAGAGAAAGTTCTGCCTTTGAATGAGGCTAATAAAAGAACAGTATGCCTGTCTACTTACAAATGACTATAGGTCAAATGAGAACCTTCTTTTACCTTGCCTCACACACCTAGTCCCCACTGTATTATTAAACGTCAAACCAATATAGAATTAATTCTGGATTGTTGTAGCACAAGACTAAGTTAAGAGACATGTATCAAGAAAAAAGATGTATTTGAGATATACCGGGTGATCAAAAAGTCAGTATAAATTTGAAAACTGAATAAATCACGGAATAATGTAGATAGAGAGGTAAAATTGACACACATGCTTGGAATGACATGGGGTTTTATTAGAACCAAAAAAATACAAAAGTTCAAAAAATGTCTGACAGATGGCGCTTCATCTGATCAGAATAGCAATAATTAGCATAACAAAGTAAGACAAAGCAAAGATGATGTTCTTTACAGGAAATGTTCAATATGTCCACCATCTTTCCTCAACAATAGCTGTAGTCAAGGAATAATGTTGGGAACAACACTGTAAAGCACGTCTGAAGTTATGGTGAGGCATTGGCGTCGGATGTTGTCTTTCAGCATCCCTAGAGATGTCGGTCATCATCATATACTTGCAACTTCAGGTAACCTCAAAGTCAATAATCGCACGGACTAAGGTCTGGGGACCTGGCAGGCCAAACATGACGAAAGTGGCGGCTGAGCATCACGATCATCACCAAATGATTCACACAAAAGATCTTTCACGCGTCTAGCAATATTGGGTGGAGCGCCATCCTGCATAAACATCGTACGTTCCAGCAGGTGTTTATCAGCCAGGCTGGGGATGATGCGATTCTGTAACATACAGGCGTACCTCTCACCCATCACGGTAGCAGTTAAAAAGCCAGAATCACGCATTTCCTCGAAGAAAAAAGGCCCAATAATGGTAGATGTGGTAAATCCAACCCATACTGTGACTTTCTCGTCATGCAATGGAGTTTCCACGACAGTTCAAGGATTTTCGGTAGCCCAAATTCTGCAGTTGTGGGCGTTGACAGACCCTCAGAGCGTGAAATGTGCTTTGTCGGTCCACAACACGTTACTCAATCAATCGTCATCTTCCATGATGCTGATGGATTTTGTACGGATAGCATCGGAGGGTACGCCTAAGTGCCAACCAAACAGTAGTGTATGGAATGCCGGTGCGACATGCAACTGCACGAGCGCTGACTTCCCCGTGCATAGACGAACCCGCTACAGTCTCCATTTCTTCCTGAACTGTCTCAGCAGCATTACGCGTTGTGCGCAGTTGGCTGCGACTGCTGGCGCATCTGATTCTTTTTCTCATTACAGCTCCTTTCATACACAATTGCCATGCGCAGTCACTGATGTTTTGCTGTCCAGCGCCATCTGTCGGACATTTTGTGAACTTCGTTCTATTTTTTTTTTTTCTAATAAAACCCCATGTCATTCCAAGCATGTGTGTCAATTTTTAGCTCTCTATCTACATTATTCCGTGGTTTATTAAGTTTTCAAATTTATACTGACTTTTTGATCACCCAATACTTAAACTGTGTATTAGGTGAGCTAAGAACATAAATTTTATTTGTAAAAGACCTTTCCTTAAAAAATCTGCTTCAACATTCTTCTTGCGGACTTGTATGTAAATAATCTCTCAGTGCTCGAGCCACTTTACCATATGAGCAGTCCACAACATAAATTAGTAAGTCATTTCTGAAAGCTATCCTTGTATTATACTTGTGTGACATTTTAAAGCATTTTACACAACATTCATGCAAAATTTCAGCTGATATGTAGATTTTTTTATTCAACATATTCACTACAGAAAAAACAAACACATAAGAAAGACTCACTCTGGGCACACTGTAACCTTGGAGGGTAGTGTCTTCCGTGGCCTTATGGAAGACGGAGAGAGGAGTGAGAGTTCGGATCCTCATTGCCTCCCGTAGCGTTGCTTCTGTGTACGGCAGGCTGCAGGATGAAATAAGCATAAGCACTAGTGTTTTCATGTGATGCAATTTAAAGCGAATTTCAAATTTAGAAGCTGATGGCAGACTTTAAAAAAATATCAAAGTCATTGAAATTACTGGAATATTGCAGCTCTGCATGGGACCGCTACCAATTACATCTGATTTAGACAATTGGTTCAAGTGGCTCTGAGCACTATGGGACTCAACTGCTGTGGTCATTAGTCCCCTAGAACTTAGAACTACTTAAACCTAACTAACCTAAGGACATCACACACACCCATGCCCGAGGCAGGATTCGAACCTGTGACCGTAGCAGCAGCGCGGCTCCGGACTGGAGCGCCTAGAACCGCACGGCCACTGCGGCCGGCTCTGATTTAGACATGGAGGATGTACGAAAAGGTTAGGAAGATTTGTCAGTGGAAAGTTTGAGCAACACAGTAATGTCACTGCTACAATAAAGGAGCATAAATGGAACTCAATGGAAAAAAAAAGGTAAGTAACAAACAAAGGGCTATTGCAAGTTGCATTACATAGTTGTTGTGGTCTTCAGTCCTGAGACTGGTTTGATGCAGCTCTCCACGCTACTCTATCCTGTGCAAGCTTCATCTCCCAGTACCTACTGCAACCTACATCCTTCTGAATCTGCTTAGTGTATTCATCTCTTGGTCTCCCTCTAAAATTTTTACCCTCCACGCTGCCCTCCAATACTAAATTGGTGATCCCTTGATGCCTCAGAATATGTCCTACCAACCGATCCCTTATTCTAGTCAAGTTGTGCCACAAACTTCTCTTCTCACCAATTCTAGTCAATACCTCCTAATTAGTTATGTGATCTACCCATCTAATCTTCGGCATTCTTCTGTAGCACAACATTTCGAAAGCTTCTATTCTCTTCTTGTCCAAACTATTTATTGTCAATGTTTCACTTCCATACATGGCTACACTCCATACAAATACTTTCAGAAACAAATTCCTGACATTTAAATCTATACTTGATGTTAACAAATTTTTCTTCTTCAGAAACGCTTTCCTCGCCATTGCCAGTCTACATTTTATATCCTCTCTACTTCGACCATCATCAGGTATTTTGCTCCCCAAATAGCAAAACTCCTTTACTACTTTAAGTGTCTCATTTCCTAACCTAATTCCCTCAGCATCACCCGACTTAATTTGGCTACATTCCATTATCCTCGTTTTGCTTTTGTTGATGTTCATCTTATACCCTACTTGCAAGACACTGTCCATTCTGATCAACTGCACTTCCAAGTCCTTTGCTGTCTCGGACAGAATTACTACTTGCTCAATATACAGATTGAATAACATCGGGGATAGGCTACAACCCTGTCTCACTCCCTTCCCAACCACTGCTTCCCTTTCACGTCCCTCGACTCTTATAACTGCCATCTGCTTTCTGTACATATTGTAATAGCCTTTCGCTCCCTGTATTTTACCCATGCCTCCTTTAGAATTTGAAAGGGAGTATTTCAGTCAACATTGTCAAAAGCTTTCTCTAAGTCTACAAATGCTAGAAACGTAGGTTTGCCTTTGTATAGTATTAAAAATAAGTCGAATATAAATAAATGGAGGATTAGCCAAACGTTAGACCATTACCACAAAATAAATGTGCTACACTGCAACAAGTTTGGGGCAGTTTATGTAACAACAAAGACCATATTATGGAATTACAGTTTACTTTCTTTCTTGTGCAGCAGTTGGCACACTTCGGCACAGCCAGTAGATGGCAATCCTTACATTTGACGTCAAATAAATATATAAACAATCCTGTGAACTGATTTCTTTTGAGAAAGAAAGGGGAAGGGGAGTGGAACAGTTTACTAAGAGAGGTCTCAAATCCCTGGCCTGGGATGCTGCTGTGTTTCAGGAAAAAAATGTAATTGGTTCTGCCAAAGGATTAAATGCATTTCAGCAATTGTATATATTAGAATAATTTGTATAACTAAAAATGTATATTGCCACAGAAGCACAAAAGCTTAATTTTCTTGTTTATTTACATCAAAAACATCCAACTTCAGCATACAAAACACACACATATACATACAATATAGCACATACAAACTAACTGCTGATTTAAAATTTGAAGACAATGGCACATCTCACAGGATAATGGCTACCCTGGAATAATATTCTGAACTTCAGAATGACAGTCACTCTCATAAACTAATGCTAATTTGGAATATGAAGAGTACACAAAGAATGCTGAAACAAAAGAAATAAAGACAAAAGTCGACAACCTGACTTTAGACTGAATCACTACAATTTGAGAGCTTTAAGACATCAGGTTATCTAGCAATCCTGACATAGTCTACACTGGTATAAGTGCTCTGTAGTTCATTGACCTCTACAATGACAAAGGGTTGATTATGAGAAATAGCCCTATTTCTGCAAACTGTCTTGTGGCTTTACAATCCACGCAGCGATTGTTTGATGGTGTCATCCAATGGTGTTCATACCTCACCTTCCCATACAGATAATCTGAACATGTCTGCTGGATAGCGTTATCTGTTGCCCTCATGAAACTTTCCCTGGATGTCAGTCTTGGAGGAGCAGGACAGCGATCATATAATGGGTGTTCATTGGAGGCAGATATCTTTCTCTGCATGTGGCTAATCCATACATGATGTCAAGAGTGGAAATTTCAAATAAATAGTGCAGTTACACCATGGTTTAGGTTTCATAAATCCAATAATGAGTCTATATGAGTCATTAAAATCAATAAACATCTGTTTAGTAAGGGCATAATTGTACCAAACAGGGGTAGTATATTTACCTGATGTGTAACCCAAAACTAAAGTTGCACTTTTAACTGGTTTTGCTGGAGCAACCCAGGATGTACCCATAATTTTGCTCCTTGAAATTCAATGCACAGCCAAAAGCGCCTCCCATGATATTTGGGCTGGAAACTGTGTTCCAACTGCACTCCTCTTCAAGTGGCTTGAAGTTTCCTGAGGACCTGTCTGTCCCTAGATGGGATGTCTGTCCAAATATACTATTACTGAGTTGAACGACTACTTGAAACATGCACAGCATCATGAATGCAGGCTAGGTGGGGCAGTGTTATACTATGGTTGACATTCACCCAACTCCCATTGTATCTGTGGCAGTAATCTAAGGCATAATGAAAGCTGTGGGCTACGTGAACATTTACTGTTGATCACTTATATCCATTCTCCTTTGGTGATTTCCCCAATGGTGATAGCATCATCCAGTGGCCACGTCACAAGGTCAGAATCATGCTACAGACATCTGAGGAGCACCATAGTTATCTTCAGCTGATGTCCTGGCCATCCATTTCTTCCGATCTGGGCACAATGGAACACATCTGGGATGCCAGCTATTCACCCACAAACCACTCGTACAAGGACTTATCACCACTTTTCCATCAATCCACAGTACAATTTCAACCCTGATGTTGTCGTGGGTCAACAAGGGAACACACAGATGCAGTCTGCTGTTGAGCTCCATGTTCAACAATGTGTGCTGAAAGGTGATCTCTGAAAATATTTTGCATACACCAGCAATACATACTGTCGTATCTGCCACCTAACCCACTATACAAGTTCTGTGACGAGGCATGGTTCAAATGGGTCTGAGCACTATGGGACTTAACATCTCAGGTCATCAGATGAGAACTTAGAACTACTTAAACCTAACTAACCTAAGGACATCACACACATCCATGCCTGAGGCAGGATTCAAACCTGCGACCATAGCGGTCGCACGGTTCCAGGCTGAAGCGCCTAGAACCGCTCGGCCACACCGGCCGGAGATGAGGCATGGATGTTCAAGACCTTGCACCAACTTGTGGTTACACTATCCTTCAACCACTTTCCATAGATACTCTAACCATTTCTGAGATGCTCAGTCCCAGATGCCAGGTCATAACAGTCTGCCATTTGTCAAAGGTATACTTGGTGTCCCTTCTTTGTCAGTGTAGGCTTTTGTGCATGAACTGTACTCTCAATTATGTCACATAAACGTTTGATGGGATTTTTTTCGGGTGATCTATGTTGCCAAATTATTCATTCAATGTCCAGGATGTTTTTCAAATCAGTGACATGGCGCACTGTCATCCACAAAAATACCATTGTTGTTTTGGAACATGATGTCCATGAATGGCTGCAAATGGTCTCCAGGTAGCCAAACATAAATATTTCCAGTCAATGATCAGTTTAGCTGGATCGGAGGACCCAGTCCATTCCAAATAAATAGAGCCCACACCATTACGGGGCGCCACCAGCATGCACAGTACCTTGTTGGCAACTTGGATCCATGCCACTGTGCGGTCAGGGCCACACTCAAACCCTACCATCAGCTCTTACTGATTGAAATTGGGGCTCACCTAACGAGGCCACTGTTTTCCAATCATATAGGGTCCAACTGATATGGTCATGAGGCACTGCAGGCCATGGTGTGCTGTTAGGAAAGGCACTTGTGGTGGTTTTCTGCTGCCATAGCCCGATGCCAAATCTCATTGCACTGCCCTAAGGGACATACGTTCGTTATACATCTCAAATTGATTTCTGCAGTTATTTCACACAATGTTGCTTGTCTGTTAACTCTGGCAACGCTATACAAACACCGTTGCTCTCTGTTGTTAAGAGAAGACCATCGTTGTACACGGTGAGAGAAAATGTCTGAAATTTGGTTTTCTTGGCATGCTCAGAACACTGAATTCCCTAACGATCTTCGAAATGGTATGTCCCCTGTATGTGTGGCCATAATCATGTTGAAAAACTTCTCACATGAATCACCCACGTACAAATGACAGCTCCGCCAGTACACTGCCCTTTTATGCTTGTGTACACGATATTACTGCCATCTGTATACATGCATATTGCCAACCCATGACCTTTGTCATGTCAGTGCACAAATAGTATTCAAAGGTTTTCAACAACATTAGTCACATTGACCCTCAAATGAATCAATGGTAACAGGTGAAAATTTGTGCCAGACTGGAACAGGGGAGAGGTTGCTTCAACTACCTTGGCATCCGAGCACACTTCCCATATGACCCAAATTCCCAGCTTGTTACGCATTACTAGCATAGTGTCACCTACCCATGAACCCCTCACTTGCCATTTTGGAAATGTCTGCAAGAAGACACTGACACCTTATATATAAATGTTCAAGTACCAATCCAGCAAAAATTTTCATGTGTTACCATCAATTCATTTCAATGTCCAAATGTGGCTAACATAATGGAAAACCTTATGTTAGTACATTTCCCCACTTGCAACCAGTGTTTTCACTAAAATGATTCCCTATTCATCTCTGCTTTACTCACTGTGTCATGTGCCCACAACATCAGCAACTTGTGGGGTGATCAAAAAGTCAGTATAAATTTGAAAACTGAATAAATCACGGAATAATGTAGATAGAGAGGTACAAATTGACACACAGGCTTGGAATGACATGGGGTTTTATTAGAACCAAAAAAATACTAAAGTTCAAAAAATGTCCGACAGATGGCGCTTCATCTGATCAGAATGGCAATAATTAGCATAACAAAGTAAGACAAAGCAAAGATGATGTTCTTTACAGGAAATGCTCAATATGTCCACCATCATTCCTCAACAATAGCTGTAGTTGAGGAATAATGTTGTAAACAGCACTGTAAAGCATGTCTGGAGTTATGGTGAGGCATTGGCGTCGGATGTTGTCTTTCAGCTTCCCTAGAGATGTTGGTCAATCACGATACACTTGCGACTTCAGGTAACCCCAAAGCCAATAATCACACGGACTGAGGTCTGGGGACCTGGGAGGCCAAGCATGATGAAAGTGTCGGCTGAGCACTGAGCACACGATCATCACCAAACGACGTGCACAAGAGACCTTTCACGTGTCTAGCAATATCGGGTGGAGCGGCATCCTGCATAAACATCATACGTTCCAGCAGGTGTTTATCAGCCAGGCTGGGGATGATGTGATTCTGTCTGTAACCTATCGGCGTACCTCTCACCTGTCACGGTAACAGTTACAAAACCAGAATCACGCATTTCCTCGAAGAAAAAAGACCCGTTAAAGGTAGATGTAGTAAATCCAACACATACCGTGACTTTCTCGTCGTGCAATGGAGTTTCCACGACAGTTCTATGATTTTCAGTAGCCCAAATTCTGCAGTTGTGGGCGCTGACAGACCCTCAGAGCGTGGAATAAGCTTTGTCGGTCCACAACATGTTACTCAACCAATCATCATCTTCCGCCATCTTTTGAAACGCCCACACCGCAAAAGCCCTCCACTTCACTAAATCGCCAGGTAACAGTTCATGATGCTGATGGATTTTGTACGGATAGCATCAGAGGGTACGCCTCAGTGCCAAGTATGGAATGCCGGTGCGACGTGTGACTGCACGAGTGCTGACTTCCCCGTGCATAGACAAACCCGCTACAGTCTCCATTTCTTCCTGAACTGTCTCAGCAGCATTACGCCTTGTGGTCGGTCGGCCCCTACAGGGTCTATCATCTAAACAACCCGTGGCTTCGAACTTCGAAATCATTCTCGCCACAGCTGCATTTGTCAAAGGACCTTTACCTGTTCGAATCCCCTTCCAATGGCGATAGGATCGTAATGCTGAACTAGCACATTCCCCATTCTGATAATACAGCTTCACTAAAAGCGCCTTTTCAGGTAATGTCAACATGCTGCGACTGCTGGCGCATCTGATTCTCTCTCTCATTACAGCTCCTTTTATACACGATTGTCATGCGCAGTCACTGACGTTTTGCTGTCCAGTGCCATATGTCGGACATTTAGTGAACTTAGTTTTTTTTTCTTTTTTCTTTTTTTTTTTTTCTTTTTGGTTCTAAACCCCATGTCATTCCAAACATGTGTGTCAATTTTTACCTCTCCATCTACATTATTCCATGGTTTATTAAGTTTTGAAATTCATACTGACTTTTTGATCACCCGGTACATACAATCTTGCGATGGGCAGTAGTCAAATTTTTTTGGCTCATCAGTAAATGTTTGGCTGTTTAATTATGGAATGATCATCGAACTAATAAGTATAAACATAAAGTGTGACGAGATGGGCGTAGTGTGCTCATCCTGACTCACTTGGGCCGGTCGTCCAGTGTGGGCAGCCTCCCACGGCCCACGACTGCATCCAACTCATCCTGTACCTTCTTCTGCACCCCCAGGTGGTGAGATGTGAAGAGGAGGGCCCACGTCAGAGTGGCCGGCAGTGAGGAGGCCGTCGGGAAGAAGAAGTCCAGCAGAATCAGGGACAGCTGCTCCGCTGTAACAGCCAGCCATGTGGCTTCTCTAAATCTCCAACATATGACGATACGTAACACACCATCCAATGTTTCTAACACACTGCTGGCATCTTACTTAGATTGCTGAATACCACTTTTGCCTGGTATGTGATGTGTGTTCAAAAAGCAACAGAAATTTTGTAATTTCACATATTGTAACAGCTACATTTGCACGATTTTTTTGTTAATGTGCTGATAAACATGTCTGAAAACTATATGTACAGTTAACTGCATGATAGCTTTTGGAGGAAATCTCCTCTGCCATTGTCAAGTGCTTCCCTGTTGCGTGGATGCCACTGCCGTGCTTATGCAGGGTGGTCAGAAAATGTCTGAAACACTTGTCGTGATGTTGTAGGGCAGATTGTACTGAGACATAAATGTTAAGAAAAAAAATGCGATACGTTGTGCCGTTTCCGAGTTATTTAGCATTGAAGTTAGCCAATAAGGTCATTGCGCGCGCGAATTCAAGTTTCTGCTAACCAAACAAAGTGCTCGTTAGGTAACACCGCCCCTGGCAGGCCACTTGAATGTGAGCATGCGATGCCCCAACTGGCTAATTTCAATGCTAAATGACTTGGAAACAGCGCAATGTATCACATTTTTTTCTTAACATGCCTCAGTACAATCTGCCCTACAACATCACGACAAGCGTTTCAGACATTTTCTGACCACCCTGTATAGTCACAACTTTGCCAGTGACGTCACTGGTTCTCAGTCCTGCACCATATGTAATAATGTTTTGGTGGAGCAACCAACACAGCTGCTTGAACTCCCTAATCACAGGCTGCAATCCACCGTCTTTTCTTGCGGGTGTTGTCCGATATTTTGATCTCTGTTGCTTTGTTTATTACACTATCCCAGAAACTGTTGGTTGATTTAGTAACAGAAATGTTCTCAAATGCAATTCAGTGGCCATTTTCTGGTGCATGTTGCGCTACAGCTGATTTTTTGGGACAGTGCAGGCAGAAACACTTTTATGTTCTATGCAGTCCTGTTCAATAGTGCAGACAGTCTGACATAAAACTGCCAATATCCACATGGTACTTGTATATTCCAGGTGTTCTGAGGCCTTCATCACCTTTTACAGGCTTCATTAGTTGCTGGACCTTTGCTAGGAGTCTAAAGACTGTGTTGATTTTATAAAGGTGGTGGATTGCAGCCAAGTATGGCTTGGGATCCTCTGATTGGGTAACTGAAGCAGACATAACAGTTGTGCCCCCCAAACATTACCCTATACGATGCGGAATTGAGCACCAGTGATGTCACTGGTGACAGCGTGGGTATATAAGCCTCACAGCGGCACCCACACAACAGTCAAGCCTTGACAATGGCCGAGGAGATCTCGGCCAAAGGCTTGTGGGCTGTTAACCACTTGGCACAATTTGAAACTTGAGAATATTTTATTAACGGGTATCGCCAGGAGAGCAGTGTTGATTATATTGCATGTTTAAACAGTGAAAACTTCAGGTAGGAATATGAACAATGTAGGAAAAGACAGATTGCTACTTACT
Organism: Schistocerca nitens; assembly: GCF_023898315.1. Taxonomy (NCBI): domain Eukaryota; kingdom Metazoa; phylum Arthropoda; class Insecta; order Orthoptera; family Acrididae; genus Schistocerca; species Schistocerca nitens. Next base: position 98,144,147 of record NC_064625.1, on the reverse strand, counting down.
TTAAAGGAGACACATTATATTGCAGACAGGCACAATCGAAAAACACTTTTTTTGTGGCTTTCTGCAATTTAATGTGTTCTTCCTTACAGTAAGTAGCAATCTGTCTTTTCCTAAATTGTTTAGTATTTTGTCGCTGTCAAGTTAATTTCGGGTGTGAAACTTGAGTTCCTCCCAGTGTAGAGCACATGCAAAAAAATTGAAACCTACCATAATATCGCAGAAAGAAACACACACACACTTAAACAGCTAGTGCCACTGTACAACCAGAAATGATCACTGTCGGGAGTTATCAACAGTGAATATTAATTACCAGCAGGTGGGCAAATAGCTTTAATTCTGTCGCTTTGTTATTTTACCAAGCAGAGAGGAGGTTAATTTTAAGCAAAAACCTCCATGCTAATTAAATTTCAATGACACTACTCCAATACCAGGAAGCACATACCAGAATCTGTGTGCTGTTATATTCTGGCGTGCACTTCCAGCAGTTACTATTGTACAGTTATCACTGACATATAGAAACATTACATTTTATGTATAAAATTGTGCATGTTCATGTAAAAACAATTCTGTTTTTATTGATTGGCGACTCCATGTTGTCTTGTGCACTACGACCAGAGAACAGGTATACTTGAAAAAAGAGACAGCATTGGTCGTATATTTTTTACTATTGCAAAATTGATTTTCTGTCACTGAGTGACCATCTTCAGTGCTATATTGTATAGCTTAAATTGGGATGCACTGTTGTCACTAAGCTTACGGCGATCACAACAGTGCATCCCAATTTAAGCTATACAATATAGCACTGAAGATGGTCACTCAGTGACAGAAAATCGATTTTGCAATAGTAAAAAATATACGACCAATGCTGTCTCTTTTTTAAAGTATAAATTCTGTTTTTAATGTATCTAACACCAGGGTATCGTTTTGAGAAGATGTGTATAACAATTCTCTCAAACAGGTACTGCCACATTTTTCTTATAAAAAATTTATAAATAGTGCAGATGTATCAAGTCATGATGGAAGTAGAAGACAAATTAAAATCACACATAAACTATATAAGAACATCATAAATTATGTAATTATAAACTAATAAAGAATATTTGTAAGGAACAACATACTGTGAATACCAAAAAAGTCTACATTTTATACAATTAGACTACTCACTAATTTTTATTACATCAATACTGGCTGTCATGAGTGTGTAAAATACTAGAGCTTCAAAAGCAAGATAATGTTAGCACAACTTACGGGTACAAAAAGAGTTTTGAACTGAAAATATCAAATTCTTCAAATGCAAGTTGCAACCAATTTTCAGTAAATGACACACAACAAATTTAATGGTATAATGAGTGGATGATGTATACATTCGGAACTTTGATTTTCAACTTGAGAGTGAGAACCCAATTCCTTGCTCGTTCCGTGGACAGAGGAGGAGGAGGAATTTTGAATTTCACTATAAGACTGCAGCTGAAATAGGTACATATACCTTTTTATACTAATTGGAATTTGCTAAAATTGTTTCACACAAAAGCAATTGTAGATGGAATGCAGTGGCAACTCAACAAGCAACTATAAAATGAACAGTTATTTGGCAGAATACCAGATGTCTGGCCACCCTTTAAGCCGCATATCTGGCAGGTGGATGTTCATCCGAACATTGACATGGAGCATTTCTTAACGTGTAGGTCTGAGTGAGCACACAGAGGACAGGTGTAGGTGACTGGGTAGATTCAGGTAGATACGGACATTGTTGTTTATAAATGCAGTGAGCAAATGACATATAGACCGAATAGCTTGAATATTTGATTTGCTGCAAACTGTGGTTACTACTGAAAACAGGTTGTTAATAGCAGGATAAATATGAAAAATGCCATTTGGGAATAAGGTGGTATAAATAGTGTCAATAACAAGTTTGCTGTTTGTTTGTTGCGCTGAGTTGAAATTCCTCATAGTAGAGATGGATATACAGCAGGTATGTATCAAAGCCTTAGTTTGTCCTTTATTCTTTCATTTTCAATTGTTTTATTACACTGGTCAGCAAGGTGTTTTTCATAAAAATGATAATTAAGACAGTTAAAAGTTCCTACCTATTTATTAAATATTTTGTTTTGTTAAACTTGTGTAGGATGCACTTTGTTTGGTGGAATAGTTATAAAAAAACATTTAAACTAACAGAAAATACCTAACCTACCATAAACCAATGAAGTATTTTTTCGCTAACAGGTACTTCAGCTATGAAAAATGCAGATAATTGCCTTGCAGTTAATAAACGTACAACTACTGCTGTGCTTACAATATCTTGAGCCATCTCTGGTACAAGTTCATCTACAACATTAACATTATTTCAGTTCATGGTCCACTCAAAAAAGATTATTCATGTTATTTCTATAAAAATTGTCTTATTTTCAAAAAGTATATTCGCCATTAGTATGTATGGTGAAAAAATAACATCTTAGTACATATGTACAATTCTTACACATAAAGGGCACTTTTTACTTTTACCAATCAGGTTTCTCCAAACTGTGATGTAAGGTTTTAACAGATTAAAAAAAAAACTTCCTTTAGTTATGACAGCCAACTAATAGTTCTGTACTGACAGGTTACTCTGTAACTGCAATATATGGTATGTTGATATTTAATACATTCCAAAATTTCTTTTTGTAAACTAAGATAGTTCTCCTCCCCTCATATGAACCATGGACCTTGCCGTTGGTGGGGAGGCTTGCGTGCCTCAGCGATACAGATGGCCGTACCGTAGGTGCAACCACAACGGAGGGGTATCTGTTGAGAGGCCAGACAAACGTGTGGTTCCTGAAGAGGGGCAGCAGCCTCTTAAGTAGTTGCAGGGGCAACAGTCTGGATGATTGACTGATCTGGCCTTGTAACACTAACCAAAACGGCCTTGCTGTGCTGGTACTGTGAACGGCTGAAAGCAAGGGGAAACTACAGCCGTAATTTTTCCCGAGGGCATGCAGCTATACTGTATGGTTAAATAATGATGGCGTCCTCTTGGGTAAAATATTCCAGAGGTAAAATAGTCCCCCATTCAAATCTCCGGGCGGGGACTACTCATGAGTACGTCGTTATCAGGAGAAAGAAAACTGGCATTCTACGGATCGGAGCGTGGAATGTCAGATCCCCAGGTAGGTTAAAAAATTTAAAAAGGGAAATGGATAGGTTAAAGTTCGATATAGTGGGAATTAGTGAAGTTCAGTGGCAGGAGGAACAAGACTTTTGGTCAGGTGAATACAGGGTTATAAATACAAAATCAAATAGGGGTAATGCAGGAGTAGGTTTAACAATGAATAAAAAAAATAGGATTGTGGGTAAGCTACTAGAAACAGCAGAGTGAACGCATTATTGTGGCCAAGATAGACACGAAGACCATGCCTACTACAGTAGTACAAGTTTATATGCCAGCTAGCTCTGCAGATGACAAAGAAATTGAAGAAATGTATGATGAAATAAAAGAAATTATTCAGATAGTGAAGGGAGACGAAAATTTAATAGTCATGGGTGATTGGAATTCGAGAGTAGGAAAAGGGAGAGAAGGAAACATAGTAGGTAAATATGGATTGGGGCTAAGAAATGAAAGAGGAAGCCGCCTGGTAGAATTTTGCACAGAGCACAACTTAATCATAGCTAACACTTGGTTCAAGAATCATAAAAGAAGGATGTGTACATGGAAGAAGCCTAGAGCTACTGATGGGTTTCAGATAGATTATATAATAGTAAGACAGATATTTAGGAACCAGATTTTAAATTGTAAATCATTTCCAGGGGCAGATGTGGACTCTGACCACAATCTACTGGTTATGAACTGTAGATTAAAACCCAAGAAACTGAAAAAAGGTGGGAATTTAAGGGGATGGGACCTGGATAAACTGACTAAAACAGAGGTTGTACAGAGTTTCAGGGAGAGCATAAGAAAACAATTGACAGGAATGGGGGAAAGAAATACAGAAGAGAAGAATGGGTAGCTTTGAGGGATGAAGTAGTGAAGGCAGCAGAGGATAAAGTAGGTAAAAAGATGAGGGCTACTAGAAATCCTTGGGTAACAGAAGAAGTATTGAACTTAATTGATGAAAGGAGAAAATATAAAAATGCAGTAAATGAAGCAGGCAAAAAGGAATACAAACGTCTCGAAAATGAGATCGACAGGAGGTGCAAAATGGCTAAGCAGGGATGGCTAGAGGACAAATGTAAGGATGTAGAGGCTTATCTCACTAGGGGTAAGATAGATACTGCCTACAGGAAAATTAAAGAGACCTTTGGACAAAGAGAACCACTTTATGAATATCAAGACCTCAGATGGAAACCCAGTTCTAAGCAAAGAAGGGAAAGCAGAAAGGTGGAAGGAGTATATACAGGGTCTATACAAGGGCGAAGTACTTGAGGACAATATTATGGAAATGGAAGAGGATGTAGATGAAGACGAAATGGGAGAAATGATACTGCGTGAAGAGTTTGACAGAGCACTGAAAGACCTAAGTCGAAACAAAGCCCCGGGAGTAGACAACATTCCATTAGAACTACTGACGGCCTTGGGAGTGCCAGTCCTGACAAAACCCTACCATCTGGTGAGCAAGATGTATGAGACAGGCGAAATAACCTCAGACTTCAAGAAGAATATAATAATTCCAATCCCAAAGAAAGCAGGTGTTGATAGATGCGAAAATTATCAAACTATCAGTTTAATATGTCATGGCTGCAAAATACTAACGCGAATTCTTTACAGACGAATGGAAAAACGCGTAGAAACAGATCTCGGGGACGATCAATTTGGATTCTGTAGAAATATTGGAACACGTGAGGCAATACTGACCCTACAACTTATCTTAGAAGCTAGATTAAGGAAAGGCAAACCTACGTTTCTAGCATTTGTAGACTTAGAGAAAACTTTTGACAACGTTGACTGGCATACACTCTTTCAAATTCTGAAGGTGGCTGGGGTAAAATACAGGGAGCGAAAGGCTATTTACAATTTGTGCAGAAACCAGATGGCAGTTATAGGAGTCGAGGGGCATGAAAGGGAAGCAGTGGTTGGGAAGGGAGTGAGACAGGGTTGTAGACTCTCCCCGATGTTATTCAATCTGTATATTGAGCAAGCAGTGAATGAGACAAAAGAAAAATTTGGAGTAGGTATTAAAATCCATGGAGAAGAAATAAAAACTTTGAGGTTCGCCGATGACATTGTAATTCTGTCAGAGACAGCAAAGGACTTGGAAGAGCAGTTGAACAGAATGGATAGTGTCTTGAAAGGAGGATATAAGATGAACATCAACAAAAGCAAAACGAGGATAATGGAATGTAGTCTAATTAAGTCATGTGATGCTGAGGGAATTAGATTAGGAAATGAGACGCTAAAACTAGTAAAGGAGTTTTGCTATTTGGGGAGCAAAATAACTGATGATGGTCGAAGTAGAGAGGATGTAAAATGTAGACTGGCAAAAGCAAGGAAAGCGTTTCTGAAGAAGAGAAATTTGTTAACATCGAGTATAGATTTAAGTGTCAGGAAGTCGTTTCTGAAAGTATTTGTTTGGGGTGTAGCCATGTATGGAAGTGAAACATGGACGATAAATAGTTTGGACAAGAAGAGAATAGAAGCTTTCGAAATGTGGTGCTACAGAAGAATGCTGAAGATTAGATGGGTAGATCACATAACTAATGAGGAGGTATTGAATAGGATTGGGGAGAAGGGAAGTTTCACTTCCCAATTCGTCTTTTAATTTATTTTGCACCCTTACATACTGAGCATCCTGTAATGTACTCAAATGAACCTAAATAGTAATTTATAATTGGGCTCCAAATACTCAACCAAAGGTTTGAAGCGAGCACATCCAGTCACAGAAAACGGTTGCAAATATTTAATTACCATTTTAAAAATTCTTTTCTCTTTTTGTACTTAAGGGTTTTTTAATAAATGTTGTAGCAATGTTTGTTTGTTTGTTGTTGTTGAGGCTGAGGTTTTAATGAAGGACCTTCACTTCTTGATGTAGACGGAACTGACATTTCAGAAGAAAATTCTCGGACTTCTTGGGATCTGGTGGGCCCTAGCGGATCTGATGAAATTATAACTGTGGTCTCCTATGATGATCGATATTTTTTACGAGGTTGTTTGAAACCGCTTATCACGAAACATAAGGTATGGCAAAAATCACACTTTGCCTTATCATCGGCGACTTCGGTAAAAAGTTCCACAATTTACTTCTTTCCTTGCCCATTGTAAATTGCACAGAAGAGAACAATACAGAACTATTAAACAGGGGTCATAAGTAGGGAAAACGTTTAAGGATGCTAAATACTGTTCCTGCACCCTATCTTGGAGGCTTGGCCCGAAGTTCGCTCATGGAATTTCAGAACCAATCGGAACATTTAGTGACGACTGTCATGCTTTCCACTGCCACCAGTATGTCCGCTCATAGTTGTAGCATTACATTTGCGGGCTGCACTATTATGCTGTGTTTTGTGACATTAACATTTAAAATAATATCGACATGAGTGAAAAAGTATCGCATTTGAAGATAACAACTCTTTTATTTTATTCCTTTTCTACACCTTTTTATGCTAGATGAGATAAGAAAACGAATAATAACTGTTAAACTGAAACATTTACAAAAAAAAAAAAAAAAAAAACAGAGTGTGTGCATTAAAGGTGACCTGCAGATCATGGAGGATTAATCTATTAATCTGCAAACACAGACCTAGAAGTAAGATCTAAAATATCTTATAACAAATAATAACCCTCTAAATCATAGAGTTACTCACTTACAATTCGTCAAAACGTCTATATAAATTACTCATCTCACCATATTAACACAGAATATTCCAATTCTAAATACAACATTTTAAATGAAGCTAAATTTACGCGACAACAAAGCTTGTACGACACAAAGAATATTCTCTAAATAGCAGCTACTGCACCGATGAGTGCTGGATCCTTAAATCTTCCGAAAAAGGATGACTAGAACCGAACGAGCCGAGCCGAACAATCAGAAAGATTCCCAAAAATCAGTAATAAATCGATATTTATTAAATATGAAGAAATACTCAATTTAAATGATGCTTCTTCTTGTGAATTGTTCAGCACAATTAGACGTTTGAAATTATTATAAGTCCTCTAAAATATTAAAAGTCCTATCACTGTGCCCCAGAGTGATGGCTACGTAGAGTCCAGAGCTGGCCTACAATGCCTAAGCGACGGAGATGCCGGACAAACACTGTAGCTTGAAGACTCATAGGTAACTGGAGACTGTGCACGACTCAGCCAAAGAAGAGAACTGTCTGCTGTAGTTCAGTGCTTCGGTATTTAACAAGGCATCGACCAATCGATAACCACACACTTGATGCTCATGGGTTGGCATCTGCGGCCCCTGTAGTTAAGTGTTCCGATATTTAACGAAGCATTGACCAATCACTAACCACACACTTGATGCTCATGAGTTGGCAGCTGCGGCCCCTGTAGTTCAGTGTTCCGGTATTTAACGAGGCATCGACCAATCACTAACCACACACTTGATGCTCATGGGTTGGCAGCTGCGGCCCCTGTAGTTCAGTGCTCCAATATTTAACGAGGCATCGACCAATTGCTAACCACACACTTGATGCTCATGGGTTGGCAGCTGCAGCCCCTGTAGTTCAGTGTTCTGGTATTTAACGAGGCATCGACCAATCCCTAACCACACACTTGATGCCCATGGGTTGGCTGCTGTGGCCCCTGTAGTTCAGTGTTCTGGTATTTAACGAGGCATCGACCAATCACTAACCATGCACTTGATGCTCGTGGGTTGGCAGCTGCAGCCCCTGTAGTTCAGTGTTCTGGTATTTAAGGAGGCATCGACCAATCCCTAACCACACACTTGATGCCCATGGGTTGGCAGCTGCGGCCCCTGTAGTTAAGTGTTCCGATATTTAACAAGGCATCGACCAATCGCTAAACACACACTTGATGCTCATGGGTGGCAGCTGCATCCCCTGTACTTCAGTGTTCCAGTATTTAACGAGGCATTGTCCAATCGCTAACCACACACTTGATGCTCATGGGTTGGCAGCTGCGGGCCCTGGCGGACCACGGTGTAGTTCATGCAGCCAACCCAAACAGCTGCTGTGCTACGGTGTGTTATGAGCGTGCCTTATCGATTGTAGTGCGGTGCTCTGTGGAATCGTGAGTACGATCACCACAGCCACTTTCCAATATAAGCATACCCCATATTGGTGCCTGTTACAGAGATTGTATCGATAATGCGCGTAAACAGAGTATATTTATGAGTAACGATTTAGTACTTCGAGTTAGGTAAAGTATTCGTTACTCAGTACAGAATATATACGGTTTGCTACAGGTCTGTTCATGATCTTCAAACTCTCGTGTTTGTTGTGATGTGTTACCACATAAAAATTTAGCAGCAGCAATACTAAACCTGAATCCGATTCTGACTCTTGATTTTATTTCTTTATTCTTCCTATCTTCTTGCTTTTCTTTTTGTGATTTTTTAACTAAATATGATTCAACTGTCATTCTGTCTTTCTGAGCTTCTGTTTCTTGCTTCAGTTTTCTTTTTCGATTCTGGGAACCGCTAAGTTTTATTCCAGGCTTTGATGTGGTCTAAATGAAAAACGTATTTTTATTATGTAAATTAAGATATTACTTTTGGACTACACAACAACAATAAATAAAATATAAAAAGGAGAAATTAGTGCATTGAAAACTACAAAAAATATAGAAATAAAATTTGAATATTTTCTATCTCTTCAATGATTTTATTAAACATTGTTACAACAACATCACTTACATACTGTTCACTGAATAATAGATTCGTCGAGTTAATGTTAAAAAATGCAATGCACATGGGGAATGCAAATGCTGCATTTTTTAAAGCCAAAGCCTCAGGGGCCAGAGACAGTAGTAATGTGTGTGTGTACTCCAGAAGGAATTTCGGACGAAAGCTTATTTGTTTATCAGTGTGTTGTGTCCGTCTGCGACTCAACATTCTGCTAACGACTGTGTGGCGAGTAGCAATCTACCCTTTTCATAATACTGTCAACTTGTCTTATAACATGTTTGACGGAATCACGGCACGCTACACCAAACAATGCATTTATGATTGAATTTGCCTTGCTTGAATTTTAGTCTAAATCAGTTGTCGTAATAACTTGTAAGTGTAGGAAAAGACGTATTGGTATTTACCATAAGGAAGACACGTTAAGTTGCAGACAGGCAGAATTAAGACACTTACATGCATGCGTCGTTATGGTAAATAGCAATCTGTCAGTTCCTACATTGTTGATATTTCTATCTGGAATTTTCACGTTCGCTCAACTTCTATGTATTACTAAACAAGTGAGCTAATAAACTACTATTTGTCGAGATGTCACCAAGCAGCATTATATCAAAACTGACCCAACTTACAGGTAAACATTGTCGACTCTCCGGTTTTCCCCCGTTCCCCAATTTCCCGGAGGTAGGAGTCAATGAAGTCCCGCATGTAGTCATCGGAGTACGTCTGCTTGTGCTCTTCGATATGTTGCTGCATAAAAATGAAACATACAAATTACACATACGCCATAGTGAGAAAAATGGTAAAATAAAACACATGCTCATCAGATGACAAAATATCGCAGATATGGAGCCAAAAATAAATATTCAAATATACTGAACAAACTAGTGATTCAACAATGTATAATTATGACCTGCATTTAAATAATATTCAGATATACTGAACAAACTAGTGATTCAACAATGGATAACTATTACCTGCATTTAAATGAAAGTCTGTTAGAGGAATGAATCTTTCATTCTGCAGTGGAATGTGCTTTGTTTTGAAAGTTCCTAGCAGTCTGAAACTGTTTGCTTGACCAGAAGTCGAACCCAGAAGCTTGTCTTCCCAGCTGAGCTGTCCAGGAACTACTCACGACGGAAACAAAATCGTGATGGCGAATTGTGGTGGTGGTTGTTGGGACGTTTAAGGGGGACTAAACAGCGAAGGTCATCAGTCCCGGCGAATTGTGATTTGGCTCTCAGTCATTACGTGCAAAAGGCAAGGCTACAGGGTAGGATACAGTTCTTGTCTGCTAGGGAGTTTCAAAAGTTAGTTAGCCACTCAAACGCATTACCAAAATTCTCTTACTACACTACTGGCCATTAAAATTGCTACACCAAGAAGAAATGCAGATGATAAACGGGTATTCATTGGACAAGTATATTATACTAGAACTGACATGTGATTACATTTTCACGCAATTTGGGTGCATAGATCCTGAGAAATCAGTACCCAGAACGACCACCTCTGGCCGTAATAACTGCCTTGATACGCCTGGGCATTGAGTCAAACGCAGCTTGGATGGCGTGTACAGGTGTAGTTGCCCATGCAGCTTCAACACAGTTCATCAAGAGTAGTGATTGCCGTATTGTGACGAGCCAGTTGCTCGGCCACCATTGACCAGACGTTTTTAGTTGGTGAGAGATCTGGAGAATGTGCTGGCCAGGGGAGCAGTCGAACATTTTCTGTATCCAGAAAGGCCCGTACAGGACCTGCAACATGCGGTCGTGCATTATCCTGTTGAAATGTAGGGTTTCGCAGGGATCGAATAAGGGTACAGCCACGGGTCGAAACACATCTGAAGTGTAACGTCCACTGATCAAAGTCTCGTCAATGCGAACAAGAGGTGACCGAGACGTGTAACCAATGGCACCCCATACCATCACGCCGGGTGATACGCCAGTATGGCGATGACGAATACACGCTTCCAATGTGCATTCACCGCTATGTCGGCAAACACAGATGCGACCATCATGATGCTATAAACAGAACCTGGATTCATCCGAAAAAATGCCTTTTTGCCATTCGTGCACCCAGGTTTGTCGTCGAGTACACCATCGCAGGCACTCCTGTCTGTGATGCAGCGTCAAGGGTAACCGCAGCCATGGTCTCCGAGCTGATAGTCCATGCTGCTGCAAACGTCGTCGAAATGGTCGTGCAGATGGTTGTTGTCTTGCAAACGTCACCATCTGTTGACTCAGGGATCGAGACGTGGCTGCACGATCCGTTACAGCCATGCGGAAAGATGCCTGTCATCTCGACTGCTAGTGATACGAGGCCGTTGGGATCCAGCACGGCGTTCCGTATCACCCTCGTGAACCCAATGATTCCATATTCTGCTAACAGTCATTGGATCTCGACCAAAGCGAGCAGCAATGTGGCGATACGAAAAACCGAAATCGCGGTAGGCTACAATCCGACCTTTATCAAAGACGGAAACGTGATTGTACGTATTTCTCCTCCTTACACGAGGCATCACAACAACGTTTCACCAGGCAACGCCAGTCAACTGCTGTTTGTGTGTGAGAAATCGGTTGGAAACTTTCCTCATGTCAGCACGTTGTAGGTGTCGTCACCGGCGCCAACCTTGTGTGAATGCTCTGAAAAGCTAATCATTTGCATATCACAGCATCGTCTTCCTGTCAGTTAAAACTCTGACAGGAATTTTTTAAAAAGTTAACATTTCGAATTTCAAGTTAAGCACTGAAGTTACCCTGAGATGCTTGCTATGCTCATAGCTGCCAACGTTGAGAAGAGACTGTCAGTAATCACGTGGCAGTAATGGAAGGAGGTCGGCGCTCCCCCATCCTGGGGAATTTTAAAAATTAGAAGCGTGATTTAGGCCTTTAAACATTATACATCAGACATTTCCCGACCCTAAATATAGAACATAATTTAATTGATCATTTTTTTCCATATTAAAATTAGTCCAAAGTGTCATTTTCAGCAAAAAAAAAACTTCTTCAGCCTCACTGTCATTACACTTCCAGTGAAGGTGATGGGGATCTGGAGCTGATAATCTGACTACCACTTTCATGTTTACTACTGACTACTGCCTTCTTCATATATTCATTTTTGCCTCACAGGAATGGGCGTAAATTTTTGTTGTTGTCATCTCCGTTCCTTATGGCGGCATCTCATGTAGCTGGCTGACAAGTTTTTCCAGGGTCAGATAACGAATCCTGTTGTCGTTGTTCTTGCTGCGGTGGTGACAAATGAGACACTCCACTTTTTATGTACGTCACTGCTGCTGGTGCAAAGCAACACAGCATTTTTTTAGGGAGTCATGCGTCTGTTTAATATTGTCATAACTATGACTTCGAACATTCCAAAGACACTCCTTTGCCTCATAGTGTGTGACAAGATCGTAAATCTCGCTTCTTGTCCACCCCATTTCGTAAAGGATTACATATAAAGACAAAGCACAACACTACAGACAGACCAAATTAGAACACTAGTGCTCCGTTGCGGCATTTAGTGGTAGCAGGCCAGGAAAATGTACCTTTGATCTGTACCGAAACAACCGGCGAACATTGGTTTTGTGTTGCCAAGATACTGACAATATGTTGCGAACATCAGTCGCCCAATACTATAGCCCACTCCACGTAAGACGGCGCTCTGGCGCATAGAGGTGGAGTAATAAGGAGGCGTGGAGGGGATGAGGTTTGCGCATGCACCTTCAAGCTATTTATCTACCGTTCGCCTCTCGAACAGCGTGCAGGAAACACGAACACTTGTATCTTTCCTTGCCTCACTGTCTCATTTTATTATGATTTATCTATTTTATCTTATTATGATGAACATTCGTCCATATGTAGGTGGGCGCCAAAAAGTATTTTCGGACTCTGAGGAGAAAGTTGGCGACTCAGATTTCATGAGAAAATCCTGGCCACAACGAAAAGCGCCATTGTTTTGTCACCCCAATTCGGGTGTCATATACGTTGCATTCTCTCCCTTATCTCGCGAAAATACAAAACGAGCTGCCCTTCTTTGAACTTTTTCGATCAATTCTATCTGCTGTGGATCTCAAACCGACAGAAAGCCTCCAGGAGAAGGCGGAAAAGCATAGTGTAAGCAGTCTCTTTAGAGGACCTGCTGCATTTTCTAAGTTTTCTACAAATAAATCACAGTCTTTGGTTTGCTTTCCACACAACATTATCCATGTGATAGTTGCATTTTAAGTTATTAGTAATTGTAATCCCTAAGCGTTAGCTGAATTTACAGCCTTCAGAATCGTGTGTTTTATCCTGTAAACCGAATTTAGCGTAGCGGATTCGTTTTAGTGATTTTGCGGATGACTTCAGACTTTTCATTATTTAGAGTCAATTGCCACTTTTGTCACCACACTGATATCTTCTCTAAGTGGTTTTCTAATTTGTTTTAATCTCTGATGACTTTATAACACGGTAAATCATAGCATCATCTGCAAACAGTCTAAGAGGGCTGCTCAGATTGTCTCCTAAATCGTTTATTAGATCAGGAACAGAGGAGCACCCATAACACTTCCTCGGAAACGCTAAATATCACTTCTGTCACTTCTGTTTTACTCGATGATTTTCCGTCAACTACATACTACATACAGTGATCTTTCTGACAGGAAATAGCGACACCATCCCACGATTAAGACGATACTTCATAGGCACGGAATTTAATTAAAGTTGCTTGTGAGGAAAGTTATGTTTATTGCCATCACATGACATTTTCATTTGGAAATCACACTAAAACGTTTACAGACACACATACACGGCTATACTGCTACAAGAAAGTAACATCGACATATGAATGAATAATTCAGTCGCTCTGTGAATGAAACTGCATTGTCGCAAAATACGGCAACAGCGCAGCACACATGGGAGGGAGATTTTCGCAGTCCAGTCTGTAACTCGCAGCTAGCCGCTCGGAAAGAGAAAAATGCTATTGGCTATACTAGCAGTTAATGGTGGGGGATGCGCAGAACGGCTGAAAATAGGGCCACCTTCCAACATGTTGCAAGCTATAGCCGCAAACATTGTTGTGAAGAATGCTGCAGAACGTGTTTCGAACTCAGTGTAAATACGCCTTTAGTAATTGGAGACAGGTTTACAATCTATAAAACATTTTAGTGGCGTATGATTAACGAAATGTAAAAAGTATCTTTTTCGATTTTTTAAAACATCAATTGTAAAATGTCTATTTCAATAATTTTTAGTGACTTCCTGTGACTCTATAATTATGGTGATGAACTCAAATATAATGACGATTTACTGACAGGCCATAGTAGTTGGCAGCCATGTATTTTTATTACGGTAGACATCTGCGGCTATAGTCTGATTAAAATTATTTGATAGTGACACATTACGTGCTGGACTAGTTTCCTCCAATCACAGCTCTCAACGTCACCTCCAAATGGTTCGCTGTTCAAAACTGACACAACAGTTGGTCACTTCATTTCCACTTCCTTGTTCGTCATTCTTTTTCTTGATATGTTTGGATTCTAATCATGGGTCTGGCACTTTGTGTGTGTGTCACGAAATACGAAATACACGCACACAAAACACACACAAAACAATGCTAATGAAACACATACTTTTCATACACAGAACTAATCGGACATTATTCGATACTTCCGCACAAGACGTGGTACAGTGTTTCATACACAGTTACGATAATCACAGAGCTCAGCTTACATTAGATAAGCTTCTCATGTAATTGCGTAAAGACAAATTTTGAAGGCTGCCGTTCATCATTCTGACTGCAGCACTACAGTGATAATTAATATAAGCGCTTCATGCAGTGTTGTGGTGTAGCTCAGTTAACATGGTAACCTGGAGTGCAGTGGGTCGTGGGTCCGAATCTCGTCAACTATGGCGATTTTTTATTTCTAAATCTAATCAAAAGAGTTCGATTATTATGTATATTCAGTTAATTGGCTTAAATGTAATTTTTTATTTTTAATTCTTTGACACAACATTTTAATCATGATACTAACTTTTTATTTACTCCCACTTTTCTTCCTACGATTCTTTTTTCCTTTGGAATCTACCTGTGTCGCCTATAATCTGCAGCCATGTGCCAACGAGCACTGGTCATTGGTTGGTATCTTGGCAGTTTGTGTAGCTAGTGTGAGGATAGGCCCAGGTAACCAGTGACAGCGAGAAATTACTCGTACAATTTGCTTTTCGCGCTGAAACTGAATTTTTTTCTGTCTTGAGTTTGCTTTTGGAGGTTAGCTTTAATCGTCACGAACAAAGCGGTCTTGATGTTAGTTCCGCTGCAGGTTGTTGGCCACTGTTTTCTACCTAGGTTGTGGTTAACTAAGGACTTGAGTTTAAGTTCAGGGCTACAAAACTCATCTGCTGCGGTTTAGTCACTGTTCTCTTAAAATCAGCTGTCAGCAGAGTATCTCGCATTTCCGACATAACTCACAGTGGGCGCTTCCAATATTGCTCTGCCTTACGCTTCAAGAGCATTTGTGAAGTGACCCACCATGTTTGTGTTCATCTAAACCGTGCAGTTGCCGGCAACCGATGTGGCAACACTGTAGCAGCATGTGACAAACATCAGCACTCTAGTAATTTTAATGGACTATGGGATGCAAGTTGAGTAAACTGCCCCCAGGAGAAGCCGCGCTCACCTCCAGGAAGAGGCGCATCTTCTCGGAGCCTTGGATATTGTCCTGGTAGCCGGAGAGTCGCGGTGCCAGCCACGAAAGCCAGGGATGCAGTGTGAGGAAGCCTCCCGTGGCATCGCTGGACCTCTGGAACTGCATCGCTGCGTGCCCCAGATGACGCACCGTAGCATCTGCGGAGCGTGGCAACCGCGCACCCGTGTACACGGACAACAGCGCGTTGACGAAGACCGGCAAAAGGACGTCCGGCAGCAGCACGCTACGCGCTCCTGACGACGGCCGCACCACCACCTGCCGAAACACCACAGAGTGTCACTTGTATAATCGTGGGAGACACGCCCAGATTGTTTTGTCTGATAGTAACACACATAAGAAAGACGTATCTGGGTGTGTAACATTAACTGACATGGTCATGCTGTGCTGGTACTTCGAACGGCAGAAACCAAAGGGAAACTACAGCCGTTGCTTTTCTCAAGGCCATGCAGCTCTACTGTATGGCTTAATGATTCTCAAGGTAAAACGGTCGCCATTCATATCTCTGGTTGAGGACTACTCAAGAGGGTTTCATAGAAAAAGGATATAAACAACCGTAATTCTACCTAAAATTTTGTGATTTAAGCAACCATCTGGACACTTCGTTAGTGTCATGTGTAGGTCTCTTCTGACATATACCGTCTAATAAAACTGCTAGCAATTGTTGTCATTAACCTAAAATTAGGTTAATGAGAGCAACAACCACTATCAACAGATATGACTGCACCTGGCTGGGCACCCAGGAATGACAGACTCTGCTATCAACTTTATTAGAAGGTGTATGTCAGAAGGGGCCTGAAGAAGATGCTTATGAAGCATCGAAACTGACTGCTTAACTAATAAAATTCTTATGAAGAATTATGGCTGTTGGTATCCCTTGTCTGTGTGTTACTGATCAGCCACGGTTCCACATCTATAAGATGGTTCTACAAGAACTACTCAGGAAGATGTCATCATCAGGAAAAGCGAAACTATCACTCTACAGGTCGGAGTGTGGAATGTTACCTTAATTGAGTAAGTAGATTATAGAATTTGTAGAGGGAAACAGGTTAAAGTTAGATATAGTGGGAATTAGTGCAGTGGCAGTAAGAACAAAATTTCCGCGTGGGTCAGTACAGGGTTATGGCTTTGGCTCTGAGCACTATGGGACTCAACTGCTGTGGTCATTAGTCCCCTAGAACTTAGAACTACTTAAACCTAACTAACCTAAGGACATCACAAACATCCATGCCCGAGGCAGGATTCGAACCTGCGACCGTAGCAGTCGCACGGTTCCGGACTGCGCGCCTAGAACCGCGAGACCACCGCGGCCGGCAGTACAGGGTTATCAACATAAAATCGAGTACAGGTCATCTAGGAGCAGGCTTAATCATGAATAAGAAAATAGAAATGTGGGTACGCTCTATGAACAGCGCAGTGAGTAAATTATTGTAGTGAAAACAGACATGAAGCCAACTCCTGCCATAATAGTACAAGTTCATGTGCCAGCTAACTCTGAAGATGAGATTGAAGGAATGTATGAAGAGGTAAAGGAAATTATTTAGATGGAGTTGGAAATTTAATTGTGATGGGAGACTAGAACTCCATAGTAGGAAAAGGAGGAGAGAGGAACATTTTAGGAGGACATGGACTGCATGAAAGGAATTAGAGAGAAACCCACCTGCTATAATATTGCACAACGCATAGTTTAATCATAACTAACATGTGGTTAAAGAATCATGAAAGAAGGCTGTACACATGGAAGAAACCTGGAGATACCAGAAGGTTCCAGATTGATTATATAATGGGATAAGCCAAGAGACTTTGGAACCAGTTTTTAAACTGTAAGACATTTCCATGGGCAGATGTGGACTCGGACCATAATTTACTGCTTATGAACTACAGAGATTGGAAGAGGGTATGAGTTTAAGGAGATGTGCCTTCGGTGAATGAAGGAAAGAGAGATTATTGAAGGTTTATGAAGGACTATTAGGAAACGTTTGACTGAAAAAAAGGAAGTACAGCAGAGGATGAACACAGCTTTTAGAGATGAAAGAGTGGAGGCAGCAGAGGATCATAAAGGTAAAAAGACAAGGCCTAGTAGAAACATCTGGACAAATCAGAAGTATTAAATTTAAGTGATGAAAGGGGAAAATATAAAAATAAAGGAAATAGCAAATGAAGCGGCGAAAGGGAATACAGACGTCCAAAAAAAAAGGAAAAAAAAGGATGCATAACTAGGGGAAAGATAGATGCCACCTTTGGGAACATTAAAGAGACCTTTGGAGAAAAGAGGAGCAACTCTATGAATATCAAGAACTCGGATGGAAAGCCAGTAGTAAGCAAAGAAGGTAAGGTTCAAAGGTGGAAAGGATATACATTACTGTTTGTAAAAAAATGAAACACTCAGAAGCACTGGTCTGCAACGCTTGGGTGACGTGCATGTAGGCCCAACAGCACCCTCTTTTGTGTGACCGGGCAGATCAGTGTTATGCAACACACACTCGGTGTGCAGACATCATACAAAGTGAAAACATTTAAGCAAGTGCCACTATTCTTCGTCGTCAGCACAGCGTGGAATTTCGGCAAGTGAGAGCATTCAAATGGGGCAGAATGATTGGTGTATGGGAGGTGGATCTGTCGTTATCACTGCGGCTCATACATGGCATGCTGCTTCAGCAGTGTGGCGTATATGGAATCAGTGGAGATAAGAGGGTGGTACACAGTGACGAAAGGGTACTGGATGAGACAATGTGACCACAGGGCGATATGGCCGCCATCTTGTTCACCTGGCTTTAAGGGATAGAACAGCTTTGTGCACAGTGTTGAAATACTGCAACAGGTGTGGACATGCCTGCGTCGAATGTTCGACGTCGTCTTCTGCGGGTTGGACTGGTGGCTTCCACTGACCCGAACTCGCCAATGCCACAGACCGCAATGGGCACATGAGAGCCAACACGGGCGCGCTGTGTGGCAAAATGTAGTGCTTTAGCATGACACCAGCTTCAGTTTGTCCTACAGTGATGGCTGCATATGCGTTCGACGTTACTGTTGCGAGTGCAATTGGGTAGACTGCATTGTTGAGTGACATTGTGGACAAACGCCTAATGTGATGGTTTGGGGCGCCATTGCCTGTAACAAACGATGCCGCCTCCTATGTCTCGAGGGTAATCTGAGCAGGTATCGCTACATTGGGGAGGTTTTACAGCCCGAGGTACTAGCCCTCCTGCAGGCTGTTCTACAGGGTTATTACAAATGATTGAAGCGATTTCACAGCTCTACAATAACTTTATTATTTGATATATTTTCACAATGCTTTGCACTCACATACAAAAACTCAGAAAGTTTTTTTAGGCATTCACAAATGTTCGATATGTGCCTCTTTAGTGATTCGGCAGACATCAAACCGATAATCAAGTTCCTCCCACACTCGGCGCAGCATGTCCCCATCAATGAGTTCGAAAGCATCGTTGATGCGAGCTCGCAGTTCTGGCACGTTTCTTGGTAGAGGAGGTTTAAACACTGAATCTTTCAGATAACCCCACAGAAAGAGGCCATGACATGAATTGCTGATCATGATCTCCACCACGACCGATCCATCGGTTTTCCAATCTCCTGTTTAAGAAATGCCGAACATCATGATGGAAGTGCGGTGGAGCACCATCCTGTTGAAAGATGAAGTCGGCACTGTCGGTCTCCAGTTGTGGCATGAGCCAATTTTCCAGCATGTCCAGATACACGTGTCCTGTAACGTTTTTTTCGCAATAGAAAAAGGGGCCGTAAACTTTAAACCGTGAGATTGCACAAAACACGTTAACTTTTGGTGAATTGCGAATTTGCTGCACGAATGCGTGAGGATTCTCTACCGCCCAGATTCGCACATTGTGTCTGTTCACTTCACCATTAAGAAAAAAATGTTGCTTCATCACTGAAAACAAGTTTCGCACTGAACGCATCCTCTTCCATGAGCTGTTGCAACTGCGCCGAAAATTCAAAGCGTGTGACTTTGTCATCGGGTGTCAGGGCTTGTAGCAATTGTAAACGGTAAGGCTTCTGCTTTAGCCTTTTCCGTAAGATTTTCCAAACCGTCGGCTGTGGTACGTTTAGCTGCCTGCTTGCTTTATTCGTCGACTTCCGCGGGCTACGCGTGAAACTTGCCCGCACGCGTTCAACCGTTTCTTCGCTCACTGCAGGCCGACCCGTTGATTTCCCCTTACAGAGGCATCCAGAAGCTTTAAACTGCGCATACCATCGCCGAATGGAGTTAGCAGTTGGTGGATCTTTGTTGAACTTCGTCCCGAAGTGTCGTTGCACTGTTATGACTGACTGATGTGAGTGCATTTCAAGCACGACATACGTTTTCTCGGCTCCTGTCGCCATTTTGTCTCACTGCGCTCTCGAGCGCTCTGGCGAAAGAAACCTGAAGTGCGGCTTCAGCCGAACAAAACTTTATGAGTTTTTCTACGTATCTGTAGTGTGTCGTGACCATATGTCAATGAATGGAGCTGCAGTGAATTTATGAAATCGCTTCAATCATCTGTAATAGCCCTGTATATGATATATTTCAGCGCGACAACGCCCCATCGCATGTTGCGAGGAATGTGCAAGCCTTCTTCAAAGAACGACGGGTATCCCTGCTTCCCTGGCCTGCCCATTCGTCTGACATGTCGCCCATGGAACATGTCTGGGATATGTTCAGTTGGCAACTTGTCTGTTCAGGTCTGCCTGCAAACCCAGTTGGCGCTTTGTGAACTCGCCTGCAAACCATGTGGCAGAGTATTCCCCAGCATAATATTCAGGCGCTCTCTGATTCTATACCACCACGTCTAACAATTCTGATTGCAGCACGTAGCGCCGCTACTCTGCACTGAAATTCCACAGTCAGAGGCATGTACAGTTCTGTAAATCTAATCATTTGTGTAGTGCAATGTCCATAATCGGTGGAATAAATTTCATTGTGATCTCTCGGTCTTAGTGCTTCACTTTCTGCCAACAGTAGTGTATACACTACTGGCCATTAAAATTGCTACCCCACGAAGATGGCGTGCTACAGACGCGAAATTTAACCGACAGGAAGAAGATGCTGTGATATGCAAATGATTAGCTTCTCAGAGCATTCACACATGGTTGGCGCCGGTGGTAACACCTACAACGTGCTGACATTAGGAAAATTTCCAACCGATTTCTCGTATACAAACAGCAGTTGACCGGCGTTGGCTGCTGAAACGTTGTTGTGATGCCTCGTAAGGAGGAGAAATGCGTACCATCACGTTTCCGACTTTGCTAAAGGTCGGATTGTAGCCTATCGCGATTGCGGTTTATCGTATCGCCACATTGCTGCTCGCGTTGGTCGAGATCCAATGACTGTTAGCAGAATATGGAATCGGTGGGTTCAGGAAGGTAATACGGAACGCCGTGCTGGATCCCAACGGCCTCGTATCACTAGCAATCGAGATGACAGGCATCTTATCCGCATGGCTATAACGCATCCTGCAGCCACGTCTCGATCCGTGAGTCAACAGATGGGGACGTTTGCAAGACAACAACCATCTGCACGAACAGTTCTACGACGTTTGCAGCAGCATGGACTACCAGCTCGGAGACCATGGCTGCGGTTACCCTTGACGCTGCACCACAGACAGGAGCGCCTGCGATGGTCTACTCAACGACGAACCTGGGTGCACGAATGGCAAAACGTCATTTTTTCGGGTGAATCCAGGTTCTGTTTACAGTATCATTATGGTCGCATCCGGGTTTGGCGACATCGCGGTGAACGCACATTGGAAGCGTGTATTCGTCATCGCCATACTGGCGTATCACCCGGCGTGATGGTATGGGGTGCCATGGGTTACCCGTCTCGGTCACCTCTTGTTCGCATTGACGGCACTTTGAACAGTGGACTTTACATTTCAGATGTGTTACGACCCGTGGCTCTACCCTTCATTCGATCCCTACGAAACCCTACATTTCAGCAGGATAATGTACGACCGCATGTTGCAGGTACTGTACGGGCCTTTCTGGATACAGAAAATGTTCGACTGCTGCCCTGGCCAGCACATTCTCCAGATCTATCACCAATTGCAAACGTCTGGTCAATGCTGACCGATCAACTGGCTCGTCACGATATGACAGTCACTACTCTTGATGAACTGTGGTATCGTGTTGAAGCTGCATGGGCAGCTGTACCTGTACACGCCATCCAAGCTCCGTTTGACTCAATGCCCAGGCGTATCAAGGCCGTTATTACGGCCAGAGGTGATTGTTCTGGGTACTGATTTCTCAGGCTCTATGCACCCAAATTGCGTGATAATGTAATCACATGCCGGTTCTAGTATAATATATTTGTCCAATGAATACCCGTTTATCATCTGCATTTCTTCCTAGTGTAGCAATTTTAATGAGCAGTAGTGTATATGAGAGAATACTAATCTGAGGACAACATTATCGGAAAATAAGAGAAAGTAGTTTCTTACGGTTCCATTCCCATGGAGCGTGGGAAGAATGTCTGCTTAAATGCCCCTGTGCACGCTACAATCAGTCTAATCTTGTCTGATGCAGTCACTGCAAGACTGAACATATGGGGTTGAAGTATTTTCCCTGATTCACCACTTAAAGCTGGTTCTTGAAACTTTATCAGGCTACTTTCATGGGATAGTTGGCTTTTATCCCATGAGCCAACAAACCTATGATGATTTTGCTGCCCTTCTTTGCAAACATTCAAAATCTTTCGTTAGTCTTGTTTTGTGCAAGACCCTCACACCTGAGCAATATTCAAGCTTGGGTCGCACAAGTGTTTTGTAAGCTGTTTCCTTTATAGACTGATTACGTTCTGCATCTGCATACACACCCCGCAAACCACCATACGCTGCATAGTGGAAGATACCTTGTACCACTAATAGGTTAGTTAGATTTAAGTAGTTCTAAGTTCTAGGGGACTGAGGGCCTCAGCAGTTAAGTCCCATAATGCTCAGAGCCATTTGAACCACACGAAGCGTGGGAAAAACGACTATTGGCCTCCGTATGATCTCTAATTTCTGTTGTCTTCGTGGCCCTTGTGCAAAATGTATAGTGGTGGCAATAGAATTGTTGGGCAGCCAGCTGCAAATTGCTGATTCCCTAATTTTTTTCAATTCCAGGAATTGCCTTGTGAGTTAGGAAACATTTCCATAATACTTGCATGTTGATCAGACCTATTGGTAACAAATCTGGCAGCTCCCCTGTAAATTGCTTCGCTGTCCATAAATCGGACTTGGACTTGGCGGTGACCCCAAACAGTTAATCAGTACTCGAGAATGGGTCGCACTCGTGTTCTATATATAGTCTCCTTTGCAAATGAGCTACGCTTTCCTAAAGTTCTCCCAATAAATCGAGGTCTATCATTTGCTTTCCCTGCTTTGCAACGCTACGCCTAGGTATTTAATGGGCTTGATTGTATCAAGCAGCACATTACATTTTGGAAAAAACGACATTTTGTCTATGGAGTGCGTGACTGATTCTTTCGTAAAATTTTTTTGTTTGTTTATAGACACAATCACATGTTTATGACCCAGTCATAACCGGTTTCGGCCATACAATGACCATCTTCAGATGCTAAAACAATACAAAAGAAAATTTATATTGAAAACCTAAAAATCAGTTCAGTATTAGTGATCTAACTGAATTTATGTGAAATACATGTAGTTCATACCTAAAGACGGCATACACTGAACACAGATTCATGCGTTGTCAAACTAGCTATAAAATGTAAAACACCTGTATTATATTGATACAAAAATTTTGTTAGATTTTGTTCACCCTCTTTGCGCTAGATGCGCGCGTCCTCTGTAAGACAGTCTTAATTTTTCAAAAGCCTAAAATATACAAATTTACTATTAATATTTAGGTCAAAAGTAAATAATATTTAAGATTACAGAACAGATCGTTAAATCAGTGAAATAACGTTTCATAACAAGGAGAAAACATTGCTATATATGAAAACAGTAGTAGCACTTGTAGAGTGTATTTCTGACGCCCGATGGCGCTGTATCTCCGGCTATTGCCTGTTTATGCCGTTGTCCATCAGTACGGCAGGGACGACACTGGCGGGACGACGAGTGTAGTGCTCTGCCGCAGGTGGATGGCACGCTTCCCCGCCTTAGAGGTTGTTGACATCTGCATCGGCCCGCACTAGGCAGTGCAGTGCTCGACCGCCGGAAGGCTCCATCCTCAGGGAAGCACGTATGTAGCAAAAACGATTCGCTCAGGTGAACAGATCGTCGTAAATGTTGAAGTGTGCGTCTGTTGCAAATTCACTCTGTTCATTGAGGAGTTTGTCAGGTTCTCTGCGTCTCGTAACAGAAATCTCCAGTTATTGTAAAATGTCTAATCGTTTACTTTTTGTAACTTCATGTAGAATTTGAAGCTTTTCGTCGATGTTACCAATATCATGACTCTCCTCTTGCATATGTAAGCCTAGCGCTGTCTTATTACTGGGATACGTGTGTTCTTTAAACCTTACATCAAAGGACCTGCCTGTCTGTCCGATATAGCTTTTTTCGCATCTACATCTACACCTACATGACTACTCTGCAATTCACATTTAAGTGCTTGGCAGAGGGTTCGTCGAACCACAATCATACTATCTCTCTACCATTCCACTCCCGAACAGCGCGCGGGAAAAACGAACACCTAAACCTTTCTGTTCGAGCTCTGATTTCTCTTATTTTATTTTGATGATCGTTCCTACCTATGAAGGTTGGGCTCAACAAAATATTTTCGCATTCGGAATTTCGTAAAAAAGATCTCGCCGCGACGAAAAACGTCTTTGCTGTAATGACCTCCATCGCAATTCGCGTATCATATCTGCCACACTCTCTCCCCTACTACGTGATAATACAAAACGAGCTGCCCTTTTTTGCACCCTTTCGATGTCCTCCGTCAATCCCACCTGGTAAGGATCCCACACCGCGCAGCAATATTCTAACAGAGGACGAACGAGTGTAGTGTAAGCTGTCTCTTTAGTGGACTTGTTGCATCTTCTAAGTGTCCTGCCAATGAAACGCAACCTTTGGCTCGCCTTCCCCACAATATTATCTATGTGGTCTTTCCGACTGAAGTTGTTCGTAAGTTTAACACCCAGGTACTTATTTGAATTGACAGCCTTGAGAATTGTACTATTTATGGACTAATCGAATTCCAATGGATTTCTTTTGGAACTCATGTGGATCACCTCACACTTTTCGTTATTTAGCGTCAACTGCCACCTGCCACACCATACAGCAATCTTTTCTAAATCGCTTTGCAACTGATACTGGTCTTCGGATGACCTTACTAGACGGTAAATTACAGCATCATCTACGAACAACCTAAGAGAACTGCTCACATTGTCACCCAGGTCATTTATACAGATGAGGACCAGCAGAGGTCCCAGGACGCTTCCCTGGGGAACACCTGATATCACTTCAGTTTTACCCGATGATTTGCCGTCTATTACTACGAACTACGACCTTCCTGACAGGAAATCACGAATCCAGTCGCACAACTGAGACGATACCCCATAGGCCCGCAGCTTGATTAGAAGTCGCTTGTGAGGAATGGTGTCAAAAGCTTTCCGGAAATCTAGAAATACGGAATCAACTTGAGATCCCCTGTCGATAGCGGCCATTACTTCGTGCGTTGCACAATAGCGATGTTTTCTGAAACCATGCTGATTACGTATCAATAGATCGTTCCCTTCGAGGTGATCCATAATGTTTGAATACAGTATATGCTCCAAAACCCTACTGCAAACCGACGTCAATGATATAGGTCTGTAGTTCGATGGATTACTCCTACTACCCTTCTTAAACACTGGTGCGACCTGCGCAATTTTCCAATCTGTAGGTACAGATCTATCGGTGAGCGAGCGGTTGTATATGAGTGATAAGTAGGGAGCTATTGTATCAGTGTAATCTGAAAGGAACCTAATCGGTATACAATCTGGACCTGAAGACTTGCCCGTATCAAGCGATCTGAGTTGCTTCGCAACTCCTAAGGTATCTACTTCTAAGAAACTCATGCTAGCATCTGTTCGTGTTTCAAGTTCTGGAATATTCCATTCATCTTCCCTGGTGAAGGAATTTCGGAAAACTGCGTTCAATAACTCCGCTTTAGCGGCACAGTCGTCGGTAACAGTACCATCGGCACTGCGCAGCGAAGGTATTGACTGCGTCTTGCCGCTTGTGTACTTTACATACGAGCAGAATTTCTTCGGATTTTCTACCAAATTTCGAGACAATGTTTCGTTGTGGAACCTATTAAAGGCATCTCGCATTGAAGTCCGTGCCAAATTTCGCGCGTCTGTAAATTTTAGCCAATCTTCGGGATTTCGCGTTCTTCTGAACTTCGCATGCTTTTTCCGTTGCCTCTGCAACAGAGTTCGGACCTGTTTTGTGTACCATGGGGGATCAGTTCCATCTCTTACCAATTTATGAGGTATGAATCTCTCAATTGCTGTTGCTACTATATCTTTGAATTTGAGCCACATCTCGTCTACATTTGCATAGTCAGTTCGGAAGGAATGGAGATTGTCTCTTAGGAAGGCAATGACATGATATTTTGTAGACCCCGATTTACTATATTTATTACCTTTCCGTGGCAAGTTATGACGCACTAATCTTATTAAATTATCGGAAGTCCTAAATGCAATTTTAACCCCGTTTCTTCGGAATGTATGTTCGATTTTATCTGATGTTTGGCCTATATATTTCATAGTGGCGTACTTACCCTTTTCGGATGTCGGTTTAACCTGCATCTGAAGATGGTCATTGTATGGCCGAAACGGGTTATGACTGGGTCATAAACATGTGATTGTTTCTATAAATAAACAAAAAAATTTACAGCAGATTACATGGCTGCTTCTCCTACTTATCTTCGTTAACTTATATTTTTCTGCATTTAGAGCAAGCTGCCATTCATCACACCACATAAAACTTTTGTCTAAATAAATGGCATGATCGGTAGCACGACCAGCAATCTTACATTTTATGTAGCTTAAACTGTAGCGTACTGTCTGTGTCATCTGTTTCTTTTACAATCACCCAACGATGATGCTTTACCGCACACTACCGTTTCATCTGCATAAAATGTAAGATTGCTGGTCGTGCTACAGATCATGCCATTTATTTATAAGGGCACAAGAGTAGTTCCGTCACACTTCCCTGAGGAGCTCCTGACAATAGCCTTGTCTCTGATGTTCACTTGCCATTAATGACAATAGACTGAGTTCTATTACTTAAGAAGTCTTTGATCCATTCATATATCCAGGAATCTATTCAGTGTGCTAGGACATTCGTTAACAGCCCCGTAGTACCCCATCAGTGACGCACAGTCCAGCACCTGCTTTGCCTACGACAGAACCTGTCTCTCAGTATCATATCCCTCTAAATTGCTACACCCAGATATTTGTATGCGTTTACCAATTCCAGTTATAACTCCTTGATATTCTAATCGTAGGATACAACAATTTTTCGTTTTCTGAAGTGCACAATGATACATTTCTGAACATTTAAAGCAAGTTGCCTATCTGTGCACCACTTCGAAATATTATCAAGATCCGAATGAATATTTGTGCAATTTTTTTCGTACAGTACTTCATTATAGATAAATGCAACATCTGCAAAATGTTTGAAGTTGTCTTTATTATCGTTTGCAAGGTGCTTAATATACAAGATGAACAGCAAGGGTCCCAACACATTTACCTGCTACACAACTGAAGTTACTTTGAATTCTGTCGATGCATGCTGCGTCCACTTTTCGCACCATTCAGATATCTTTTCTAAATCGTTTTGCAGATTATTTTGATCTTCTGGTGACTTTATTAGTCGACAAACGACAGTGTCATCTGCAAACAACCGAAGACGGCTGCTCAGATTGTCTCCAAAATCGTTAATATAGATAAGGAACAGCAAAGGGCCTATAACACTACCTTGGGGAACGCCAGAAATCACTTCTGTTCAAGGACGAAATAAAGATCATATGTTTAAGTTATAGGCTCATTCCTTGTCGACAGGGAGGATTTGGCAGTAAAGCAACATGAAATACACTCCTGGAAATTGAAATAAGAACACCGTGAATTCATTGTCCCAGGAAGGGGAAACTTTATTGACACATTCCTGGGGTCAGATACATCACATGATCACACTGACAGAACCACAGGCACATAGACACAGGCAACAGAGCATGCACAATGTCGGCACTAGTACAGTGTATATCCACCTTTCGCAGCAATGCAGGCTGCTATTCTCCCATGGAGACGATCGTAGAGATGCTGGATGTAGTCCTGCGGAATGGCTTGCCATGCCATTTCCACCTGGCGCCTCAGTTGGACCAGCGTTCGTGCTGGACGTGCAGACCGCGTGAGACGACGCTTCATCCAGTCCCAAACATGCTCAATGGGGGACAGATCCGGAGATCTTGCTGGCCAGGGTAGTTGACTTACACCTTCTAGAGCACGTTGGGTGGCACGGGATACATGCGGACGTGCGTTGTCCTGTTGGAACAGCAAGTTCCCTTGCCGGTCTAGGAATGGTAGAACGATGGGTTCGATGACGGTTTGGATGTACCGTGCACTATTCAGTGTCCCCTCGACGATCACCAGTGGTGTACGGCCAGTGTAGGAGATCGCTCCCCACACCATGATGCCGGGTGTTGGCCCTGTGTGCCTCGGTCGTATGCAGTCCTGATTGTGGCGCTCACCTGCACGGCGCCAAACACGCATATGACCATCATTGGCACCAAGGCAGAAGCGACTCTCATCGCTGAAGACGACACGTCTCCATTCGTCCCTCCATTCACGCCTGTCGCGACACCACTGGAGGCGGGCTGCACGATGTTGGGGCGTGAGCGGAAGACGGCCTAACGGTGTGTGGGACCGTAGCCCAGCTTCATGGAGACGGTTGCGAATGGTCCTCGCCGATACCCCAGGAGCAACAGTGTCCCTAATTTGCTGGGAAGTGGCGGTGCGGTCCCCTACGGCACTGCGTAGGATCCTACGGTCTTGGCGTGCATCCGTGCGTCGCTGCGGTCCGGTCCCAGGTCGACGGGCACGTGCACCTTCCGCCGACCACTGGCGACAACATCGATGTACTGTGGAGACCTCACGCCCCACGTGTTGAGCAATTCGGCGGTACGTCCACCCGGCCTCCCGCATGCCCACTATACGCCCTCGCTCAAAGTCCGTCAACTGCACATACGGTTCACGTCCACGCTGTCGCGGCATGCTACCAGTGTTAAAGACTGCGATGGAGCTCCGTATGCCACGGCAAACTGGCCGACACTGACGGCGGCGGTGCACAAATGCTGCGCAGCTAGCGCCATTCGACGGCCAACACCGCGGTTCCTGGTGTGTCCGCTGTGCCGTGCGTGTGATCATTGCTTGTACAGCCCTCTCGCAGTGTCCGGAGCAAGTATGGTGGGTCTGACACACCGGTGTCAATGTGTTCTTTTTTCCATTTCCAGGAGTGTACTTTGGGCTTCAACTAGAGTCGTAGCAGATGGGCCCAGCTGAGTTGCTGGGCAGCTAGACAGGCAGACAGCCAATGCTCTAGACAGACGCACCTGGTCCTCGCGGCCTCCACGGATCAGCTCCACCAGGTCCCGCAGCTCCGCCGCGATCTCCGCCTCCAGCCTCTCAGAGCGGCGGCCGAACCCGAAGTCCCTCATGTTCCTCAGTGAGAAGCGCTTCTGCTCCAGCCAGTGGGGGCCCTCCGTGAAGAAGATGCCTGCGGGAGAACAACAGGCGTACATGCAGGCTGTTCCTGCAGGCTAGTTGCTGCACAGTAAAAAGAAAAGGTCTTTGCACACTTTAGGCGGATGGTTTCGATTCATAAAACTCACCTCAGTTACAAGAATCGAACAGCACGAGAAGAAAGAAGTAGCTGAGAAGGTAGAGAGCCACGGTGATGCCCTAACCCCAACGTTATTCAAGCTGTATGAGCAAAGACTAACAGAAGCCACACAGAAATTTGAAAGAAGAGTAAGTTTCGGGAACAAGAAGTTAAAACGTTAAGTTTTTCGATGACATTGTAATTATGTGACGTTTAAAGCTTTCCCGGCGTACTGATTGTTCCATTAAAACACGGGAGAACTGCCGGATATCAGTAACGTCCTGCCACGGATATTTCGGCGCAGAGTCTTCTGGCCATCTTCAGGTGAATGCCACTGTAGTAGTACTGCGCCGAAATATCCGTGGCAGGACGTTACTGATATCCGGCAGTTCTCCCGTGTTTTTATGGAACATTGTAATTAGGTCAGAGGCGTGAAAGGAGTTGGAAATCACTTGAACGGACTGCGATTGTGTCCTGAAAATAAGTTATGAGATGAATAGCAACAAAAGTAAAGCAATTCTAATTAGATGAAGCTGAATCAAATGAGGTGATGTTCTGAGAAATAGTAAATGAGACAGTGAAAGTCGTACATGAATTTCTTTATTGTTAATACACTCTAAGACAATAAACGACGGCCCCTCAAGAAGGAATTATCCAAATGGGGCGGAAATCGGTAGATGTACGTGTACAGAAAAACAAATGATTACAGTTCCAGAAAAAATGGATAATTTATTCAAGAAAAAGAGTTTCACAAGTTGAGCAAGTCAGTTGATTCACCTCTGGCCCTATACAAGCAGTTATTCGGCTTGGCACTGATTGAAAGAGTTGTTGGATGTCCTCCTCAGGGATATCATCCCGAATTCGGTCCAGTTGGGGCGTTAGATTGTCAAAATTCCGAGGTGGCTTGAGGACCCTGCTCATAATGCTCCAAACATTCTCAACTGAGGAGAGATCTGGCGATCTTGCTGGTCAAGATACTGTTTGACAAGCGCGAAGACGACCAGTAGAAGCTCTCGCCATGCGCAACTGGGCATTGTCTTGTTGAAATGTAAGCCCAGGATATCTTCACATTAAGAACAACAAAACGGGACGTAGATTATCGTAGACATACCACTGTGCTGTATGGGTACTGCGGGTGACAACCGAAGGGTCCTGCTATGAAAAGAAATGGTACTGAAGACCATTGCTACTGATTGTCAGGCCGTATGGTGAGCGAAAGGTTGTTATCTCACTGCTGTCTGGTGTGTCTCCAGACACGACTTCGGCCTGGAATCGTATCCACTGTAGGAAAGTGCTCTTCAACGATGGGAACTGAGCCACGATGAGCAGCGAAGTCGTGTGTGGAGACCTCCCAGAGAGACATAACTTCGGCCTGGAATCGTATTCACTGTAGGGGAGTTCTCTTCAACGATGATTCCCGCTGGGAACTGAGCCCTGATGAGCAGCGAAGACGTGTGTGGAGACCTCCCAGAGAGACATGACTTCGGCCTGGAATCGTATTCACTGTAGGAGAGTTCTCTTCAACGACGAGTCCCGCTGGGAACTGAGCCCCGATGACCAGCGAAGACGTGTGTGGAGACCTCCCAGAGAGACACAACTTCGGCCTGGAATCGTATTCACTGTAGGAGAGCTCTCTTCAACGATGAGTCCCGCTGGGAACTGAGCCCCGATGAGCAGCGAAGACGTGTGTGGAGGCCTCCCAGAGAGACGTGACTTCGGCTTGGAATCGTATTCACTGTAGAAGAGTTCTCTTCAACTACGAGTCCCGCTGGGAACTGAGCCCCGATGACCAGCGAAGACGTGTGTGGAGACCTCCCAGAGAGACACAACTTCGGCCTGGAATCGTATTCACTGTAGGAGAGCTCTCTTCAACGATGAGTCCCGCTGGGAACTGAGCCCCGATGAGCAGCGAAGACGTGTGTGGAGGCCTCCCAGAGAGACATGACTTCGGCTTGGAATCGTATTCACTGTAGGAGAGTTCTCTTCAACGATGAGTCCCGCTGGGAACTGAGCCCCGATGAGCAGCGAAGACGTGTGTGGAGGCCTCCCAGAGAGACATGACTTCGGCTTGGAATCGTATTCACTGTAGGAGAGTTCTCTTCAACGATGAGTCCCGCTGGGAACTGAGCCCCGATGAGCAGCGAAGACGTGTGTGGAGACCTCCCAGAGAGACATGACTTCGGCTTGGAATCGTATTCACTGTAGGAGAGTTCTCTTCAACTACGAGTCCCGCTGGGAACTGAGCCCCGATGACCAGCGAAGACGTGTGTGGAGACCTCCCAGAGAGACAAAACTTCGGCCTGGAATCGTATTCACTGTAGGAGAGCTCTCTTCAACGATGAGTCCCGCTGGGAACTGAGCCCCGACGAACAGCTAAGACGTGTGTGGAGACCTCCCAGGGAGACACAACTTCGGCCTGGAATCGTATTCACTGTAGGAGAGTTCTCTTCAACGACGAGTCCCGTTGGGAACTGAGCCCCGATGACCAGCGAAGACATGTGTGGAGACCTCCCAGAGAGACATGACTTCGGCTTGGAATCGTATTCACTGTAGGAGAGTTCTCTTCAACGATGAGTCCCGCTGGGAACTGAGCCCTGATGAGCAGCGAAGACGTGTGTGGAGACCTCCCAGAGAGACATGACTTCGGCTTGGAATCGTATTCACTGTAGGAGAGTTCTCTTCAACGATGAGTCCCGCTGGGAACTGAGCCTCGATGACCAGCGAAGACGTGTGTGGAGACCTCCCAGAGAGACACAACTTCGGCCTGGAATCGTATTCACTGTAGGAGAGTTCTCTTCAACGATGAGTCCCGTTGGGAACTGAGCCCTGATGAGCAGCGAAGACATGTGTGGAGACCTCCCAGAGAGACATGACTTCGGCTTGGAATCGTATTCACTGTAGGAGAGTTCTCTTCAACGATGAGTCCCGTTGGGAACTGAACCTCGATGGCCAGCAAAGATGTGTGTGGGGACCTCCCAGAGAACGGTGAGATACGAACCTGACTATCGCCTGCAGTATGGCCCAACAACAGGGAGTGATGGTCTGTGGTGCCATTTCTTTTAATAGAAGAACCCCTTTCATTGTCATTCGCGGCACCCATGCGGCACAGCGGTACATCGACGACATTCTATGCCCCGTATTGTTTCCCTTCATGGTAAGCCATCCTGGGTTTACATTTCAGCAATAAAATGCCCGCCTACACCACGCAGTGAAATTTTGTACTGTTTGTCTTCGTGCTTGCCAAACATTACCTTCGTTATCAAGGTCGGCGGATCTCTCCGTAACTGACAATATTTAGAGTATTATGGCTAGAGCTCATCAACCAGCTTAGGATTTTGATGATCAAATGCGCCACCTGGACGGAATGTGGCACGATATCCGTCAGAAGGAAACCCAACAACTCTGTCGATCAATGCCAAGCCGAATAACTGCTTGCATAAGGGTTAGAGTCGGACCAACGCGTTATTGACTTGCTGAATTTGTGAAGCTCTTTCTCTTGAAGAAATCTTCCAATTTTTCTGAAATTGTAATCATTTGTTTGTCTGTATATGTACGTCTATTACAAGTATATAGCCTGTGCCTTTCTGAAAATTAATCAGTTTATTTTGCAAGGAACTGAAGTATATCATCTGGAACATTTCGATGGTGTTATATAACTTATAGATAATTACGTATATACCATATACATGATGATTCACGAAGATACGCAAATGTTTTAACATGTTATTCTACATGTAAAACTAAAGAAAAAGTTCATATAAACATAGGTACGCAAATTTTAATTACGGAGTTACGGCTCTTAAAAGATTTCGCCTGAAACTTAGCAACTTCACTAACATGAAGCCATCGCAAAACTGTGCGAGGTTAAAGTAAAGCACAGTTTCCATTTATTTTGTCGTTACTGATCTGGTGAATCTAATAAAACATGTCCCATACATGTATCTGCCGTAGTTTTCCTGACATTCAGAGAAGCAAAGACATAATTTCGTAAAATTTTTAATTTATTAACTACTTGGCCCAATTTGTTTTTTAAATTCCAGGCAACTGCGCAAAGTTGTCAACAGAAGTTGTAGAGAATTTAATTGTGAAAAAATGATGGAAGTAACGTTACCTGAAACTGTATGAATGTGTCACATAATCTGCTTCTATTAATACCACGGAATTAATACATGTGAATACATGTTAAACCGGAAAAAACGCAGCTCAGTGTTAAGGAAGTAGTACAGTGTACATACAATTTTACAGTACATTCACAATAAATGTTCAAAAATGTCTCCACCGAGTTCAATGCATTTAGCTGCACGTGTATGAACAGATTTTGTTGCCCATTTCAGTTTCACAGGGTTGTTCTTAATTTCGTCTATCGCATTCATAATGCGAGCAAGTAAGCCTCACGTGTATTGACTTTGTCCTCATAAACTGTCTTTCGTCCATCGCTATACACAAAAATCCATTGGTGTTAAATCGGGCGATATGTGTGGCCACAGACGTGTAGCACACCGACCCTTCCATTTCTGGAGAAAATGTTCGTTTATGTGTAATAACTGCGTTGGTGAAATGTGGAGGCGCGCCGTCATGTTGAAAATAGATTTACAATCGCGTAGCAAGTGGAACATCTTCTAGCAAACGGGGCATTTCTTCGTCAAGGAATTCACGTCTCGCCAGTTAGACGTCCTGGAAAAACGAACCGTTGCGTTGCTCTGTTGCCTGTGGGTTTGCTTCAGACCATACGTGTTCGTTATGTAAATTGTTTATACCATTTCGAGTAAACTGCGCCTCATCAGTAAATAAAATGTATTTGTGTAACTGCCGATCAGTATTTAAGTAGTTGCACAACTACAAGCTAAGGGCAGGATCTACGGGATGTAGACGACGCACTTTTTGTTAATGGTAAGGATACAGATTATTGTACTTCATTGTACACCATACCTTAGATTGTGAAATGCCTGATCGTTGAAGATACATCGTGTACTGGTACCCGGGCTACGTTACGTTGAACAGCATTCACAATATCCTCATCATTCTCTTCACCTATCGAGCGCTGGTACTGATTATGAACGCTAAGTAGAGGACCTGTCTCCCGTAACATTCGAAATACTCCGCTAATGATTCGTGCATTCGGAATCCTCAGAGTTGGATCACGTACGCGATATTCGTTAACTGCAGCCGTAGCTTTACCATCACATTTGCCATAAATAAATACCATATTGGCGTATTCCTCTGTCGTAAATTTGAAAGGCATCCCTATTTCATAAATAATCTACAAACTACAACAGTTAGTATGTGGTTTCACTTAAATACACTGTTGTTGTTACGTTCTTTCAGTGAACAATACAGAAAATTAACTCGTTTCAAGGTTAGGAAACGACTGAAACGACTCACTAACGGTTGCTGTGGTGTCACTGCCAGACACCACACTTGCTAGGTGGTAGCCTTTAAATCGGCCGCGGTCCATTAGTATACGTCGGACCCGCGTGTCGCCACTGTCAGTGATTGCAGACCGAGCGCCACCACACGGCAGGTCTAGAGAGACGTCCTAGCACTCGCCCCAGTTGTACAGCCGACTTTGCTAGCGATGCTACACTGAGAAATACGCTCTCATTTGCCGAGACGATAGTTAGCATAGCCTTCAGCTACGTCATTTGCTACGACCTAGCAAGGCGCCGTATTCAATTGATATTTATATTGTGAAGCATGTACAGTCAAGAGCGATGTACACAAATTATGGATTAAAGTTAAGTATTCCAGCAACAGCGTACCTTATTGGCTATATTAATTACATTTAACTGTTCCAGACCTCACGCCAGTGTGCGTGTAATTAAATGCGTGCATTTCGGCCTCCTCTAGCAACACGGTGTTGGCTCTTCTGCCAACACAGCAGTTGCAAACAATGACATAAACGTTTCTACATTCTTAATGGAAAGTAAAAAAATTTGCTTGTGTAATAATCTTTGCCTCTCTGGATGTTTTGGAAAACTGCTGAACGCCTGGGACATGTTTTATTAGATTCACTAGACCAGTAAGAGCAAAATAAATGGAAATTGTGGTTAGGTCTTATGGGACCAAACTGCTGACGTCATCGGTCCCTAAGATTACGCATTACTTAATCTAACTTAAGCTAAGGACAACACACACACACACACACACACACACACACACACATGCCCGAGGGAGGACTCGAACCTCCGACGGGGGGAGCCGTTGGGAAATGGAAATCGTGCTTTACTTTAACGTCGTACAGTTTTGCGATGGATTCATATTAGCGAAGTTGCTAAATTTCAGGCAAAATCTTTTATTAGCCGTAACTCCGTAGCTAAACATTTGCGGACATATGTTTATATGAACTGTTTTCTATAGTTTTTCTTATAGAATTACTTACAAAAATATTTGCATATCTTCGTGATTCACCCTGTACATAGAAAAGTTTTCTATGTTCATCCGAATCTTTATCACAGTACTGTGCAAAATTTTGAAGTAAACTGGACAAGAACTTTTCGAGATTTTTGCTAACAACCTTTCCCGTTTATACAGTATATTTATACTTACATACGATATATATTTAAAAATATATAATCTATGCCCATTCGAACGTTTGTTAGAGTATCTTATAAAATTTGAAGTAAATCGCTCAAGAACTTGCTGGGATTTTTGCTAAACACCTTCCCGAGAGAGAGAGAGAGAGAGAGAGAGAGAGAGAGAGAGAGAGAGAGAGAGAGAGAGAGAGTGGAGGGGGGGGGGGGAAGGAGGAGGGAGGGAGGGAGGCGCCAATACAGGGTGGTCCATTGATCGTGACCGGGCCAAAGATCTCACGAAATAAGTGTCAAGCGAAAAAACTACAAATAACGAAACTTGTCTAGCTTGAAGGGGGAAGCCAAATGGTGCTATGATTGACCCGCAAGATGGCGCTGCCATAGGTCAAACGGATATCAACTGCGTTTTTTTAAAATAGGAACCCCCATTTTTTGTTACATATTCGTGTATTACATAAAGAAAGATGATTGTTTTAGTTGGACCACTTTTTTCGCTTTGTGATAGATGGCGCTGTAATAGTCACAAACATATGGCTCACAATTTTAGACGAACAGTTGGTAACAGGTAGGTTCTTTTTTTTTAAATTAAAATACAGAACGTAGGTACGTTTGAACATTTTATTTCGGTTGTTCCAATGTGATACACGTACCTTTGTGAACTTATCACTTCCGAGAACGCTTGCTGTTACAGCGTGATTACCTGTAAATACCGCCGGCCGGTGTGGCCGAGCGGTTCTAGGCGCTTCAGTCTGGAACCGCGAGACCGCTACGGTCGCAGGTTCGAATCCTGCCTCGGGCATGGATGTGTGTGATGTCCTTGGGTTAGTTAGGTTTAAGTAGTTCTAAGTTCTAGGAGACTGATGACCTCAGAAGTTAAGTCCCATAGTGCTCAGAGCCATTTGCACCATTTTTTGAACCTGTAAATACCACATTAATGCAATAAATGCTCAAAATGATGTCCGTCAACCTCAATGCATTTGGCAATACGTGTAACGACATTCCTCTGAACAGCGAGTAGTTCGCCTTCCGTAATGGTCGCACATGCATTGACAATGCGCTGACGCATG
This sequence comes from Schistocerca nitens, assembly GCF_023898315.1. Taxonomy (NCBI): domain Eukaryota; kingdom Metazoa; phylum Arthropoda; class Insecta; order Orthoptera; family Acrididae; genus Schistocerca; species Schistocerca nitens. Next base: position 98,107,271 of record NC_064625.1, on the reverse strand, counting down.
TTGTCAGGCGTTATCGGTGGATCACAATGGCAAATATCCTTCAACTTGGCCCACAGAAAGAAATCCGGGGATGCCAGATCAGGTGAACGTGCGGGCCATGGTATAATGCTTCGACGACCAATCCACCTGTCATGAAATATGCTATTCAATACCGCTTCAACAGCACGCGAGCTATGTGCCGGACATCCATCATGTTGGAAGTACATCGCCATTCTGTCATGCAGTGAAACATCTTGTAGTAACATCGGTAGAACATTACGTAGGAAATTAGCATACATTGCACCGTTTAGATTGCCATCGATAAAATGGGGGCCAATTATCCTTCCTTCCCATAATGCCGCACCATACATTAACCCGCCAAGTCGCTGATGTTCCACTTGTCGCAGCCATTGTGGATTTTCCGTTGCACAATAGTGCATATTATTCCGGTTTACGTTACCGCTGTTGGTGAATGACGCTTCGTCGCTAAACAGAACGCGTGCAAAAAATCTGTCATCGTCCCGTAATTTCTCTTGTGCCCAGTGGCAGAACTGTGCACGACGTACAAAGTCGTCGCCATGCAATTCCTGGTGCATAGAAATATGGTACGGGTGCAATCGATGTAGATGTAGCATTCTCAACACCGACGTTTTTGAGATTCCCGATTCTCGCGCAGTTTGTCTGCTACTGATGTGCGGATTAGCCGCGACAGCAGCTAAAACACCTTCTTGGGCATCATCATTTGTTAACACTTGGATGATGTCGTCCAGGACACCGAGCAGCATACATAGCACACGCGCGTTTGGCATTTTGATCACAATAGCCATACATCAACACGATATCGACCTTTTCCGCAATTGGTAAACGGTCCATTTTAACACGGGTAATGTATCACGAAGCAAATACCGTCCGCACTGGGGGAATGTTACGTGATACCACGTACTTATACGTTTGTGACTATTACAGCGCCATCAATCACTAAGCGAAAAAAGTGGTCCAACTAAAACAATTATATTTCTTTACTTACTACACGAATATGTAATAAAATTGGGGGTTCCTATTTTAAAAAACGCAGTTGATATCTGTTTGACCTATGGCAGCGCCATCTAGCGGGCCAACCATAGCGCCATCTGGTTTCCCCCTCCAAGCTAGGCGAATTTCGTTCTTTGTAGTTTTTTCGTTTGATGCTTATTTCGTGAGATATTTGGCCCTGTCACTATCAATGGACCATCCTGTATAATTAAAAAGTGTAAAGCCTGTGTGCGCCCGCACTTTTATTAGAGTAACATGCAAATATCTGAAGTAAATCGGTCAAGAACTGACCGAGATTTTTGGTAACAAAGTGAGATAGTAGCTATCTTTATACAGCAGTATAGATTTCAATCATTGTAGACTATTGAGTAGTGGGCTGTGATGGGGAACTGATTCATTTAACTGAGCACAACTTGTTAACCACCTCCCAGTTCGGCTCTTCTAAGGATTCTGTACAAAGAAAACAAAACAATGCCTCACAAATGAAATGCTACCAGAAAAATTGTTCTGTTAGTATATTCTGTGACATTGCTAAAGCCTTTGACTGTGTCCCTCAAAGTTTAACTTCAGTTATAATCACCCCGTACATCAACAATAGGCAAGCAAGTCATAGAAACATAGTATGCATAGTATTTCAACATACTGCTTAAGCTACGTTCACAGTGGCACTGCCGGCCGCGGTAGTCTAGCGGCTCTAGGCGCTCAGTCCGGAACCGCGCGACTGCTACGGTCGCAGGTTCGAATCCTGCCTCGGGCATGGATGTGTGTGATGTCCTTAGGTTAGTTAGGTTTAAGTATTTCTAAGTTCTAGGGGACTGATGACCACAGATGTTAAGTCCCATAGTGCTCAGAGCCATTTGAACCATTTGAACACAGTGGCACTGACAACAGTCGCCAAAGGCCGTTGCCAGAGGTTGCTTGACAATATCGGCCGACAGATGGACACAATGCATCCGACCTTCTTCGTCAGTTTTTTGCAGGATCGAGTATAGGATCTATTCTATGTAGGAGGTTGTATTTTAATCTCCTTGGGCGGGATGGATGACACGATCCTCTGTGCTTGGAGTCAAGTGCTGCATTGGGCGTTTGCTATTAAGAAGACGTCAAATGCATGTGAATGAGCTACATCTGTCTCTAAAAGACTGTGGCGATTACTTTACACTCAGATCTTGGAATAACTAGACAAGTTTCACGAACATACGAGATGAGGCGAGAAACATTCTATTACATACTCCAGGTGATTATTGATGACATTGAAAAGCAAGATTACAAACACAGTGCATGATTTCAAACCAATTCAGCAAAACAGACATATGTCAGTTGATCTACTGTGACTGTCATTCAGCATAAGTATGAAAGAGAAACGCAAATTTTAGAATAATACACTACTGGCCATTAAAATTGTTACACCAAGAAGAAATGCAGATGATAAACGGGGATTCATTGGACAAATATATTATACTAGAACTGGCATGTGATTATATTTTCACGTAATTTGGGTGCGTACATCCTGAGAAATCAGTACCACCTCTGGCCGTAATAACGACCTTGATACGCCTGGGCATTCAGTCAAACACAGCTTGGATGGCGTGTACAGGTACAGCTGCCTATACAGCTTGAACACGATACCACAGTTCATCAAGAGTAGTGACTGTCATATCGTGACGAGCCAGTTGATCGGTCAGCATTGACCAGACGTTTGCAATTGGTGATAGATCTGGAGAATGTGCCGGCCAGGGCAGCAGTCGAACATTTTCTGTATCCAGAAAGGCCCGTACAGTACCTGCAACATGCGGTCGTACATTATCCTGCTGAAATGTAGGGTTTCGTAGGGATCGAATGAAGGGTAGAGCCACGGGTCGTAACACACCTGAAATGTAACGTCCACTGTTCAAAGAGCCGTCCATGCGAACAAGAAGTGACCGAGACGTGTAACCAATGGCACCCCATACCACCACGCCGACAGTATGGCGATGACGAATACACGCTTCCAATGTGCGTTCACCGCAATGTCGCCAAACGTGGATGCAACCATCATGATGCTGTAAACAGAACCTGGATTCATCCGAAAAAACGACGTTTTGCCATTCGTCGTTGAGTACACCATCGCAGACGCTCCTGCCTGTGATGCAGCGTCAAGGGTAACCGCTGCCAAGGTCTCCGAGCTGATGGTCCATGCTGCTGAAAACGTCGTCGAACTGTTCGTGCAGATGATTGTTGTCTTGCAAACGTCCCCATCTGTTGACTCAGGGATCGAGACGTGGCTGCACGGTCCGTTACAGCCATGCGGATAAGATGCCTGTCATCTCGACTGCTAGTGAAACGAGGCCATTGGGATCCAGTATGGCGTTCCGTATTACCCTTCTGAACCCACCGGTTCCATATTTTGCTAACAGTCACTGGATCTCGACCAACGCGATACGATAAACCGCAATCGCGATAGGCTACAATCCGAACTTTATCAAAGTCAGAAACGTGATGGTACGCGTTTCTCTTCCTTACACGAGGCATCACAACAACGTTTCACCATGCAACGCCGGTCAAGTGCTGTTTGTGTATGAGAAATCGGCTGGAAGCTTTCCTCATGTTAGCACGTTGTAGGTGTCGCCACCGGCGCCAACGTTGTGTGAATGGTCTGAAAATCTAATCATTTGCATATCACAGCATCCTGTCGGTTAAATTTCGCGTCTGTAGCACGTCATCTCCGTGGTGTAACAATTTTAATGGTCAGTAGTGTATACTATGAAGACCCAACGCACTGAAAAATGGAAAAACGTACACCACATTTGCGAACATTAATGCTCCACTCACACTAAGGCAGGGGTTCCCAATCTTTCTGATATCAGTACCCTCGAGTGCAATCAGATGTTAGCTAGTACGCCCCCCCCTCCCCCCCCCCTCCTCCTTCGCTCGCTCCATCATTGTCAACAATGGATTTTATTTAGACACTTTCATTTTTAAATTGACGAAGATAATTGATATTTCGTTTTTGTGGGTGTTTTTATTAAACTACCAACTAATGATTCAGTGAAACAATTGTTACTGCTTATTTATTCAAATGTGTGTGAATTCCTAAGGGACCAAACTGCTTAGGTCATCGGTCCCTAGACTTAAACACTACTTAAACTAACTTATACTAAGAACAACACACGCACCCTTGCCCGCGGGAGGACTCGAACCTCCGACGGAAGGGGCCGCGTAGCCCGTGACATGACGTCTCAAACCGCGCGGCTTACTGTATATTTCCAACCACCTGTTTGATGGAATAATGTCTCAGTTCTCAATGCAATTTGACGTCATTCTGACCAGTGGTGTTATTTCTACAGAGTTTTGAAAGTTTAATTGTAATCACCGTGTGTACCTCGACTTGTTTCCTATCCCTTCTCGATGGGATCTACAGAACGTGAAGAATGAGAAGTTTTGCCTTCACCAGGAAGAGAGGGAGTGTGAACCTGTGATTACCGAGCTCCTTGTTGAACATGCGGTGCTTGAGAGCGATGTTGACAGGGCGCCCCTGCAGGTGTGGGTTGTTGAGCACCTCCTTCACCGACTGGTAGTCACAGGCCACGATGGTAGGCGATTCCCCGAGGAAGAAGCCGATCACTTTGCTCTTGTAGATGCGCGTCATCAGATCCAGCATCTTGTACGGGTGCTTGTAGTTGACCAGCAGCATCTGCACGTAGTTGCCCCATATCGGCATCGGGGGCGGCCCTGGAACAGAAGGTAAGCATTGCCACGCACTCCCATCTTAGTAAATCGTCCAAAGGCCTTCAACACAGCTCACAGGCCTTAAGGGGACCACACCGTGGTTCAGGTCGAAAAAAATCGATTTTCGGTTTTCATCACATTTCGATAGATTAAGGTTTTATTTACGTACTCTGAAAAGGAATTTGCTGAAAAAAATTTTTTTCGAGCATTGAAACATAATTTTGGTTCAAATGGCTCTGAGCATTATGGGACTTAACAGCTGTGGTCATTAGTCCCCTAGAACTTAGAACTACTTAAACCTAACTAACCTAAGGACATCACACACATCCATGCCCGAGGCAGGATTCGAACCTGCGACCGTAGCGGTCACGCGGTTCCAAACTGACGCGCCTAGAACCGAAAACATAATTTTCCTACCACGTGTGTTGATGTGCCTTGACTTCCGTCACCCACTTTTCTGCATATATTTTAGATCTTTATATCCCCTACATTGCACGTTAGGGATTTTTTCTTTTTTACTCCCGAGTGTGTTGGCTATTCTTGAAGTGCAACTGTCGGTATTCTTTTGTTTCTGCTGTTTGTAAACAACACGCTCTCAAACACGCGGTTAGTTTTGTTCACGTGTGAGTCTGAGCAATTGTTATAGAAAACTTGCAGGTATGCTATGGGCAGACAATTAGGAGAAATAAAGAAAATCTGGAGGCAGTGAAGAGAGATGTTTGGGCCATATTCTTCCATAAGTCCTCTGCTGATGATAAGCCATGTCATGGATTGTGTCCATCAGGAGAAAATTCGTGGTGCAAATACAATAGGTCTCAGGCAACTGGAGAATCTTATTCTCACCAGCATTCTCTTCCTGTTGCTGTTATTACGGCAATTAAACCTATTTTCAGAAATTTGGCTCATCTTGACCTTCTAAGGAATTGTCTGCATGGTCAGACACAGAACCCAAATGAATGTTTCAACAGCATAATTTGAAACCGCCTTCCTAACACTGTATTTGTAGGCATGCATACAATGAAACTAGGAGTTCATGATGCTGTTATTACATTCAGTTTTGGTAATATTGGAAAGTGTTGGGTACTGAAAAAGCTGGGAATTAATGCTGGTGAAAATATGATCACTGGGCTGCAACATTGCGATAAAACGAGGATAGCCGATGCAGACAGGTCTGCATCTAATATGGCCAAGAAAGCAAGACAAACACCCAGGAAGGTGAAGAAGAAGCTGGAAGATCTGTTAGAGGCTAAAGAACGGCCATCGTATGCAACAGGACTGTTTTAATTAACTGTAAGTAACAAATTTCAAAAGTTTTTTCTTTAAAGTCAATTTCCAAACTAAAATTTTCAGTACATATGCCCCATTATATCAGAAACTATCATAGATAAATGAATGAAATTTTCAGAGACTCTGCGTAACATAAAAAGCCACCTCTGGTACTACATTCATTAATATAGCCCCATTAGGAAGTTCCCAAAAAAATATTTTCTGCAGAAAAAACTTAATATTTTTTGTTAATAAATTAAAAAAAATTTCTTAGAAACTATAAAGTGGATAAAATAGATTTTAGTACAGTTGACTCTATTAGCATCATGTAACATACAGTAAAAATATTAAGTTCCTGCATCAAATAGTTTTTTCAGAAATGGGTCGAATCCTTGCATAAATTAACATGGGTTAGATAGGCAGTGTGTGGTTCCCTTAATAGTAGCTGGTACCCACATTGTCCGCGAGAGTTAGTTATTCAGTACAATGTATTGTAATTATATGGAACAGCTCAATTAACAGATTGTTGAACTAATATGTCCTTAAATTCATTTATTTATGAGGCTCCATGAGAACATCCAATCCAAAGCTATTTGGTCATGGAAAGAGTTAGTACGGTTTGCAGAATGCTGACTGAAAATTCATAAACAAAAGGAAGTAAAAAATTAATAAACGTAATCAGCGCTCATGGCTTAGCGCGAGAACAGAGAGGAAGACGGTAATCTGCGTACCAATTCGCCACACTGTTTGGAGCTGCTATGCGCGCCTATGGTTGGACAGATACAATGCTGGTTAGCCTGCTAGTTAAGATGCAGCAATACCATTACGAGTAGAACGTCACGCGCAGTATTTCTCAGAAGATTTTACAGAAACTATTCGGTAAAACAAAAATCTGATTTTTGCGCTGCTTGTAGCTTTATATGTCAGCTTCCTGGTGAAGTGTCCATCGTCTCGCTAATGGTCATACTTATTGTGGTATTCTGCAGTTAACTAAGACACTGCGCGAAATTTCAAAGTTCGCAATAAAAAATGTGGATAGTTATAATTTTACGTTTGGTGTATATTACATCATATGTTGCTGCATTTGAAATTTAGCTAACATATTGAATTTTTCTTTTGAACCCGCCAGGGTAGTCGAAGTAGAGAGGATATAAAATGTAGACTGGCAATGGCAAGGAAATCGTTTCTGAAGAAGAGAAATTTGTTAACATCGAGTATAGATTTAAGTGTCAGGAAGTCGTTTCTGAAAGTATTTGTATGGAGTGTAGCCATGTATGGAAGTGAAACATGGACGATAACCAGTTTGGACAAGAAGAGAATAGAAGCTTTCGAAATGTGGTGCTACAGAAGAATGCTGAAGATAAGGTGGGTAGATCGCGTAACTAATGAGGAGGTATTGAATAGGATTGGGGAGAAGAGAAGTTTGTGGCACAACTTGACTAGAAGAAGGGATCGGTTGGTAGGACATGTTTTGAGGCATCAAGGGATCACAAATTTAGCATTGGAGGGCAGCGTGGAGGGTAAAAATCGTAGAGGGAGACCAAGAGATGAATACACTAAGCAGATTCAGAAGGATGTAGGTTGCAGTAGGTACTTGGAGATGAAGAAGCATGCACAGGATAGAGTAGCATGGAGAGCTGCATCAAATCAGTTTCAGGACTGAAGACCACAACAACAACAACAACAACAACAAGGGTAGCCGAGCGCACTAACGCACTGCTTCCTTGACTCAGGCAGGCGCGCCGGCCCCGGATCGAATCCGCCCGGCGGATTAATGACGAGGGCCGGTGTGCCGGGCAGCCTGGATGTGGTTTTTAGGCGGTTTTCCACATCCCGCTAGGTGAATACTGGGCTGGTCCCCACGTTCCGCCTCAGTTACACGCGTCACAGAAATTTGACATACATCCGCACTATTTCACGATTTACACTAGACACAGACGGTTGAGGTACACTGCTTCTGTCCCGGGGGGTACAGGGTGGCGGCAGGAAGGACATCCGGCCACCCCTAACACTAACACTGCCAAATCCGTTGTAACCACGCCGACCCTGCGATCGCTGCGGGGCTATGGCATAAGCGAAAGAAAGAAAGAAAGATTGAATTTTTCTTTAGAGTTTGGAGGAGGTCTCTGTCACCAATCTCGACAAAATTGATTTTATGTAACAAACTAATTTTCCGATTGTGCACGCCAGTGATAAAGCCAGTATCAAATATTCGAACACCCATAAACGTTCTGAGATTTTGACACGAAATTTTGACAAATGATAGCACACAAAGCATAGAATGTTTTGCAACATGCTTAATATGTGAAACTTCATCATATACTGAGTTTTTAAATGAAGGAGGAGGAGATTAGTGTTTAACGTCCCGTCGACAACTAAGTCATTAGAGACGGAGCACAAGCTCGGATTAGGGAAAGATGGGGAAGGAAATCGGCCGTGCCCTTTCGAAGGAACCATCCCGGCATTTGCCTGAAATGATCTAGGGAAATCACGGAAAACCTAAATCAGGATGGCCGGACGCGGGATTGAACCGTCGTCCTCCCGAATGCGAGTCCAGTGTGCCAGTGTGCTACCCACTGATTTTAAATGAACAAAACGCGGTTTGACTGTATTATTGTTTATTTAATTCGAGCCAGGTTTCGGCCTTTTATGCCATTTTCAAGTGATTGAGTTTATGTCATTAACATATATTTCAGGAAATCAAGCTCAAAAATGGCCATAAATTAAGAAAAATATTCGCTCCCCATATTTCTTAATTTATGGTCAATTTTGAGCTTGATGTCCTACAATATATTTTTGTTTATTTACACGTTTAGTTCCGTAGGACGAAACTGAGAACCGCATCTCCAAGGTCACGGAACGTGTCAGTACATGAAATTAAAACATAAAAGTAATAACAGATAAAATAAAATGTTCATAAACCCAAAAAAAGTGAAGCCATAATTTTAAGTATACGCAATCAACAATGTATCATAAGAATCAGCTTAATTTTTCAAAGAACTCCTCAACAGAACAGAAGGAGTGACCCATGAAGAAACTCTTCAGTTTCAATTTGAAAGCGCGTGATTACTGCTAAGACTTTTGAATTCTTGTGCTAGTTTATTGAAAATGGATGCAGCAGTATACTGCACATCTTTCAGCACAAGAGTTAAGGAAATGCGATCCAAATGCGGATTGGATTACTGCTGAGTATTAACTGAGTGAAAGCTGCTAATTGTTGGGAATAAACTGATATTGTTAACAAGAAATGACAGTAAAGGATATATATATTGAGAGAGCAATGTCAAAATACCTTGACTAATGAACAGGTGTCGACAAGAGGTTGGAAAACATACCACTTATTGCCCGAACTGCCCATTTCTGAGACAAAAATATCCTTTTAGACTGGGAAGAGTAACCCCTAAATATAATACCATACGACATAAGCGAATGAAAATAAGCAAAATAGACTAATTTTTGTGTCGAACGATCACTCACTTCTGATATCGTTCGAATAGTAAAAATGGCAGCATTAAGCCTTTGGACAAGGTCCTGAATGTGGGCTTTCCACGACAGTTTACTATCTATCTGATCACCTAGAAATTTCAACTGTTCAGTTTCACTAATCATATGCCCATCCTGTGAAATTCAAATGTCGGGTTTTGTTGAATTGTGTGTTAGAAACTGTTAAAAACTGAGTCTTACAATGATTTAGCTTTAGTTTGTTTTCTACAACGTATGGACTGCACTATTTGAAAGTGCCAATGTTGCACACGACACCTTTACTACCAAGCTAGTTTCATCAGCAAACAGAAACATTTTAGAGTTACCCATAATACTACAGGGCATGTCATTTTTATAAATAAAGAACAGGAGTGGCCCCAACACTGATCCCTGGGGCACCCAACACTTGACAGTACCCCACTCAGACCCCACATCACAGCCGTTATCACCATTGCGAATAATGACCTTTTGCTGCAGTGAGAGGTGAACCAGTTGTGAGCTGCTCTCTGTATTCCGTAATGGTCCTACTTCTGCAGCAATATTTTGTGATCAACACAATCAAACGCCTTAGTTAAATAAAAAAATACGCCTAGCGTTCGAAACCTTTTGTTTAATCCATCCAGTACCTTACAGAGAAAGGAGAATATAGCATTTTCAGTTGTTAAACGACTTCTAAAGCCGAACTGTACATTTGATAGCAAATTATGTGATATAAAATGATCAATTATCCTTACATACACAGCCTTTTCAATAACTTTGGCAAACACTGATGGCATGGAAATAGATCTAAAATTGTTTACATTACCTCTTTCTCCCTTTTTATAAAGCGGCTTTACTACTGAGTACTTTATTCGTTCAGGAAACTGACCATTCTTGAAGGAAAAATAACAACTATGGCTAAGTACAGGGCTAACTTGTGCAACATAGTACTTCCATACTCTGCTAGGCACACCATCATACCCATGAGTCCTTAGTCATCAGTGATTTAATTATTAATGTTAATGACATAAAACTGAATCACCTGAAAATGGCATAAAAGGCTAAAACCTGGGTCGTAATTAAATAAACAACAATACAGTCAAGTCATACAATGTAGGCTTTCACGGCCGATATTGTCTTCACTTAAAACTTCTTTGCTGACAGGCTGTGGTCGACGTATAAAACTCTCCCCTAAAGTTTCGCCTCCAACTGCGGGAGACATCTTCCGAGGTAAGCGGCGAACTGCAGAGAGAACTGACTATATAATCAGCGCTTCCTCGAGTTCTCTTTGCAGTTCGCCACTTTACCTCAGTGTATGTCTCCCACTGACGGATACGAAACGTCAGGAGAGAGTTTTATACATCGGCCACGGCCTATCAGCCCGGAAGTTGTAAGTGAAGAAAATACAGTCAAATGGCGGTGTGTTCATTTAAAAATTATTGTATGACTATTGCTCAGCAACATCAAAAACTATATACTGAGTTATTCAAGTAACTGAGATTAAAAAAAAAAAACACTTCTTTATTCCAGCTACTCCTCATTTGGCGTCCCGAGGTTTTGTGGACCCAGTTCCAGAGCTTCCTATTGGTAGAATCAGAGGTGTTTCTGGGAATCGAACCCAGGTCCTTCTGATAATGACGATAACCATAATGCAGTAGTTGGTATGGGCAGACTCGTTCATCCTTGGGAACTAATTCACTGGTGATCGCTCTTTTTTGGGAACCGTTCATTTTTACTCGTTCACCGTTCATTTGTGCTTGGTATATGGTTCTTATGAAAAACTGAAAATTAGTAGCATAGCTGACTGCAGATGGAAGGCGCCAAGAGGGGGCACTTGCCTCCCCCCTGGAGTACAGAGTTTTTATTCATAACAGAATTCCCACACACTTGTAATTTTCGTGATTCTGCAAAACCTCTCGTTTAGCCAACTGTAGCGCTATGTGGCTGATCACAGTGAAATAATATAAGGTGGCGCACGAGAAACCGGCCCTGAGTACAGACTGCTCACCAATTACGCTCCATTTTGATGACCGCTACGAGCAGAATAGCTAAACATGTAATAATCAGGCAGTGAATAAATAACAAGCTAGTGCTAACAACAACTGCGAAACAATAGATGACGATTGGTGGGCGACAATGAGTAGTCTAGTACTCGGGGCCGATTTTTCGTGCTCCACCCTGTGCCACTGAAATAACATTGTAGGAGTTATCATATTCTCTTTACAAAATGTGACACAAGACACTAGATTATGGAACGCGGACTTCATTCGGTTGTAAGTCGGTCTGCCTTCCATAACAATGAACGTGCTCTTTTACCTTGGATTTTTTGCATGTGTAATAACAAAAAAACTTGCCTTTTTACAAGTTGAAATGGTTCAAGTGGCTCTGACCACTATGGGACTCAACTTCTGAGGTCATTAGTCCCCTAGAACTTAGAACTACTTAAACCTAACTAACCTGACATCACACACATCAATGCCCGAGGCAGGATTCGAACCTGCGACCGTAGCGGTCGCGCGGTTCCAGACTGTAGCGCCTAGAACCGCTCGGCCACTCCGGACGGCTACAAGTATTTCTTCTGCTGTTTATCGAAATAGTGAAGTAAGCTTATATGCCGTTTTGTTACATAAAAAGATGTATGTATTACATTCCACGTGATTTTATGCAATTTACGTAATTATAAAATGCATTTAATTACCGGTCATGGACGCTGAATAGAATACGAAAAGAACCAGAAGTTCTAAGTTCAAAAAAGGTTTGAAACAGATCTAGAATGGGCGTGCGCAGCGGACGAAACGAACAACTCTATGCTGAACTAAGCCACGCGAAGAAGGACGAGTCCGGCCGAGCGAGACCGAGACAGATGGGAACAGCACCGAGGCTGGATCGAGACCGACCATTTCCCGTTCCGAGGAACTATAAGTAGAAAGCCGCAGCCGAAGTGAGCTATGGACGACCGATCCTTCGAATTCGTTCATCGCTCGTTCTGTTCATATTTATGAATCGTTCCTTCGGACCCGTTAGTTCGCTAACGACCCATCTCTGCAACTACTGCTGGGAGATAGAAGTGTGCCACCAAAAAACCTTTCGACTTAGATTTAATTACTTGGGTTTGAACACACTACTGCTGTAAGACTCTTGAAAATGAAAGCTGCTAGTTAGTGTTCACCTTTCTGGAGCGTGCTTAAGGAAGTGTGATCCAAGTGTAAGTTTTCCATCTGGTGTTCACTGAACGAATATTGCAGTTTACACGGAACAAGTGAATATTGTCAACAACAAATATCGTGATCGAATATAAGCACAAGGATTGTTGTTGTTGTTGTTGTTGTGGTCTTCAGTCCTGAGACTGGTTTGATGCAGTTCTCCATGCTACTCTATCCTGTGCAAGCTTCTTCATCTCCCAGTACCTACTGCAACCTACATCCTTCTGAATCTGCTTAGTGTACTGATCTCTTGGTCTCCCTCTACGATTTTTACCCTCCACGCTGCCCTCCAATGCTAAATTTGTGATCCCTTGATGCCTCAAAACATGTCCTACCAGCCGATCCCTTCTTCTAGTCAAGTTGTGCCACAAATTTCTCTTCTCCCCAATCCTATTCAAACCTCCTCATTAGTTACGTGATCTACCCACATCTTCAGCATTCTTCTGTAGCACCACATTTCGAAAGCTTCTATTCTCTTCTTGTCCAAACTGGTTATCGTCCATGTTTCACTTCCATACGTGGCTACACTCCATACAAATACTTTCAGAGACGACTTCCTGACACTTAAATCCATACTCGATGTTAACAAATTTCTCTTCTTCAGAAACGATTTCCTTGCCATTGCCAGTCTACATTTTATATCCTCTCTACTTCGACCATCATCAGCTATTTTACTCCCTAAATAGCAAAGCCCGCATCTCGTGGTCGTACGGTAGCGTTCTCGCTTCCCACGCCCGGGTTCCCGGGTTCGATTCCCGGCGGGGTCAGGGATTTTCTCTGCCTCGTGATGGCTGGGTGTTGTGTGCTGTCCTTAGGTTAGTTAGGTTTAAGTAGTTCTAAGTTCTAGGGGACTTATGACCACAGCAGTTGAGTCCCATAGTGCTCAGAGCCATTTGAATCATTTTTTAAATAGCAAAACTCCTTTACTACTTTAAGTGTCTCATTTCCTAATCTGATTCCCTCAGCATCACCCGATTTAATTTGACTACATTCCATTATCCTCGTTTTGCTTTTGTTGATGTTCATCTTATATCCTCCTTTCAAGACACTGTCCATTCCGTTCAACTGCTCTTCCAAGTCCTTTGCTGTCTCTGACAGAATTACAATGTCATCGGCGAACCTCAAAGTTTTTACTTCTTCTCCATGAATTTTAATACCTACTCCGAATTTTTCTTTTGTTTCCTTTACTGCTTGCTCAATATACAGATTGAATAACATCGGGGAGAGGCTACAACCCTGTCTCACTCCTTTCCCAACCACTGCTTCCCTTTCATGCCCCTCAACTCTTATAACTGCCATCTGGTTTCTGTACAAATTGTAAATAGCCTTTCGGTCCCTGTATTTTACCCCTGCCACCTTCAGAATTTGAAAGAGAGTATTCCAGTTAACGTTGTCAAAAGCTTTCTCTAAGTCTACAAATGCTAGAAACGTAGGTTTGCCTTTTCTTAATCTTTCTTCTAAGATAAGTCGTAAGGTTAGTATTGCCTCACGTGTTCCAACATTTCTACGGAATCCAAACTGATCTTCCCCAAGGTCCGCTTCTACCAGTTTTTCCATTCGTCTGTAAAGAATTCGCGTTAGTATTTTGCAGCTGTGACTTATTAAACTGATAGTTCGGTAATTTTCACATCTGTCAACACCTGCTTTCTTTGGGATTGGAATTATTATATTCTTCTTGAAGTCTGTGGGTATTTCGCCTGTCTCATACATCTTGCTCACCAGATGGTAGAGTTTTGTCATGACTGGCTCTCCCAAGGCCATCAGTAGTTCTAATGGAATGTTGTCTACTCCCGGGGCCTTGTTTCGACTCAGGTCTTTCAGTGCTCTGTCAAACTCTTCAAGTAGTATCTTATCTCCCATTTCATCTTCATCTACATCCTCTTCCATTTCCATAATATTGTTCTCAAGTACATCGCCCTTGTATAAACCCTCCATATACTCCTCCACCTTTCTGCCTTCCCTTCTTTGCTTAGAACTGGGTTGCCATCTGAGCTCTTGATATACATACAAGTGGTTCTCTTCTCTCCAAAGGTCTCTTTAATTTTCCTGTAGGCAGTATCTATCCTACCCCTAGTGAGACAAGCCTCTACATCCTTACATTTGTCCTCTAGCTATCCCTGCTTAGCCATTTTGCACTTCCTGTCGATCTCATTTTTGAGACGTTTGTATTCCTTTTTGCCTGCTTCATTTACTGCATTTTTATATTTTCTCCTTAAGCACAAGGATTACAGAGTTAGAATTCCGATACACCCAAGCAAGAGCCTACACAAGCCTTGTGGGGTATAAGGTCGTGGCGCACGAAACTCATCTTTTCCTGACGTTTCGTCCAGAACTGCACTTGACATTTTCAGAGGTGTTGACTCTTACCGACAGTCCGCAAGACTCAGCATAGGAGCAACGCCTCTGAAGAAGTCTAGTGCAGTTCTGGACGAAAAATTAGGAACAGAAGAGTTTCGTGGACCACAACTCTTTATCCCGAAAAGTTTACCAGGAGCAGTGTCATCCGGTCAAGAAAGCCTTCATTCTGCCTAAACAAATTCAGACAGCCGAGATCTGTTTGAACGTGCTCTTCTGAAATAAGAATGGTGTTGGTGGGTGCAAACAGTTGCCCCAAAATAAGATGTCCTAGTGGGTAATACACACATCAAAAAAAGCTTTGCATCACCCCGGTTCCCAGAACTCCTGAAGACAGACGTTGACTGTGGATATTGTATCACAGACACAGTCCCTTTGACTGTTCAGAGGTGTCACTAAACCCGCCCAAAGATGGAAAGAAACATGCATGAGCAGCGCCTATTAGACGGAGGGGATCCGACAGCCTATCAATTCCAGTCATTCCACCAGGAAGGAGGTGCACGGCTCGTGTTGTCTGTAGCTCAACCACGCCTAAACGGGCACTACCGCGGCTCGATCGCGTCCGCATTTTTTGTTTCAGGAAGGGCTCTCAACAAGGGATGTGTCCAGGCGTCTCGGAGTGAACCAAGGTGGTGATGTTCGGACATGGAGGAGATACAGAGAGACAGGAACTGTCAATGACATGCCTCATTCTGGCCGCCCAAGGGCTACTACTGCAGTGGATGACCGCTACCTACGGATTGTGGCTCGGAGGAACCCTGAGAGAAACTCCAGCATGTCAAATAATGCTTTTCGTGCAGCCACAGGAAATCGTTTTACGACTCAAACTGTGCGCAATAGACTGATACGCACTCTCGACGTCCATGGCGAGCTCTATCTTTACAAACTCGACACCAGGCAGCGCGGCCGAGCGGTTCTAGGCGCTTTAGTCCGGTATCGCGCGACTGCTACAGTCGCAGGTTCGAATCCTGCCTCGGGCATGGATGTGTGTGATGTCCTTAGTTAGGCTTAAGTAGTTCTAAGTTGTAGGGGACTGATAACCTCCGATGTTAAGTCCCATAGTGCTCAGAGCCATTTGAACCATTTTTTGAAACTGGCAGCGCTCTACAGATAGGTCCAACGACATGCCGTATCGATCGCTCAAGATTGGCATCACGTTCTCTACACAGATGAGCGTCGCTTTTGCCTTCAACCAGACAGTCGTCGGAGACGTATTTGGAGGCAACCCGGTCAGGTTGAACGCCTTAGACACACAGTCCAGCGAGTGCAGCAAGGTGGAGGTTCCCTGCTGTTTTGGGGTGGCATTATGTGGGGCCGACGTACGCCGCTGGTGGTCATAGAAGGAGCCGTATCGGCTGTACGATACTTGAATGCCATCCTCCGACCGACAGTGCAACCATATCGGCAGCATAATGGCGAGGTATTCCTCTTCATGGACGAAAACTCGTGCCCCCATCGTGCACATCTTGTGAATGACTTCCGTCAGGATAACGACATCGCTCGACTAGAGTAGCCAGCATGTTCTCCAGACATGAATCCCATCGAACATGCCTGGGATAGATGCAAAAGGGCTATTTATTGCCTACGTGACCCACCAACCATTCTGAGGGATCTACGCCGAATCGCCCTTCAGGAGTGGGACAACTTGACCAACAGTGGCTTGATGAACTTGTGGATAGTATGCCACGAGAATACAGGAATGCATCAGTGCAAGAGGTCGTGCTACTGGGTATTAGAGGTACCTTCGTGTACAGCAGTCTGGAACCACCTCTGAAGGTGTCGCTGTATGGTGGTACATCATGCAATGTGTGGTTTTCATGAGCAATAAAAAGGGCGGAAAAGATGTTTATGTTATCTCTATTCCAATTTTCTGTACAGGTTCCGGAACTCTCGGGTCCGAGGTGATGCGAAACTTTTTTTGACGCGTGTAGAATCTCAGTAAACAAAGTAAACAAGCCTTTATGATTCGGTGTCATTCTTGTAGTGCAGCAGTCAGTTTCTGCGCAAGATCTTGAACATGACGGCTCCAAGAAAGTTTTTCACCTACTTGCAGTCATATGAGTTTTTTGGATCGACTGCATTAACTACCTGATCACTTCGGGACAATATAATTTCACTTTTACAAGAGTTCTGGGTCAGAAACTGTGTGCATTGCACTTTGTTCTCAAAAACCCATGTGCTGATGTTACTGAGTACCCCATATGGTAGATCATTTATATTATGTTTCACGACGACACTTACCTGCGAAAATAATTTTTTTTTCTAATCATTTGTTATGTTTAATGTAAATGAAGAAAAGCAACGGATCCAGAACACTACCCTGTGGCATCCCTACTTTTCATGACCTCCAGTGTTTGGTTAATATAAATGATTTTTGCTCTTTTATTGCGAGCAAAATAATTTTTTCAGACATCTGGTGAACTTGTTGGGGAAAGCTTAGATCATTTCACATGTTTTCTGTCAACACAAACCTTTAAATTATAACTGTCTCACTATATTTCGGTAGGATACTTTTTTCGGCAAGGGCTTTTGTTATCTGGTAAGACAGGCAGTGTAAAACGTCATCTCCCACGAATTTTTCACTTTTGCTGGTCTGGAGAAATAGCTTTCTACCAGCGTCAACAAACAGGGATACAGTAATCTGAAAAGGACATTCTCGCTGCTATCGTCGTATTAGAAAAATATCTCCAGCAGTGAGGCACAACTGGGTTTTACATTGGTTTTTACGACTTCTAAACGTTTTAAAAGCTTTATTACAAGTGTTAAAGGGCAGTAACCTGCCAACTGTCTTTGTATTTAATTATCATATTTGCATACATTTACACTCCTGGAAATTGAAATAAGAACACCGTGAATTCATTGTCCCAGGAAGGGGAAACTTTATTGACACATTCCTGGGGTCAGATACATCACATGATCACACTGACAGAACCACAGGCACATAGACACAGGCAACAGAGCATGCACAATGTCGGCACTAGTACAGTGTATATCCACCTTTCGCAGCAATGCAGGCTGCTATCCTCCCATGGAGACGATCGTAGAGATGCTGGATGTAGTCCTGTGGAACGGCTTGCCATGCCATTTTCACCTGGCGCCTCAGTTGGACCAGCGTTCGTGCTGGACGTGCAGACCGCGTGAGACGACGCTTCATCCAGTCCCAAACATGATCAATGGGGGACAGATCCGGAGATCTTGCTGGCCAGGGTAGTTGACTTACACCTTCTAGAGCACGTTGGGTGGCACGGGATACATGCGGACGTGCATTGTCCTGTTGGAACAGCAAGTTCCCTTGCCGGTCTAGGAATGGTAGAACGATGGGTTCGATGACGGTTTGGATGTACCGTGCACTATTCAGTGTCCTCGACGATCACCGGTGGTGTACGGCCAGTGTAGGAGATCGCTCCCCACACCATGATGCCGGGTGTTGGCCCTGTGTGCCTCGGTCGTATGCAGTCCTGATTGTGGCGCTCACCTGCACGGCGCCAAACACGCATACGACCATCACTGGCACCAAGGCAGAAGAGACTCTCATCGCTGAAGACGACACGTCTCCATTCGTCCCTCCATTCACGCCTGTCGCGACACCACTGGAGGCGGGCTGCACGATGTTGGGGCGTGAGCGGAAGACGGCCTAACGGTGTGCGGGACCGTAGCCCAGCTTCATGGAGACGGTTGCGAATGGTCCTCGCCGATACCCCAGGAGCAACAGTGTCCCTAATTTGCTGGGAAGTGGCGGTGCGGTCCCCTACGGCACTGCGTAGGATCCTACGGTCTTGGCGTGCATCCGTGCGTCGCTGCGGTCCGGTCCCAGGTCGACGGGCACGTGCACCTTCCACCGACCACTGGCGACAACATCGATGTACTGTGGAGACCTCACGCCCCACGTGTTGAGCAATTCGGCGGTACGTCCACCCGGCCTCCCGCATGCCCACTATACGCCCTCGCTCAAAGTCCGTCAACTGCACATACGGTTCACGTCCACGCTGTCGCGGCATGCTAGCAGTGTTAAAGACTGCGATGGAGCTCCGTATGCCACGGCAAACTGGCTGACACTGACGGCGGCGGTGCACAAATGCTGCGCAGCTAGCGCCATTCGACGGCCAACACCGCGGTTCCTGGTGTGTCCGCTGTGCCGTGCGTGTGATCATTGCTTGTACAGCCCTCTCGCAGTGTCCGGAGCAAGTATGGTGGGTCTGACACACCGGTGTCAATGTGTTCTTTTTTCCATTTCCAGGAGTGTATTTGCATACATTTACATCCCATAACTCTTATCGTAAATGAATCGCATTTATGAAATTAATAGTTATCTCACTACAGTTGTGAGGTACGTAGGAACATTAACAAAAATGTTCGACTGCAATGCAGACCACCATAAAACCTTGGTCCTGTCTACCAAATCTTTCCAAATTTCTGGTACCGAGAATCCTGTCAGTAAGAAGTGCGCTTTAGTTCATCAAACATCTGTATGAATTACCGGTACCTGAAAACCAAAGGGTGATCGTCACTCTGATTGTAACTGGTATACAGCCTTTCATATTGGTATTGGTCAAACCAGGTCTCGGACCAAAACCTTTTACGATGTATCCCAAATCATGTTTCAACACTTTGGAAAAAGGTATCCATCGCCAGTTCACGAGTTAAAGTTTCGGAAACAGGACCTCATTTAGAAAAGAATGTATCCGCAAAGCCCGGTTTCTCATTTTCTTTCTAACTTTATTCCTTATGGAATGCAAAAGCGGGAGAGCCGCACCGATTTTAACTAGCTCACTTTCGTCCATTTCGCTGCGATACTGTGGTCCCTGTAAACGCTTGCGGCCTGCGATTGTATTAGTGTTATCGGAGAGCGGTGGCCAGCAGTGTTGCCGAACATGTTGGCTGGTATTTTTCTATCCAGAAATGATGCCAGAGAACATTGATGAGCAATATTGACGGCAGTTTGCAATTTCTATGTTCCCAGTAAACGTGTCTTAAGGTCGTGGTGTCAGGTTATTTTCCAAAGCTAGCAGCTTATTTTCACTTGTCGCAGCGAGCACGAGTTTGTGAACGTAAATACGTAAGTTACCCAGTGCACATTAGCCTCTTGCCGGCACAGTAATTAAAAAAAAAACACAAAAAAAACACCCTTTCTCTCTGTAGCACCAATAACCATTCGCAGCAATTCTCATTTCGCCACACTTACCTACTCACCTGCACGACTCCCTGTTGAGGCAAGAAACGCTTTACATTCTACCCACGTAATGAGCGTGAGTATTATGTGGATGCCCGCCCGGTTAGCCGTGCGATCTAACGCACGGCTTTCCGGATTGGGAAGGAGTGCCTCGTCCCCGGCGCGAATTCGCCCGGCGGACTTCCGTCGAGGTCTGGTGAGCCGGCCAGTCTGTGGATGGTTTTTAGGCGGTTTTCCATCTGCCTCGGTGAATGCTGGCTGGTTCCCCTTATTCCGCCTCAGGTACACTATGTCGGCGATTGCTGCGCAAACAAGTTATCCACCTACGCGTACACCACCATTACTCTACCACGCAAACATAGGGGTTACACTCGTCTGGTGTGAGACGTTCCCTGGGGGGTCCACCGGGGGCCGAACCGCACAATAACCCTGAAAGAGTGGCTCGGTGTGGGCGGCGGAGTGGTGAAGTGGACTGCGGTAGTCGTCGTGGGGTTGTGGACCAATGCGGCTGCGGCGGGGACGGAGCCTCTCCGTCGTTTCTAGGCCCCCGGTTAACATACAATACAATATATGGATTCTGTCCTCATGACATCCTGCCATACTAACGGTGCTAGATGGGCAGCTTTAATTACATGTGTGACATTTATGCACAGAGAAGTAGAATGCGCACAAAATAGCTTGGCTCGTACCTGCGCGGAAAGCGCATTGGGACAGGGTACAACGACTGCAGACTATGCAGAAATGTATAACTCGCATTACTTGTAAGCTACAGCTAGCGAGGCTGCAAAAGCGTATTAAACGGTTACTTCAGTACGAACGATAACTCGAGAACAACAACTCAGTCCACAGCCTCTGGCAGGCCTACCGGGTACCGACCGACCGCCGTGTCATCCTGTAGCAGTGGCATCACTGTATGCGGGATGGAGCAGCATGTGGTCAGCATACCACTCTCCTGGCCGTTGTCAGTTTTCGAGACCTGCAGTTGCTTCTACTCGGTCGAGTAACTCCGTAACTGGCATCACAAGACTGAGTTCACCCCATTCCCTCCCACCCACCAAGGAAAAATCTCTGTCAGTACTGGGAATCGAACCCAGGTCCTCCACATGGCGATCAGCAGCACTAAACACTCAGCTACAGAGGGGGACAATACTACAGATGTAGACGTCGAAAATCAATAGTTTCACACTAGAATATCGAAAAAGGAATACTCACTTAAACAAAGTCAACCGAAGTACAAGTCCGACCGTGTGCTGCCAGAAGGAAATCGCACAAAACAGGTAATAGGTTAAAAATTAAGAGCAAAGCAGACATCTTTTAACTACGAGACTCGCAATGAAATATAAACAACACATTCCACTTGGAAATTATATGTCAGTCCCCTAACAAACTATTCGGCAGTGCTACCTAAATATAAAGTTTTATTTCCCTTCTTCCACAACATTCCGGGGCAATGAAGCCTTGGGAAGTATTTGTAACTATTTCCCTTTCCGTGTTTTTTATTCTCTTTGAGTGAATGGTATAGCTAGAGTCTCCTTCAACCTCTTGAAGCCCAGTTTTTAATGAGGTTTTTGCTTTATCCCTTAACAAAAAATGAATACAATCGCACATCAGTACATAAACAGAAGTGCCTGTTTATCTACATCTACGTCGGTACTCGGTAGATCATATTTAAGTGCTTCACAGAGGGTTTATTGAACTACCTTCACAATTCTCTATTATTCAAATCTCGTATAGCGCGCGGGAAGAATGAACACCTATATCTTTCCGTACGAGCTCCGATTTCCCTTATTTTATCACGGTGATCGTTTGTCCCAAAGTAAGTCGGTGTCAACAAAATATTTTCGCTTCCAGAGGAGAAAGTTGGTGATAGGAATTTCGTGAGGAGATTCCTCCGCAACGAAAAACGCCTTTATTTTAATTATGTCCATTGCAAATCCAGTATCATTTGAATGACTCTCTCTCTCCTATTTTGCGATAATACAAAACGTGCTCCCCTTCTTTGAACTTTTTCGATGTACTTCGTCAATCCCATCTGGTAAGGATCCCACACCGCGCAGCAGTATTCTAAAAGAGAACGGGCAAGCGTAGTGTAGGCAGTCTCCTTAGTAGGTCTGTTACATTTTCTAAGTGTCCTGCCAATAGAACGCAGTCTTTGGTTAGCCTTCCCCACAACATTTTCTGTGTGTTCCTTCTGATTTAACTTGTTCGTAATGGTAATTCCTAGGTATTTAGTTGAATTTAGACCTTTAGATTTGACTGATTTATCGTGTAACCTAATTCCCAGGTATTTGGTTGAATTTAGGGCTTTAGATTTAACTGATTTATCGTTTAACCGAAGTTTAACGGATTCCTTTTAGCACACATGTGGATGATTTCGCACTTTTCGTTATTTAGGGTCAATTGGCAATTTTCGCACCAAACAGATATCTTTTCTAAATAGTTTTGCAATTTGTTTTGATCTTATGATGACTTCACAAGTCGATAAACATCAGCGCCATTTGAAACTTCCTGGCAGGTTAAAGTGTGTGCCTGACCGATACTCGAACTCAGGACCTTTGCCTTTCGCGGGAAAGTGCTCTACCATCTGAGCTATCCAAGCACGACTCACGTTCCGTCCCCACGGCATCAATTCTGCCAGTACCTTGTCTCCTACCTTCCAAACTTCACAGAAGTACATTCTGGATCAGCGTCATCTACAAACAACCTAAGACGGCTGCTCAGATTTTCTCCCAAATCATTTATGTAGGTAAGGAACATCAAAGGGCCTATAAGACTTCCTTGGGGAACGCCAGAAATCACTTCTGTTTTACTCGATGACTTTCCGTCAATTACTGCGAACTGTGACCTCTCTGACAGGAAATCACGATTCCACTCACGTAACTGAGATGATATTCCATATGCACGCAATTTCACTACCAGCCGCTTGGCCGGCCGGGTGGCCGAGCGGTTCTAGGCGCTACAGTCTGGAACCGCGCGACCGCTACGTCGCAGGTTCGAATCGTGCCTCGGACGTGTGTGTGTGTGATGTCGTTAGGTTAGCTAGGTTTAAGTAGTTCTAACAAGGGAACCTCCCCATCGCACCCCCCTCAGATTTAGTTATAAGTTGGCACAGTGGATAGGCCTTGAAAAACTAAACACAGATCAATCGAGAAAACAGGAAGAAGTTGCGTGGAACTAGAAAAAATAAGCAAAATATACAAACTGAGTAGGCAACATCAAGGGTACTGTGAGCTCAGGATCGCCGTGGTCCCGTGGTTAGCGTGAGCAGCTGCGGAATGAGAGGTCCTTGGTTCAATTCTTCCCTCGGGTGAAAGGTTTATTTTCTTTATTTTTGCAAAGTTATGATATGTCCCTTCGTTCATTGACGTCTCTGTTCACTGTAATAAGTTTAGTGTCTGTGTTTTGCGACCGCACCGCAAAACCGTTCGATTAGTAGACGAAAGGACGTGCCTCTCCAATGGGAACCGAAAACACTTGATCGCAAGGTCATAGGTCAACCAATTCCTCCACAGGAAAACACGTCTGATATATTCTATACAACACTGGTGACGGCATGTGCGTCACATGACAGGAAAATGTTGTCAACCCACCTAACTTGTACACTTGGCGAATGGGTAAAAAGATTCTTCTACCTTGCCCGATTTAGGTTTTCTTGTGGATGTGATAATCACTCCCAAAAAAGTGATGAAAACATAAGCGTTTGTCACATAAACTGAAAAAAAAGTTAAGTTTTTCAGCCAAGGGAAGGCTTGAACCAAGGACCTCTCGTTCCGCAGCGGGTGACGCTAACCACAGGACCACGGCACTCCTGAATTTACTCTTTCCTTGTTGTTGCCTATGTTACGCATGGACTACTCAGTTTGTATATTTTGCTTATTTTTTCATAGTTCCACACAACTTCTTCCTGTTTTCTCGATTGATCTGTGTTCAGTTTTACAAGGCCTATCCACTGTGGCAACTTGTAACTAAATCTGAGGGGGGTGCGATTGGGAGGTTCCCTTGTAAGTTCTAGGGGACTGATGACCTCAGAAGTTAAGTCCCATAGTGCTCAGAGCCATTTGAACAAGCCGCTTGTGTGGTATAGTGTCAAAAGCCTTCCGGAAATCCAGAAATACGGAATCAATCTGAAATCGTCAATAGCACTCAACACTCCATGAGAGTAAAGATCGAGTTGTGTTTCACAAGAACGATGTTTCCTAAACCCATGTTGGCTGTGTGTCAGTAGACCTTTTTCTGGTCATGAAGAACTTTCTCTGCACCTGTGACTTGTGAAGACTACGGTGCCATGCTGTGCGATAAAGAGACAGTTATTAGAACCCTGGGAGTGTGCAGGCCAGCAGCAGACAAAGTGAGGTGTCCCACCCCTTCGCAACAACCGTTTGGACTAGCGCAGTGCAAGGGTGAGAATGCGTTTCTGCGTATGTGTCATGTTATTTTGCACGAGCTCTGCAGAGCTACATTATCTGGGTACAACTCGTGCAAGATAACAGCATGGAGACATTTGCCACCTCAGGCTTTCGCTATGAGACGGCAAACAAATGAGGCGCTGAGAACCATAAGGGCCTGAAGCACACTGTCATCAATTTTGATATTGCAGTATGTATGAATTCTCCTGACGTCTGCTGCTCTTATAATGAACCAGCTTTATCTGTCTCTGTAGCCCCACACTGTATATATATCAACAGTCATGAAATGCTGTCTCACTGATTTCTCGGGTATTCATTTCCATTAGGGTCCAAAGCAAAAAGCGTAATTTTGTTTACGTTGCTCAATTGTTGTCTTGGGTTCACAACGTACTTTAGTGTCTCCATCATGTACATAATAGTAGTACTACATAATCAGAGGTATCGGCAGTTTTATCTGAACCTCAAACTACAGAATATGCTTAATGAAAATGATATTAACGAGGACTGATTGTTGGAATAGATCATAATTGTCTTTGTGATGAATTTAGTATTTGTTCTTTATTAGTAATTTTTGAGAACATTTCTGGTGAAGAATGTTCTAATTTTAATTTCACGTTAATTATAAACTTTACAACATCCAAAAGACACTATTGTCCCTGACCTATATATGGAAATTTTGTAAATTAACATTAATAATAAATATAATCTTAAATATTAATTAAGCTTAATAACAAAGTGCGTATATTATTTTTGAAAGGGAAATGTAGCATGTTGGGACTTTGTTAAATAACAGTTTAAACCTATGAAACAGATGATTTCTCTATAAATTTAATTTTCACAAACATATATTTTTCTCCAAACTTTGTTTCTGTCTTTGAGCCCTTATGGTTCTTAGTGCCTCAAATGTGTTTTGGTACTCGAATGTGGCCTACGCCAAAACTGTACTATTGTACAGAATACAAACTAGAAACTGACAGCTCCGGACGCAATTGAACTTTTTGAAATGGAAAGATGTTCGATTCATTTTATTCAGACATTCGTGCTGTTAATATCACCGCGGCAGAAAGCGTTACCACATCCACAGATTATTTGTTCTGACAACCGAACGCATCAAGGTGCGAGTGGACTATGAACTGTCTCTCTCAGACGACATATGGGAATCAAGCATACATCGCCTATTAAAGTGTAATTCACACTACGTCTGACATTTTGGCGAGCCGATATGGACATATCATATAAGTGCGTTACTTTGTTTGATATCGGAGTAATCTCGCAAAGATGTTGCGTGATGGCTTAAGATGATAAGCAATGCAGGAACAAAATAACGTTCTACACCTGCCACTGTATTCACTGCTTGCGTTATCAGCTCCGAAAAAAGAGGTGGAAAAAGTACTGGAATTGCCGTTGGCTGTTTTCAGGTTGGTTGTTTGATTTGGGGGAGGGGACCAACAGCAAGGTCATCGGTCTCATCGGATGAGGGAAGGATGGGGAAGGAAGTCGGCCGTGCCCTTTTCGAAGGAACCATCCCGGGATTTGCCTGTAGCGGCTTAGGGAGATCACGGAGAACCTAAATCAGGATGGCCGAATGCGAGTCCAGTGTGCTAACCACTGCGCCACCTCACTCGGTGCTATTTTTAGCATCTGCATCTATGCTGTGCAAAGCATCGTGAAGTGCAGTGTAGAGAGTGCTTCCTATTGCACTACGTGTCACAGTTAAAATTTTTCTTTTCCAGTTGCCTGACTAGACAAACTCTGAACAATTTTCATAAACATTTTTGGAACAGTGATCAGGGTTATTTATCGTTCCATTTGTATAGAGGGCGCGGGAAGAATGGGTGGTTATATGCGTCTTCCCGCGCTGTAATAACTCCGATATACACTGACGGAAAAGAAATCGCAACATAAAAAAAGTTAATGTGCAGTTATGCGATTTCGGGCATACATTTGTTTATGTAACATATTTAAGTAATTCACAATCCAATATCACTGATTAATGTAACTGGGTGGCAAGCTGTTGCAAGCATTTGATGCAGGTACATTAACAAGCAGTGTAACCGCCAGATTGTTGAATGAAAGCAAACCAGCGTGCATGCATTGTTTTGTACAGGTGCCGGATGTCAGACTGTGGTATGAAGTTCCATGCCTATTGCACTTGGTCGGTCGAGACAGGAACGGTTAACGCTGTTTGTGGATGATGCTGGATTTGTCGTCCGAAGATGTCCCCTATGTGCTATGATCTGGTGATCGAACATGCCACGGCATCATGTCAAAACACCGTAGAGCATGTTGGGTTACAACAGCCTTATGCGGGCGAGCGTTATTCTGCTGGAAAACACTGCCTGGAATGCTGTTCATGAATGGCAGTACACAGGTGGTACATACAAGCAGTGTAACCGCCAGATTGTTGAATGAAAGCATACCAACGTGCACGAATTGTGTTGTGCAGGTGACGGATGTCAGACTTATGGAGTTCCATGCCTATTGCACTTGGTCGGTCGAGACAGGAACGGTTAACGCTGTTTGTGGATGACGCTGGATTTGTCGTCCGAAGATGTCCCCTATGTGCTATGATCTGGTGATCGAGCAGGCCATGGCATCATGTCAAAACACCGTAGAGCATGTTGGGTTACAACAGACTTGTGTGGGCGTTCGTTATCCTGTTGGAAAACACTGCCTGGAATGCTGTTCATGAATGGCAGTACACAGGTGGTACATACAAGCAGTGTAACCGCCAGATTGTTGAATGAAAGCATACCAACGTGCACGCATTGTGTTGTACAGGTGCCGGATGTCAGACTGTGGTATGAAGTTCCATGCCTATTGCACTTGGTCGGTCGAGACAGGAACGGTTAACGCTGCTTGTGGATGACGCTGGATTTGTCGTCCGAAGATGTCCCCTATGCGCTATGATCAGGTGATCGAGCAGGCCACGGCATCACGTCAAAACACCGTAGAGCATGTTGGGTTACAACAGACTTGTGTGGGCGTTCGTTATCCTGTTGGAAAACACTGCCTGGAATGCTGTTGATGAATGGCAGTACACAGGTGGTACATACAAATTTTCGGTCAGGGTGAGTGGGATAAACGCCAGAGTGTTCATGCTGTCATGCGAAATCGCTCTCCAGACCATAACTACAGGTGTCAGTCCAATGTGTCTAACACGCAGACAGGTTGGTTGCAGACTCTCAACTGACCTTCTTCTAACCAACACACCGCCGTCACATGGCACCGAGACAGAACCATCTTTCATCAGAAAACCCAACAGACCTTCACCTTACCCTCCAATTAGCTCTCGCTTGACATCACTGAAGTCGCAAATAGCGGTGGTTTGGGGTCAGTGGAATGCAGGCTACAGGGCTGAGTCACCCTTGAAATAATCGAACTGTAACATTTAGTTGTGTCACTGTGGTGCCAACTGCTGCTCGAATTGCTGATGCAGACTCAGCACGATGCGCCAGAGTCATAAGCCGAACACAATAGTCTTCCTTCTCGGTGGTGCCACATGGCCGTCCGGAGTCCGGTCTTCTTGCGGCTGTACATTCTCGTGACCAGCGCTGCTAGCACTCATGTACAATGGCTACATTCCTGCCAAGTCTTTGTGCAGTATCGAAGAAGGAAAATTCAGCTTGTGGTAGCACTGCCGCTCGCAGTCTAGGGCGCCTTGCCACAGTTAGTGCGGCTCGCCCCGTCTGAGGTTCGAGTCCTCCCTCGGGCGTGTGTGTGTGTGTGTGTGTGTGTGTGTGTGTGTGTGTGTGGTGTTCTTAGCGTAAGTTAGTTTGAGTTGGATTAATCCTTTCGGTCATGGTGTCTTCATATAAGGACATACTAAATAAATGCTTAGTATATTAAAATTCATTAAATTTTACCATTTGTGATGTTTGTCCTCATATTGTCACAAGCATAGAGTTTGAGAACAGTGTCGACATCTCCTGTCAATCTGTGGTAGCACAAAACAAAACTGAATGTGCACAGTCACATGGACGCTTCCCAATAATCTTCGTACCTCGTATCTTTCTTTCTTCCTCGGGGCCTTTATCCCGCTCCAACGCGGGGTCAGCTTTGTTAGTACGGATTTGGCAGTGTTAATGGCAGAGGGTGGCCGGATGCCCTTCCTGACGCCAACCCCCTCCCCCCCCCCCCCAACTTGATTTTTAACTCGAGTGCTGATAAGCGATCTTCCGCCCATAAGAATAACACAGGCGGAAGTTGCGCAATCTTGATTTTCCAGCAACACGGGGCTAGTAATATATAGCAAAGCGCTCAGCCAGCGAAATACTCTAAGTCCGTAATAACGGGCCTTTATCCCGCTCCAACGCGGGGTCAGCTTTGTTAGTACGGATTTGGCAGTGTTAATGGCAGAGGGTGGCCGGATGCCCTTCCTGACGCCAACACCCCCCCCTCCTCCCCCCCCCCCCCCCGACTGACCGACTGAAGTAGTGTACCCCAGCTGTCTGCATCTAGTGGAAGGCATGAAATAGTGCGAACGTTTTCAAATGTCTGTGAATCGTGTAACTGATGCGGAACGTGGGGACTAGCCCGGTATTCACGTAGGGGGATGTGGAAAACCGCCTAAAAACCACATCCAGGCTGGCCGGCATACCGGCCCACGTTGTTAATCCGCTGGGCGGATTCGATCTGGGGCCGGCGCGCCTACCTGAGTCCAGGAAGCAGCGCATTAGCGCTCTCGGCTACCCTGGCAGGTAATCTTCGTATGTCCTATCAGCTGGTTAATATCCTGAGTTTAGGTAAAAAAAAAAAAAAAAAAATTGTTGTGCGTAGAAAGGTGCATTCTTGAAGGTGGAAACAATAGGTGTCTCTCAGAACGAAAGGTAAGTGACTTCACAACTTTATACATGTCTCCAAACGAGCACATTGTGTTTGAAAGGTTATGATAGCGTAGAAATTTAGGACATTATTTCTCTTTCTTTTTAGTCATCTGACAGTGATTTTACATTGCCCCTAATCAAAAACAGGCGACGGCCACTTACAGAAGAAGAAGTTATAGAACTCCTTAATTCATCTGAAACTGACAATCTATCCGGTAAATGTAAATTTCGTGTGACTAGGGCCTCCCGTCGCGTAGACCGTTCATCGGGTGCAAGTCTTTAGAGCTGACGCCACTTCGCCGACTTGCGCGTCGATGGGGATGAAATGATGATGTTTGGGACAACACAACACCCAGTCCCTGAAGGGAGAAAATCTCCGACCCAGCCGGGAATCGAACCCGGGTCCTTAAGATTGACATTCTGTCGCGCTGACCACTCAGCTACCGGGGGCGGGCGATCTATCCGATGATCCTGGCGATAATTTTGAACAAGAGGATAATGATGGAGGTAATGTTAGACGTTTTATATCATACGGTTTGTTGAAAGCTACGTAGCCTAAACGCAAAGCACGATAAGTGACACTGAGATAATCACGAAACACCCGTCCCATCCAAACGACAATGCATTGGCAGCGAGAATGGTAGTGTTGCGCATGAATTTGTTACAGCGCAGCCAACCTAAAGCTCAATAAGAAAAATATCTATTCTAATAGTAACAGACTGAAAAATAGCTTTGAATGTCCAGATTGGTAAGTATGATATCTGTTCACGTGTTTTGCATCAGGACATGGCGAAGCGACAGCCACGCCTATTGGGTATTTAGCGGGCTTTGCACCCGAAGACAACAGTTAGCTGCTTTTGACACCGAACACGATATTCGGCATCCATTTTCGACGGTTTATAGCCGGTTTTGCAACCTGAAACATATTCCATCACGCAGGCGCTGAAAAAATTTATACGGCCGTGTGTCCACCTCAAAATCGACACAAAATGAATTTTTCAATATCTGTAAACTTCAGCAACAGCCGTGTATTTTCAGATATTTTATTTTATTCTGAAAGCAACCAGTTTCGGTAATTCATTACGCTTTTATCCAAATAAACGAACTTATCGTATAGCGCTATAAAACACTGGATATAGTGAATTCCGATCGTTAAGCAAATGCTTCATTTGTGTAATTTATGTATTTCGGTGAAATAAAATCAAATAAAATACTTTGACTTTTAGACTTATTCTGCACCCACTTGAACACAATGCCCTCATTTGGAGACGCGTTGTATCTCCCCTTGATGGGCATCTCGGAACGTTTTATACATCTGAAAAAACGTAATTTAATTCGAAGAACTGGATATCAAAGCCATGAGTTTTTCAGGAAAAAAATAAGTCGTGACCGAATACTTAGCATAAGTTAATTTAAGTAGTGTGTAAGTCTAGCGACCGATGACCACAGCGGTTTGGTCCCATAGGAACTTACCACAAAATAAAAAAAAAAAAACATGTGGTAGCGCTATTACGTGTCCTCGTTTATACTCAGTGAGGCATCGATAACGGCGTCTTTGTCGCCTTAAGGGCGTTCTTAACTAACATCAAATGACCACGTCGAATCGCAGAGGTAGCTAACGCTCACGACCATTTTAGCGTGTGTTTAAAGTAAACCTCATTTGCATCTTTATAGTGGCGCTATTTAGACGTGATCTTTCAGATGCAGAAACATGCCTTACAACTTTCGTTTATGTTATAAAACTCCTTCTTGGTAGTAAAAAAAAAAAAAAAAAAAAAAAAAAAAAAAAAAAACGTGCAAATGTGTGTGAATTCCTAAGGAACCAAACTACTGAGGTCATCGGTACCTAGACTTACACACTACGTAAACTAACTAATGCTAAGAACAAAACACACACACACACACCAGAGGGAGGACTCGAACCTCCGACGGGGGAACCGCGCGAACCGTGGCAAGGCCCCCTTGACCGCACGGCTACCTCGGGCGGCCAGCATCGAAAGGTTTCAATCGTGTTTCCATGTTTTTTTCCAAACCCTATATGACAGTAAAAAAAAGTAGGAAAAATGCTCTGATAGCTTTACAGTGTGACTGTGAAGAAAAATGCTAAATGTGAAATCGATTGATAGGATCGTGAATGGAAAGCACTTCTAAGATTAGATTAGATTAGATCAGTACTTTTTCCATAGATCATGAATACGACACTTCGTAATGATGTGAAACGTGTCTACACAAGATATTACATTACACAAAATATTACATGACACTTAATACTTTTTTGTGGGGGTTGGGGAAATAACCCACTTACTATATCCAAAAATTCATCCAGTGAGTAGGAGTTGCCATTAAAAAATTCTTTTCATTTCCTTTTAAATGCTATATGGCTATCTGTCAGACTTTTGATGCTATTAGGTAAGTGACCAAAGACTTTTGAGGTAGCTTAATTTACCCCCTTCTGAGACAACGTTAGATTTAACCTTGAGTAGTGAAGATCATCCTTTCTCCTAGTGTTGCGGCTATGTACGCTGCTATTATTTTTGAATTTGTTCCGATTGCAATAACAAATTTCATAAGTGAATATATATATTGTGAGGCTACAGTGAAGATCTCTAGCTCTTTAAATGTCTGCAGAATGATCTTGGATGAGCTCCAGCAATTATTCTGATTACACGCTTTTGTGCAATGAACACTCTTTTACTCAATGATGAGTTACCTCAGAATATGATGCCATATGAAAGCAGAGAACGAAAATAGGCGTGGTAGGCTAATTTACTGAGCTGTATATCGCCAAATTTTGCAATGACCCTAATAGCATAAGTCGCTGAACTCAAACGTTTCAGCAGATCTTCAGTGTGTTTTTTTCCAGTTCAACCCCTCATCAATACATACACCTAGAAATTTTGAATATTCTACTTTAGCTACCGATTTCTGATCGAAGTCTATATTTATTAATGGAAAGGAAATAAACTAGTGGAAATGATAGGAACGAGGCAAATATCTCGTTTGTGGGACATAAACCGCGAATAAATTGCATGCGACGAAGAGTGAGATGGAATGATTGTAGGGAACAAAGGGTGACGATGGCGACCACTTGGAATGCTGCATGACGTTAAATATGTTAGACGTTAGCAGCGGGTAAGGGAAGAGACGCACACAGCAGATGAAAGTGGGGAGCGCCCGAGTCTCTACCCTGTCGTAACACAGGTACCCCAAACAAGGAATGTGTTGTTGTCAGGGATGTGAGACATGGGGCAATGTGAAACCCAGTGGTTTCAAAAGCGTGCGGCTGACACGCAATGTAAACAACGTGTTATGTGGTGTGAGATTTACCGCCACCGACGTCACAGGCGGTAGCGCTGCTATCTGAGGTCGAGGTCTTCGACCGCAATGTAGTGCGAGTGAATAGCAAAAAATGTAATTCCGTGGTCAGGCTTTGAAGCCAACGCGATATCGGCCAGCTGCCTTGTCATCCCGTGTCATAAGGCGTCGTTAGGGTGCGATATGAAGGGGCAAGGGGTTAGCGGGACGCTCTCTAGGCCGACGTTGGCTTCTCAGACGCTGGAGCAGCTATTTCTCTGTCTATAAGCTCCCCAGTTGACGTCATGAGGGTGAGTGCACCCAGCTCCAGCCGTCGCAGCAAGAAAAACGTCCGTTCCCACGAACGGAACCCGGGTCATTCGCATAGCAGTCAGGTAGGCTGACAGGCGATTCAGACAGATGGAGCAAGTTACGTAAATTCGTTTCCATTCTAGCAGCAGTTTATCGTAGGTCTCTGAAGCATTGATCGAAAAAAGCGGCCTCTAGATGGACAATAATATTGTGCAATTTTTTCCGGACACTCAATAACGTGTAGGGGTGAGATTGAAAGATTGTGTAGAAATATTGAGCCCGTGAAAAACGTATGGAATACACTGGGCGCTGCACTCGGCAACGCCTATATAAGACAAGTGGCTGACGCAGTTGTTAGGTCGTTTACTGCTGCTAAAATGACAGGTTATCAAGATTTAACTGGGTTTGAAGTGGTGTTATAGTCGACGCACAAGCGATGGGACACAACATCTCGGAGGTAGCGAAGGAGTTGGGATTTTCCCGTACGACCATTTCACGAGTGTTCCGTGAATATCAGGAATCCGGTAAGACATCGTATCTCCGACATCAATGCGAACAGAAAAAGATCCTGCAAGAATGCGACCAACGACGACTGAAGAGAATCCTTCAACGTGACAGAAGTGCAACCATTCGGCAAATTGCTGGACCATCAGCGAGTGTCAGCTTGCAAAACTAAACATAATCGATATGAGCTTTCGGAGTCAAAGGCCCACTCGTTTGCCCTTGGTGACTGCACGACACAAAGCTTTACGCCTCGCCTGGGCCCGTCAACACCGACATTGGACTATTGATGACTGGGAACATGCTGCCTGGTCGGACGAGTCTCGTTTCAAATTGTATCGAGCGGATGGATGTGTACGCGTATGGAGACAACCTCGTGAATCCATAGGCCATGCCTGTCAGCACGGGACTGTTCAGGCTGGTGGAGGCTCCGTAATGGTGTGGGGCGAGTGCAGTTGGAGTGATGTGGGACCACTGACACGTCTAGATACGACTCTGACAGGTGACACGTACGTAAGCATCCTGTCTGATCACCTGCATCCGTTCATGTCCGTTTTCCATTCGGACGGACTTGGGCAATTCCAACAGGACAATGCGACACCCCACACGTCCAGAATTACTACAGAGTGACCCTAGGAACACTCTTCTGAGCTTAAACACTTCCGCTGGCCGCCAAACTCCCCATACATGAACATTTTTGACCATATGTGGTACGCCTTGCAATGTGCTGTTCAGAAGAGATCTCCACCCCATCGTACTCTTACAGATTTATGGTCAGCCCTGCAGCATTCATGATGTCAGTACCTTCCAGCACTACTTCAGACATTAGCCGAGTCCATTCCACGTCGTGTTGCGGCACTTCTGCGTGCTCGTGGGGGCCCTACACAACATTAGGCAGGTGTACCAGTTTCTTTGTCTCTTCAGTGTATATTACGCTGCCTGGAAATAATGCGCTTCATGTGGACAGAATTGGCAATATCTTTTTCAGCTTCTCACGTGCTACAGTCTCCGCACATCTTTGAGTGCGTTGTTCGTGCCGGCCAGTGTGGTCGAGCGGTTCTAGACGCTTCAGTCCGGAACCGCGCGACCGCTACGGTCGCAGGTTCGAATCCTGCCTCGGGCATGGATGCGTGTGATGGTTCAAATGGCTCTGAGCACTATGGGAATCAACTGCTGTGGTCATCAGTCCCCAAGAACTTAGAACTACTTAAACCTAACTAACCTAAGGACATCACACACATCCACGCCCGAGGCAGGA
Source organism: Schistocerca nitens (assembly GCF_023898315.1). Taxonomy (NCBI): domain Eukaryota; kingdom Metazoa; phylum Arthropoda; class Insecta; order Orthoptera; family Acrididae; genus Schistocerca; species Schistocerca nitens. The sequence goes on along the minus strand of NC_064625.1, from coordinate 98,072,499 downwards.
TTCGAACCTGCGACCGTAGCAGCAGCGCGGCTCCGGGCTGGAGCGCCTAGAACCGCACGACCACCGCGGCCGGCTGTGTGTTTTGTCCTTAGGTTAGTTAGGTTTAAGTAGTTATAAGTTCTAGGGTACTGATGACCTCAGATGTTGTCCCATAGTGCTCCGAGCCATTTGAACCATTTTGTGTTGTTCGATGTTTTTTTTTGTGTTGAAAATGAGTTCCAATGGTTCTGAGCACTATGGGACTTAACACCTGAGTCATCAGTCCCCTAGAACTTAGAACTACTTAAACCTAACTAACCTAAGGACTTTACACACATCCATGCCCGAGGCAGGATTCGAACCTGCGACCGTAGCGGTCGCGCGGTTCCAGACTGAAACGCCTAGAACTGCTCGGCCACACCGGCCGGCTATGAGTTCCAGACAATATTAAAGAGCGTACTTATTAGAGTGCATCTAAAAGTATAAACCGCGGTGGAATGTTAGGGCAGATGAGTAGGAAAACAGAGATGCTAAGTATGATTCACATGATTTGCTGCTCAAAAATATAGGGGATAGTACCCCACAGCCAGGAAGGAAGATACTTTTATTACGCAAAGTTATGAACAAAAGTATGTACAGGGTGGAAAGAAACAGTCTAAAAGGCTTGTAAGGATATCACGGGATAGGCTGTGCTGAGAAACAACTATTACGAACAAAAAATTGATACGTTACGCCATTTCCGATTTAATTAGCTTTGAAGTTATCGAATCAGGCTGTTGCCCGTGCAAATTAAGGCGGCGCGCCAGAAACGCTGTCGTCAAATGTGTGTGATTTTCTAAAACCGATCAAGAGCGACGTAAAAACTGGAAATGTGACGTTAGTAAGGATCGAACCCGAGCCAGTCTAGTGCGCTGTCATCTACGCTTTGAGAACATCTGAACTAATTGTATCTGGCAGGCCGCTTGAATTTGCGCGCAACGGTTTGATTGGCTGACTCCAAGGCTATTTAACTCGGAAACTGTGCAACGTAAGGAATTTTTTTCTTAACAGTTATTGCTCATCACATCCTACCTTGCAACACCCTTACAAGCTTTTCAGACTTTTTCTGACCACCGTATACAGGGTGTTACAAAAAGGTACGGCCAAACTTTCAAGAAACATTCCTCACATACAAAGAAAGAAAATATGTTATGTGGACATGTGTCCGGAAACGCTTACTTTCCATGTTAGGGCTCATTTTATTACTTCTCTTCAAATCACATTAATCATGGAATGGAAACACACAGCAACAGAACGTACCAGCGTGACTTCAAACACTTTGTTACAGGAAATGTTCAAAATGTCCTCCGTTAGCGAGGATACATGCATCCACCCTCCGTCGCATGGAATCCCAGATGCGCTGATGCAGCCCTGGAGAATGGCGTATTGTATCCCAGCCGTCTACAATACGAGCACGAAGAGTCTCTACATTTGGTACCGGGGTTACGTAGACAAGAGCTTTCAAATGCCCCCATAAATGAAAGTCAAGAGGGTTGAGGTCAGGAGAGCGTGGAGGCCACGGAATTGGTCCGCCTCTACCAATCCATCGGTCACCGAATCTGTTGTTGAGAAGCGTACGAACACTTCGACTGAAATGTGCAGGAGCTCCATCGTGCATGAACCACATATTGTGTCGTACTTGTAAAGGCACATGTTCTAGCAGCACAGGTAGAGTATCCCGTATGAAATCGTGATAACGTGCTCCATTGAGCGTAGGTGGAAGAACATGGGACCCAATCAAGACATCACCAACAATTCCTGCCCAAACGTTCACAGAAAACCTGTGTTGATGACGTGATTGCACAATTGCGTGCGGATTCTCGTCAGCCCACATATGTTGATTGTGAAAATTTACAATTTGATCACGTTGGAATGAAGCTTCATCCGTAAAGAGAACATTTGCACTGAAATGAAGATTCCAACATTGTTGGATGAACCATTCGCAGAAGTGTACCCGTGGAGGCCAATCAGCTGCTGATAGTGCCTGCACACGCTGTACATGGTACAGAAACAACTGGTTCTCCCGTAGCAGTCTCCATACAGTGACGTGGTCAACGTTACCTTGTACAGCAGCAACTTCTCTGACGCTGACATTATGGTTATCGTCAACTGCGCGAAGAATTGCCTCGTCCATTGCAGATGTCCTCGTCGTTCTAGGTCTTCCCCAGTCGCGAGTCGTAGGCTGGAATGTTCCGTGTTCCCTAAGACGCCGATCAATTGCTTCGAACGTCTTCCTGTCGGGACACCTTCGTTCTGGAAATCTGTCTCGATACAAACGTACCGCGCCACGGCTATTGCCCCGTGCTAATCCATACATCAAATGGGCATCTGCCAACTCCGCATTTGTAAACATGGCACTGACTGCAAAACCACGTTCGTGATGAACACTAACCTGTTGATGCCACGTACTGATGTGCTTGATGCTAGTACTGTAGAGCAATGAGTCGCATGTCAACACAAGCACCGAAGTCAACATTACCTTGCTTCAACTGGGCTAACTGTCGGTGAATCGAGGAAGTACAGTACATACTGACGAAACTAAAATGAGGTCTAACATGGAAATTAAGCGTTTCCCGACACATGTCCACATGACATCTTTTCTTTATTTGTGTGTGAGGAATGTTTCCTGAAAGTTTGGCCGTACCTTTTTGTAACACCCTGTATACACAATTCTGTGTGTGCATACCTTACCCGAATATAATCCATTGATGCACTTATTATTGCGTGACACGTTCACGTAACTACGACTCATATACTTTGACGTCAGACTGAACTCGTCAGTTTCAAATCTTCGAAAGAATTGCCTGTAGCACGGCATCGTAGACAAGATACACTGAAGAGCTGAGGAAACTGACACACCTGCCTAATATCATGTAGGCCCCCCGCGAGCACACAGAAGTGCCGAAGCACGATGTGACATGGACTCTACTAATACACTCCTGGAAATTGAAATAAGAACACCGTGAATTCATTGTCCCAGGAAGGGGAAACTTTATTGACACATTCCTGGGGTCAGATACATCACATGATCACACTGACAGAACCACAGGCACATAGACACAGGCAACAGACATGCACAATGTCGGCACTAGTACAGTGTATATCCACCTTTCGCAGCAATGCAGGCTGCTATTCTCCCATGGAGACGATCGTAGAGATGCTGGATGTAGTCCTGTGGAACGGCTTGCCATGCCATTTCCACCTGGCGCCTCAGTTGGACCAGCGTTCGTGCTGGACGTGCAGACCGCGTGAGACGACGCTTCATCCAGTCCCAAACGTGCTCAATGGGGGACAGAGCCGGAGATCTTGCTGGCCAGGGTAGTTGACTTACACCTTCTAGAGCACGTTGGGTGGCACGGGATACATGCGGACGTGCATTGTCCTGTTGGAACAGCAAGTTCCCTTGCCGGTCTAGGAATGGTAGAACGATGGGTTCGATGACGGTTTGGATGTACCGTGCACTATTCAGTGTCCCCTCGACGATCACCAGTGGTGTACGGCCAGTGTAGGAGATCGCTCCCCACACCGTGATGCCGGGTGTTGGCCCTGTGTGCCTCGGTCGTATGCAGTCCTGATTGTGGCGCTCACCTGCACGGTGCCAAACACGCATACGACCATCATTGGCACCGAGGCAGAAGCGACTCTCATCGCTGAAGACGACACGTCTCCATTCGTCCCTCCATTCACGCCTGTCGCGACACCACTGGAGGCGGGCTGCACGATGTTGGGGCGTGAGCGGAAGACGGCCTAACGGTGTGCGGGACCGTAGCCCAGCTTGATGGAGACGGTTGCGAATGGTCCTCGCCGATACCCGAGGAGCAACAGTGTCCCTAATTTGCTGGGAAGTGGCGGTGCGGTCCCCTACGGCACTGCGTAGGATCCTACGGTCTTGGCGTGCATCCGTGCGTCGCTGCGGTCCGGTCCCAGGTCGACGGGCACGTGCACCTTCCGCCGACCACTGGCGACAACATCGATGTACTGTGGAGACCTCACGCCCCACGTGTTGAGCAATTCGGCGGTACGTCCACCCGGCCTCCCGCATGCCCACTATACGCCCTCGCTCAAAGTCCATCAACTGCACATACTGTTCACGTCCACGCTGTCGCGGCATGCTACCAGTGTTAAAGACTGCGATGGAGCTCCGTATGCCACGGCAAACTGGCTGACACTGACGGCGGCGGTGCACAAATGCTGCGCAGCTAGCGCCATTCGACGGCCAACACCGCGGTTCCTGGTGTGTCCGCTGTGCCGTGCGTGTGATCATTGCTTGTACAGCCCTCTCGCAGTGTCCGGAGCAAGTATGGTGTGTCTGACACACCGGTGTCAATGTGTTCTTTTTTCCATTTCCAGGAGTGTATATGAAGTAGTGCTGGGGGGAACTGACGTCATGAATATTGCAGGGCTATCCATTAATACGTAAGAGTACAAGGGGGCGGAGATCTCTTCTGAAGAGCACGTTCCAAGGTGCCCCAGATATGCTCAATAATGTTCAGGTATCGAGTTTGGTGGCCAGCGGAAATGTTTAAACTCAGAAGAGTGCACCTGGAGCCACTCTGTAGCAATTCTGGACGTGTGGGGTGTCACACTGTTGTGCTGGAATTGCACAATGGACATGAATAGATGCAGGTGATCAGACAGGATGCTTACGTACGTGTCACCTGTCAGTGTCGTATCTAGACGTGTCAGTGGTCCCATATCACTCCAACTGCACACTCCCCACACCGTTATCAATCAGCTTGAACAGTCCGTCCTGACATGCAGGGTCCATGGTTCATGAGGCTATCTCCATTCCCGTACACGTCGATCCGCTCTATACAATTTGAAACGACACTCGTCCGACCAGGCAACATGTTTGCAGCCATCAACAGTCCAATGTCGGTGTTGATGGACCCAGGCCAGGCGTAAAGTTTTGTGTCGTGCAGTCATCAAGGGTACACGAGTGGGCCTTCGGCTCTGAAAGCCCATATCGATCATGTTTCGGTGAATGGTTCGCACGCTGGCACTTGTTGATGGTCCAGCATTGAAATCTGCAGCATTTTGCGGAAGAGTTGCACTTCTGTCACGTTGAACGATTTTCTTCAGTCGTCGTTGGTCCCGTTCTTGCAGGATCTTTTTCCGTCCGCAGCGACGTTGCAGATTTGATGTTTTACCGGATTCCTGATGTTCACAGTACACTCGTGAAATGGTTGTACGGGAAAATCCTCACTTCATCGCCACTTCCGAGATGCCGTATCCCATCGCTCGTGTGCTGACCATAGCACCGCCTTCAGACTCACTTAAATCTTGACAACCTGCAAGTGTAGCAGCAGTAACCGATTTAACAACTGCGCGATACACTTGTTTCCTGTTTACATATCTCTTTATTTGAATACCCATGCCTATTCCAGTTTCTTTGGCACTTCAGTGAAGTTTAAGCACTGCCTTGATCCAATTACGCCTCTCATTGTAGTATTTTCTTTTTTGATCATAAGGATACGGACGTCCTCAGAAATTAATGCAGCCGGCGGGTATGGGGCGAAGGAACGGAAAGACTCTAAAATGTGCTCTTCAACTACTATGTTCTTAATTTCTATATGTTTGACAAACCCTGTACTCAGGGCTATGTTTTATTTGGATCAACTGAGTTATGTAAATGTTTGCAAAAATGACTAAGATACTTCACTCCATGTTACTGTAATATTGCCGTCTTCTGAAGAAGATAGATTTATATCTATTGAAACCTAGGTAAAGATTACTTTATCCTTTGCAACTGGTCGGCTGTTTTTTAATCTTTTGACGTGGAACCGTTGCTGTATCGCAGCTATGTTTAAAATACTACAATTTTTTTAATTTTTTTATAAATGAATTGGTCAGTTTCGAGAGTGTCATTGCCAGAAGGACCAAAGTTTTACAGGCGACGCAAAAAAGTTATTATATCCCAGAAAATTTATGGTTAACCACTCATCATTTATTTTAGGTAGGTTACTTTGATACTTAAAACCAACAAACAAACGTAAGTTATTCTGTAACTGCTAAAGTCAGAGTACTGTCTCACTGCGGGTACACACGCAGCGTCAAATTTCGCTAAACGAGAGGTTTAGCAGAGTCATGGGGAATGATTTCTAGTGGTGTATGAGTATGAGAATTTTGTAATTTGGTGACTCGGCAGTCGTATGATAACTGGCGGAATGTTTGTGTGCTTAAGCAAGCAGTATTAATTTTCATTTATCTGTTGTTTATTAATACGCTCTGCAGTTACAATTATGATGACACGATGCCAGTACATTACGTCACTTCTCTCTCTCTCTATCTGAGGCAGCTACTGCAGGCCATCCCAGATATTGCTAGAACAAGTAAATAACATGCTATTCATAATTGGTGGTGATTAGATGGATGTTCTGTTGGCGCAATGTTCATTTGAGAGCTGTATTCAAACCAGTACCCATTTTCCAGCATGCACAAATTGCTGTGCCAACTAACCGATCAGCGGACAAAATGTAAAGTTTCTGTAGTTTCATGTTGTGTAAATGGAATGGAATGGGACTGGGGCTGTCACTACAGGTGTTGAGAATCCACGTCTACAGAAAAGTTTTGGAAACCTACGAAAGACAGTTGAAATTAGTGGTCCTTGTAATAGCACAGACGTTTAGGTGGAGTGGCCTGTAGATGAGGTACCGAAACTGGTTTTTAAATGAAATAATTCATAAAATTACGACTGTAGGTATTATTTTATTTAAGACGTAAGTTGGTAAGCGTGCTACAAACAGCGTGCAGAATGGTCTATAGGTGACAGCATAGTGCAGATGCACACATAACGTTGCAGTGTCAGTATAAAGATGGCCGCTCCACTTGCGGCTTTCACCAGGGAAGAACAGCGTTCTGTTACTCGGTTCTTGCGTAGTGAAGGTGTGAAACATATTGAAATTCATCGACGAATGAATGTTCAGTACGGTGATGCATGTTTGTCACAGCAGCAAGTCTACGAATGGAGTAGGAAGTTCGCAAACGGCGTGACTTCAGTGGAAGATGCTCCTCGTCCAGGTCAGGCACAACGAGTTGCGACTCCACAGAACAATGCAGCACTTGAAGCCATAATGAAGGAAAACCACCGAGTGACACTGAATGACACTGTAGCATGTTTACAGATTAGTCATGGGTCAGCACACCACATCGTGCACGATGTGCTCCAGTTTCACAAAGTGTCTGCAAGATGGGTGCCACGGCAACTGACTCCTGAAATGAGAGAACTACGTGTTGATGCTTGTGAAAAACTTCTTCGGCGCTTTGAACGAGAAGGTGATGGCTTCCTTGGAAGAATCGTTACTGGGGGCGAAACCTGGGTTAAGTTCACACCAACCGGAAACGAAGAGAGCGAGCAAGGAATGGCGCCATTTCTCATCACCAAAACCAGAGAAATTTCGAACAGAACCATCAGCAGGGAGGGTTATGCTGACTCTCTTTTGGGACGAAAAAGGCGTCATTTGGACCATTACATGCCTACAGGGACCACAGCCACCAGTGCATCATACACAGATCTCCTAAAAAATCATCTGCGGCCTTCAACCAAATCAAAGCGACGTGGACTGCTGTCAGCAGATGTCCTTTTGCAACATGACAGTGCAAGGCCCCACACTGATCGTACAATAGTTGCAACATTCAAAGACCTGCATTTTGAGTGTCTTCCTCATCCACCATACTCACCAGACGTTGCCCTAAGTGATTTCCTTATGTTTGGACCACTCAAAGACGCAGTGGGAGAGAAGAAGTTCCGTTCTGATGAAGAGGTACGCTACGAGGTGCATGAGTGGTTGCGCGGACTACCAAAAGAATTTTTTTCAAAAGGAATTTATGCACTTTGTAAGCGCTGGAGGACTTGCTATGAGAAGGGGGGGGGGGGGGGTTATGTTGACAAGCGATACAGCTTTGTACCACATCTGCAAAATAAATAATATTTTTTAAAAAAATTAAGGTTTTCATTTGATTCCGCCGAGCGGTTCTAGGCGCTACGGTCGCAGGTTCGAATCCTGCCTCGGGCATGGATGTGTGTGATGTCCTTAGGTTAGTTAGGTTTAAGTAGATCTAAGTTCTAGGGGACTGATGACCACAGATGTTAAGTCCCATATTGGAGACTTTTTTTTTTTTTCATTTCATTTGACTCACTCGTACTTGTGAATGTTAGACAAGGGATGCACAGCCAGCAAATTGGGGCGCCAGCCCATTTCACCGTTGCTGTGAGGAATCGTGTGAGAGCTGCCTTCGGGAATAGACGGGTCGATCGAGGTGGCCCTGTGGTCTGGCCATCCAGGTCAGCTGGCCTCACGTGTCTGGATTTCTTCCTCTTTAGGCGTATGAAGCGGCTGGTGTATGAAACTGTTGTTGAAACAGAAGAAGACGTCGTCGCTAGAACTGCAGTCGCTGCTGGTACCATTGCGGACATGCCAAGAACTTTCGAACGGAGACGACGTACTGGGTGCATAAGGCCAAAGGTGTGCATTCGAGTAGTTAGTGGGAATACCATTGCTGTAATTAGCGTGCTAAACTACCTTCTGTGTACCTAGTATCAGAAACTGCCGTATGTACCATAACTACAGTATATACAGTGATCAGCCAAAACATTATGGCTACTGCTCACAGAGACGTTGGATGCAGCCTTGGCAGACACGAACTATCACCCTAGGGAAGACATGGACTGCAGATGAGGAAATCCGTTGAGATAAGCGACTTTGACAAAGGGCAGATTACACTACTGGCCATTAAAATTGCTACACCACGAAGATGGCGTGCTACAGACGCGAAATTTAACCGACAGGAAGAAGATGCTGTAATATGCAAATGATTAGCTTTTTAGAGCATTCACACAAGGTTGGCGCCGGTGGCGACACCTACAACGTGCTGGCATGAGGAAAGTTTCCAGCCAATTTCTCATACACAAACAGCAGTTGACCGGCGTTAGCTGGTTAAACGTTGTTGTGATGCCTCGTGTAAGGAGGAGAAATGCGTACCATCACGTTTCCCACTTTGATAAAGGTCGGATTGTAGCCTATCGCCGGCCGCGGTGGTCTCGCGGTTCTAGGCGCGCAGTCCGGAACTGTGGGACTGCTACGGTCGCAGGTTCGAATCCTGCCTCGGGCATGGATGTGTGTGATGTCCTTAGGTTAGTTAGGTTTAAGTAGTTCTAAGTTCTAGGGGACTTATGACCACAGCAGTTGAGTCCCATAGTGCTCAGAGCCATTTGAACCATTTGTAGCCTATCGCGATTGCGGTTTATCGTATCGCGACATTGCTGCTCGCGTTGGTCGAGGTCCAATGACTGTTAGCAGAATATGGAATCGGTGGGTTCAGGAGGGTAATACGGAACGCCGTGATGGATCCCAACGGCCTCGTATCACTAGCAGTCGAGATGACAGGCATCTTATCCGCATGGATGTAACGGATCGAGCAGCCACGTCTCGATACCTGAGTCAGCAGATGGGGACGTTTGCAAGACAACAACCAGCTGCACGAACAGTTCGACGACGTTTGCAGCAGCATGGACTATCAGCTCGGAGACCGTGGCTGCGGTTGCCCTTGACGCTGCACACATTTTCAGCTGTCCCCGTCAAGATATGTCAACAACACCTGTCGGCAGCTGAGGGTTTCAATTAATTATCATTTATTGTAGAGAAGCTGCACGGTCATCAATGATATCCGAGAACAGTTACTATCTTCATATACAGTTAAATGGCTCCCCGCCATTGACCTTCGTTTGTGCGAGTGCGCACAGGTTGCCCGAACTCTTACGGGAATCGTCAACTTAAGTGAGCGCGAGTAACGAGTGGATGGGCGAAGTATCTATTAGGAACATTACGTATGTAGATTGTGAACAGGTGGGAATGTGGGTTTCACGGGAAGCGTGCTCGGTGGCTCAGATGGATAGAGCGTCTGCCATGTAAGCTGGAGATCTCAGTTTCGAGTCCCGGACGGGGCACACCTTTTTATCTGTCCCTGTCAAGGTATGTCAACAACACCTGTCGGCAGCTGAGAGTTTCAATTAATTATCATTTATACTCTGATTATCCAAAACCTGCTTAATAGCGTGTTGGTCCACTTTTGGAACGCAATAAAGCAGCATTTCTCCGTGGCATGGATTCGACAAGTCCTTCGTATGTTTATGGAATTATAGGGCACGACATATCTACGCACAGGTCACGAAATTTTCGTAAATTGCAGATTGGGAGATTGTCGGCCTGCAGTTGGCGCCCGATAACGTCCCAGATGTGTTCCATCGGATTCAGATCAACCGAATCAACGTCAATTAACAACCATGTTTCTCAAATCACTTTAGTACGGTTCTGACCTTCTGACACAGATACTTATCCAGCTGGAAGATGTCATCGCCATCGGGGGAGACATCAAGCATGTAGGGAGTCAGATGTGGGTCACAATAATGTTCACCCAGTTCGTGATCTAGCGATTCTCCCTTTGGGCAGCAGGAACGATTCATTGACAAGAAAAAGCGGGTAGCGTTTCAATTAGTACTCAAAACGTCCTTCGTTCCGTGCCATTGCTTTATTTTGAATAAAAGTCATTACCAATAGCGGTTAAAGACCTCCGGTATAAGAAATCACCATCCTCCTGCCAATGGGCTTGTCAGAAAGGACGATAAAGCGGACAGAAATTCATCGCATCCTCTCTCTTAGGGTGGGAAACTACCTCTAAGGCGCAACAATCAGCAATGATCAACGGCATGAAGATGCAGAAGGCAAAGGACACTACATTAAAGACGCATAATGTCATGATGGCAAAACTTTCGGATCCAATATCTGTCACCTTGTACATGTATCACTTTTGTCAAAGTAGACCACATGTAGTACGCATAAGTGCACATCTCTTCCTGTAAAATGTATTTAATGTCGTGCTGAGAGAAATACATGTAAGTAGTGCATTATTTGAGATAACACATAAGTAAAATGTATTTCGCACTACACTTGGTCGCGGGTGGCGTTGCATGAATACATCAGCGTGTGCTAAAGAACTATCACATGCGTTGTTCTTGCCACCAGTAGACACGTCTGAACAAACCGATCTCAATTTTACTAAAGATATGTCTGCAGTTTTTACAAGATGTAGTTTCTGATTTATCGATTTCATCTGCATCTGTAAAGCAAAGGACAATCAGCTCTCTGATCCACCTGTCAAAATTAGATTTGCTCTAGACCTGAAATGACGAACTGGAGCAGTTTAGAAGTAGCTACCCTCGGCTTGATGAAGCAAATTAAGTCACTTAACAAAAGCAAGTCTTCCAGTCCAAACTGTGTACCAGTCATGCTCCTTCCGAAGAGTGCTGATGCAACAGCTTTCTAGTAGTTAGACACAACTTCTCGCTCGACAAAACAACCGTACCTAAAGACCCAAAAGTGCGACAAGTGCCACCTAATTACAAGAAACATAATAGAAGTAATCCGCCGAATTATACACCTGTATCACTGACATCTATTTACAATAGCATGAAATACCACGAAAAAGAGCGATATGTTGAAACATAGGAGCACGGATTCAGAAAATATTGCCCTTGTACATGGTTCGGATAGTGGAAATTAATCCTGAACAATAAAGAAGAGTGAAATCCTACACATAAAAAACCGATAAATTACACAAACCTAAAGACAGTCGATACAGCTAAATAGCTACGGATTACAATTACAAACAACTTAATCTGGAAACTATCACATTGAAAATGTTGTGGAGAAGGAGACTGAAAGACTTTTACTGGCAGAGCAGTTAGAAAATTCAATTATGTCTCCTAAACACAGTGCCGACACTGTGCTTTTCCGCTCTCTTCTAGACTATTGCTGCGCGGTGTAGGATCCTTACCACATAGCATTGTCAGAGGACATCGAAAAAGTGGAGAGAGGGGCAGCTCGTTTTGTATTATCACGAAATAGGGGAGGGAGTGTCACAGACAAGATAAGCGGGTTGGAATGGGAACCATTAAAACAAAGGCGTTTTCGTTGCTGCGAGATCTTTTTCCGAAATTCCAATCAGCCAACTTTCTCCTTTGAATGCGAAAATTTTTTATTGGCTCCCACCTACAAAGGAAAAATTTCCATCGTAATAAAATAACAGAAGTCAGAGCTTGCACGGAAAGATTTAAGTGGTAATTTCTGCTGCTGTTGGGGAGCTGAAATAGTCGAAGTGTTTGAATAGAGCCTCCATCAAACATTTAACTATTAATTGCAGTACTCGTGAAGATGTAGATATAGATATGGAACTGCAGATGTTTTTGACACTGGCTTTGAAACACATTTTGTTCTTCTCCAGAAATCTGAAACATTCGATGTAATGCGATAGCCGTCCGATGTGGGCGAGCGGTTCTAGGCGCTTCAGTCAGGAACCGCGGTGCTGCTACGGTCGCAGGTTCGAATCCTGCCTCGGGCATGGATGTGTGTGCTGTCCTTAGGTTAGTTAGGTCTAAGTAGTTCTAAGTTCTAGGGGACTTATGACCTCAGATGTTAAGTCTCATAGTGTTTAGAGCCATTTGAACCATTTTGTAATGCGATACTGCAATGCCTGTGTTATTCTGATTACGATACAAAGTTCCGTTGGACATGCATACGAATATCAAATGAATTCGCAATTGCGAATAAGAGCTACAATCAGCTGTAGAACGGAATGGTGACAATGAAAATTTGTGCCGGACTGGGACTCGAACCCGGATTTCCCGCTCATCGCGAGCGGTCGCCTTACCATTAGGCTATCCGTGCACGAATCACGACCAGACCCAAACTTCCATATGATGATGATGATGTTTTGGTTTGTGGGGCGTTCAACTCCGCGGTTATCAGCGCCCGTACAAACTCCCAACCTTTGCTCAGTCCAAACTAGCCACTTTCATGAATGATGATGAAATGAAGAGGACAACACAAACATCCAGTCATCTCGAGGCAGGTGAAAATCCCTGACCCCACCGGGAATCGAACCCGGGACCCCGTGCCCGTGAAGCGAGAACGTGACCGCGAGACCAAGAGCTGCGGACAAACTTCCATGTGTTGTCCACGATGCGTCTACGGCCTGTACTCGTACATCCATTATGTATATTCCCGTACACGTCAGACGTTTATTTGGAAATCGCTTGCCAGGTATCGGCAAATAAATACGAGATTGCATGCATGCATATCCTAAGGAACTTTGCATCGTAATCAGAATAACACAGGCACTGCAATATCGTATTTATCTGCCCATTCCCGGCCGGTGTGGCCGAGCGGTTCTAGGCGCTTCAGTCTGGAACCGCGCGACTGCTACGGTCGCAGGTTCGAATCCTGCCTCGGGCATGCGTGTGTGTGTGTTGTTCTTAGCGTAAGTTAGAGTTAGATTAAATAGTGTGTAAGCCTAGGGACGGATGACCTCAGCAGTGTGGTCCCATAGGAACTTACACTACTGGCCAATTAAATTGCTACACCAAGAAGAAATACATATGGTAAACGGGTATTCATTGGACAAATATATTATACTAGAACTGACATGTGAACACATTATCACGCAATTTGGGTGCATAGATCCTAAGAAATCAGTACCCAGAACAACCACCTCTGGCCGTAATAACGGCCTTGATACGACTGGGCATTGAGTCAGAGCTTGGATGGCGTGTACACGTACAGTTGCCCAAGCAGCTTCAACACCATACCACAGTTCTTCAAGAGTATTGACTGGCGTATTGTGACGAGCCAGTTGCTCGGCCACCATTGACCAGACGTTTTTAATTGGTGAGAGATCTGGAGAATGTGCTGGCCAGGGCAGCAGTCGAACATTTTCTGTATCGAGAAAGACCCGTACAGAACCTGCAACATGCAGTCGTGCATTATCCTGCTGAAATGTAGGGTTTCGCAGGGATCGAACGAAGGGTAGAGCCACGGGTGGTAACACATCTCAAATGTAACGTCCACTGTTCAAAGTGCCGTCAATGCGAACAAGAGGTGACCGAGACGTGTAACCAATGGCACCCCATACCATCACGCCGGGTGATACGCCAGTATGGCGATGACGAATACACGCTTCCAATGTGCGTTCACCGCGATGTCTCCAAACACGGAGGCGACCATCGTGATACTTTAAACAGAACCTGGATTCATCGAAAAAATGACGTTTTGCTATTCGTGCATCCACGTTCGTCGTTGAGTACACCATCGCAGGCGCTCCTGTCTGTGATGCAGTGTCAAGGGTAACCGCAGCCATCGTCTCCTAGCTGATAGTGCATGCTGCTGCAGTCGTCGTCGAACTGTTCGTGCAGATGGTTGTTGTCTTGCAAACGTCCCTATCTGTTGACTCAGGGATCGAGACGTGGCTGCACGATCCGTTACAAATGGTTCAAATGGCTCTGAGCACTATGCGACTTCTGAGGTCATCAGTCGCCTAGAACTTAGAAGTAATTAAACCTAACTAACCTAAGGACATCACACACACACCCATGCCCGAGGCAGGATTCGAACCTGCGACCGTAGCGGTCACGCGGTTCCAGACTGAAGCGCCTAGAAACGCACGGCCACACCGGCCGGCGATCCGTTACAGCCATGCGAATCAGATGCCTGTCATCTCGACTGCAAGTGATACGAGGCCGTTGGTATCCAGCACGGCGTTCTGTATTACCCTCCTGAACCCACCGATTCCATATTCTGCTAACAGTCATTGGATCTCGATCAAAGCGAGCAGCAATGTTGCGATACGATAAACCGCAATCGCGATAGGCTACAATCCGACCTCTATCAAAGTGGGAAACGTGATGGTACGCATTTCTCCTCCTTACACGAGGCATCACAACAACATTTCACCAGGCAATGCCGGTCAACTGCTGTTTGTGTATGGGAAATCGGTTGGAAACTTTCCTCATGTCAGCACGTTGTAGGTGTCGCCACCGGCGCCAACCTTGTGTGAATGCTCTGAAAAGCTAATCATTTGCATATCACAGCATCTTCTTCCTGTCGGTTAAATTTCGCGTCTGTAACAAGTCATCTTCGTGGTGTAGCAATTTTAGTGGCCAGTAGTGTACCACAAATTTAAAAAAAAAGTACGAGTACAGGTCGAGGACGCATGGTCGACGACATATGGTAGTTTGGGTGTGGCTGTGAGTCGTGCACGGATAGCCTAATGGTAAGGCGACCGGTCGCGATAAGCGGGAAACCCGGGTTCGAGTCCCGGTACGGCAGAAGTATTTGTGGTCGTCATTCGATTCTACAGCTGATGGTAGTCCTTATTCGGAACTGCAAATTCATTTGATGTAACCCGATGTAATGTGTGGGCGGGAATTCGGAAAATATTTTCGTGTGCCTTCTAGGGACACTTGATGGCCAAAGTGCTGTTGTTAGGTACGGATAGACATCCGAGGATGATTGTCTGGCCGCTCAGACAGTAGTAGTCAGACACTCTGTTATGCAGAGATCACTGGCTGTCGCTTGCAACTTTCCTATGGCCAGTTCATACTTTTCGTAACGTCACGTCAAAACATTCCACAATGCATTTCAAATGGCGGCAATCACATAGGCCGTCAAAGTACTGCTACGTCACATCAAGGTTTCTCGGGAAGAAAGTTTTGACGGTGTCGGCGTTCTATTTTCGACGCTCTAACTCATATTATAGTAGTAGCTATTGTGTTTTTCGGTTTTCGTAATCGTAATTTCATTATGTACTTCGTTTTCTGTCGCTGATTGCAAAATGTTTCATAGCGGCTTCGATATTTTTCGTCAAAATGTAAAAAGAAACACAATTTTATTAATAGGTTTTCGCAGAGCACTTATTCATTTTCCGCGTCTCACCAATGCTTCTCGGAACATAGCTTGGGAAACCAAGGTCTATTGTGAATCGGCCGCGCGACTCACCTGGCGGGAAGTTGTCAGGCCTGGAGAATGCGACGAGCATCATGTAGAGCAGCAGGCCCACGGCCACGGCTACCAACAGAACCCCGACGAGAGCCATGGTGAGCTTTCGGTGGCGCAGTGAGAGCGGCTCTGGTTGTCCTAGCCGCGCGCGGGGCTCTTAAGGGGATTGCCCCACCACCACCTCCCGCCCCACCAGCAACCGGGACGGGGGCTGCGTCCCCTACTCGGCTGTTCTACATAACTGGGACCTGCGCTTTGATAAGCGGCGCCTTCTGTTACTATCGGAAACATCTGAAGCCTCCTTTGCAGCGGGGTATTCGCAGAGGTTGCACCAGTGTTCGCTACCATTTGCTTGTACATATGAACTCGAGCTTGCACTGGGAGGGAATGCAGACAGAACTTCGATATTCAGAGAGTATTAATGGCTCTGAGCACTATGGGACTTGAGGTCTATGGTCATCAGTCCCCTGGGACTTAGGACTACTTAAACCTAACTAACCTAAGGACACCACACAACACCCAGTCATCACGAGGCAGAGAAAATCCCAGACACCGCCGGGAATCGAACCCGGTAACCAGGGCGCCGGAAGCGAGAACGGTACTGCACGACCACGAGCTGCGGACTCAGAGTATTATCTCTATGGTGTGCGTACTGTTTTTGATGACGTAAGCAAAATGGCACAGGAACAGATTTATGTAAGTTAAGCAGTGGTGGATACATATGGGAGGCGGGAGCGCCCCCCCCCCCCCCCCCCCCCCACCGCCACTACTCTTGCGAGGCCCGCCGGCATTGCCACCCGCGCCGCCGGAAGCGAGAACGGTACTGCACGACCACGAGCTGCGGACTCAGAGTATTATCTCTATGGTGTGCGTACTGTTTTTGATGACGTAAGCAAAATGGCACAGGAACAGATTTATGTAAGTTAAGCAGTGGTGGATACATATGGGAGGCGGGAGCGCCCCCCCCCCCCCCACCACCGCCACTACTCTTGCGAGGCCCGCCGGCATTGCCACCCGCGCCGCCCACGCCACTCAGCTCGCACGCTATTCGAGCGTTTCTTTCGTCCGTCGACTCAACTGAATCGACTTATCGAGTAGTTGTACTTTCCTATGTAGCACGTGCGTCCGCGTATTTTATACACTTCTGTCTGGCACATAGCTACACATACGAGAAAAGTCACGGCCATTTCTAGTGATCTCGATACGTTATTCTGTCTGGCACTTGTTGGAGAGAAGACGCGAATATTCTAATGTTTTCATGTACAGAGAATATTCGATACGTAGCATTATCAATACCGACTATTCGCGGAATAGGAAGCTAGTTGACATTCAGACGCAGAAATACACTCCTGGAAATTGAAATAAGAACACCGTGAATTCATTGTCCCACGAAGGGGAAACTTTATTGACACATTCCTGGGGTCAGATACATCACATGATCACACTGACAGAACCACAGGCACATAGACACAGGCAACAGAGCATGCACAATGTCGGCACTAGTACAGTGTATATCCACCTTTCGCAGCAATGCAGGCTGCTATTCTCCCATGGAGACGATCGTAGAGATGCTGGATGTAGTCCTGTGGAACGGCTTGCCACGCCATTTCCACCTGGCGCCTCAGTTGGACCAGCGTTCGTGCTGGACGTGCAGACCGCGTGAGACGACGCTTCATCCAGTCCCAAACATGCTCAATGGGGGACAGATCCGGAGATCTTGCTGACCAGGGTAGTTGACTTACACCTTCTAGAGCACGTTGGGTGGCACGGGATACATGCGGACGTGCATTGTCCTGTTGGAACAGCAAGTTCCCTTGCCGGTCTAGGAATGGTAGAACGATGGGTTCGATGACGGTTTGGATGTACCGTGCACTATTCAGTGTCCCCTCGACGATCACCAGTGGTGTGCGGCCAGTGTAGGAGATCGCTCCCCACACCATGATGCCGGGTGTTGGCCCTGTGTGCCTCGGTCGTATGCAGTCCTGATTGTGGCGCTCACCTGCACGGCGCCAAACACGCATACGACCATCATTGGCACCAAGGCAGAAGCGACTCTCATCGCTGAAGACGACACGTCTCCATTCGTCCCTCCATTCACGCCTGTCGCGACACCACTGGAGGCGGGCTGCACGATGTTGGGGCGTGAGCGGAAGACGGCCTAACGGTGTGCGGGACCGTAGCCCAGCTTCATGGAGACGGTTGCGAATGGTCCTCGCCGATACCCCAGGAGCAACAGTGTCCCTAATTTGCTGGGAAGTGGCGGTGCGGTCCCCTACGGCACTGCGTAGGATCCTACGGTCTTGGCGTGCATCCGTGCGTCGGTGCGGTCCGGTCCCAGGTCGACGGGCACGTGCACCTTCCGCCGACCACTGGCGACAACATCGATGTACTGTGGAGACCTCACGCCCCACGTGTTGAGCAATTCGGCGGTACGTCCACCCGGCCTCCCGCATGCCCACTATACGCCCTCGCTCAAAGTCCGTCAACTGCACATACGGTTCACGTCCACGCTGTCGCGGCATGCTACCAGTGTTAAAGACTGCGATGGAGCTCCGTATGCCACGGCAAACTGGCGGACACTGACGGCGGCGGTGCACAAATGCTGCGCAGCTAGCGCCATTCGACGGCCAACACCGCGGTTCCTGGTGTGTCAGCTGTGCCGTGCGTGTGATCATTGCTTGTACAGCCCTCTCGCAGTGTCCGGAGCAAGTATGGTGGGTCTGACACACCGGTGTCAATGTGTTCTTTTTTCCATTTCCAGGAGTGTATTAAGACTGAAGAATGAATAAGTAAAAAGTCCTAGTTGTAGCAAGTGTGAAGATGTCAAGAGTGTATATGTGTATAATCAGTTTAAATAAAACTTTCTTAAACTTTGCCAAGTACAGTGCAGCAACTGGACATAGCATGGACTCAACAAGTCGCTGGAAGTACCCTGTAGAAATATTGAGCCGTCCGTAATTGCAGCAGTGTTGACAGTCCACGAACTGACCTCTCTATTACGTCCCATAATTGTTCGATGGCAACCATGCCGGGCGACCTGGGTGGCTAATCATTCGCTCGAATTGTCCAGAATGTTCTTTAAAGCAATCGCCAATAGTTGTGGGGTGGTGACATGGTGCATTGTTATCCATTGTTATTTGGGAACATGAAGGCCGAACATAATCATTTTCAATGATCGGTTAAGTTGGACCAAAGGACCCAGTCCATTCCATGTAAATACAGACGACACTATTATGGAGCCACCATCAGCTTGCACAGTGTCTTGTTGACAGCCTGGATCAATGACTCTGTGAGGTATGTGTCACACTCGAACCCTAGCATCAGCTCTTACTAATTGAAATCGGGACTCATCTGACCAGGCTACGGTTTTCCAGCCGTCTATATTCAAACGTGAGTGAAGGTCATCTGACGGTGTAGCGAGTTAAAAATCTTCAACAACTAGACACGTGACCTCGTCCACAGTACTGTCAAAGACGATAAAAATGTAGACGAGATCACAGAAAACGTCTCACTTCTTAAACTAATCACTTCATATAACTATTTTTCATTCCGTAATCGGTTTTATAAGCAACATGAGAGCCTAGCCATGGATAGCTGTTTAGCGCGCTTTATTGCCGATGTTTATGTTAATCATTTAGATAGACGTTACGTCGATGATATTTTCATCATCTTTGACGGCACTATGGACAAAGTCCCGTGTCTAGTTGATGATTTTAACCCGGTGCGCCCTCAGATGGCCTTCACTCACAAATGATGGATGACAAGACAACAAGATTATTAATTACTTAGATCTACGATTACACCTAGAGGAAGGTAGTGTCAAATTTGACATCTTTCGCACACCAACAACAAGCGATTCTATTATTCATTCCTTTTCTTGTCATTCATACGGTCAGAAGATGAGTTTCGTCAAATCAAATCTCACCGTATTGCCCTAAGTCAGTCTTCCTACGAGAAAAAACTAGCTAATCTTTAGCATCTACATCTACGTGAATACTCTGCTATTCACAATAAAGTGCCTGGCAGAGGGTTCAATAAACCACCTTAAAGCTGTCTCTCTACCGTTCCACTCTCGAACGGCACGCGGGAAAAACGAGCACTTAAATTTTTCTGTGCGAGCCCCGATTTCTTATATTTTATCGTGATGATCATTTCTCTCTACGTAGGTGGGTGCCAACAGAATATTTTCGCAATCGGAGGAGAAAACTGGTGACTGAAATTTCAAGAGAAGATCGCGTCGCAACGAAAAACGCCTTTGTTTTAATGATTGCCACTCCAATTCACGTATCATGTCTGTGAAACTATCTCCCCTATTTCGCGTTAGTACAAAACGACCTGCCCTTCTTTGTACTTTTTCGATGTCATCTGTCAGTCCCACCTGATACGGATCCCACACCGCACAGCAATACTCCAGAATAGGGCGGACAAGCGTGGTGTAAGCAGTCTCTTTAGTAGACCTGTGGCACCTTCTAAGTGTTCTGCCAATGAATCGCAGTCTTTGGTTTGCTCTACCTACAACATTATCTACGTGATCGTTCCAATTTAGGTTATTTATTTAGGATATTCTACCAGCAACGAATATAACCATATAGCCCTAACATTATAGACGATCTGTATCAACAAAAAACTAATCCCGATGAATTAGGTCTGATACCCAAGAATCTATTTATAAAATACAATGTTGACTACGACTTTTCGTCGACAAACAATGTCCAGCATCGGTACAACTATAATGAAATAACCTATTAAAGACAAATACGCCGAATCCAGGGTTTACAGAATAGAGAGCGTCGACTGTGGAGCTTCATATGTGGGCCAGACTGGTACGAAATTTCGAACCAGATTTAGTGAGCATTTGCTTAACGAGTACGGACACATTAAACAGAATTCGGCCTTCGCAGACCATCCAAAATGTACTGGGCACCGATCCCCGACATTCAGCAGTTTACGTGTACTCCTTACCGCCGGCAACGGGAAAAGACTAAATCTTTTAGAGGAAATTGAAATTCTGAAGTACTCCGGTACAGGGGAATGTATTTTATTGGTTCAAAAATGGCTCTGAGCACTATGGGACTTAACAACTAAGGTCATCAGTGCCCTAGAACTTAGAACTACTTAAACCTAACTATCCTAAGGACATCACACACATCCATGCCCGAGGCAGGATTCAAACCTGCGACCGTAGCGGTCGCGTGGTTCCAGACTGAAGAGCCCATGCCCGAGGCAGGATTCGAACCTGCGACCGTAGAAGCAGCGCGGTTCCGGACTGAAGCGCCTAGAACCGCTCGGTCACAGCGGCCAGCTGTATTTTATGAACGATCAATTAGTTAGCGGGAACAAGTCTTATTATGATATTATGGTACCCTCACCCCCTATTCCATCCCCCCCCCCCCCCCCCACCAATAGCTTTTATTGTGAATGCTACGCTGTCTTTTTTATTCCTTATCTTTTAGCTACTTTTTCGCACTGACAAATGTTTTAGCGTCATTTTAAGTTTTACTGCTTGCAGGTTTTAAAAAATTTACACTTTTTAGACGTCTTTTTACGTACTAATTTTGTGTTTTTGCCCCTATTTTATTAATATTCTTGCCTAGATTCAATTTTAATAATTCACTGTTTTTACCTAATTTGTCTTCCGCATATGTAATTTAGTTATCCAGTTGCTTTTTTTGAGCACGTTGCTTAGCCAACGCCACCTACCTGGAATGTATCTACTACGGTCGTATTGATTAATTGAGGGTGTTATCGGACCTAACGATGAAGTCATCAATCCCGCGGTCGTATAATCTTGCCTCTACGGCTATGTTTGTATGACCAGCTTGGAGGGGTGACGTATCCTGTTCTCGACCGCATTATCTGCTGTTTGTCAGCTGTACGCAACGCTCCGTGCTGTGTACGCCGAAGCGAGGTTGGCTCCACATTACGCAAGACCTCTTAAATTTTCTTGGTTTCTCAAAGTTTTCCTGTCCAGCAGACATTGTAGTTATACTTGACATTGTACGAGGTGCGGCTAGAAAAAAACCGGACTGATGCTGGAAAAAACATTTATTTACAATTATTTACAATTTCATGTTATCTCCTTCAATGTACTCTCCTCCTCGGTCTCTACACCGCTCCATACGAATTTTCCACTGTTCATAGCAATGCTGCAGATCATTTTCGGTAAGTCCATACATTACTTCCGTCGCTTTTTCTTTTACTGCTTCAACAGTCTCAAATCTAGTTCCTTTCAAAGCTGACTTGACTTTAGGGAAAAGAAAAAAAGTCACAGGGGGCCAAATCAGGTGAGTAGGGTGGATGATCTAAGATGGGAATGTTGTGTTTTGCCAAAAACGTCTTCACTGACAACGCACTGTGAGCTGGGGCATTGTCTCGGTGAAGGATCCATGACTTTTTTCTCCACAAATCGTTCCGTTTTCTCCGTACTAGCTCACGTAGGGTAGCCAGGACGCTAATGTAGTAATGCTGATTCACTGTTTGTCCCTCTGGTACCCAATCAATGTGCACAATCCCTTTGATGTCAAAAAAAAAACAATCATCATTGCCTTGAATTTCGATTTTGACATTCGTGCTTTTTTTTGTCGTGGAGAACCAGGAGTTTTCCAATGCATCGATTGGCGTTTAGTTTCGGGATCGTAAGTAAAAAACCACGATTCATCGCAAGTAATAACATTTTGTAAGAAGGTGGGATCACTTTCAATGTTTTCCAGGATGTCAGAACAAATCATTCTTCGGCGTTCCTTCTGTTCAATTGTGAGACACTTTGGAACCATTTTTGAACACACTTTGTTCATGTTGAAACTTTCATGAAGAATCTGCCTAACACTCCTGTTAACTCAGACACTGCTCTGATTGTTAAACGGCGATCTTGTCGAACAAGTTTACCGATTTTTTCAGTGTTTGCATCAGTTTTTGCTGACAATGGTCTGCCAGTGCGAGTGGTGTCTTCGCGGCCATCTTTAAATCGTTTAAACCACTCAAACACTTGTGTTCGCGATAAACAATCATCGCCGTACACTTGTTGTAACATTACAAACGTTTCACTTGCAGATTTTCCTAGTTTGAAACAAAATTTGATGTTAACACGCTGTTCTTTCTGTACACTCAACATTTTCCGACGCACAGACAAAACGTCAACTACTTAAAACAGACGCCACGGGCAGACTGAGTGCAGGAGGCAGATGAAACTCGAGCAGTAGGCGGAGCGAGAGTCACGTGACAGGCCACGCGACTTTCAGCCTTATTGCTTTCGTTTTATTGTTTCACCAGTACTAGTCCGGTTTTTTTCTAGCCACACCTCGTATTACCGGTGCAACGTTACGTAATGCTTTTACTCATTCCATGACAATAGGACGACTGTTCCTTATAAAAATTTATCTTAATGCCGTATGTGGGCATTAATGGACGAATGTTGGTTTTCCACAAAACTTTTTACGCAAGTTCACTGGTATGGGTAATTGTAGATACGTCTGCGCGGCATGGAACTTTGCCTCTTTTGTGTTTCTATATTAACTGCATTTCCCTATTTTAATCTGCATATGCCTCACTATTGTGATTTTTCACCCCTAGGCCATTCTGATGATGCTCCAAAACGGCGAAACGCGTCATTACTTGTAAATGAACAACTATTTTGCAACCGAGACTCTCTTGTTTTAAGAAAATCATAACCCGTTGCTGTTCCACGCGCCCATTATGGACTGGAACCAGAGAGTAGAAGCCAATGAAATGTAGTGCTACAAAAGACTGCTGAGCAATAGACGGGTAGATCTCGTAACTAATGAGTAAGTACTGACAAGAATTGGGGAGAAAAGAAATTTTTTGGTACAACGTAGCTACAAGAAGGAAGTTGAGAGGACATATCCTGAGACATCAGGGATCATCAATTTCGAACTCGTGGGGATTGTAGGGGGTAAAAATCGTAGAGGGAGACCAAGAGAGGAACAGTATGTTGACTTAGGACATAAGTTGTAGCAGTCATTCGGTGATGGAGATGCTTGCTTAGAATAGAGTAGTATGGAGAACTGCAACAAAACAGTCTACGGTTCAAATGGCTCTGAGCACTATGGGACTTAACATCTATAGTCATCAGTCCCCTAGAACTTAGAACTACTTAAACCCAACTAACCTAAGGACATCACACAACACCCAGTCATCACGAGGCAGAGAAAATCCCTGACCCCGCCGGGAATCGAACCCGGGAACCCGGGCGCGGGAAGCGAGTACGCTACCGCACGACCACGAGCTGCGGACAAAACAGTCTACGGGATGAAGACCGCAACAACGGTATGTATAAGGAAGATGATGTAAATAAAATATGATCAATGAAATGTGAAATATACATACAACCTGTCGCATGGGCTGCTTTATAAAATCTGCATATATTTTCTTAGAGCGTAGATATCGGGGGTCTGGGTAAACGATTCTATTTACCATCAAAAATTTCATACATAGCAGTGATAAATTAGCTTTGTAATTACAGCTGCCATGAACATAAACAGCAAGAACGATCAGGTCTTTCGTACGTTACTAATTTTAATCATCATAGCCGCGCGGGGTAGCCGCGTGATCAGAGGCGCCTTGCCACGGTTCGTGCGGCTACCCCCGTCGGAGGTTCGAGTCCTCCCTCGGGCACACACACACACACACACACACACACACACACACACACACACACACCCGTATCCGAGGGAGGACTCGAACCTCCGACGGGGGTAGCCGCCCGAACCGTGGCAACTTAGATTAAGTAGTGTGTAAGCCTAGGGTAGGGACCGATGATCTCAGCAGTTTGGTCCCACAGGAACTTACCACAAATTTCCAAATTTAATCGTCGTAATAGATTCATCTTCGCAGTTGTTTAATTCCAACGAAATTTGTTGAACTTCTCCTTTTTAATAAACGGACATACAAAGCGTACGCTTTTTCACTCTAGTCCAGCGTGATACAAGCTTATGTGAAAAACTTATCGTATTCTCGTGTCCTCAGTTGACACTCTGAGTGTTTTAGCAATTTTCTGCCAATCGTATATTTGTTTTTTTCGGCATTTTCGCAGTGGATGTCTTGCATCCGACTAGCTCCTGAGATGTCTATATTCTTATATCACTAACATCACATTATCTCCAGATCACTCTATCGTTTACGCAAGACATGTCAAATAAAAGTAGTTCGCAAACAAGGCACCAGACGAGCGGTTTGTGTGCTGCAGTACTGCTGCCGCTAAAACGGAGTGGATGCGAATTTCCATTGATGGTTCGCTAAAAGACCGAGAACTGGCCAATACCGGCTAGTGCGAACCGAACATATCTACATCTGTATATAGAGTCCCCGAGGGCCTCCGTAAATGGTTCAAATGGCTCTGAGCACTATGGGACTCAACTGCTGAGGTCATAAGTCCCCTAGAACTTAGAACTACTTAAACCTAACGAACCTAAGGACAACACACACATCCATGCCCGAGGCAGGATTCGAACCTGCGACCATAGCGGTCGCGCGGTTCCAGACTGTAGCGCCAGAACCGCTCGGCCACCAGCGGCCGGCGCCTCCGTAAATCTTAGCCATCACGTACCCTTTCCACCCGCCATAATTCTCCTTCGCCGAGGCTAGATCGCCTATGTTCACTCCGGCGTACGCCAGGCTTTAGAAAATACCAGTAAAGCAGGATTGTTTAAAGAAACGAACTTCTATGTGTAAGACAGCTTGAAACTTTTGATTACCTAACAAATGAGTTAATGTGTTAAATATTTGACGCTAAGATTGCAAGCAAGAAAAAGTTTAGAAGGGGTTTGAAATTATATTTTAAGTTCGTTGGAAGTCGCTAACTGCTCTCGTCATCAAACACTGGATGGATATATCTTTATTTCTATTTTACACGACTAGCCCCGTAAACCAAATTGAGGAGCAAATCTGCAAGGCCATAGAAAGTGTCAGTACATGAAATTACGCCATAAAAGTAATAATGGATAAATTGATCGAGAAACAATAAAGAACAGCCTTGCCGAATTTGGTCTAGATAGGGAAACAATCAATCTGATAAGCGCCACTTTAAATAACACAGTGTCAAAAGTCAAGTTCAGAGGCGAGCTATCAGAACCATTTGAAATCTGTACAAAAACGTTCAAATGTGCGTGAAATCTTATGGGACTTAACTGCTAAGGTCATCAGTCCCTAAGCTTACACACTACTTAACCTAAATTATCCTAAGGACAAACACACACACACACACACACACACACACACACACACACACACACACACACACACCCATGCCCGAGGGAGGACTCGAACCTCCGCCGGGACCAGCCGCACAGCCCATGACTGCAGAGCCTTAGACCGCTTGGAAAATCTGTACAGGGGTGAGACAAGGTGACCTGCTCTCTCCATTGCTTTTCAACTGTGTCCTGGAAAAGATAGAGATTGGAAAACAACCGTTCCCCAGGTTATGGGATTCAAATTGGACACAAAATAAACGGCCTCAGTGGAAACTGTTTGACTTTTGCTGATGATCTAGCACTAGTTGCAAATAATATTGCCGAAGCTAAGGCTCAAGTTTCCAGCCTACAATCAATTGCTGCTAAGAGTTCATCACAAACATCAAACACGCTCCTCCTCATATTCAAATACAACAAGAGAAAATCAAGTAGTCGAAGAAATTTAAATATCTTGGACAAATAATTACACCTGACGGTAAATGCAGCTGTAGAAAGTAGGTGTTCTAAACTAGAAGGTGCTTTTCATCTCTGCAAAGACTTATACAAAAGCAAAAGCCTGTCTTTAAAACTAAAACTTTGTCATTATAACACCGTAATTAGACCGTCACCTTTGTATGCATCAGAATGTTTAAACATGACGAAGAAAGGACCACTACGAAAACTTGAAATAAAATACCGGAAAATTTTGAGGAAAATCCTTGGCCCCATCAAAGAAAACGGAGAATTCCGCCGAAGACACAACTGTGAATTACAAGAACACACAGAAGACATTGTTACCAGCATGAGGAAGCGGAGAATGATGTTTTTTGGTCATCTGGAAAGAAAGAACCCGCAAAAACTTACTCATCGCATACATTCAGCAATTTCAAAAACAAAATCGTATTCAAAATGGGCAAGCCAAGTTAAGAAAGGAAGCCGAAGTTCCATTTGATGACATTCAGGCTCTGAGCACTATGGGACTCAACTGCTGTGGTCATTAGTCCCCTAGAACTTAGAACTACTTAAACCTAACTATCCTAAGGACATCACACACATCCCTGCCCGAGGCAGGATTCGAACCTGCGACCGTAGCGGTCGTGCGGTTCCAGACTGTAGCGCCTTTAACCGCTCGGCCACTCCGGCCGGCTAATGACATTCAGGATCGAGAAATTTTCAGAGAAAAAGTCAAAATTACTATAAACCTTATTTCGCTTACTACGGCAGTTCCACGTCCTGCCTGCAAGCCGGCCGCGGTGGTCTCGCGGTTCTAGGCGCGCAGTCCGGAACCGTGCGACTGCTACGGTCGCAGGTTCGAATCCTGCCTCGGGCATGGATGTGTGTGATGTCCTTAGGTTAGTTAGGTTTAAGTAGTTCTAAGTTCTAGGGGACTAATGACCACAGCAGTTGAGTCCCATAGTGCTCAGAGCCATTTGAGCCATTTGAACCTGCCTGCAAATGGTCAAAACAGAGAAAAGAAGCACAGTCAGCCAAAATGAAAATCTACTGGCAAAACAGGAAAACACAATCAGGGAAGAGATAAAAATCTTCGTGGTCCATAGCAGGCCGAAACGACAGGAAAAAAACGGATAAAATAAAATTTTTATGAACCCAGGAAATACAAGCTGTAAGCTTATGTAACAGCAGTCAATAATACAACACAGGAGTCAACTTAATTTTTAAAGGAACTCCTAGAAGGAATAATAGGAGTGACCCATGAGAAAACTCTTCAGTTTCGATTTGAAAGCTCGTGGATGACTGCTAAGATCTTTGAATTCTTGTGGTAGCTTACTGAGAATGGATGCAGCATTATGCTGCACATCTTTCTGCACAAGAGTCAAAGAAGTACGGTCCAAATGCAGATTTGATTTCTGACGAGTATTAACCGAGTGAAAGCTGCTAGATCTATTCTCATTGAGTATTACATTTGACAGTTTTTGAATTGCTGAGTAACAATCTGTTGCGCATGTGGCATTTCCATGCAAATTAGAAGTATAACACGTAGAGACATGGGCCACACCATTCTTCGTAAAGTTTTTCTAGTTTCCTGGGATGAGGGGGAAGCACGGCAAGGAAGAACGAAAGCAAATGCCAACACGTAACATCGGAGTGGATTCTTCGCAGTACTGCTAACGGGCACGCAGTCCGCGCTTATTGTGTTGTAAACAGCACGAAGCAAACACATCTGATGAAACTTCCTGGCAGATTAAAACTGTGTGCCGGACCGAGACTCGAACTCGGGACCTTTGCCTTTCGCCCGCAAGTGCTCTATCAACTAAGCTACAGGTTCGCAGGAGAGCTTCTGTGAAGTTTGGAAGGTAGGAGACGAGATACTGGCAGAAGTAAAGTTGTGAGAACGGGGCGTGAGTCGTGCTTCGGTAGCTCAGTTGGTAGAGCACTTGCCCGCGAAAGGCAAAGGTCCCGAGTTCGAGTCTCGGTCCGGCAAACAGTTTTAATCTGACAGGAAGTTTCATATCAGCGCAAACTCCGCTGCTGAGTGGAAATCTCATTCTGGAAACACATTTGCTGAAAGAGCGCATTTGTGCAAGTTTATATTAAGTTACGGTACTTTGTTATATCAATGAATTTGAAATATAGAAAAACGTAATTCATGTTGTGACACAGTTATTCAATGAGTGAGTCATGAATTACACTGAAAACCATGTAAAAATTTATTTTAATACTCTGAACGGATATTATCGTTAACAAGTCAGTCGCAGGCACTGCATTCTTCTGGGCTCTAGATTTCAGTGGCATCATCATCATCATCATCATCATCATCATCATTATCATTACTATCATCATCATTAACACTATAGTGTCCACTGCACACTGAACTTCTGTTCATTGTAGCGCTGCACATTGCAAATCGCGTTCGTTGGCAGCAGTGCGTAAAACTACTGAACGTTCCGGACTCTGCTGAAGAGCTCCGAGGAAAACTGAGGGAGCTAAGGGAAAAAGGAAAACTCTAAAAGGTACATTAAAATGAAAAAAAATCCGCGAACTACTTTTCATGTAGCACACCCAATGTAAAATGGCTCTGAGCACTGTGGGTCTTAACGTCCGAGGTCATCGGTCCCCTAGAACTTAGAAGTACTTAAACCTAATTAACCTAAGGACATCACATACAGCCATGCCCGAGGCAGGAGTCGAACCTGCGACCGTAGAGGTCGCGCGGTTCCAGACTGAAGCGCCTAGAACCGCTCAGCCACTAAGGCCGGCACCTCCATTGTAACCAAAGTTTAAAGACCCATTTACTCTGTAAAGTGTTGCCCACAATAAAAAATCATCTTATAAAGTGTGCTATGTCGGAAACTCGTACATAACTATAGGAGCCTGCCCGTGTCCTCGTATCTCGTACAGTAGACCACAAATCTCGTATCTGTACGAGGGATCTCGTACGTTTGGCAACCGTGACTCAGCTGCACGGACGGTCTTGTACAAAAAATTTGGTTGCGTGGGGCTACGCCCTCCCTACAAGTGTAACTGCTTTACTTAATCGGTTCTATATATACTGGTCTTATTTGCTCGCGAAGTATTTAAAAAACTGCGGTATCCAGCTTTTACCTTTAAGTTGCGTAGATCTTGTCCTTCCATAGAACCAGCCCATTTTGAAAACTGAGACATCTATTTACGCTAGTAACTTATCTTTGTCAATGATGCCGTTGTCTAGCTCTCAATTATAAGTTGCTGTGAATGTAGGGTTGCCATACGTCGTGGATTTTATGCTCGAAGACGGGTGTCTTGGGCGAAGAGGAAAATGTCCGCGAAAAAAGTGGCTAGTAAGTAAAAAAAAAATTGTTTACGCAAGTTTTGCCGGTGGCCACCGATCAAATGTTTAATAACTCCTGCAAACTTGACCATATCCGTTGAAACCTGTGCTGATATTCCTTGTCACTTCAGAATCGCGCCGCTGTTTTCAGAACAGACTGTGGACGCAGTACAATAATCGATTCTTTGCGATTGTTTCAGTTTTCTTGGTTCACAACGTCTCTGCTGTCGGTATCTGATATTCTCTGGTCGTGTAAAGTTAACATTCAGATGTTCGAAGTGTACTTTTATTGCACAGAATTTGAAATTTAAAATGTCGAAACCAAAAGTACATTTTCGAGAAGAATATATTGATGCATTTCCAAGCACTAAAATGGCTCTGAGCACTATGGGACTCAACTGCTGTGGTCATAAGTCCCCTAGAACTTAGAACTACTTAAACCTAACTAACCTAAGGACATCACACACACACCCATGCCCGAGGCAGGATTCGAACCTGCGACCGTAGCTACAGCGCGGCTCCGGACTGGAGCGCCTAGAACCGCACGGCCACCGCGGCCGGTTCCAAGCATTAAATGTGGAAGAAATTTCCTTGTTAATTACAACTTCTTTGCTGGTCGAATTAATGTTTGAATTATGGTAATTATGAAGATTTGGCTGACGTGCAGAAAGGTGAAAGGACATTGTGTGATCCCAGGTTTCAACCACATCTTCATAATTACCACTGTAAAGTAATTATAAAGATTCAACTGAAATGCAACCAATGGTCACTTGCACAACATATCGGTCCGTGTTTCAACCGCATCTTTAAAATCACCGAATTTAGTCCTTGATTTTCGTCCTTGGATTATGGCAACCCTACGTGAATGTTATTCTCCTCTAGAACCGACTTGGTTAGAGCCTTGGGTCATAATTTTGTGCTTTTTTTAAATTATATAACGAACTTATCTTTGTACTTCACACTCTTATCGTTGTTTTGTTGTCAAAATTGCACTTTGTTATCTTGGCGCTGTTGTAACTACCACTGGCTGTTTGGTGTCTGTCTTTTAGCTTTTTTATTTTATATTCAGGATTTATGTTTGTACATCGAACTCATTTTATTGTTCGACCGTGAAAACTGTAATAACGTTAATATGGCACTTTTGTAACTGCTGTTAGATGTATGGTAGTGGGTACCCAAAGCTAAAAATAAATAAATAAACTGGCACTTTGAGACAGGCACCAACTATACCGCAAAGACTACCAATTACACTACTGGCCATTAAAATTGCTACACCAAGAAGAAATACAGATGATAAACGGGTATTCATTGGACAAATATAATATACTAGAACTGACATGTGATTACATTTTCACGCAGTTTGGGTGCATAGATCCTGAGCAATCAGTACCCAGAACAACCAGCTCTGGCCGTAATAACGGCCTTGATATGCCTGGCCATTGAGTCAAACAGAGCTTGGATGGCGTGTACAGCTTTAACACGATACCACAGGTCATCAAGAGTAGTGACTGGCGTATTGTGACGAGCCAGTTGCTCGGCCACCGTTGACCAGACGTTTTCAATTGGTGAGAGATCTGGAGAATGTGCTGGCCAGGCAGCAGTCGAACATTTTCTGTATCCAGAAAGGCCAGTACAGGACCTGCAACATGCGGTCGTGCATTATCCTGCTGAAATGTAGGGTTTCGCTGGGATCGAATGATCGGTAGAGCCACGAGTCGTATCACATCTGAAATGTAATGTCCACTGTTCAAAGTGCCGTCAGTGCGAACATGAGGTGACCGAGACGTGTAACCAATGGCATCCCATACCATCACGCCGGGTGATACGCCAGTATGGCGATGACGAATACACGCTTACAAATGTGCGATGTCGCCAAACACGGATGCGAGCATCATGATGGTGTAAACAGAACCTGGATTCATCCGAAAACATGACGTTTTGCCATTCGTGCACCCAGGTTCGTCGTTTAGTAAACCATCGCAGGCGTTCCTGTCTGTGATGCAGCGTCAAGGGTAACCGCAACCATGGTCTCCGAGCTGATAGTCCATGCTGCTGCAAACGTCGTCGAACTGTTCGTGCAGACGGTTGTTGTCTTGCAAACGTCCTCATCTGTTGACTCAGGGATCGAGACGTGGCTGCACGATCCGTTACAGTCATGCGGATAAGATGCCTGTCATCTCGGCTACTAGTGATACGAGGCCATTGGGATCCAGCACGGCGTTCCGTATTACCCTCCTGAACCCATCGATTCCATATTCTGTTAACAGTAATTGGATCTCGACCAACGCGAGCAGCAATGTCGCGATATGATAAACCGCAATCGCGATAGGCTACAATCCGACCTTTATCAAAGCCCGAAACGTGATGGTACGCATTTCTCCTCCTTACACGAGGCATCACAACAGCGTTTCACCAGGCAACGCCGGTCAAGTGCTGTTTGTGTATGAGAAATCGGTTGGAAACTTTCCTCATTCAGCACGTTGTAAGTGTCGCCACCGGCGCCAACCTTGTGTGAATGCTCTGAAAAGCTAATCATTTGCATATCACAGCATCTTCATCCTGTCGGTTAAATTTCGCGTCTGTAGCTTGTCATCTTCGTGGTGTAGCAATTTTAATGGCCAGTAGTATAAACAGACGTTTGAAGACAGGCACCAACTATACCGCAAAGACTACCAATTAAGTTTGAAGAATTAGTATTGAATAATCTGGAAAAATACTTTAATGCCTAAATGAAGCTCCCATAGGGACTGTGAATATTGTATTAGACATGTTGCAGCACGCAAAGAGGCCTTTAAGCAATCATTCTTACAGAGCTTCCTACACAAACTGAATGGGAAATGAAACTAATATCTAGCAGAATAGGAAGCACCGAGTTCCATCCACTGCACGGTGGTTTGCACAGTGCAGATGCAGATGCTAAAAATTCTGCCGCCAACTCCAATGATGTTGCAACTGTGAGACCAAAACTTTTCCCGGCGAATCGAATGTTCAAATAACTTACGGGTTTGCTGCCGGGTGACGTCGTCGAAAACCGCCGATATTTCGACAGGAGCACACCCTGCCATTCTCAAGGCACAAATGCAAGGAAGAGGAAATGTGCCAAGAAAATCTTGTTTGTGTTGACACTTGTTCTGTGTGTGGTGTCTTCCTTGTTTCTCCTCTGTGAACCGAGGTATTAAATTTCCTTGCACATTTCCTCTTCCTTGCATTTGTGCCTTGAGAATAGCAGGGTGTGCTCCTGTCGAAATATCGGCGGTGTTCGACGACGTCACCCGGCAGCAAACCCATTAAGTTATTTGAACATTTTTGCAACTCTTTACTCGTCTGTACTGGGAGCTGATTCACTAGCCGCGAAAACAGTGGCGTGCGCAGAATGTTATTTTCTCTCTGCATCGCTTATCAGCAGAAGCCTTGTGATATTACTACCCTTTCAAACACAGAGTATCACTCTTATGTCACGTGTCCATATCCGGGTCACCGACATGTAATCCTTGCCGTCAAATACACTTTAATCGCCAATGCATGTTTTATTTCCGTATGTCGTCTGAGAGGGACAGTTCAGTTCACGCAACCGTGATGCAACCAGTTGTCAGAGGCTACGGCTTTCTCCCACGATAACATCAACGCGCACGAACGTTTGGATGAAGTGATTTGAATACTCTCTCCATTTGAAATGATTCCATTCCGCCTCCAACTGTCACTTTTTGGTGTTGGTGTAGGAATGGAGGAGGGGGGGATCATGAGAATTGTTTTACAGAAAATCGTGCATTTGATGGGATGGCTTAAAAACTGACACACCTTGAAAATAGTAAATTTGTTTGCCTGTCCATCCTCGGCAGCAAGCATATCCGGCCGATGTGACCGAGCGGTTCTAGACGCTTCAGTACGGTCGCACGTTCGAATTCTGACTCGGGCATGGGTGTGTGTGATGTCCTTAGGTTAGTTAGGTTTAAGTAGTTCTAAGTTCAAGGGACTGATGGCCTCAGAGCCATTTGAACCATTTGAGCAGCAAGCATAGAAATACTTGTTTTGTAAATAAAACCGCCTTTTCCTGCAGCCACTTAATCAGATGCTTTTTTCTTGTTCTAAGGCATCATCAGTGGAACCTATAACGATACAGTTAGTTTTAGATTATTAAACAGTTCACGTCGCGATTTTTTATGTAAAAAAAGTAATTACGATTTGCTGATCTTAGTTTCCTCTCATGTGGTCTGGAGGTCGCTTTAGTACTGCCATATGAAGACCTTATTTCAGTAGTAGTACAAGTCCATTTGTGTTCATTCTGAGATACAGAGTCCTAAAGTTAAATGAGTGCTGAAAAATGTGCAGTTGAGTTACCAGTAATATTCAAGTATATATACTTGAATATTTCTTGTATCTCAAATGCGTGCTGAAAAATTATGCAGTATATATACTTGAATATTTCTGGTATCTCAAATGCAGATTTTTCAGCGCTCATTTAACTTTAGGACTCTGTATCTCAGAAGGAACAAAAATGGACTTGTCCCACTATTGAAATAAGGCCTTCACATTAGCTCAGCTTTGCGTTCTGACCTTCTACCCACTGTTCACGGTGTATCTCTTTCTTTTTGTGGTGTACTATTGTTCTTTTGCCGCTCGATCTAACTATTTCGTCGCACACTGCTTCTCACAACGTAAATATTGCAACTCCATTACGTGTTTCCTCCTCTTTGGCATGTTTATCCACTTGGGAAATGCCTTTACTGTCGCTCCCATCAGCCACTACTCCGAGTGTCAACTTTGTTAGCGCGAGTGTTATGCGTTCAAGACTTAACTTCTATTCATGATGTTTATACCTTGTGTGTGTATGAGAGAGATGAAGAGTGGTTTTTATTTTTTTTTTATTTTTTGTTGGGGGTTGTTGGTGGTTTGAATTATTTAGTGTTGTACTAGCTGTTAGCGAGTGCCGGCCGGGGTGGCCGAGCGGTTCTAGGCGCTACAGTCTGGAACCGCGCGACCGCTACGGTCGCAGGTTCGAATCCTGCCTCGGGCATGGATGTGTGTGATGTCCTTAGGTTAGTTAGGTTTAAGTAGTTCTAGGGGACTGATGACCGCCCGCATCTCGTCGTCGTGCGGTAGCGTTCTCGCTTCCCACGCCCGGGTTCCCGGGTTCGATTCCCGGCGGGATCAGGGATTTTCTCTGCCTCGTGATGGCTGGGTGTTGTGTGCTGTCCTTAGGTTAGTTAGGTTTAAGTAGTTCTAAGTTCTAGGGGACTGATGACCATAGATGTTAAGTCGCATAGTGTTCAGAGCCATTTGAACCATTTTTTTTTGACTGATTACCTCAGAAGTTAAGTCCCATAGTGCTCAGAGCCATTTGAACCATTTTTGTTAGCGAGTGGTTGAAAGCTTTGGTGATAGCTCATTTGACTTGCCGTTTCAAAATTCTGTGGAGGGGTCACAGATAAGTGAGTGTAAAGATGTTGGGTGGTATTATTATTATTATATTGGAGAGTATTACTGCATTAATCCTCTCTGGGAGCGTTATTTTATTATTTTTATCTATTAGTGTAAATAATGAATTGCTTGACATGTGTACTTGATCATTCAACAGGGTTTTCCTTTCTGCTTTGGTTTTCTGTATGTGGTAATTTTCTTGCAGGGCTAGGAGCTGTTTTTTATTGTTGATCCTAATTATTTTCATGTCATCTTCTCTAGTGGCTGGTTAGTGGTCATGTTCTCTTAGGTGTTCTGCAAATGTCGAGTGGTTTGCTCTATATTTCCAGGCTCTCATCTGTTCTCAGATGTTCTACCTCTTTTTCCTATGTACAAGGGGCGTTTGAAAAGTCCGTGCAAAGTCAGAGAGATGGCAGCACCTGCACGTATCGAGATCATGTTTAGTTAGTAGCATCTTTGGAAAGAACGCACACCAAGTTTCAGCAATATTGGTCTATTTCTTTGTGTTTGGCATTCGTGTGAATCAGGGAATTCGAGTGATTGTCAAAAAATGGACGAAAAAGAATTTCGTGTAGTGATTGAACATTACTTTATGAAAGGCAAAACGCCTCAGGAGACTAAAGAGAAGCTTGATAAACATTACGGTGACTCTGCACCTCCCATTAGAACAGTTCATAAGTGGTTCCAAAATTTTCGAAGTGGCCATATGGGCACAAGTGATGCTGAACGTTCTGGATGCCCTCTGATGGTTACGACTCCAGAAATCATTGATAAATTCCATCATATGGTGATGGATGACGGAAGAGTTAAGGTGTGTGAGATTGCTAGTGCTGTGGGCATCTCGAATGAATGGGTACATAACATTTTGCATAAACATTTGGACATGAGAAAGCTATCCGCTAGATGGGTTCCACGATTGCTCACACTTGACCAAAAACGGAATCGTGTGAAGTGTTGGAAGGATGGTTTGCACCTGTTCAGGAAGAATCCACAGGACTTTAAGCGTCGTTTCGTCACTGTGGATGAAACATGGATACATTACTACACTCCTGAGACCAAACAACAACCTAAAAAGTGGGTTATCAAGGGAGAATCTGCACCAGAAAAGGCGAAGACCATTCATTCGGCCAGAAAGGTTATGGCGGCTGTCTTTTGGGATTCGCAAGGGACAATCCTTGTCGACTATGTGGAAAAGGGTAAAACTTACATATGCATATTATTCACCGTTATTGGACCGTTTGGAAACCGAGCTGCGAGAAAAACGCCAGCGATTGGACTGCAAAAATGTCCTTTTCCATCACGACAATGCACCAGCACACACCTCAGCAGCTGTGGTCGCAAAATTATTGGCAATAGGATTCCAACTTGTTTCACATCCCTCCCTATTCTCCAGACTTAGCTCCCTCGGACTACTATTTCTTCCCCAATTTGAAGAAATGGCTTGCAGGACAAAGAGTTTATTCAAATGAGGAGGTGATTGCAGCAACTGAGAGCTATTTTGCAGACTTGGACAATTCCTATTATTCGGAAGGGATCAACAAATTAGAACGACACTGGACGAAATGTAGAAGTGTAAAAGGAGACTATGTCGTAAAATAAAAAAGCTTTACCCCAAACACTTAAGCAGTTTTTACTTTTGCCCGGACTTTTCAAATGCCTCTCGTATGATCATCAAATCAGTGATGGTTGATGTCTCCGTGCTGTTATCTAGAGTGTTGTATGCAGAATCATGTCTAGAGCTGCGTAGAGCATGTGAAGTGTAACGTGGCACTCGTGCAGATACACATTCTCGTTCTACAGTGCTGGGCGGTTCTATCCATTTATTTCAAAGGCTGCTACGGTCGCAGGTTCGAATCCTGCCTCGGGCATGGATGTGTGTGATGTCCTTAGGTTAGTTAGGTTTAAGTAGTTCTAAATTCTAGGGGACTGATGACCACAGATGTTAAGTCCCATAGTGCTCAGAGCCATTTGAACCATATTCCAAAGGGGAGGCCGCCTCAGTTGCTCTCGCTACCTGACCTGGGTTAATGCGTTCTCGTTCATATCTATTATACAGCACGGCACCGCCGTCTTTGCACATCAAATGTGGAGGAAAAGTTCCTTGCAATCGCGCACGTGTGAATATATGCAAATACATTAAATTTTTGTTGGACGAGGAAGCAAAAATGTCATTAAAACTGGTCTTGAGAGGGTTGCAGGAACCGATAACTGCTCCAGTCTCTCGATAAAGAGAATAAAAAAAGAGGGAAATACAGCTGCAAGCACTTCCCAAGACTTCACTATTTCCTAATGATGGGAGGAATGAGATGAAATTGTTTTGTCTATGCAGGTTGTAATGGGAATAAGGGCAGATGAAGTATCTCGAAGAAAACGATTTATTGACACATCGTCAGCACGGTTTCAGAAAATATCGTTCTCGTGAAACACAACTAGCTCTTTATACTCATGAAGTAACAAGTGCTATCGACAGGGGATGTCAAATTGATTCCATACTTTTAGATTTCCAGAAGGCTTTCAGCACCGTTCCTCACAAGCGTCTTCTAACCAAACTGCGTGCCTACGGAGTATCGCCTCAGTTGTGCGACTGGATTCGTGATTTCCTGTCAGAAAGGTTCCAGTTCATAGTATTAGACAGAAAGTCATCGAGTAAAACAGAAGTAATATCCGGCGTTCCCCAAGGAAGTGTTATAGGCCCTCCATTGTTACTAATATACACTCCTGGAAATTGAAATAAGAACACCGTGAATTCATTGTCCCAGGAAGGGGAAACTTTATTGACACATTCCTGGGGTCAGATACATCACATGATCACACTGACAGAACCACAGGCACATAGACACAGGCAACAGAGCATGCACAATGTCGGCACTAGTACAGTGTATATCCACCTTTCGCAGCAATGCAGGCTGCTATTCTCCCATGGAGACGATCGTAGAGATGCTGGATGTAGTCCTGTGGAACGGCTTGCCATGCCATTTCCACCTGGCGCCTCAGCTGGACCAGCGTTCGTGCTGGACGTGCAGACCGCGTGAGACGACGCTTCATCCAGTCCCAAACATGCTCAATGGGGGACAGATCCGGAGATCTTGCTGGCCAGGGTAGTTGACTTACACCTTCTAGAGCACGTTGGGTGGCACGGGATACATGCGGACGTGCATTGTCCTGTTGGAACAGCAAGTTCCCTTGCCGGTCTAGGAATGGTAGAACGATGGGTTCGATGACGGTTTGGATGTACCGTGCACTATTCAGTGTCCCCTCGACGATCACCAGTGGTGTACGGCCAGTGTAGGAGATCGCTCCCCACACCATGATGCCGGGTGTTGGCCCTGTGTGCCTTGGTCGTATGCAGTCCTGATTGTGGCGCTCACCTGCACGGCGCCAAACTCGCATACGACCATCATTGGCACCAAGGCAGAAGCGACTCTCATCGCTGAAGACAACACGTCCCTCCATTCACGCCTGTCGCGACACCACTGGAGGCGGGCTGCACGATGTTGGGGCATGAGCGGAAGACGGCCTAACGGTGTGCGGGACCGTAGCCCAGCTTCATGGAGACGGTTGCGAATGGTCCTCGCCGATACCCCAGGAGCAACAGTGTCCCTAATTTGCTGGGAAGTGGCGGTGCGGTCCCCTACGGCACTGCGTAGGATCCTACGGTCTTGGCGTGCATCCGTGCGTCGCTGCGGTCCGGTCCCAGGTCGACGGGCACGTGCACCTTCCGCCGACCACTGGCGACAACATCGATGTACTGTGGAGACCTCACGCCCCACGGGTTGAGCAATTCGGCGGTACGTCCACCCGGCCTCCCGCATGCCCACTATACGCCCTCGCTCAAAGTCCGTCAACTGCACATAGGGTTCACGTCCACGCTGTCGCGGCATGCTACCAGTGTTAAAGACTGCGATGGAGCTCCGTATGCCACGGCAAACTGGCTGACACCGACGGCGGCGGTGCACAAATGCTGCGCAGCTAGCGCCATTCGACGGCCAACACCGCGGTTCCTGGTGTGTCCGCTGTGCCGTGCGTGTGATCATTGCTTGTACAGCCCTCTCGCAGTGTCCGGAGCAAGTATGGTGGGTCTGACACACAGGTGTCAGTGTGTTCTTTTTTCCATTTCCAGGAGTGTATATTAAACGACATAGGAGACAATTTGAGCGGCCGTCTTTTGATTGTTTGCAGATGATGCTGTCATTTACACTCATGTAAAGTCATCAGATGATCGGAAAGACTTGCAAAATGATTTAGATAAGATATTTGTGTGGTGCGAAAAGTGGCAATTGGCCCTGAATAAAGAAAAGTGTGAAGTTATTCACATGAGTACTAAAAGAAATCCACTAATTCCGATTACGTGATAAGTCACACAAATCTGAAGGCTGTAAATTCAACTAAATAATTAGGGATTACAATTACAAATACCCTAAACTGGAACGATCACATAGATAATATTGTGGGTAGAGTAAACCAAAGACTGCAATTCAGAGGCAGAACACTTAGAAGGTGCAACAGGTCTACTAAAGAGACTACTTACATCACGCTTGTCCGCCCTATTCTGGAGTACTGCTGTGCGGTGTGGGATCCGCATCAGGTGGGACTGACGGATGACATGGAAAAAGTACAAAGAAGGTCAGCTCGTTTTGTATCATCGCGAAATAGGGGAGATAGTGTCACAGACATGATACGTGAATTGGAGTGGTAATCATTAAAACA
This sequence comes from Schistocerca nitens, assembly GCF_023898315.1. Lineage (NCBI taxonomy): Eukaryota > Metazoa > Arthropoda > Insecta > Orthoptera > Acrididae > Schistocerca > Schistocerca nitens. The sequence continues at coordinate 98,032,576 of NC_064625.1, read as the reverse complement.
AAGGAGTTTTTCGTCGCGACGAGATCTTCTCATGAAATTTCAATCACCAGTTTTGTCCTCCGGTTGCGAAAACTTTCTGTTGGCACCCACCTACATAGGGAGAAATGATCATCACGATAAAACAAGAGAAATCAAGGCCCGCACAGAAAAATTTAAGTGATCGTTTTTCCCGCGTGCCGTTCGAGAGTGGAACGGTAGAAAGATAGCTTGAAGGTGGTTCGTTGAACCCTCTGCCAGGCACTTTATTGTGAATAGCAGAGTAATCACGTAGATGTAGATATTTTTATTGTGCTATCTTAACATGTACACGCATCAGTGAGTTGGTTCTATTTTCTATGCGTCCAACGGTCTTACCACAAACACATCACAAAATTTACTACCAGATGTTTTCTGTTGAGTTGTAACAGTGCCGTGGACTACCCCTGTCAGCATAGATTACCTGTTTTGCGTCCACCCGTCCACACTTCAGCACTTGCCCTGCTGCCCAGGGGAAGATAAATGTCAATGGCTTGCTTGTGCCACCTTTACTTAGAGGTACCAACCAACCTAAAAACACACTGCTCCTGATAGCTATAATTATAATAATTATAATTATTAGTCTGCAAACGAAGTAAATACTGATGTAATGTTGTTCAGTACACTGTCTTCAGTCACCAATAGAAATATCTGCACTTATGCTGTGTGTTTCTCGAGCTTTTGGCTATACTGACACAACCTTGATTTGCAGTAGGGTTATGGAAGACATACTGTGATGGAACACGTGAATCAGCTTGAAGAAAACGATATATTGACAAATAGCCAACATGGATTCAGGAAATATCGTTTTTTGTAGTATTCTCAAGAAGTAATGAGCGCTGACGACACGGAATGTTAAACTGACTCCATATTTTTAGATTTCCATGCGGCTTTTGACACCGTTGGTCAAAAGCAAATTTTAATTAAATTTCGTGCCTGTGGAATGTCGTCTCAGTTTTGTGATCGGATTCGTGATTTACTGTCACAAAGGTCACAGTTTTTAACAACTGACGGAAAGACATCGTGTAAAACAGAAGTATTATCTGGCGTTACCCAAAGAGTGTTACAGGCCCTCTGTTGCTCCTGATCTACATAAACGACTTAGGAAACAATCTGAGCAGCCTTCTTAGATTGTTTGCAGGTGATGTTGTCGTTTACCGTCATGTGAAGTGATTAGATGATCAAATCGAATTGCAAAATGATTTGGACAAAGTATTTTACAAAGTATGGTGCAAAAAGTGGCGATTGACTCTAAATCAGGAGAAGTTTGAAGTCATTCACATGAGCACTAAAAAAGAGTCAGACACAAGAAATCAAACAAATATGAAGGCTATAAACTCAACTAAATACTTAGGGATTACAATTACGAAATTAGCAGAAAACTTATAAGGTGTTACAGGTCTACTGAAGAAACTGCCGTACACTACACCATCTGCCCTCTTCTGGAGTACTGTTATGCGGTATGGGATCCTCATCGGGTAGGCTTGGTGGACGACATCGTAAAAATTTCAAAGAAGGGAAGTTCCTTTTGTATTACTGTGAAATAGAGGAGAGAGCGCTACGGAAATGATCCACAAATTGGGGTGGCAGTCATTAAATCATACGCTTTTTACGGTGCGGCAGGACCTTCTCACGATATTTCAGTCGCCAACTTTCTCCTCAGGGTGTGAAAATGGACTGAAGAGCCAAAGAAACTGGTACACCTATCTAATATCGTGTAGGTCCCCCGCGACCAGGCAGAAATGACGCAAGGCGGCGTGGCATGGACCCGACTAACGTCTGAAGTAGTGCTGGAGGGAATAGCCGCCATGAATCCTCAGGGCTGTCCATAAATCCGTAAGATTACGATGTGGAGATCTCTTCTGAACAGCAGATTGCAAGGCATCCCAGATATGCTCAGTAATGTTCATGTCTGGGGAGTTTGATGGACAGCACAAGTGTTTAAGCTCAGAAGAGTGTTCCTGGAGCCACTCTGTAGCAGTTCTGGACGTTTGAAGTGTCGCATTGTTCTTCTAGAATTCCCCAAGTACGCCAGACTGCACAATGGACATGAATGGATGCAGGTCATCAGACAGGATACTTAAGTACGTGTCACCTGCCAGAGTCGTATGTAGACTTATCAGGGGTCCCACAACACTCCAGCTGCACAAACTCCACACCATTACAGAGCCTCCATCAGCTTGAACAGTCCCCTGCTAACATGCGGGGTCTAACATTCTGCGTCGTGTCTGTTTCTTCTAAGTCGTGTCTCCCTACCACTTTCGCGCAACGACGATCTGAGCGTGTTTTTTAGGGAATTGACTATTTTGTGAACCTGGGACCTGTTGCTGGTAAGGAGACGCCAGACCACACATGACATGTAGAGTTCAGAAGAGCTCAGTGAGACTAGCGATGATATAATCAAATACTTAATGATTTCAGCGTCAGCTACACTGCACTTCCTGTAAAAGAATCTTAATACCAACTAAATTTAGTGGAAGGGGTTCAAGGCTCTCCTATTTTTAGTTAGCTGGTAAAATAACGTCGAAGAAGCAGTTATGTTTACCACTGGAATTTTTATTCTACTCACAAAACATTGTTTATAACTTGCGCTATTGATAATGGATCAAAGGAAGTACTATGCCATATCACATCTATAATCTAGGTTTAAATGAAGTTTCATAAAAGAGAAAACTATCAAAAATGGTCTACAGTGACCCTCAATTACCTTTAATTACTTACATAACTTGTTGTAAATTACAGTGGCTGATGTGGCTTCTGAATAATTATATAACAGAAAAATCATCGCGTTTCAGATTTTAACTTCTAGTAGCAAATGTGAATACCACGAAGTTTAATTGACGATTGACACTAGTATTACGCAAAAAGGGGATGTAAGAGATGAGACTTCTGCAGTTCTGAGTGACGCCTTGTGGCTACACAGTGTGCGTTCATTACCTTGTCGGTGTTTAGGCAGCGTCAGGGATCGGCGGGCGGCGCAGCTCCATGCACCCCGCCGTCTCGGAAGCAACTCTCACCTAACTTCTCCTTACTACAATTTACCAAAGTTGGTTTAAAAAAAAAAGGTACCTGGCTGTCTTTTCATCTGACCAATCAGGGTCTCAATGTTAACCTTAAGCTCCGCCTACAAAAATTCTGTCTATCCAATGAGAAACGTTATACTTTTCGTGGTGGGGCAATGTTTTTAATGTTTGCAACGTAACAGAGATGCGTATAGTCTCACGCTAAAACTTGCAGCTGGTGTGGTCCTTTTCGTGTTATTGTAAGATCTATACTGTTCTTCTGTAGGGCTCTATCTTTTAACATGGGCTGGGGGGTGGTACTGGTGGTCGGCTGGCGACGTGGGTGTCCGTCCCTTTTGTAGGGCCTCCTAGGCTACATGACTCTGCTCTCGGCTTCTGTTCTCGTTTCTTCTCTCGGAACTGCATCTGTTTCACGGTGGGAAGGTATGACATGCGTTTAGGCGTTCTTGTGTTAGTCTGTGGTATTCCATTTGCTCACTCGTTGATCGTATTACTTTGGTTAATGTAATGTCAGGATTTATTTGGAGCTATGTGACATACTGCCGGATTTGCTATCATGTCAGGGTTTTCATGGAAGGTGTTGGATTTGCCTGACACCTTACATATCACCACCCTCGAAACTTAATTTTTGCACTGAAGTTAGGCATTGATTGAATCCTTGTCTAAGTCAGTCAAAAATTATTCCTTTATCTAAATTTTGTTGCCTACTGTTCAGCCACGTTATTCTAGTTCTATGCTAGTTTATATTACTAATTTATATTTTTATTTTCTTCCATATTATTCTGACAAATATGTTTATATTGACAAGAGAAGAATATTTTTATGCTATTATCATTATTAATTTTTAATTATTTTCTTTCTTTATTGAAGTGTGAAATTTGTTTTTTAAGAAGTTTGTTATCGAAAGTGAGGAGTCTTTCACATCGATTTTCTTAGAATTTTTTTTATAGATGTAGTAATTAAGTAAAATCTGTTCCTAACACATTTTCTAAATATCATGTACAAGTAAAATGTTTTTGTTTCTAGACACTCATTTCAACATTGTTACACTAACAAATAAGAATTATTTCCAAGAATTGCTTTGACAAAGAAATATACATACACAAGTATTGAGATATTATCCTAACAAATAGTACAAATGTTAAAAAAAGGGAAAACATCCAACAAGATAATTTTTTATTCTTTGTTTTTATAAGGAGAAAATAAGTAAAATATAGTTATTCTTTTATTTTTATGAGGAGAAAATAAGTGGCGTATAGTTTTAGTGTTTATTATGCCTTACTTTTGTTCTTTATATACTGTCCATTTCAGAACTAATGACTTATTTTTATCGATAGTCTATTTTTTACTTAAGTCCATAGTCAGTGACTGTTATTTTGTAGTTTATTAGCTATCTGATGTGCTTTACTTATTTAGTTTTTCACACGCGTCTTCTGCACAATTCCTACATCACATGCTTTCACACATTTTCATTATCCTATGAATGTTTATGCATGAGTTTGACGAATGTTATTGCATGAAGTTGATGGACTTGAGCGAGATGGATGTGGGCAAGTATTTGAGGTACGGCCTCTTTCGTCATTGCTTGTTGGTTTTGCAACTGTGTGTTGCTGTTGAGGAGGTCCCATAATGGAATGGAGCTGTGAGTGCAGAATTTCGTGGTTTACTGGCTTTGTATGCATGAAAGTCATCGTTATGTGTCGCTGATAGCTGTCGATTTTCGTTGTAATACTTCGCAGACGACTAGTTTACAATAGGATAGGGATTTGGGAAGGTATGTCGTCTATTCTTCACTCATCTTCCTTCATGGTCTCAATCTTGCGAATCTTCAACTTCTGTTCTTCCTGCTTTTTCTCTGCTTCTTACTTGATTCTTGGTTCTTCTCTGGGCAGGATATGGGAATATTTATTGATAACTAGCCGCTTTGAAGTTCTCCTCTTAGTAACAGTTTGATAAATTGTTTGAATGTGTCAGTTCTGTTTTGTGGAAGTTTTCTTCAGTTTCGTGCATCAGCGTGGTGTTTAATAGCAGTAGTTTGACTTTTACACATATTTTTTGCCAGAGGTGGCTTGGCCAAGCGGTCTTCTCGTCATGCCGTTTTTTGCTAGCTCCGCTGAGTCGGGGCATCCCGGGACCTTTCTGGCCTTCCGTATCGTGTCATGTCCCAGCAGGGTTCACCTTAGCTGTAGATTTACTGCCGACTTTGGATACAAGTGCCCTTTGTTGGTTTCACTGTCCTTTCCCTTCTCTCAACGCTTCTGCCTTGTAGGAATCGTGTCTTGCTAATTACGTCCTTTCCTTTCTTGATACTTCTCTCATTGCAAGTTGTGGGTCATTGCATTTGCTTCTTGCCGGAGTTTTTACAATGGTTCTTACAAAAAGTTTTACTTATAATCATCTAACATATGTCTAGTACCTACATTGTTTTACGCCTTTTTAAAAAGCTTTACAAATTTCGGCATCTTTTCCATGTTACACTTCTAAGATATTTTGAGTCTTAACTTCTACAAGAATCCTCAAATTCGTTTTTTATTTTTGTGTAGTGTCGTGGTGTATAGCATTTTAGTATTTCATGCTGTTAGACTATCTACGCTTTATCCCTTTACCTTAATCTATGCTACTATTGGTGTTATTTTTGTTTTTGTTTTTATTGAAACTACTTTCTCTTCCCCGCCTTCCTCTCTCTTCATTCTTATTTCTCCTGACGATCTTATCTGCAACATAAACTTGAAATATTGTGCTAATTATTTACCAGTAATAAAATTAACCTTCAGACTTTTTGATATGGCTCACATGGTGAAGTCCTAAGGTTTTGCCTGTTTTTGGGTTCATTAGTCCCACAGCATTGTCATGAGCAATTTGGCTAATTATGACTGGTCCTTTGTATGCAGCGTAAAACTTATGTATTTTGTATTTCTGTTTGCAGGAGAGATGGTGTGTTTTCACAAATACTTTCTGGCCTACTGAGAATGTTCTTTTAATTGCTGTTCTATCTCTTCTTTCTTTTCTTTTAATGGCTGCCTTTCTGATGTTGGAGAGTGCTGTTGCTATGACTTGTTTGTGCTGTCTACGTGGTACAATAGGAAATCTAACATTTTCTCTGGGTATGTTTGGTGGTACAATATTTTTAAGTACAGTAACTGGAGGTAGTAGTGCAGTGCTATGTGGCATTTCCTTTATTACTTCTTGAAAATCTTTAAGGTATATATCCCAAGTGTTGTGTCTTTTGCCTGCATATAATCGGCATAAAGTGCCTATGTCCTTCATAGATCGTTCTGCTGGATTTACGCTAGGTTTGTACTTAGATATGTAGATGTTTTAACGTGTTCTGCCATTGCACTGATTTGTATTGTGGGCCATTATCCGAAATTATTCGTTCCACTCGACCTACTTGTCTGAGAAAATCTTTTTTTGTGCATGGGAGGGGCCCCATCAAATCTGTTGCAGCTATTTGTTTTAATTTTTTAGGGATTATTGGAAACATAGGTGGTTTGGTTTGGAAAGTGATGTGTTTAGCCCTCATACATTTTTTGCATTTGACAAATACTGTTCTAATTCGTCTTTCCATATTAGGAAAATGGCTTGTTTGTTTTATTTTTGAAAAGCATTTCTTTGGTCCAAAGTGGCCATTACTTAAATGTGTATACCATATGTGCTTATTCATTAGTTCATCTGGGATATAAATTAACCATTCATTCGTTGTAACATTTCGTCTAAAAAATAAAACATTGTTTTTTACGAGTAGTGCTGTCGAATGTCTGGAAAATCCTTACTTCTCCACTTGTGTTTGATTCCTAGTATTTCGGGATCCTTGTCCTGTTCTTTGCCTATGTTTTTCAATGCTGTCGTAATGTAGTTTTCGAAAGGTACTTGTTTCATATAGTACATTGTAAACTGGTCTTCTGCTGCTTCCAAACCTATGTTATTGGATGCACCCTTTGGGCATCGTGATAAAGCATCTGCTAATACATTCGCTGGTCCTAGTATGTGTGTAATAATGACGTCCAATTCTTGTAGTATTAACATCCATCTGACTAACTTCCCATGAGTTAATTTGGCGGATAACAGAAATTCTAATGCTTTTTGATCAGTGTATACTTTTGTTTTTCTTCTGAATAGGAAGTATCGAAAACGTTGGAAGCCCCATACAATGGCCAATGCTTCCAGCTCCGTGACTGAATAGTTTTCCCCGCTTTTTTTGAGCACACGACCGACAAATGCAATTGTTCTATATGATCTTAGTCCTGGCTGTTCGTATTCTTGGAATAAAATAACTCCGAAACCTGTTTTCGCGCTATCAGTGACCATACAAAAATTTTGTGTTAAATCAGGATGTGCTAAAATCGGTGCTGTTGTTAGTGCGTTTTACACTTTTAAAAATTCTTCATTGGCTTGTTGATCCCATACCCATGGCGTGTTTTTTCCAGTCAATGCACCTAGGCGTGGTGTTGCAAGAGAGTCGATCCAAATAAATTTTTTATAGAATCCGGTGAGACCTAGAAATCCTCTGAGAGTTTTCTTATGCCGGCCGAAGTGGCCGTGCGGTTAAAGGCGCTGCAGTCTGGAACCGCAAGACCGCTACGGTCGCAGGTTCGAATCCTGCCTCGGGCATGGATGTTTGTGATGTCCTTAGGTTAGTTAGGTTTAAGTAGTTCTAAGTTCTAGGGGACTAATGACCTCAGCAGTTGAGTCCAATAGTGCTCAGAGCCAACCAGAGTTTTCTTATTATATGGAGTACAGAATTCTTTGATTGCCATTCGTTTTTCTGGGTCGGGCATTACCCCTTTCTCTGAAATTATGTGTCCTAGAAATTTGACATCTCGCCTTCCAAATTTGGATTTTGTTATATTTACTGTGACCCCATGCTGTTTCATGATCTGTAAAAACTGATTTAATGTGTCATTGTGATGTTCCCAAGAGAGTTCTGCTATAATCACATCATCAACATAACAAGTAATTATTTGTAAAATTTCAGGACTGAGTATAGTATTAAATCCCCTAATAAACGCTGCTGATGATATGTTTAAACCAAATGGCAATCGTTTAAATTGGTAACATCTACCGAATACGATAAATGCTGTAAATTTTCTACATTCTGGGGCCAATTATATTTGCCAGAAACTACTCCGTAAATCAATTAATGAAAATATATTAGCACCGTGGAAGTTTTGTATCAATTCCTCTAATTTTTTTGGGCGATCTGTCTCAGTGATTATGATTGTGTTGATCTGTCTGGAACCAAGCACTAACCTGATGCTCCCATCTCGTTTTTGAACAATATGGAGCGGGCTGTTATATGTGGAGGTAGCTGGTTCAATAATATCGTCATCTAACATTTTAGATATCTCCTGGAATACTTTATTCCTGTAGCTTAACGGGATTGTATAGGGTGGCACTCTAAATGGTTTGTGCTGTTTTACTTCAAACTTGTACTGAAAGTGTTTAATACTGCCAGTCTTAGGTAAAAATACCTCTGCTTTATCTCGTAAAATACCCTCTAATTCTCTTTTACTGTGTTCCGAAATACCTTGAACTTCTTGCAATTTTTCGTCGATTTCTTTATGGACTTCTAACATGAGTTGAGGCGATCCCCCCTTTTGTGCATACCATTCTAATTCTTCATCCTCTTTATCTCGCATCATTCTTAATTGTTTGTTTATAACTGGTATTTCTTCTAATTTTAGCTTTTGCTCAATGTTACGTTACCTTTCCCCGTATCTATTATCGCTCGTCTCTCATTTTAAAAATCTGCACCTATAATCAAATCAACAATTAGTTTAGGTATAATCACGAAGTTGGCTTCGATCTTTTGACCTTGGCACGAAAGAGTTAACCTCGTTTGTCTCGTAACTTCCGCAGCATTGTTTCTAATAGGACCTCTTACTTTAATCTTACATGTTTTCTGAAATGGCAATTCCTCATTGGCATTACACTGCATGAATAAATTTTCTGAGATTGCGGTCAGTTCACTTCCGCTATCAATTAAAATATTGACTGGGATATGCTTTACCATGGCCTTCACAATTGGTTGAATTTGAAAGGGTAGGTTCTGTTCTTCTTCTTCTTGCATCAACTAATCGTTCACTGAATCATACATGAGTCTTTTCAGGACTTTCCCCTGTGAATTCAAACTTTCTGTATGATAAGCTTCGAATGCTACTTCTCTCTCTTTTATTTCCTCTTCTCTATTTCTTCCTTCATTTACGCTTTCTTCAACATCCTCTACTTTTTCCTCATCTTCGTCTATCTTCTCCTTCTTCGTCGCTACTTTCACATAATCGCATTTAAATGCTCTAATTATCGCTTCATAACTTCCTTCATTATATACGTTGGGTTGTGTGCCCACTAGTAACTTATTTTCAACTTCTGTCGACTGCGCATTATCCCCATTGAATTCGCTTTCCCTGGTTTCCGTCTCAAATAGCCCTGCAATACTCATTACTTCGTCCTTTCCTCCTACATTAGTTGTGCATGCCTCTGGTAATTCATCTTCCTCATCAGTATTCTCCCAATTAATTTCGTCCCAACACGATATTGTTATTTTCCTGTCTTCGTTTTCATCTGGTCCCTGCGGTTTTGTTTCTTCCTTCTTCTCTTCTCGTGATAAGGTATTTACTTCTCTGTTCAAGGTGCTGCAATTATTCTGGGTCGGTGCGTCATTCTCTTTGGCATGGGCGCTTAGCTGTCAATTTGAACGTTTTTCGCGGTTTGGTGGTCTTACCTCCACCTCTTCTATCTGTATTCTCTTTTCTTGTTCAGCTTGTTGATATTGGTTTCTTTGTTGATAATTTGTCGGTCTATTATTGGTTCTCCAATACCCGTTCCGGTTGTCATTATTCCTTCTGTAATAGTTGTTGCCGTTCCTGTGTGAATTACAGTTATTGCCATATTCTCTTCTAAATCCGTAACCGTTTCTTTGTCGAAATCTGTTGTCGTTTCTTGGTGCGAAGTTATAACGTGGTTCGTAATTATTGTTTCTTCGTACTGTCTTGTGGATTCCACTGCTTTTTGCTTTCGTTTTCGCGTGCGCTTCGTCTTTTTCTTGCGCCATCTTCCGAAAATATAAACTCTAGTCCCCTTAGAATTCCTTTAAATGCTTCGACGTCATTGCCTCCGCGACCTACTAATGATTGCTGGTATTTCAATGGTAACTTCATCGCGCATAATTTAATGAATTCTCCGTCACTGTATGGTACATCTAAGCATTGATTTTTCTTTGCCATTACTTCGAAAAATTTCACGGGACTCTTCTCTTTTGAATTTTCAAAATATGGGTTCTGTAATAATTCGTACTTCACTCTGTTCTGTGCTTCGTTGGACCGATATCGTGAGAGAAACTTCTCTCTGAAATCTTTGTGCGATCGGCACGTCGCTGCAACATTCTGCATGGTTTCTGCGACTGTTCCTGACATGTGTGCACATATAAAGTCTAATTTGTGTGCTGGCGTCCAGTGTTCTGGTAATCCTACTCGAAATTGATCAATAAAAGTTCGTGGATGTAATGAGTTTCCTTCTCGAAAGTGCTGAAATTTTCTGACTGTGAGGAAATGATCGTTGTCGTACTTCGTCATAGTTCCATATGAAATTCGCGATTCTTCGCCACTTTTGTTTCTGATCATTTCTCCCGTCGTTCTTTCCGGTTGTGGTAGATCCATTGGATATTGTCCACTGTAACTTTCGCCTACCCTTGCGTAGTATGGTTGGAGTGGTACGCAATAATTTTCTTCCATCGGTTGTGAACGTGTAGCTGAATGCATTGCACTGTACTCTTCGCGACCTGGCTTTCCATTGTCACGTATTGGTTCGGTATCTTGTCTGGCTAAACTTGCCGCTTCATTGCGCGATCCAAACTGTCTTGAAACATACATTTGTGGTTCTGCATGTGTTTGTGATGCCGTTTGTTCATCAAGAGTTTCGAAACGTGTTTGTTGCTGTGCAGGCTGTCTGATTTCACGTGTGTTACTTTCCGCCTGTGATTGGAATCGCAAATGCATGATATCTTCGTTAATTGGTCGTTTTTCCGGTGGTATTACAAATACGGATGTGGTTGCAGGCTCAGTGCTTGTTCGATCCTGTTCACTACGCTCTTCAATAGTTCGCAACAACTCTGTTCGCAATGTCTGAAATTGTTGCTTCGTTTGCGCTTCTATTTTGACTATGCGATTATCATATCTTTTCAGCGCAGCTTTTGTGATACGTTTGTGTAACACACTGTTTTCAACAATTTCACGCGCTGTAGCTGCTGCTTGTCTAGTAATTACGTTTATCTGTTTCTCTAGTCTCTTGACTTCTCCCTGGGCGTTGTTACGTAATGTTTTGATCTCGTCCTGAATGTCATTACGCAATGTTTGTACGTCCGCTTGTACCTTGTCAATGTCTGTTCTCAATTGATTGTGACCTGTTATTAAGTTTCCTATCACTTCTCGAGATTCTTTTGCCTCGTCTTCAATATGAATTAGGTGTAACTGAATTTTATTATTTTGTTCTTTAATCTCACGCATTTGTCTCGTGGTTTCTACAATTTGTTTCGTCGTTCCTGCATTCTGAATTTTTATTTGGTTCGCAATTTCTTTATTTTGTCTTGTCGTGGTTTCCGTCATTTGTTGTAATAATTCTGCCAGATTGGTGGGTCCTATTGCGTTTTCTTCCGACGTCCTACGCTCTGTGGTTTCGCCCAAGTGTTGGTTTGCAACCGATTGCATTGAACTGTGCGGAGACACGTTTCTGCTCGAATTCCTTGTACTCTCTGGTGAGGGAGCTCTGATTACTTGTACTATGGGTTCTACGTATTCAAGACGCAAGCTAGAATCCTCATCGACTGTCTCTCTACTTTCCTGCTCCTCTGTCGTATGCTGACCTACGTTTTCTATGCCTTGGCGTACATTATCCTCGTTATGGTGCGTTATCTGTCCTTTTTCTCGTGATACTGCATCGTCTGTTGTTCTGTCCTCTATTCTCTGTCCATCTTCATGCTGGGTGTCTACCTCAATTCGGTCAATGTCTCGATCTGCCATTGCTAATCTTTCCAAATCCCTTATTTTCTGTTTTAAAAGCAATTCACGCGCCCTACTTCGCGTCAACATGCGCTCATACGATCTCACACGTTTTTGCTCACACGACTTGACACTTATTATACCCAAGACTGACAATCCATTCACTACTTGTTGGGTCAGAACCAACTTGTCAACGATGTATCCGCCACCTGTGTGCTTGCATTGGAGAGAAAACTTAAATCTAACAATATTAAAATTCATAACTTATTTATGCAATTGTCTCTGCTAGAATGTCTCACTTTCTATTGAATACTATCTTACTATCTATCGCTGCAGCTACTGTTTTCGACTATTTATAACTTTCATAAAAAAATTTTATTACGAAAATTTTTAACAGGATATTTTTCTGACCTAGTTGGGCATGTCGTCGACCTTCAATGTTGGTATTTTACGAATCCTGGCAGGGTCGCCATTCTCTAACATTCTGCGAGGTGTCTGTTTGTTCTAAGTCGTGTCTCCCTACCACTTTCGCGCAATGACTCTGAGCATGTTTTTTTAGGGAATTGACTAGTTTGAACCTGAGACCTGTTGCTGGTATGGAGACGCCAGACCACACATGACATGTGGAGTTCAGAAGAGCTCAGTGAGACTAGCGATGATATAACCAAATACTTAATGATTTCAGCGTCAGCTCCACTGCAGTCCCTGTAAAAGAATCTTAATACTAACTAAATTTAGTGGAAGGGGTTCAAGGCTTTCCTATTTTTAGTTAGCTGGTAAAATAACGTCGAAAAAGCAGTTAAGTTTACCATTGGAATTTTTATTCTACTCACAAAACATTGTTTATAAATTGAACTATTGATAAAAGGAAATGATGATAAAAACCAACTACATTCAACAAAAATGTGAACGAATATTCCCTGAATGGGTTTCCAAGTTCTATAATGGATTGAAGGATGTACTATGCCATATCACATCTATAATCTAGGTTTAAATGAAGTTTCATAAAAGAGAAAACTATCAAAAATGGTCTACAGTGACCCTCAATTACCTTTAATTACTTACATAACTATATAACAGAAAAATCATCGCATTTCAGATTTTAACTTCTAGTAGCAAATGTGAATACCACGAAGTTTAATTGACGATTGACACTAGTATTACGCAAAAAGGGGATGTAAGAGATGAGACTTCTGCAGTTCTGAGTGACGCCTTGTGGCGGCACAGTGTGCGTTCATTACCTTGTCGGTGTTTAGGCAGCGTCAGGGATCGGCGGGCGGCGCAGCTCCATGCACCCCGCCGTCTCGAAAGCAACTCTCACCTAACTTCTCCTTACTATAATTTACCAAAGTTGGTTTAAAAAAAAAGGTATCTGGCTGTGTTTTCAACTGACCAATCAGGGTCTCAATGTTAACCTTAAGCTCCGCCTACAAAAATTCTGTCTATCCAATGAGAAACGTTATACTTTTCGTGGTGGGGCAATGTTTTTAATGTTTGCAACGTAACAGAGATGCGTATAGTCTCACGCTAAAACTTGCAGCTGGTGTGGTCCTTTTAGTGTTATCATAATATCTATACTGTTCTTCTGTAGGGCTCTATCTTTTAACATGGGCTGGGGGGTGGTCCTGGCGGTCGGCTGGCGACGTGGGTGTCTGTCCCTTATCGTAGGGCCTCCTAGGCTACACGACTCTGCTCTCGGCTTCTGTTCTCGTATCTTCCCTCGGAACTGCGTCTGTTTCATGGTGGGAAGGTATGACATGCATTTAGGCGTTCTTGTGTTAGTCTGTGGTATTCCATTTGCTCACTCGTGATCGTATTACTTTGGTTAATGTAATGTCAGGATTTATTCGGAGCTATGTGACATACTGCCGGATTTGCTATCATGTCAGGGTTTTCATGGAAGGTGTTAGATTTGCCTGACACCTTACAAGGGTCCATAGATTCATGAGGTTGTCTCCGTACCCGAACACGGCCATCATCTCGATACAATTTCAAATGAGACTTGTCGGAATAGGCAACATGTTTCCAGTCATCAACAGTCCAATGGCGGTGTTGACGGGCCCAGGCGAGGTGTAATGCTTTGTGTAGTGCAATCGTCAAGGATACACGAGAGGACCTTTGGCTCCGAAAACCCATAACGATGATGTTTCGTTGAATGTTTCGCACGCTGACACTTGTTGATGGCCCAGCATTGAAATCTGCAGCAATTTGGGAAAGGATTGCAATTCTGTCACGTTGAATGATTCTCTTCAGTCATTGTTAGTCCCGTTCTTGCAGGATTTTTTTCCGGCCACGGCGATGTTGGAGACGCGATGTTTTATCGGATTCCTGATATTCTCGGTACACTCGTGAAATGGTCGTACGGGAAAATCCCCCCCTTCATCGCTCCCTCGGAGATGCTGTGTCCCATTGCTTGTGCGCCGACTGTAACACCACGTTCAAACTCATTTAGGCCTGGGGGGGGGGGGGGGGGTAGGACGTCAAACGGGCCGACTTGGAGCACGAGAGGCACCACAGGATATTTTAATTTCCACTGTCTACACTTTTACAAAGAAATTCATAAAACATTGTCGCGCATGACCAGGAAGGATTCAGGATTCACACTCATAGCAATGGAAGTTCAAAAACATAACAAAATAATTTTTTTGGCTTACGAAGTTTCATCATTGTTTCACTTACTATGGGCTGCATTTTTTGCTATAGGTACACTTTTCTTCATAACTCAGAGAGATTCTTCGATGAATTTTGCAAAGCATAGAAACCATATGAAACTATAGTATTAATTTAATTTATGAAAAATGAATGAGCTATTACATTTTAAACTTCACGTTTAGAGAAAACTCAAATTTTATAGTTAATTATCTAGATTTTTACGCCCTTAAAAACTGGATTTGGAAAATTCTATAGTTTTTCATTAAGGAGTTTGTGTTTATTAAGCATACCAAGTCTCAGAGTATATACACTCCTGGAAATTGAAATAAGAACACCGTGAATTCATTGTCCCAGGAAGGGGAAACTTTATTGACACATTCCTGGGGTCAGATACATCACATGATCACACTGACAGAACCACAGGCACATAGACACAGGCAACAGAGCATGCACAATGTCGGCACTAGTACAGTGTATATCCACCTTTCGCAGCAATGCAGGCTGCTATTCTCCCATGGAGACGATCGTAGAGATGCTGGATGTAGTCCTGTGGAACGGCTTGCCATGCCATTTCCACCTGGCGCCTCAGTTGGACCAGCGTTCGTGCTGGACGTGCAGACCGCGTGAGACGACGCTTCATCCAGTCCCAAACATGCTCAATGGGGGACAGATCCGGAGATCTTGCTGGCCAGGGTAGTTGACTTACACCTTCTAGAGGTCGTTGGGTGGCACGGGATACATGCGGACGTGCATTGTCCTGTTGGAACAGCAAGTTCCCTTGCCGGTCTAGGAATGGTAGAATGATGGGTTCGATGACGGTTTGGATGTACCGTGCACTATTCAGTGTCCCCTCGACGATCACCAGTGGTGTACGGCCAGTGTAGGAGATCGCTCCCCACACCATGATGCCGGGTGTTGGCCCTGTGTGCCTCGGTCGTATGCAGTCCTGATTGTGGCGCTCACCTGCACGGCGCCAAACACGCATACGACCATCATTGGCACCAAGGCAGAAGCGACTCTCATCGCTGAAGACGACACGTCTCCATTCGTCCCTCCATTCACGCCTGTCGCGACACCACTGGAGGCGGGCTGCACGATGTTGGGGCGTGAGCGGAAGACGGCCTAACGGTGTGCGGGACCGTAGCCCAGCTTCATGGAGACGGTTGCGAATGGTCCTCGCCGATACCCCAGGAGCAACAGTGTCCCTAATTTGCTGGGAAGTGGCGGTGCGGTCCCCTACGGCACTGCGTAGGATCCTACGGTCTTGGCGTGCATCCGTGCGTCGCTGCGGTCCGGTCCCAGGTCGACGGGCACGTGCACCTTCCGCCGACCACTGGCGACAACATCGATGTACTGTGGAGACCTCACGCCCCACGTGTTGAGCAATTGGGCGGTACGTCCACCCGGCCTCCCGCATGCCCACTATACGCCCTCGCTCAAAGTCCGTCAACAGCACATAGGGTTCACGTCCACGCTGTCGCGGCATGCTACCAGTGTTAAAGACTGCGATGGAGCTCCGTATGCCACGGCAAACTGGCTGACACTGACGGCGGCGGTGCACAAATGCTGCGCAGCTAGCGCCATTCGACGGCCAACACCGCGGTTCCTGGTGTGTCCGCTGTGCCGTGCGTGTGATCATTGCTTGTACAGCCCTCTCGCAGTGTCCGGAGCAAGTATGGTGGGTCTGACACACCGGTGTCAATGTGTTCTTTTTTCCATTTCCAGGAGTGTATTTTTCTGCTTGTATTTGGCATTCTTTTAGAACTGTGCAGCACCATAAGCGGGTTCTTTTTCATTTTCTAAATCAGTTTTTTCCTTTTCACATTCCTATGATGCACTATTCTTGATTTTATCACCTCCAAAAATGATTTAGCTGCTTTTACTACACGCTTTCTGACTACCGCATACAAAGCTTTGATGCAGTTCACTCCGGGCTTAGTTCCCGTTTTCTCTAAAACACAAAGCTGATCAAATAGTTCAAATGGCTCTGAGCACTATGGGACTTAACATCTGAGGTCATCAGTCCCCTAGAACTTAGAACTACTTAAACCTGACTAACCTGAGGACTTCACACACATCCATGTCCGAGGCAGGATTCGAACCTCCGCCGGGATCAGCCGCACAGTCCATGACTGCAGCGCCCAAGACCGCTCGGCTAATCCTGCGCGGCAGTATTTCAAGCAGCCGGATGTTTGTAGTCCTATCGCTCTGTTCTGCGAATCTTAGGATAATTTAGGTTAAGCAGTGTATAAGCTTGGGGACTGATGACCTTAGCAGTTAAGTCTCATAAGATTTCACACACATTTGAACATTTTTGAAACACTCATATTTTCTGTCTTATTTTGTGGTTGCGAAACTTGGACCCTTAAGGCCAGAGACAAGCAGCGTATTGATGCATTTGAGCTCTGGTGCTCCCACGGGATGTTGCACATGAAATGGATCGGAAGAAGAATAAATGTGTCCATTATTGAGCAACTGAATACCTCCAGACGTCTTTCATCACATGTCAACCAAAAATTCTCCAATTCTTTGGCTGTACTATGGAAAGAGATGGAGAGAAACTAAAGAAAATAATGATGGAAGGGAAGATAGAGCGCACGAGACAGGAAGAGAGCAGCGACCAGGTGGATAGATAAAACCAAGATCTGTGGTCTACCTCTTCAGCATGCTCTAAGAGAAGCTGCAGACTGTGGTGGGGAGCTGGAAAATCTGTGACTGATCTTATTTTCTCTAGATTGGGACGGACTCAGCCACCATTAACTAAGTGCACCAAGATTTTTATTTCTTGAGCGACGAAGAAGCACTTTTCCGGATTATGGTGGGGGCCTGCAGTCTGAACACACTTCAGTATGGTTGTCATACGGCTTAGATGCTGTTCATATGTTTTAGAAAAACTGACGGTCTCATGCAGATTGCATACACACATCGTCCATTTAAGGTGTCGAAGCTGGTTATCTATCATACGCTGGAAGGTGGCTGGAGTGTTCCATAGTGTATATGGCATAACTAGAGCACCAGGTTTCATTAAGGCTGTCTTTCCCTGGCCAGCGTCGTGAGCCTCAAGTTACCAGTAGCATCCAGAATGAGATTTTCACTCTGGAGCGGAGTGTGCGCTGATAATGACAGAAGTAAAGCTGTGAGGACGGGGCGTGAGTCGTGCTTGGGTAGCTCAGGTGGCAGAGCACTTGCCCGCGAAAGGCAAAGGTCCCGAGTTTGAGTCTCAGTCCGGCACACAGTTTTAATCTGCCAGGAAGTTTCATACCAGTAGCATGTTTGAATGTTCGTAAATGAAAAATACTTTGAAAAATGCAAACTGTCTAGGGTGTATTCCATGTGCGGTAGTGGGTAGACGTTATTCGTGATTTTGTTTAGTCTTCGGTAGACGACGCAGAAACGCCATGTGCCGTCCTAGTTCTTCAGAAGAACCACAGGAGAGGACTTGCTGAATACGTTCAATGCGCTTGCGTTTAGTTTGAGTGTCGTTAGGGACAGTCCCTAATTTTCAAAGGTGCGCACGAATTTATTCTTTGTTTCTCATCATTATGTGCGTTATTCGTCATGAGTCAGTCATTATAAAGTATGCAAGCTAAGTCAAATAAACGAGCAATTTATACGAAAATCTTATTTCTCTCTATAAATCTTCAATATCTCATCACGTTATGGACCCAGACATCGCGTGATTAGTATGAGGGAATTGAACGAGTTGTGTTGTGAAAGATTACTCAGAAAATAACATTGTCAGCCGCCCTTACTAGGCGAACTTTCGTTACGCCGGTCGCGGTCTCCTCGGACGGAAAGTAATCTACAATGGCTGAAAAAATTTCTGCGCGATGTATCGTAAAATTAGAAGGGAAAAATTATCTAGCTTGTAAATTTTAAAGCACTGTAGTTCTCAATGCCTGCGGAGTTTTTGATGCTGTAATTGGAATACGAGTTTAGCTGGCTAAAACCGCCGATGCCGTAACGAAAGCATAGATAAGAGAAAACGCCAAGGTTATGATTCTGATTTAGGTTAAAGTGCACTTACGGTGTAAGCAGCTCTTCGGCTGCAAGCTGCTTTGACAATTCGTGGGCAATCGGGTGAGTAGTATACAGTAGCCAATGAGAATCGCTGAATCTAATGACACAGGTGCGAGCTGATTACTTTTGTTTCCGAGATGGACATAGCGAGATTGACTATTATTGATCTGGCTATTATAGATTATAAATTTGATTACTGGATTTCTTATGTATATCTTGTACTATATATTTCTCGGAGTAAGACAGGATTTGTAGGGCTATTCTTTCGTATCCCAATGTTATAGTTTGGCTTTCAGTTGGCGAAGCCAATGTATGTGACTGGAGGAAAATTGACTGTGGGGACGGACTGACCTGTAGCGTAGCCGAGTGATCGCTTCTAAAACTATGTGGGGTATTTACAAATGTTCCGCTATCCGAGAATGTGGTTACACTGGAACCTAAAGTACAACTTAAATTTTACAGAATGTCCTGTTTTGTATGAGCACATTCTGCAACATACGCTACTGGCCATTAAAATTGCTACACCAAGAAGAAATGCAAACGATAAACAGGTATTCATTGGACAAATATATTATACTAGAACTGACAGGTGATTACATTTTCACGCAATTGTGTGCATAGATCCTGAGAAATCAGTACCCAGAAGAACCACCTCTGGCCGTAATAACGGCCTTGATACGCCTGGGCATTGAGTCAAACAGACGTTGCATGGCGTGTACAGGTACAGCTGCCCATGCAGCTTCAACACGATACCACAGTTTATCAAGAGTAGTCACTGGCGTATTGTGACGAGCCAGTTGCTCGGCCACCATTGACCAGACGTTTTCAGTTGGTGAGAGATCTGGAGAATGTGCTGGCCAGGGCAGCAGTCGAACATTTTCTGTATCCAGAAAGGCCCGTACAGGACCTGCAACATGCGGTCGTGCATTATCCTGCTGAAATGTAGGGTTTCGCAGGGATCGAATGAAGGGTAGAGCCACGGGTCGTAACACATCTGAAATGTAACGTCCACTGTTCAGAGTGCCGTCAATGCGAACAAGAGGTGACCGAGATGTGTAATCAATGGCACCCCACACCATCACGCCGGGTGATACGCCAGTATGGCGATGACGAATACACGCTTCCAATGTGCGTTCACCGCTATGTCGCCAAACACGAATCTGACCGTCATGATGCTGTAAACAGAACCTGGACTCATCCGAAAAAATGACGTTTTGCCATTCGTGCACCCAGGTTCGTCGTTGAATACACCATCGCAGGCGCTCTTGTCTGTGATGCAGCGTCAAGGGTAACCGCAGCCACGGTCTCCGAGCTGATAGTGCATGCTGCTGCAAATGTCGTAGAACTGTTCGTACAGATGGTTGTTGTCTTGCAAACGTCCCCATCTGTTGACTTAGAGATCGAGACGAGGCTGCATGATCCGTTACAGCCACGCGGATGCCTGTCATCTCGACTGCTAGTGATACGAGGCCGTTGGGATCCAGCACGGCGTTGCGTATTACCCTCCTGAACCCACCGATTCCATATTCTGCTAACAGTCATTGGATCTCGACCAACGCGAGCAGCAATGTCGCGATACGATAAACCGCAATCGCGATAGGCTACAATCCGACCTTTATCAAAGTCATAAACGTGATGGTACGCATTTGTCCTCCTTACACGAGGCATCACAACAATGTTTCACCAGGCAACGCCGGTCAACTACTGTTTGTGTATGAGAAATCGGTTGGAAACTTTGCTCATGTCAGCACGTTGTAGGTGTCGCCACCGGCGCCAACCTTGTGTGGATGCTCTGAAAAGCTTATCATTTGCATATCACAGCATCTTCTTCCTGTCGGTTAAATTTCGCGTCTGTAGCACGTCATCTTCGTGGTGTAGCAATTTTAATGGCCAGTAGTATATATTCCACTATGCCGCGACGTAATTTCATACACTTCCCATCATGACGGTGGTTTAATGATCACTATTTCGTCATTGGTTTCGTCATCTTGTCTAATCAGCCGATTCATCATTCGTTGCATTCATTTCCATCATCGCGCAAACGTTTAGAAAGGGCAGCACGCAACGGTAAAGCTGCCGACACCGTAAGTACATTTTTACATGAAGCTAGTCGAGTTTCATACACAAGCAACGGTGAGAATCAAGTAAGTCAACCTTAAGGCAGAGTTTTTAAGAATAACGGCTCAATGCGAATGATTCGGTCGCTGCGCGCGTAGTTAAAGTTGGGCACCTGGTATTTCAACTCCGGTATATTGGAGAAAGTGTGTTGGACGTGGCTATAATGGCGGAAATCTTTGCTTCATTGCCGTCAAAGTACAATGCGTTTAAAACAGCAAGGGACAGCTGCCAACAAAATGTGGAAACGTTGACGGAACATCTCACCATCAGAGTCCCAGGTGGTTGTGGATTATGAAGCTGGTGCGGTTCCAGTGATGGAGATCAGCAAGCAAAAGGAAAGCATTTCAACCTGATAAAATCTACTCTTCTAAAGAGCGAAAAACACGATTTGCTCCGTAGTGCCAGAAAACACGTGAGACATGGAGAAACATACGAGACGAAGATGAATTTGACTATGCGTTTACTGTCTCGTTAGATAAAACATGTAGTGGAGTCAAAATGTCACGAGAGACTTGTGCCAAATGGCTGCAGTACGAGTCGGACTTATGGTGGGTAAACAGTGATGCGTCTCGTCTCATTTCGACGCGAATGGTTCTCGAAGCTTTGGTCCGTAGCTGCAGAAAGCTAAAGAAAGCGAAGTCATCAGTATGGGAACTGTCGCTGTCAACATAGAAGCTGACGGCATAATTAGTGACGCACATTTCGCAAACGTTTTATGTGTACCAGATACCATAAGGTATTTGTTTAGCGTCCGAGCATGTTTTTAAACAAGGTCAAGTTATGCTAGTGCGTAACGAAGAAACTATAATGGAATGTGTGAAGCAAGAAAACCATACACTACTGGCCATTAAAAATTCTACACCAAGAAGAAATGCAGATGATAAACGGGTATTCATTGGACAAAAATATTATACTAGAACTGACATGAGATTACATTTTCACGCAATTTGGGTGCATAAATCCTGAGAAATCAGTACCCAGAACAACCACCTCTGGCCGTAATAACGGCCTTGATACGCCTGGGCATTGAGCCAAACAGAGCTTGGATGGCGTGTACATGTACAACTGCCCATGCAGCTTCAACACGATACCACAGTTCATCAAGAGTAGTGACTGGCGTATTGTGACGAGCCAGTTGCTCGGCCACCATTGACCAGACGTTTTCAATTGGTGAGAGATCTGGAGAATGTGCTGGCCAGGGCAGCAGTCGAACATTTTCTGTATTTAGAAAGGCCCGTACAGGACCTGCAACATGTATTATCCTGTTGAAATGTAGGGTTTCGCAGGGATCGAATGAAGGTTAGAGCCACGGGTCGCAACACATCTGAATGTAACGTCCACTGTTCAAAGTGCCGTCAATGCGAACAAGAGGTGACCAAAACGTGTAACCAATGGCACCCCATACCATCACGCTGGGTGATACGCTAGTATGGCGATGACGAATACACGCTTGCAATGTGCGTTCAACGCGATGTCGCCAAACACGGATGCGACCATCATGATGCTGTAAACAGAACCTGGATTCATCCGGAAAAATGACGTTTTGCCATTCGTGCACCCAGGTTCGTCGTCGAGTACACCATCGCAGGCGCTCCTGTCTGTGATGCAGCGTCAAAGGTAACCGCAGCCACGGTCTCCGAGCTGATAGTCCATGCTGCTGTAAACGTCATGGAACTGTTCGTGCAGATGGTTGTCGTCTTGCAAACGTCCCCATCTGTTGACTCAGGGATCGATACGTGGCTGCACGATCCGTTACAGCCATGCAGATAAGGTGCCTGTCATCTCGACTGCTAGTGATACGAGGCCGTTGGGATCCAGCACGGCGTTGCGTATTACCCTCCTGAACCCACCGATTCCATACTCTGCTAACAGTCATTGGATCTCGACCAACGCGAGCAGCAATGTCGCGATACGATAAACCGCAATCGCGATAGGCTACAATCCGACCTTTATCAAAGTCGGAAACGTGATGGTACGCATTTGTCCTCCTTACACGAGGCATCACAACAACGTTTCACCAGGCAACGCCGGTCAACTGCTGTTTGTGTATGAGAAATCAGTTGGAAACTTTCCTCATGTCAGCACGTTGTAGGTGTCGCCACCGGCGCCAACCTTGTGTGAATGCTCTGAAAAGCTAATCATTTGCATATCATAGCATCTTCTTCCTGTTGGTTAAATTTCGCGTCTGTAGCACGTCATCTTCGTGGTGTAGCAATTTTAATGTCCAGTAGTGTATTTATAGGTTGTTTTTCGCGGCAAAATGAAGTCTAGCGAGTAACATGTCCGACAGAACAGACACTACTCCTATAGATGGGTGCATTTCTGCAATAGCGTGACGGCTCCATTACATTTGCTTCAGTGCAAATGTACTAATATCGTTCAAACCCCTACGGGAATAAATAATTTGCGAGCAGGGGTTAACGTACGAGGGACGCTGCGTTGCAACGTGTGATAAGTTAGAAATTTCCGTCGGTCATATACCGTTTCCGGATGGCGGAAGCGATTAAGGAAACCGCTCATAAGAAGTGAATCCAGGATAGAGTTCCGGTCCGATACAGATTTTCTTCTTTCGACATGGCATTTCCACGATGCCCTGTGTGGCTGGAAGTCACTAGTTTTCCACCCAGCCGGCCGGGGTGGCCGAGCGGTTCTAGGCGCTACAGTTTGGATCCGCGCGACCGCTACGGTCGCAGGTTGGAATCCTGCCTCAGGCATGGATGTGTGTGATTTCCTTAGGTTAGTTAGGTTTAGGTAGTTCTAAGTTCTAGGGGACTGATGACCTCAGAAGGTAAGTCCCATAGTGCTCAGAGCCATTTGAACCATTTTTTCCACCCACCTTTTCCCATTCCTTCCCATCCCTTTATTTGATGTACAACGAATGTAATGTCATTGATCGATTTAGTGGATTCAACGCTCTCTCGTTAAACGTCTGGTTAACGGCTCAAAGCGATGCGTGTACACATGGTACTGAGTATATTAATGGTGACATGAAACAGCTTCTCAGAAGCCTTAGAATCCAGTTGGATACAACCGCTCCATTCACACCAGAACAGAACAACCGATCCGAGAGAGACAGTGGAACAATTGTTGAATGCCCCGCACGATATTGAAAGTCAAGACTCTTCCAAAGTTGTTATGGGCATAAGCAGTTAACATTGCTCTCTACGTATCAAATACGACTCCAGCGAAACGCAGTTTGAAACAAAGTCCAAATACCATTAATACCATATAAGTAACATTAATACAACTGGCCATTACATTTTCCCAATTTATTTGTATTTAATGCTCAATGAATATGGTATTGTTTGTAATATAAATACTTGTAAAGCTACCTTGATTCCTTGGAAGAGGAAAAAAAAAACTTTACTGCTTGATTCAAAATTTCAGTGCACCATAGATGTTAATATAATTGTTACTGTCATATTATTCATTTTATCTCACCTCTATGTTGCTCCCTGTATATAGCACAGTATTTACATAATACCGTACAAGTAGCATTCACACAAGCTGGTTACTACATCTGTCAACTTCATCTTTAATATTATGTGCTCATAATGTAAGGTTTATCTTTGTGTTTTGTGTTTTAATTTTCACTATGTTATGTTATTCCTTAAAAACAGTCATACTGTGAAATCAAAGCAATCTGTACAGCGTGATGTCTCTGAGAGAGAACGTCTCTGACACTTGTATTTGTAAATCTGCAATCTTTGTGAGAACTTCAGATGTGGCAAATTCTTTTTGGTGTGTGTGTGTGTGTGTGTGTGTGTGTGTGTGTGTGTGTGTGGTGCTTTGCACAATATGGTGATGCACAAATTACATAAGTGCTGGATATATTTTGGAATATTCGAAAAATACAATCCTGCAACTTCGCAACAAAATCGCACGGAATTTTTGACGTAAGTACCATAACCACTTAACCTCATATTTATTTACTCTGTAATTCATCGTTTGGAGGTTAGTTATTTTACATAGGGCGCTTCTATCACTGTCTTCTACCGCAGGGCAACAATACACCAAAAATACTTCGCCACAGTGGAAGAATAAAAATTGAAAAAGGACGCTAATGTAAAGTGTATGTTGAAAATCATGTGAACAGCCGTCTGATGATGAACTTGCCAGTTCGAAACCGGTAACGGCGCTATTTACCTAATAGTATTAATAGTGGGTGGTTGCTGTCTTCTTATTTGTAAGAATTAACCTACATTAAAAGTCCAAATAAGTTATGGATCAGACGAAAGCCCTTTGTTGGTATTCCTCGCATCTTTGAATACGAAGCTTTTGCTCATGTGCCAAAACAATTTCGAAAGGAGCTCGAGACGGGAGAATCGGCAAATCATCGACATTCTGATCCCTCAAATTCGAAAGTTTTATGCATTCCGAGGTGTCATTTTCAATAAGGTGAGAAGTAAAATGGCATCAGCAACACAAGAAGTTAACGTTGCATATCAGTAGCTCAAGAATGATGACGAATGAGAAGTCGAAGATCATGACAAGCAAGTTCACTTTAATTATTAATACAGGAGAGTACGGAGCCTCTACAAAATGATATACACTGTCCAGTCACATTGACGTGACCACCGCCTATGTTCGACGTCAACGTGCAATAACCACCCACAGACGCCAGGTGGCAGCACTAACAGTGGAGGGTATACAGGGTGAGTCAGTAACTATTGCCACCTAGAACAACTCCGAAAGTATGAAAAGAGCTGAAAAGTTTCTGGCACAAAAGTAGCATGGGACAACGGGCCGAATAATATGACGTTGGTTCTTTGTTGCTAGGTGGGGCCGCTGCAGAGATAACAAGGTCAACTTAGTTTTTTTAACCAGACTTGTTTAACGAGAGACCGTTGAATTCACTAAATCAGATAGCGGCTATGTGTAACAGTAAGGTCAATGAAGGTCACAAAGGTGGCGTGAACGTCCATTTACAGAAGGTGTTCAAAGGGATGACCATTGATATCAATGCAGTGCTGCAATCTTCTTATCATGGACTGAGTGGCATTCCTTTTCACTTCGGCTATGTGTAACAGTAAGGTCAATGAAGGTCACAAAGGTGGCGTGAACGTCCATTTACAGAAGGTGTTCAAAGGGATGACCATTGATATCAATGCAGTGCTGCAATCTTCTTATCATGGACTGAGTGGCATTCCTTTTCACTTCGGCACTTATCGAAGCCCATGCTCTAACAATTAACTCTCGCATATCTTCAGGTGTAGTACGAACGTCTTTATAAACGATGTCTTTTACGAATCTCCACAAGAAAAAATCCAGAGGCATCAAGTCTGGTGAACGAGCCGGCCACGGCACATCTCCTCCGCAACCAGTCCAGCGATTTAGGAATTGTCTCTGCAACCCATTTCTAGTCATTAGCGAAAAATGTGGCGGACACTCATCGTGTTGGTACCACATTCTGTTCCGTGTTCTTAAAGTTATTTGTTCCAATAACAGACCTAATGTTTCTTGCAAGAATGTAGTGTACTTCCTATCATTAAGATTTCCTTCGATGAAATAGGGGCCTATAATTCTGTCCTCCAGAATCCCATAACATACATTCACCGACCACGGTTTTTCGTGTGCAACTTGCCGTTGCCAACATGGATTCTCAGTTGGCCAATAATGCATGTTATGCAAATTAACATTTCCGTGGTTCGTTAATGTAGCCTCGTGAGTAAATAAAATCAAATTAATAAATATGTCAGGCCGGCGGTTGTGGCCGAGCGATTCTAGGCGCTTCAGTGTGGAACCGCGCGACCGCTACGGTCGCAGGTTCGAATCTTGCCTCGGACATGGATGTGTGTGATGTCCTTAGGTTAGTTACGTTTAAGTAGTTGTAAGTTCTAGGGGACTGATGATCTCAGATGTTAAGTCCCATAGTGCTCAGAGCCATTTGAACTAATAAATGTGTCATCTCTCTGAATCTGTAGTTGAGCACATCGGCAGAATTCAATGCGACGCATACAATCCGTACCAGTTAATTATTGGTGGAGACTGATATGGTAAGGATGATATTTATGGCGATGCAGAACACGAACAACACTACTCTGGCTCATGCCAGATTCCCTTGCGATTTGACGCGGATTAAAACGATCTCGAACCACAGTGGCAAGTGTACCAATTTCCGTTTCCTCATTAGTAACTTTCCTTTGCCGGATATGTTTCCGATGCGTTGAAGATCCAGTTGTCCTCAATTTGTCATACACATATTTAAATGGTTCAAATGGCTCTGCGCACTATGGGTCCTAACATATGACGTCATGAGTCCCCTAGAACTTAGAACTAATGAAATCTAACCAACCTAATAATATCACACACATCCGTGCCCGAGACAGTATTTGAACCTGCGACCGTAGCGGTCGCGTGGTTCCAGACTAGAATCCCTCGGCCACTACGGCCGGCCATATTTAAATGTACGACGTGTAGGGTAAGTACGCTGAGGTTATCTTTCAGCGTATAAGTCTCCAGCTCTCACTGCATTTCGTTGGCATTCTCCGTAAATGAGAAGCATATGGATTTGTTCTTCGAAGGAATACATCATTCACATTCTCTTGACTCGACGATTCTAGTGTTACCGTTTGTATTAGTGTTGTATTGCGAAACCGTCGAATGTTGTTTACATGTCAATGGCACGCTAGATGGATACGCCGTATTCGGCGAATATTTACTATTTGGACGATACATGAGAGAGAAATGTCAGATCATGTGCTTCGATAAGTGCATAAGTGAAAAGGAATACCACTCAATCCATGATAAGAAGATTGGAGCATTGCATTGATACCAATGGTCATCACTTTGAACACCTTCTGTAATTGGACGTCCGAAAAATATGATGTAGCTGGCAAAATTTCGACGTTGTCATACAACATACTGTGAGCAGTGCCAATACAGTGCTCTGCCACTGTTGACTTGTCAAGTTGCAAAAGTCGTGTGTACCTCAAGTGTTCTGTACATCTTTCTTGGACAGTACGAGTTGTTTGTCCAAGGTAAGAAAGGCCACATTCACATGTAATTTTGTAAACTCCAGATTTTCGGAGCAGCAAATCATCTTTTTGGGAGTCGATAGTCAAGGAGGCAATTGAAATTCGCTTGACTTCGAATTTAATTAATAGAGATAGAGGTTTCAACCTTGATAAATCATGGAATTTATTATTTATTATTATTATTTATTGCCAAATTATAGACCTGTTACGTGATGTTTAAAACAGGTCGTACATCTTACAATTTTCGGTTTTCATCTTTTTACAGTTTTCTTTCCTTTTGTTTTATCTACAACATTTACAAAGAATGATTCAAAATAACAATAATTTGAGGTTGAAATATAAATAAATTTTGTTGTTTTTAAGAAGAATATAAAAGGAAGATAGGATAGATGAGAGATTTGTTAGTACCATCACCGAGTGTGGCTGACGGTGAATACCTCGGAATGGTTTCATCGAGCCGTTGACCGCCAGTCACACAGACACACACAAATGGTTATTAGCAGAGAAATAATGTTTCTTATCCTATTTGTTACTAATCCTATGTATTAACTACATTAGGTGCGCATCCATGTACAGCATTTGGTGTTTTCTTGGCTAGATTGCCAGCAATTTGCTTATTTACGTTCACATCTCAGCTTCCTCCTCCTGTTCCTCCTCATTGTCACTATTTTCGCTGTCACTGTGGGTATCGCTGTCCATCCTCTGGAGATTTCTGTTACACTGCACATAGGCATGTCTGTGATGTCGTGTCCGCATATACTCTTCATGTGTTGTTTTTGAAATACTGTTTGTCAGTGCGTTTAATTGTGCCCATTGTTCTTCGTCTTTTATTGCTGTGTATATATCTATGTCTGTATCTGTGTAGTCTAAGTGTAGTGTATGTCTATTGTTCGCGTATTGCCCGCAGAAAAAGACAGTGTGTTCTGGGGAACCTTCTTCCCCGCATGTGCATGTAGGTGTCTGCCTCAGACTCACGCGGTTTAAGTGCGTGGGATAAGGTCCGTGCCCGGTTAAGAAATGTACCATACCGCGGCTGGGATCGATATGTCTCATTCTCAACCGCTCCCTTATGTCAGGGAGGAAGTCGTGCAGTCTACGTCCCTTATCACTTACATCCCACTCACCTTGCCATATATCCAAACGCCAACTTTTAAGGTGACGTATTGTCTCTATGGGAACACCGGTTATTGTGTGTACCTTATCTAGTCTCCCCACCTTTAACCAGTACCTTGCAGCTCTGTATTTGATCGTGATATCTATGGGGCATATTCCGAGCACCACACACAGTGCATCCGCTGAGGTGGTACCGAAGGCTCCAGATAGCCTAAGTAGGACACTTCTCTGCCGTCTGACGGATGCTTTGTTGGTGACCACGTTCAGTCTATGTGCCCACGTGCTAGCTGCAAAGCTGAGTACTGATTCGAAGAGCGCACAGTGGTATGTACGTATGACTGGTAGAGGTAGTCTGTACTGTTTTGAATTTAGCCTCACCAGTTTGTGGAGTATTTTTTCTGCTTTGTCTGTTGTTAGCCTTATGTGTTCGTGGAAATTCAATTTTTCATCTATGTGTACCCCAAGATAGCGCGTAGAGCGTGCTCGTTTGATGTTTGTGTCCCCAATTTTAACCGAAGGATTCCTTTGGAGTGATCCTTTCAGTAAAGTGTATGTTGTTTTGTTTTCGGCTATCCTGAGTTTGTTGTTGTGACACCACTGAGTAATTGTTTGTAGTAATCCACTGGCTCTCTCTTCTAACTGGGCTCTGTTGTTTGCAGTGACTACAACTAATAGGTCATCTGCGTAGGCGACAATTCCGTCTGACCTGTCATCCCCATCCAGAAGTTGTAGGAGGGGTTCGATTGTTATGTCCCAGAAGATGGGGCCGCAGATCGACCCTTGAGGACAGCCTTTGGTAATTCTTTTAATTACTTTCCGGCTGTCCATCTGCCATTCGACTACTCGATCTTTACAGTAGTCCAGAAAACTGTTGTACAATGATTGCGGTACCTCCAGATGTCTTAGCCTCTGAAACAGTGCTGGCCACCAAAGATTATCAAATGCTCCGGCAATGTCAATCATTATTGCCATGGCGTATTTCTGTTTTGTGGTGTTAACTGTGTGCAGGGCCTGGTTGATGGCATCATCTATTGATCTGCCAGATCTGAAGCCGAACTGGTGTTGGCTCATACCCCTGAGAGCTCTGTGTGTTTGCAGGCGCTTACACAGTAGCTTCTCCTGAATCTTTGCTAGGGTGTTTATTAGGCATATTGGCCTGTAAGTCTTTGGATCTGAAGGATCCCTGTCCGCTGATTTCTTAATAATGACTGCTTTGGAGGTTTTCCATACTGTAGGTACCCTGCCCAGCCGTAAGGCGTCTTTCAGTAACGTTGTCAGGAACGGGGTGATCTGCGGTGCTAGTTTTTTCAGTGTTTCCGAGTGGATACCATCTGGTCCAGGTGCTTTTTTGTTTTTGAGCTCTGAGATTGCTAGCGCAACCTCTTCTTGCGCAAAAGGACAGGTGACAGTTGCAGTGTTGTATGGTGTGTGTAGGTTTTCTCTTAGTGTTGCATGATATTGTGTGTCTGTATCGATAACGTCGTCAGGGAGCAGTTTATACAGCAGAAACTCCGCTGTATTCCTCCATCCCCTCGTCATCGTGCCGTCATCCTGCCTTAGCGTTCCCAGAACTAGTGGGGTTTTTATCTTCTCTGTCAGTATTTTGTATGGTTCCCCCCATATATTTTGCTCTGTTTGTGTTGTTACAAATAGCTCCCATTGTTGTCTACGCGTGTTGTATAGGGTCTGTCTGTATAAGTCTTGTGCATGCCTATATGCTTCAAGTCTTATTCGTCGGTCCCTATCTGCTATCGCCCTTTGATATAATTTTCGTTTGCGTCTTGCGTCTTGTTTGAGTCTCGTAAGTTCGTTGGTCCATGATACTGGTGAGCAATTTGTGTTCTTTGCTGTCGGTATTGATGTGTTTTGTGCATGTTGTATCACCTGTGTTAACTTGTGTGCTCTATAATCGATACTTCCATTGATGTTTTGTAGATCGTGTCGTTGGATAATTTCCGTTAATTTGTTCCAGTCTGCTTTGTGCAACAGCAAGTGTCTGGTGTGTGATTTGGTCATTGTGTTCTGAGTGTGAGTTAGTGTGTATGTTATGACATTATGATCACTACTGGTTATGTTGTCGTGTACAGTCCAGTTTGTTACGTATGCCATTGCTGCATTATTTGCTAGCGTGAAGTCGATATTACTGCTCGTACCATCGAACCCTGCATATGTTGGTATGGGTCCTTCCGTATTCATTACATGTAATTGTGTTTCTTGTATTAGATCGGTGATTATGCGTCCTCTGTCATCTGTTCTGTCTGAGTTCCAGAGGGTCGATCTGGAATTAATGTCAGCACTTATCACTAGTTTTTTGCCTCTGGCATACATTACTAGGTCTCTAATGTAGTCTGCATACGGCTGTATTTGATGGCTGTATTGGGCGTACATGGATGCAATAACCCATGTGACGTTCCCGTTAGTTTTCTCTATGGTAACTAAGTGTTGATTGCATAACTGTGTTACCTTAACTATGTTATAAGTTCTATTTAGAATTACTATTGCAGCCTTACAGTCATTGCTGCCTGTTATTGTGGTAGCATGTTTTGGTAGACATATCAGTTGCCCGTTTCTGTTATAGGGTTCTTGTAAGCACATGATGTCTGCCTGCAGGTCTAGTGCTATTTTAGGGATTTTCGCGCTGACTGTCGTACTGTTTTTTGTATTATGTTGTAAGATATTCATTTTTTGTCTATGTGTTCTGGGTGTTTTACGTGTACAAAACATTTACTGCCAGTCTGTGAGTAATCAAAATATGTTCGTCCGTGTGCTCTTACATGATCTATATATATTTTGTCCAAGTCGAAAGATTCTGACCTGCGCAGGCAGACCTGGAGCATGAGATCGAGCAGCGGCTCTGCTGATGTAGGAATATTTTCTGTCTTTAGGATGATTCTGTCTGTTTGCTCAGTTACTGGAAAACAGAGAGAATCTCCCTTTGGATGGCACAATCTAAGTAGCATCCGCTGCGCTGTCTGCAGTATCTCTTTTTTCTCTAGCCTACTTAAAAGTAAGTTAAGTTCTAAATTATCATAATTAGGTGCAGCTGGCTTGCTGTTGGTGCTGGTTTCTGTTGCGGTCTCTGAGGTGGTACTGGACGGATTGTGGCTTGGTGTTGGCCGATGATTGGGGGACATTTTAAGGCCTCTTTGGGATGTCACACGGTTACTTTTCGAATCCGGCACTTGCTGTGATAAACTCACAAAGACGCCGTCACAGTGCAGCTCACAATGATATATCGACATGCCAAAACAGATCGACTGCGGAGTCATGGATGTAACTCTCACATTGTGCACGTCTCTGCCGCCGACCAACGTCTCTGGCGCATTTGCATCTGTGGCCGCATGCGCAGTTGCGCGGTACACGAGTATAAAGGGATGAAGCAAGCACTGGAGCGACTGACCTTTATCCTACCCTTCAACGATCCCAACGTACCCTCCAAACCCACCTTGACCAATTCACCGCTTGGTGCAACCAGTGGTTCCTCCGTGTTAATCCCTCCAAAACCCAGGCGATCATCATAGGCCGCACCACCCGCTCCTTCCGCCTCCATGATTTCTACCTCACCATTTATGGCTGTCCTATCCACCTCACTCCTACCCTCAAATACCTTAGCCCCACACTTGACCGCCACCTCACCTGGACTCCCCATCTCCTACCATCCAGCACAAAGCTCACAACAGACTCCGCCTCCTGAAACTCCTGTCCGGCCGGACGTGTGGTCTGCATCCTTCCACCATCCTTCACACCTACAAATCCTTGATCCGCCCCATCCTTTGTTATGCCGGCATCGCTTGGATTTCCGCCCCTCCCCGGTTCTATAACGCCCTCCAAATCCTCGAACGCCATGCACCGCCTCGCCTTCCGCATCCGCCTTCCGTCCCCCACGCGCATCCTCTACAACTTCGTCCCCTTCCCCCACCTTCTCCTTTTCCTTGAACACATCCGCACACTATATATTGTCCGCCACCTTGGTTCCCCTCGCCCCCTGGTCTCTCCCTTCCTCTCCACCTCCAACCAGTTGCCGCGCCTTTACCGTTGTGTCCCACCCTCTCTCCATCTCCACACCCTCCATATCCTTTCCCAACACAACTTCCACCGTCTACCCCTCCTGGATGATGAGCTTCGCCCTGACATCTACCCTTCCTACCAACTCTAACCCCATCTTCCTGCCTCCTCCTCAGGGCTCCCTCTCCTCCCCCTCCCTCCTCCTGAGCGGCTTCCCCCTCCTACTCCCCCTCCATCTCTTGTGCCTCCTTTCAGTGTCTCTGCGCTCCCTCCTGCCCTGTCTTCCCTCTTCCTCTCC
Organism: Schistocerca nitens; assembly: GCF_023898315.1. NCBI lineage: Eukaryota > Metazoa > Arthropoda > Insecta > Orthoptera > Acrididae > Schistocerca > Schistocerca nitens. The sequence goes on along the minus strand of NC_064625.1, from coordinate 97,999,362 downwards.
CGCCCCACGTGTCTCCTGCCTCTCCGTGTACCCACTGATGCCCCTCCTCTCTTCAACCCGCCGCTTCCCCAGCTGCCCCATGCTCTCCCCCCCCCCCCATTTTCCATCCTCTCTGACCTTCCCCTCGGCAGGTCCCACCTGGCAGTTTTATTCTTTGTCGTGTGTGCTCCAAGTGAGTTTTAAGTGTGTTGTTCTGAAGTGTTTTTAATACTGTGGCTGACCTTTAACCTGTGCATGCGCATTCAGTGTCTTCTCTGTGTTTTAAGAATCGCCAACTGTGTTTTTTAACTTTCTGGTGACTTTTTTAACTGTCCCCCATGAACGTCTCCATGTTCGTGTATTTTTACCTCCATTTTCTCCCCTTACTCTGCTTTATGTTACCCTTTTTTATCTCCTTATGTATGTATCATTTTATTCTTGTTTTAGTTGTCATGTCACTCGGCTGAAGAGCGGCGGATTGTGCCGCTGACAGCCCTCCCCTGCCTATATGGGGCAGGGGAATGAAATCACAATAAAGAAAAAAAAAACTGGAGTGGCTGACACTGCATTCCTCGCCCTCACTCCTACCCTCCAACGGTCCCAACGCCTTCTCCAGAATCACCTTGACTTTTTGCCACGTGGTGTAAGCAGTGGCTCCTGAAAATAAATTCTTCCAAGACCCAGGCAATCGTCGTAGGTTGTACCACTCGCTCCTTCCGGCTCCTGGATTTCTCCCTTACCGTCTGCGCCTGTCCTGTCTGCCTCTCCCCCACCCTCACTTACCTTTACTCAGCATAGACTGTCACCTCACCTGGATCCCTCATCTCCGCTCCATCCAATCCAAAGCCCATAACCACCTCCAACTCCTCAAACTCCTCTCTGGTCAGACATGGGGGTTGCACCCCTCTACCATCCACCACACCTACAAATCCTTAATCCATCCCATCCTCTGTTATGCCAGTCCCGCCTGGATATCTGCCCCTCCCCCCCCAAATTCTTTAAGTCCCTCCAGATCCTCGAGCCTCATACACTCCGCCTCGCCTTCCATATACGACTCCCGTCCCCCACGTGGATCCTCTACGACCTCATTCCTTTCCCCCATCTGCTCCTATTCCTCGAACATATCTGCATACTCTACACCTCCCGCCGCCTTGATACCCCCCTCACCCCCTGGTTGCTCCTCCCATCCCTGCCCCACGGCCAGGTCTTCACCGTTGTGTCCCCCCTTCCCTCCATCTCTACACCCTTCATCTCCTTTCCCAAGGTGGCTTCCATCAACTCCCCCTCCTGGATGATGCCCTCTCTCCCTCCATTTATCCCCCCTATCAACTCTGATCCTCACCCCTCTCCTTTCCTCCATCCTTTTCCTGGGCTCCCTCTCCCCCCTTCCATCCTTTCTTTGTTGTTATTTTGAAATCTTTACAATAAAGGTAGGCTGGCAGCAGCCTATGTATGCTGCTCTTCGGCCACAGTGAACACATATAGGAAACAGAAAGAAAAACAAACAAACATGGTGGACAAAAACGGGAGACATACATAGAAAAATAAATGAAGCCGTCCACAGGCGCACTGTTTGAATAAAAAAACGTTCATCAGTAAACACAACGGGGAAGAAAGAGTTAACACACGTGAATGGAGGAGCACAGCTGGAGAGACACTGAAACACTGACGCAAAGACATACAAGAGCACTGGTGACGACCTCCGGCACACGAAGATGCACTGTTCATGCACAAAGCAGGGGAAGAGGTGCGGGTAGGAAGGAGAGGGGGGGGTGTTGATGCCAGTGGGAGAGTAGAAGTGAGGGGGAGGGGAGAGGGTAGGGGGGGTTGTGGAGGCCTGGGGGGAGGGGAGGGAGGGTGTCCTGGAGAAAAAATACAGGGAGAGGAAGGGGAGGATCAAAGTTGGTAGGAGGGGTAGATGAAGGGGATGAGGGCATCATCAGGGAGGGGAAGTTGGTGGGAGCCGCCTTGGGCAAGGATATGGAGTGTGGAGAGATGGAGAGCGGGTGGGATGTGGGAGTACAGGAGCGGCAGCAGACAGTGGTGGGAAAGGATGGGAGAGACAAGCGGGTGAGGGGGATCAAATTTGCAGGAGGTGTAAAGGATCCGTATGAATTCGAGGAAAAAGGAGGTGGTGTGGGAACGGAATTAAGTCATATAGGATCCGCTTGGGGGAGGGGAGGCGGATGTGATAGGCGAGGCAGAGTGCATGGCGTTCCAGGATTTGAAGGAATTTGTAGAAGGTAGGAGGGGCGGCGATCCAGGCGGTATGGACATAGCAGAGGACAGGGCAGATGAGTGATTTACAGGTGTGAGGATGGTGGAGGGGTCCAGACCCCAAGTGCGGCCAGGAAGGAGCTTGAGGAGTCGGAGTCGGGAGCGTGCCTTGGCTTGGATCGTCCGGTGATGGGGGGAGGGGGGGTCCAGGAGAGGCGACGGTCATGGGTGACGCCAAGGTACTTCCGGGTGGAAGTGAGGTTGATAGGACGGTCGTAGATAGTGAGATAGAAATCGAGGAGACGGAAGGAAGGGATGGTTTTGCCTACAATGGTCGCCTGGGTCTTGGAAGTATTGAACTTGAGCAGCCACTGGTTACACCAAGTGGTGAACCGGTCAAGATGGGATTGGAGAAGGTGCTGGGAGCGTTGCAGGATGGGGGCAAGGGCAAGGAAGGCGGTGTCATCGGCGTACTGGAGAAGGTGTAAGGGAGGTGAAGGCGACTGCATGTCCGCCGTGTAAAGAAGGTGGAGAAGGAAGGAGATCGGTTACATTAGCGCGAACTTGTTGCGATGAATGGCAGACGCCTTGCCCAGTTACTCACCATGCTTTTGTTCGCTGCCAAGTCTCCGTCGACATTCTGCAAGCGTCTGTAAATATCTGTGATTGTTTGTTATTCCGCCAAAAGAAAAGAAATCAATAACAGTTCTCTGCTTGGAACGAACCTCAGTTACAGACGCCGTTTAGGAGGCTGGGTATCGCGCCGCCACCTATCGGAATTTCATAAAACTGTATGGGCTGAAGCGGGAATATTCCACAATGTCCCACAGCAAATTCTGAATTTTTTCAACAGAAACTCCCTGAGAAAAAAAAGTGTTGCATTACTTATTGAACGCTGCTCGTACATCGAACGTTTTATCACGCCCCCCCCCCCCTTCGCCTCCGTCTCCCCACCACCATCCCCTGCCAGTCATGTATGCGTGAACTGCAGAGAAATCAGGTAGATCTACCAGTACAATATGTCGGAAATACAAGCGTCTCCGCTCCGTAAGCAACAAAGTGAGTTGCCTGTTTCCCAATAGCCCGAGCTTTCGATCACCTGAAGAGTGTGGTTAATTGCATAACCATCAGTTGTTGCTTGTTGTCTGAAACTGTAAGCAGGCGCGGTTTGTGGCTTCCGCAGTTTAGAAGGCTGCGATAGTTATCAGTCAGAATTAATCAAGGCCTCTGGCCACGATACAGACCAGTCAGTCACCACAAAGAAGATTTCTGGCGAGGGGTGTGGAGCGAAGGGAGTGACGGCGACACAGTATCACAATCTACCACATCTTTTGTGATGTGTATGTTAGCTTCGATGGATGCTTAATGTGTTTCGTGTTTCAGTTCTAATCTTGTGATGTTTAATATTTTGAGTGTGTTCAGGCTGCAGCGTTTATGAGTGTTTGCGAGAAAGCAGTGATTTTTCCGTGACGTCAGAGGTCTTGTGCTGTGACAGTAACAATTGGATGAACAAATAATGAATTGCGCTAGAATCAGGAAGAGACGTAGAAAAAAACCTTCCAATTCGTTGGTCTATATTCCGTGAAGAGTTCTTATATGAACATAACGTGTGATGTAGTACTTGCACTAAATTAATAAGAAACTGCGAAAATCTTTCACAAAACACATACATTTTTGATACAGCAAGCTCACATATTGAGGACCACAGAGCTTTCACATTATTTACAGTAATGGAGGGTTGACTTGATACTTCCCCGTAATTTCCACAAGAAATCTAAGTAGAGTCGGGCTTTACATACCGAGGCCCACACATGTTGTAGTATTAAAGAAACTGCTGATTAATTTATCACAGCTTTTCAGTGGTCCCCGTATTCTCACGGGGAAAATAAGATAGGGTTAAGTAGAAACCGACGATATTCTCGGAATAATAATGTTTCAAACATTGTATTGTAGATTGCCGTACTGATAGCTTACTTCAAAATATTTTGAACAATCATGAAGATGACACCAGACACAAACCCAGTGTTAAATTTCCAAGTAAACTATGTATTGTTGAATTTCGTTCTTAAGGCTTATTTGAACTAGCAAGTTGTTTAACAATATTAAAAATTTTGTCGTTTGTAGGCGCAGGTATTTTAAAATGTAAAAGGTAAAAATGCGTACAGAGCAAAAAATGCCGCCTCCCGTAAGGTGGCGCCCCTACGACCGTCCCTAGTGGGCCTATATGTAAATCCGCCAATGAGTAAGCGAGAAACTTTTTCATCATTTTATGGGAAGTGTCAGCAAGGAAAAGTTTCGATAAGGTTTGTACCTAAGTGTAAAGTTTGTTGGAAGCCGCTAAGTGCTCTCAATCTCAAATATTGCTGGCCGGTGTGGCAGGCCGGTCCTAGTCGCTTCAGTCTGGACCCGCGCTATCGCTACAGTCGCAGGTTCGAATCCTGCCTCAGGCATGGATGTATGTGATGTCCTTAGGTTAGTTAGGTTTAATAAGTTCTAACTGCTAGGGGACTGATGACATGTGCAGTCCCATAGTGCACAGAGCCATTTTAACCATTTTGAGTTAAATGGTACGTGTTTATATAGAAAAATTGGAAAAGGAATATCCATGGCTAACATACGTCAATAACAATTCAGTCGAGGCGAAATGCATAAGTTGCAGCTATAATTACAGCTGTCACTACATATATTTATTTATTTATTGTTAAGAATGACACGAAACTGTTGACTAATGACAAAGAAATACGATTTCGTCAGATTTCGTCAGAGATTAGTATCAGGATGGAAACATACGAGGGTGAGTCAAATGAAAACCTTAAATTTGTAATAACAAATCGAAATTTGAGGCCCTTATCCTGTAAGTTGGTAAGCGTGCTACAAACAGCGTACAGAATGGCTTGTAGGTGGCAGCATAGTGCAGATGCACACATACCGTCGCAGTATCAGTATAAAGATGGCCGCCCCACTTGCGACTTGCACCAGGGAAGAACAGCGTTTTGTTAACCGGTTTTTGCGTAGTGAAGGTGCGAAACCTACTGAAATTCATCGACGAATGAAGGTTCAGTGCGGTGATACTCGTTTGTCACAGCAGCAAATCTACGAATGGAGTAGGAAGTTCGCAAATGGTGTGACTTCAGTGGAAGATGTTCCTCGTCCAGGTCAGGCACAACGAGTTGTGACTCCACAGAACATTGCAGCAGTTGAAGCCATACTGAAGGAAAACCGCCGAGTGACACTAAATGACATTGCAGCATGTTTACAGATTAGTCATGGGTCAGCACACCACATTGTGCACGATGTGCTCCAGTTTCACAAAGCGTCTGTAAGATGGGTGCCACGGCAGCTGACTCCTGGAATGAGAGAACGACGTGTTGATGCTTGTGATGAACTTCTTCGGCGCTTTGAACGAGAAGGTGATGGCTTCCTTGCAAGAATCATTACAGGGGAAGAAACCTGGGTTCACTTCCACCAACCGGAAGCGAAGAGGGCCAGCAAGGAATGGCGCCATTCCTCATCACCAAAACCAAAGAAGTTTCGAACAGGACCATCAGCAGGGAAGGTTATGCTGACTCTCTTTTGGGGCGAAAAAGGCATCATATCAGAGCATTACATGCCTAGAGGGACCACTGTCACCAGTGCATCATACACAGATCTCCTAAAAAATCATCTGCGGCCTGCAATCAAATCAAAGCGACGTGGATTGCTGTCAGCAGGTGTCCTTTTGCAATGTGACAATGCAAGGCCCCACACTGCCCGTACAACAGTTGCAACAATCACAGGCCTGCATTTTGAGTGTCTTCCTCATCCACCATACTGAGCAGACCTTGCCCCAAGTGATTTTCATATGTTTGGACCACTCAAAGACGCAGTGGGAGGAAAGAAGTTCCGTTCTGATGAAGAGGTACACAATGCGGTGCATGAGTGGTTACCTGAACTACCAAAAGAATTTTTTTCTAAAGGAATTTATGCACTTTGTAAGCGCTGGAGGACTTGCATTGAGCGTGGGGGAGATTATGTTGAAAAGTGATACAGCTTTGTACTACTTCTGCACAATGAATAACATTTAAAAAGACATTTAAGGTTTTCATTTGACTCACCCTCGTACAATTACACCCAGGGTCTGTTCCAGAATATTTTTCCACAGTGGAGACCTTTTATGTTTCGTCCCCCTTCCGTCCCTACACTTTCAACCCTGTCAGTTTCCACTGCTAATCGTGATACGCCTGTATAGAAATCTTAGAGTCGTGGCGCTTATGGCACCACCCTCAGCTTGGCGCCGCAAGCGACGTCTTATGTCACTTGCACTTCAACCCGGCACTGATTATACTTTTAAATGAAGAATTTCAAATTCCATCATTAATTATCAATATGAAACAAGGCAACATTGCTTTAATTTATTTTTGGAATAATGTTGTTGTTGTGGTCTTCAGTCCAGAGACTAGTTTGATGCAGCTCTCCATGTTACTCTATCTATCCATGGTCCCCAAATAGCAAAACTCATTTACTACTTTAAGCGTCTCATTTCCTTATCTAATTCCCGCAGAATCACCCGATTTAATTCGACTACATTCCATTATCCTCGTTTTGCTTTTGTTGATGTTCATCTTATATCCTCCTTTCAAGAGACTGTCCATTCCGTTCCGCTGCTCTTCCAGGTCCTTTGCTGTCTCTGACAGAATTACAATGTCATCGACAAACCTGAAAGTTTTTATTTCTTCCCATGGATTTTAATTCCTACTCCGAATTTTTCTTTTGTTTACTGCTTGCTCAATATACAGACTGAATAATATCGGGGATAGGCTACAACCTTGTTTCACACTCTTCCCAACCACTGCTTCCCTTTCATGCACCTCGACTCTTATAACTGCCATCTGGTTTCTGTACAAATTGTAAATAGCCTTTCGCTCCCTTTATTTTACACCTGCCAGCTTTAGAATTTGAAAGAGAGTATTCCAGTCAACATTGTCAAAAGCTTTCTCTAAGTCTACAATGGTAGGAACGTAGGTTTGCCATTCCTTAATCTTTCTTCTAAGGTGATCCGTAAGGTAAGTATTGCCTCACGTGTTCCAATATTTCCACGGAATCCAAACTGATCTTCCCCGAGGTCGGCTTCTACCAGTTTTTCCATTCGTCTGTAAAGAATTCGTGTTAGTATTCTGCACCCGTGGCTTATTAAACTGATAGTTCAGTAATTTTCACATCTGTCAACACCTGCTTTCTTTGGGATTGGAATTATTATATTCTTGTTGAAGTCTGAGGGTATTTCGCCTGTCTCATACATCTTGCTCACCAGATGGTAGAGTTTTGTCAGGGCTGGCTCGCCCAAGGCTGTCAGTAGTTCTAATGGAATATTGTCTACTCCCGGGGCCTTTTTTCGGCTTAGGTCTTTCAGTGCTCTGCCAAACCCTTCACTGCAGTATTATATCCCCCATTTCATCTTCATCTACACCCTCGTCATCTTGGATTAATATATTTTAATTATTGTAACTTTCTTTGTTACTTGTTTGTAGTTTCTTCTCCGTCCTTTGTATATATCATTTATACTGCGGTGACAGAAGTCGTGGGACACCTCCTGATATCGTGTCGGATCTCCTTTTGCCCAGCGTAGTGCACCAACTCCACTTAGCATGAACTCAAAAGGTGGCTGGAAGTGCCTTGTAGAAATACTTCACATCCATGCATAACTGCAAAACTGTTTTCGGGGCAGGATGTTGTGCACGGACTCACCTGTCAATTATGTGCCATAAATGTTCGATGGGATTCATGTTGGGCGACCTAGGCCGGCCGCAGTGGCCGTGCGGTTAAAGGCGCTGCAGTCTGGAACCGCAAGACCGCTACGGTCGCAGGTTCGAATCCTGCCTCGGGCATGGATGTTTGTGATGTCCTTAGGTTAGTTAGGTTTAACTAGTTCTAAGTTCTAGGGGACTAATGACCTCAGCAGTTGAGTCCCATAGTGCTCAGAGCCATTTGAACCATTTGGGCGACCTAGATGGCCAAATCATCCGCTCGAGTTGTCAAGAATGCAAACCAGTTGCGAACAATTGTAGTGGCATGGTGCATTGTCATCTATAAATATTGCACCATTGTTTGGGAACATGAATGGCTGAAAATGTTTCCATTCAGTTGAATCAGAGGACCCAGTCTGTTCCATGTAAACATAATCCACACCATTATGGGAACCACGACCAGCTTGCTCAGTGCCTTGTTGACAACTAGGGTCCATGGTGACACACTCGAACCCTACCATCAGCTCTTACGAACTCAAATCGGAACTTACCTGACCAGACCACGGTTTTCCCATCGTCTAGGGTCCATTCGATATCGTCATCAGCCCAGGAGAGGCGCTGCAGGCTTGTCTTGCTATTAGGCCGGTATTACACTATCAAATTTCTTTGTCAAAGATTTGATCAAAGTTGTGTCAAATATGCGTCAAATATATTTGACAAAGATCTTTGACGTGGCGCTAAAAAGGGGTATTACACTGTCATCATATTTTTCGTCAGAGTTCAAGATGGCTGACAACAGCAATTTATTAACCATAGCAGTTGCATGTACCACAATTGCACACTGTGCGCACATGCGGAAGAGAAGTGGGAGGGGGGGGGGCGGAAGGAAGGAAACGTACCTGGGTGAAGCCGTGAGTCTTACTACGACACGATAAAAGCATTCGACAAAACTTGTTACATGAGCTTATAGTGGAGGACGTCAAGTCATACATCAAATACTTAAGAATGGATGAGCATAGATTTCTGTGTGTGCTCAGTGAAGTGTGTCCTCATATCACAAAGCACAATACTCACTTAAGAACTGCTATATCTGCAGAAGACAGGCTCGGTGTAACACTCCGATTCCTTGCTACAGGTGAGAGTTGGGTTAGGTCAGGTCAGGTCAGGTCAGGTCAGGTCAGGTCTCCAATCTTCTTAATCTGTTTTTGTATTCAGGGTGCCTCACGTTGTAAAGCGCCTCATCAGCTCAAACATCTCTATTAATTTTGTAGTTGTCAGTACACACCAATTGTATTTACCGGCAATATTCATAAAAACACTACAGATGGCAGAACGGTGCAACGATGCTAGCGCTCCTCGTGGTAACATGTCACATTGCAGTGAACAGAAGACAAGCGACTTCTTTGATCAAATCTACAGCGAGGCCCAAGATTTGATCAAATATTTGACGACATTTGACAAAGTTCTCTATTACGCCATCAAATTTCTTTGACAAAGATATTGGACAAAGAAATTTGATAGTGTAATGCCGGCCTTAGCAAGGGCGCACGCAATGGTAGTCTGCTGCCGTAGCCCCCAAATTTCGGCGCCCTGTCCTAACGGATACGTTCGTCGTACGTCTCACGTTGATTTCTGCGATTATTTCACGCAGTGTTTCTTGTATGTTAGCACAGACAACTCTGCGCGAACATCGTTGCTCTAGGTCGTTAAGTGAAATTTGGTATTCTCAGCACACTCGTAACACTGTGGATCTCGGAATACTGACTTCCTTAACGAATTTCAAAATGGAATGTCCAATGCATCTAGCTCCAACTACTATTTCGCGTTCAAAGTGCATTAATTTCCGTCGTGCGGCGATAATCTCGTCAGAAACCTCTTCACATGAATCACTCGAGTACAAATGACTGCTCGCCAAAGCACTGACCCTTTATTGTTTGTGTGCGCTATACTACCGCCATTTGTACAGGGTGTTCAAAAAGTCTCTCCACAGTGCCGTATGATTGATAGCCGAGCGTGCCGTATGATTGTTCGCCTGCCTGGGTTAATTCCCTTCAAGTGGACTCTCCCAACATTCCACTGTTTCATTTATCTCAGCCAGCGTCAGTAGTATCGTTGGTGTGTGTCGTTACGTGTTGACGTAAACGTTTTAAGTTTAGTTCCTATGTTCATTTGTTTCGTTTTCGTCACGGTTAAAATGCTAACCATTGAAGAACGTGTGTTTTTAGTCTAACAAGTGTCGTCAAACATTTAATTCAGTTTTCCCGGAGACAATACTCCCATATCGCGATACTGTGCGAGATTTGACTAACAAATTTCGGGTCTAGTGCAGCAGGGGATACAACCCGTCGGCTTTGAACAATGACGTCACAAGTCGCCAGAGACCATGTATTACAAAGATGAAACAGCTGAGGAAATGTTGAGAAACAAAGGAATGCGAGAGAGATAAACATTGATCTTGTCAAAAGCCGAGAAGCGATTCTTCTTAGTGTTGTAGCTCTCTTCAGTAGCTGATAAGTGTTTTTTGGCTTTAAAAAAAAATCTCACGAGATAGAATAAACTGATCCTACTTTATTAAGCAATCAATAAAAAAACTAAACTAAAACATAACAGCAAAAGCTGTTATGTTTCAGTTTAGTTTCTTTATTGATTGCTTAATAAAGTGGGATCAGTTTATTCTATCTTGTGAGATTTTTTTTTAAAAAAAGCCAAAAAACACTTATCAGCTACTGAAGCATCTGTATCTTAGGATCAGTTTATTCTATCTAGTGAGATTTTTTTTTAAAAGCCAAAAAACACTTATCAGCTACTGAAGCATGTGTATATTCTAATGGGTGCGGGAGTTCCGACTCCTGGGGAGGTGGGTGGGTGTTATGCATGGCTAATCTATTCTATTTGCAGTTTACCATTTTCGCTTTTGCTGTTATGTTTCAGATTCGTTTTTTTTTATTGATTGCTTAATAAAGTAGGATCAGTTTATTCTATCTCGTGAGATTTTTTTTTAAAAAAGCCAAAAAACACTTATCAGCTACTGTGCCTTGGACGCTAATATTATCCCATTCGTTAGTTGAGCTATATAGCTATACGCAACATTTTTATCTTGCTCGCGAATTGACATATATAGTGTCAGTGTAAAGGCGAAGTGAAGTACGGGATACAAATTGTAGTTGTGTCGTCAGTGTAAAGGCGAAGTGAAGGATGTTGTTGTGATGGGGTTTCGGAAGTACACATTCGAAAATGTCATGCTTATACTAGAGCTGGAAAACGAAAAAAGATCGCCAGCTCCCAAATTTCTGTTACGTACTTCGCAACACGGAAATACACATATTGGTGGAATAAGAAAGTGAAGTATGGCAAAATAGTGAAATATAGATAAATAAGGAAATGGAAAAGAGAACTTACCACACGGAAATATCGACGAATAACGGAAGCTCGCCTAAACAGACAGTAATGAAAATCACATACCCACACTCACAACAAACACATTACGAAATCTCTCTCTCTCTCCCACACACACACGCACACACACACACGCACACGCACACGCGCACACACACACACACACACACACACACACACACACACAGACATTCACCAACCCCCTTCCCCCCCCCCCCCTCCTCCCTCCTGAAATTAACTGAGATGTTTGGGACGGTACATTTTGCCCACATGTTTAATGAAACATTTAAACGGGCAATGTGTCCGCGGAATGCTTTGTCTCCAAGAATACTCATCTAGATGGCTTTGAAGAGTTGAAATTTGGCGTTTCCCTTTCCCTATGAGTGATTTTACCGCTGACCAGTACCCCTCTATGCTGTTAGTACAGGCGCCTGTCGATAGAGATCTAAATTCAATACACTACAAATTGTTCTATAATAAAAAATTAATAATCCACATTACCTCAATATCATTACGAAAAATATTAAGTACCGTCCGAATAAAAAACAAACAATTAAGTTAATTAAATCACACGTTTAATGATGTACCGAATATCAAGCGATCGCTTTTAGATTAACATTCAATTATTTTAATGATAGTGCTTATTAGAACACAGAACTGCTTTTTTATCTATGCCTCGAAGTGAAGACATTACGATCTATGACTAAGGAATGACGTCATTGTTCAAAGCCGATGGGTTGTATCCCCTGCTGCACTAGACCCCAAATTTCGAAGTACCGGTTCAAGTGACAGATGCACCGAGAAGTGGTCGTCCTAGCGTTTTATCTGACGATAAAGCACTCGATATTTATTATAAAATGTCCATGAGTCCGAACAAGTCAGGAAGAAAACTCGCCCAGGAAATCGATGTTAGTGCCGGAACGACCCACACAGCTGTAAGCAAAAAATTAGAACTTTTCCCATACAAAGTGACAATGCAAGAACTGAAAAATACTGTAAAATACTGTTCATGGCAAGAGACTGCATTATTGTTAATGGTTCAAAAATTTCTTTCAACAGAATGGAAGGGATATTCTTAATGAAACGTTTTTCACTGATGAGGCGTGGTTTCATTCATTCGGCTACATGAACTCGCAAAATACTCGTATGCGGAGTACTGCAAATCCATTGTGTATTCATGAGGAACCACTTCATTCTGTGAAAATAGGAGTCTGGATTGCAATTTTTAGACGTCGGATTGTGGGTCCCACATTTTTGGACGAAACAATCAACCCACAACGATACTGCAGTGATATTCTGTGCCCATTCATAGCTGAACTTATGTTTAGTGAAATAGTGAACGGTAACTTTCAACAGATGGTGCAAGCACATATAGCTCGTGTTTCAATGTCACTTCTTGCTGATGTTTTTGGTGATCACGTAATTACACAGTGACTTTGGCCTCAACGGTCGCCTGACCTAAAACCACCTGACATTTTCCTTCTTGGGTGCAGCGAAAGCAACTGTCTATAAAAGCCGTCCAAAATCCATCGAAAACTGCAATATCCACTTTCACTGCTTCTTTTACAGAAGAAATGTTCAAATGGTTCAAATGGCTCTGAGCACTATGGGACTTAACATCTGAGGTCAGCAGTTCCCTAGAACTTAGTAGTCCTAAGGACATCACACACATCCATGCCTGAGACAGGATTCGAACCTGCGACCGTAGTGGTCGCGCGGTTCCAGACGGAAGCGCCTAGAACCGCTCGGCCACAACGGCTGGCTGAAGAAATGTTACAGCTTGTGTTTGGAAACATGATTAGACGAATTGAATTTTGTATTTTCTACAACAGGAGGGATACTTTCAACATTTAATGTGACAATTTGTAAGTGAATATATTGAATATATTGAATATTCATTGAATTACTCACAAGGGAACCTCCCCATCGCACCCCCCTCAGATTTAGTTATAAGGTGGCACAGTGGATAGACCTTGAAAAACTGAACACAGATCAATCGAGAAAACAGGAAGAAGTTGTGTGGAACTATGAAAAAAATAAGCAAAATATACAAACTGAGTAGTCCATGAGAAGATAGGCAACATCAAGAAGGATAATGTGAGCTCAGGAGCGCCGTGGTCCCGTGGTTAGCGTGAGCAGCTGCGAAACGAAAGGTCCTTGGTTCAAGTCTTCCCTCGAGTGAAAAGTTTTAAGTTTTTATTTTCAGACAATTATTATCTGTCCGTCCGTCCGTCCGATGCGATCACTTTTTTGGGAGTGATTATCACATCGACAAGAAAACCTAAATCGGGCAAGGTAGAAGAATCTTTTTACCCATTCGCCAAGTGTAGTGGTGGTGGTGGTTAGTGTTTAACGTCCCGTCGACAACGAGGTCATTAGAGACGGAGCGCAAGCTCGCGTTAGGGAAGGATTGAGAAGGAAATCGGCCGCGCCCTTTCAAAGAAACCATACCGGCATTTGCCTGAAACGATTTAGGGAAATCACGGAAAACCTAAATCAGGATGGCTGGAGACGGGATTGAATCGTCGTCCTCCCGAATGCGAGTTCAGTGTGCTAACCACTGCGCCACCTCGCGCGGTTCGCCAAGTGTACAAGTTAGGTGGGTCGACAACATATTCCTGTCATGTGACGCACATGCCGTCACCAGTGTCGTGTAGAATATATCAGACGTGTTTTCCTGTGGAGAAATCGGTTGACCTATGACCTTGCGATCAAATGTTTTCGGTTCCCATTGGAGAGGCACGTCCTTTCGTCTACTAATCGCACGGTTTTGCGGCGCGGTCGCAAAACACAGACACTAAACTTATTACAGTGGGCAGAGACGTCAATGAACGAACGGACAGATCATAACTTTGCGAAAATAAAGAAAGTAAAATTTTCACTCGAGGGAAGACTTGAACCAAGGACCTCTCATTTCGCAGCTGTTCACGCTAACCACGGGACCACGGCACTCTTGATCTAACATTGTCCTTGTATTGCTTATGTTGCACATGGACTACTCAGTTTGTATATTTTGCTTTTTTTTTTTCATAGTTCCACACAACTTCTTCCTGTTTTCTCGATTGATCTGTGTTCAGTTTTTCAAGGCCTATCCACTGTGCCAACTTATAACTAAATCTGACAGGGGTGCGATGGGGAGGTTCCCTTGTCAGTCAATTATCCTCGCTGTTATCATTTCCGTATCAGCAAGCAAAAGAAACACTAACTACAAATCTTCTGTCTGCTGATCGTAGAGACATCCGACAATAAATTGAAAATTAATAACCTGTATTTCACTGAGTTTCATTTTGGTATATTCACTGGGGCATACGGCACGCGCGGCTAACAATGACAGGGCACTGCGGAGAGAGTTTTTGATCACCCCGTGTATGTGCGCGTTGTTTTCCCATTACTTGTATCACTTCAGTATATTGTGGCACCAGAGGATCTGCAGTAAGAGAAGCAGTCGGATGTCTCTACGATCAGCAGACAGAAGATTTGTAGTTAGCGTTTCTTTTGCTTGCTGATACGGAAATGATAACAGCGAGGATAATTGACTGAGTAATTTATTTGCATCTCAGTCACAGTAGGTGAATCATAACCATTACATGTCTTTTATTGTTCTCTGAGATGTTTATGGTAACTCTTTCGTATTCCGTGAATGAGGGGAATTTGTAGGTGAAGCTAATCGGTACTATTTCCTATAACAAGATTCATAATTTTTTTTCTTGAACAATTCCTAATCTCAGAGATTTCTCGACACACTTCTTCTTGTCGATAGCAAAATGGCAGACCAGTGGCGAGGTCTCCAATAAGAAGCATAACCGCATACCTTCAGTTCGCAATATGGAAGCAGTTGCAGACATTTGCAGAGAATTGCTACTAGCCCGAAAAATTCTTTCGCAACAGATGTTACACCTTCATTTTGTCATTCTGTGCATAATTTCTCATACGAACGTTGCCGCATTTCTCGTGTTCGGACATTCCTTCCAGCTGATATGAATTCCAAGGTTATGTATTGTTAGTGGTTACTTAAAAAGAACTTTTACTGGCACT